>NC_080402.1:12957500-14157500 GCF_030265065.1 Corythoichthys intestinalis
AATAATAATAATTGAAATCAGCAATGGAGATAAGCACAAGAGGAATAGAAAGCAAATAGATTTAAATATATAGACAGTTATGGATGTGCAGTGCTAAACAAAAGCGTTTTTAGCCCTCATTTAAAGGAGCTAACAGTTTGAGTATACTTCAGACGTTCAGGTAACTTGTTCCAGAGGTGAGGAGCATAATAACTAAATGCTTGCTGCCTCACCCTGCTTGGTTCTTGTTCTTGGAACATGCAGGAGACCGGTTCCAGACGACCTTAGGGTCTAGATGTCTCATTGGAATCTAAAAAAACAAGCATGTATTTTGGTCCAAGATCATTAAGTGTTTTGTAGACGAGCAGTAGTATTTTATAGTCTATCCTTTGACTCACTGGAAGCCAGTGTAGCGATTTCAAAACCGGTGTAATGTGGTCCAGCTTCCTTGTATTTGTGAGGACTCTTGACTGCAGCATTCTATACTAGCTGCAGCTTCCTGACTGTTTTTTTATCGAGACCCGTAAATATACCGTTGCAATAGTCCAATCTGCTGAAAATGAATGCATGCATAAGTTTTTCCATGTCTTGTTGAGTCAGAAGCCCCTTAATTATGGTTATATTTTTTAGGTGGTAATAAGCAGATTTAGTGACAGACTTTAGATGGCTATCAAATTTTGGGTCTGAGTTAATAATTACGCCAAGGTTTCTGACTTGATTTGTAGCTGTAAGTGACATTGTGCTAAGGTGCCTGTTTATCTTTGACCTTTCCTTTTTTGGCCCAAAAATGATCACTTCTGTCTTCTCCACATTTAACTGGAGAAAATTCTGGCACATCCATTCATTGATTTGATGAATGCATTTACTCAGGGGGACAAAGGGACTATCATCATGTGGGGGGACAGAAATGTACAGTTGTGTGTCATCTGCATAGGTGTGATAGGAGATGTCATACTGTTCCATAATCTGAGCTAAGGGAAGCATATTGTGTTAAATAAGAGTGGTCCAAGAATTGACCCTTGAGGGACTCCACACGTGAATTTGGTTCGTTCTGACTGATGATTTCCGATTGACACAAAGAAATCCCTATCATGTAAATAGAATGTGAACCACTGAAGAATAGTGTCAGTAAGCCCTACCCACTGTTCCAATCTGCTGAGTAGTATGTTGTGATCAACCGTGTCGAATGCGGTGCTGAGATCCAATAGTAGGAGAACAGAATATTTGCCTGCATCGGTAGTCCGACGAATATCATTTAGGACTTTGATAAGCACGGTCTTGGTGCTGTGTTGTGGCCGAAATCCAGACTGAAATGAGTTAAAAAGATAGTTTTGCATCATTATAGTAATGGACAAGATGTAAGAAAAATGTATGCACTTTGTGGAAAATAGCTGTCAATAAATGACTAGTTTTCAAACAGATTTATATTATGTAAGCCTTTTTTCTCAACTTCTCATTCTCCACTCAGGAAGCAGACGTATGATTGATGTCATGGACGTAAGCACGCAGAAGGGGCTGGAGATGTCCATGGCCCAGTGGACACGGTACTATGAGACAGCTCCCCCTCTAAGAGACAAGCTCTACAATGTCATCAGCTTAGAATTTAGCAACACAAAGTTGGAAAACCTGGTGAAGAGACCTTCCACGGTGGGTACCAAGAAGGAAATGTGTATCCTTTCATTCCTCCAGCTTTTCACTAATGACATTATTTTTTTTTACCGCTTTGCACCTAGACAAAGGTTCGTGGCGATGCACCGAAATTTTTTGGCTGAAATGTGACAAAAAATATGTTTTTGGTCCAAAGTGCTTTTTTTTTTTTACTTTAATTACAGTACCGAAACCGCATGTAAAAAGCTCGGTAGCGTGCACTCGAGCCGTGAACGTGGTGGTGCTGGCTCGCAAAGGTTAAAGTCCTCCGTCCTAATGACGGAAATCCATCCACAGGGGGCGTGAGAGGTCAGTCACGAAATTGCGACACACGGCTCCAAAGGTAGCCTCCCGACTTCCTTGCAAAGAAGTCTGGATACTCGGAAACAATCCGAGTGTACTCAGAAATGTCTGATATTTTCATGGATTGACCCGTCTTTGGAGCAGCGCACCGGACGAACAGAGTTGTTTGTCCGAACTAGCGAAGTTTTCCTGCACGCTACAAAACAAACTAGCTCTGAGAAGCCTGTATGCTAACTCTAAATATGGACAAGATCGAGAGTAGCCAGTAATGAGTGACACGACCAAACACAGCGATGATGCAGGCTGACAAAGTACACATTCCAGAAGAAAATATCACACATTGTGAACGTATGACAGAAACTGTCGCATTTTTGTCTTGTCTCATCAGACGAAAACTGGCAATTGTCTCGTTATTTTACAATCATCCAAGCTCGTCATTGTCTTGTCATTGTCATGAAAAATGTTCATCAGAGAAATATTTTCGTTGTCGTCATCGTCGACGAAAACAACGCTGCTACAGTACAATATTTTCCCTGAAAACTGTAGTTATAGGCAGCCCTACACCTGAAACTGGTCCTAAAAAACAAAAACAAAAAATCCATAAACGGTGATAAGTGACACTTTATTTTAAGCATTCTTAACAATTTTTTTTTTTTTTTTAGCTTGATCTTATTGACTGGATTGACAACATGTGGCCCCGTCACCTGAAGGAGAGACAGAGGGACTCAACCAACGCCATCAGTGATATGCAATATCCCAAAGTGCAAAAGTAATATTTTATTTTATCGCTGATATTAAGGTTTGCATTGTGGATGATTAATTGATAATTTTGTACGTAAGTGAAATTGTGTTTTTAGTTTCTGTCCCAATTTATTTTCTTTAACAACCAAAAGAAAAGTTCCCAAAAAAATGTGAAGATATACGCAAAACAATGATATTAAGAGAGCTCTCTGACTCGTTATAAGTACTATTGCAGATGTTCCTGGTCATCAAAACAGTGTTAAACTGATGGCCAATACTAGGTGTAGGTCACATTGAAGTCGCATAGGCTGATCTACTATTCAGGCGAAGTAGACAATCGCCTTAGGCCCCCAACCACTAGGGGGCCCCCAACCAGCTGCCCTTGCCCCAACGAGCAACGGCTTGGGCCACCGGAGCCAGCAGGATCCCCAACTATTCGTCGTGTATAATTATGTCAGCATACCAAACAAACAAATAACAAAACAAAAAAGAAAGCCATTTGAATGCTGCATTTATATTATCAAACCCCCCCCCCCATTACAATGGACTGTTCCACGACGATGTACTGAGTATCAGTCGCTTAGCTTCATTTTGTGCCGTTTAGCATCGCTTAGCTCCGCTTAGCTGTTCGTTAGCTTCACTTAGCTCTCCCGCGGTATTCACGCCACTAAGCTCGCTATTTTTACAGCTCACTTACTACTCTGCACGTCGGCTATCGTTTATTTCGAACACATGAGCGAACCTGCTCTCCATGAGAGCCAAAGTGCAGTGAGGGAGAAGTTGAGAACAGGCCTCTAATGCCTCTTTTAACTTTCTTCTTCTTATTCACACCGAACATAAAATACACGACAGCACACCATGTGGCGAAACAATGTAGTACAGTTCCAATCAGTCATACAATAACACTCAACAGCTGGTAAACAGCAAAAGCACGTCATGTTCGTCATATAAATAATGATTGCTGGAGTTAATCCCACATACTTCAGAATTAATATTATAATATGTTGAGTAAATACTACATAATACAGATTCTACACTAAGAATAGCTTTCAAATGACACTCGTCATGACAAATATAATTGGCAATGAATAATTATAATTATTATACTACTATTATATATAGCAGTATACTATATAATAAGATTGCTAGAATTTTTTTTTAAGAATTGTTTTGAATAATGTTGGAAACTTAGGCAAAGTCAGTGTTCTGAATCTGTTTACTTTCCATTCTTTTGCACTACTAAATGCTATCAGCATTTAACCTCATTGTTTATTTGTGATCAATTATTGTTATTTACATGATTATTTGTACTTTAATAAAGAATTTAAGTGTTCCAAAATAATTTTGTGAATTAATAAGCGTCAACAAAAATGTCATTGCTAAATTAGTAAAAAAAAGAAAATTATTACATTAGTTGATTAATCGTAAATCTAGTCTGCTGACTAATCAGGAGAAAATTTGTCGTTTAGGACAGCCGTAGTGTACCAGAACATATTTCCTCCACACCCTTCTCACCTTTTTAACCCCTGACCCATGAAGAGGGCCCCTGGATATGTTCACCTTTGGCCCCAAAATTGCCAAGTCCGCCACTGTGAAGTTGGCAAAGGTTTTGATTAAAAAATAATTTAGAAGTGAGTTGTTTGGACAAGGTTGAGTTCTCTTCTAGCCGGCACATCATGTATAAGGTGATCTTGTGCATGAAAGTCAAGCGACAACTTCAGTCATGCTAGATTCTTTTCAAAAACAGCTGTAAAGAAGTCTTAAATTGTGCCCATCCCATTGTTATACTACGTTCACACCGGCTGAGTTTTATTAAGTTTATAAGTGACCTGAAATTTTTTAAATGATAATAATAATGAATAATGAAAATAAGGTTTTATAATTGATTTTTCAGACAAAAATTTTCATTTCATTGTATCCTTTGCCTGTTCATAAAAGTAATGTTGGTGTTCATGCACAGGTATTGTCTGATGAGCGTGAAAGGATGCTATACAGACTTCCACGTAGACTTTGGAGGAACGTCTGTGTGGTACTATGTTCTAAAAGGAAGCAAAGTGAGTCTTTAATGGCCTTTTCTTTTTGTTGTGGGCGTGAGGCA
The DNA here is from genome assembly GCF_030265065.1 of Corythoichthys intestinalis. NCBI lineage: Eukaryota > Metazoa > Chordata > Actinopteri > Syngnathiformes > Syngnathidae > Corythoichthys > Corythoichthys intestinalis. The sequence continues at coordinate 12,962,269 of NC_080402.1, forward strand.
GGGCAGTAACCTATCATGTAAGGCAATGTAAACATGTTTAAAAACCTGAACATTCTTTTTTTCCAAATAACCGTCTTCCAAGTCATGCTCCGTTAGCAAGCAATCTTATTTTTTTTAGTACAGGAAGAAGTTGTTGTTGCACTCATACAAGTGCTGTAGCTGGAGATGAAGGGGGATAAACATTACGTTCATAGGCTATAGATTGAGATTGATCGATATGGGTTTTTCAGGACCGATACCAATCATTAGTCATTAGAGGGGCCGATAACCGATTTTTGGTGCTGGTAAAAAAGGCGTTAAAAAAAAATAATAATAATTCAAACACTGAACTTCATTGAAATGCCTAAAGCATGTTTATTGAATCACACATATAGAAAATAATAGATAAATAATAATAAAATTTAAAGTGGGAACCTCTTGGTACCTAGTGTTGTCACAGATTACTTGAAAAAGTCTTTTGATTACTGATTATTGATTACGCCTCAAAAAAGTAATCTAGTTACTTTACTGATTACGTCATTATCAAAGTAATTAAGTTACTTTAAAAGTAATCTGTTACTTTTTACCCATTTTTCTCCCTTTGCCGCCTCAACATAAGAATGACAAAAGAAAAATGTCATCACATGTAATTGACTTTCCGATGATTGAATTTAAAGGGGAATATCAGAATTTCTCGCTAGCTTAGCCACTCCGGAGCCCTGAAACTAACAAATATCTGACAAACTGCATGGAATTTGTTGAAATCAACTCCACCGACCAATTAAACCCCGCTAACCTCTAAGATCAAGCCTAATGTCAAAACTTCTGAATTTCAGGTTATGGTTAACAGCATATCAGTGCCAATGTAAAACAATGCAAACTGACTGCACAAAATTGCAAAGGTGTTGGCGGGCGCGGATGCGCGTGCAAAACCCGGACGTACTCCTCTCAACACACACGCGGTCAATTTGGCCACAAAACGTGGCGGCAACTAAACAGTTTACACTCAATCAGGATGACAACACATCCCACAGATGCTAAACGAACACATCACCTCACGGGATAAACGTGCAACACGCATATGATGTAAACAAAGCTTGCCAATTTGGAGCGATGATTGCACGTCGTTGCTACGGCAAAGCTATGAAACGGCTGCGCATGTAGGGGGTCCAACCTTTTGCTGATGCCCTCCAGAATGAAGGAAAAATACTCACCTTCATTCATGGATATCCACAGATCAACATTCCCTCGCAACGTCTCAAGACTCTGCCCGAATGTCCACCCGCCTGGCCCACGCCTTTCAGTCCCACAACATATGTGATGCGAGACCAAAACAGGAAATAGCTAAGAGGTTGTCATGGAAACACGTACCGGGAACCTTTTATTTTAGCATTTTCTATTCAAAATGCTCTTCATACATGACTACAATATTTTTCATTCTACATACATTATGAGGCAATGAAAAAATAATAACGCAGACACACTAAGGAAACTAACGTTAATCAGATTACTGGTGTAGAAAAATGAACGCGTTAGATTACTCGTTACTGAAAGAAAGTGATCAGATTACAGTACTGACAACACTGTTGGTACCTCACGATACAATACGATTTGCGATACAAAGCTCATGATAACGATGATCTGACGATACAACGATTATCGATACATTGGTCAGGAAATCATTCGAGGATATTCTACAAACAACTAATAAACAGAAAAACAAGGTTCTGCTGTGAATTGGAATGAGTTTATCATTAGTAGATGTTCAATCCGTTTGAAGTGGGAGGGATGGCAACGAATGAACGAATTCATTGCCATCCCTCCCACTTCAAACGGATTGAACGTCTATGGCCGGTAGTGGCAGCCAATGCCAGGCAATGAGGTAGTTTTGGGCCATTTAAGGTCATTTAGCTGTTCATTTTCAGTTACTTCCTGTTGATTTTGGGGTATTTTATGGGTCTCTTCCTGTTTATTTTGAGTTACAGAACAGGAAAACACCTGGGAATCATCCAAATGAATAGGCAGTGACTCAAACTCAACAGAAAATGACCTGTAAATGTCCATAAATGAACAGCAAGTGACCAGTAATTGCCCTGAAAATCGGACAGAATGAATGTGAATGCTCTGGTTTTGAATGAACGAACGTTCCCAGTCTAAATGGATTGGGCGTCGAGCACCGTCAATGCAGCCTTAGAATTAACTGAGACACTATTATGGTGGAAAATTTGGGTAACAACTTGTTGGTTAATGTTTATTTTTTTTTAGTCATTGACATCTTTTCAAAACGATATCTCGATTTTTGGCAGGAGCATATCGATAACCTTTTGGGATACAAAGTATCACGATATATCACCATTTCGATATTTTGTCACACCCCTATATGAAATACTACAGCAAGTGTCTTTAAAATCTAACAGAGCATATTTTAGACACATCTCCATCCTTACTTCTTCAACTGCCTTGCTCCCGCCCACTTTAAAAAAAAATCTCCAAACAGATGATGATGTCACACCCAGAATAGCTGCAGATTTTTCCAGTCTGTTCGCATGCTTATCATAGTCTTTCTATTCTGTTATAGCCATGTGACTGTTCTGTAAATTCTGTGAACATGTACTAGATGTACCAGCACAACACTAGAAAGCTAGACAATTTTTTTCCTGCAATTCTGGGTGTGATGTCACAACCAGAATTGCTGAAAAAAGTGGATGTTCCCTGTTGCATTGGTTTGGGAAGAATAACTATCAAATGGTAAAAAATGCAGCCAGATTTGAGTGCAAAATTAGTTTTCTACATGGGAAATGACATGAGTAGAGTTATTTTCTGTTTTTAGCATGGTCACCATTTCATACAGTGGGGCAAATAAGTATATACGGTAGTCAACCACTAATTGTACAAATTCTCCCACTTGAAAATATTAGATATGCCTGTAATTGTCAACGTAGGTAAACCTCAACCATGAGAGACAGAATGTGGAGAAGAAAAAAAAAAAAAAACAGAAAATCACATTGTTTGATTTTTAAATAATTTATTTGCAAATCATGGTGGAAAATAAGTATTTGGTCAATACAAAAAGTTCATCTCAACACTTTGTTATGTACCCTTTGTTGGCAATAACGGAGGCCAAACGTTTTCTGTAACTCTTCACAAGCTTTTCACACAATGTTGCTGGTATTTTGGCCCATTCCTCCATGCAGATCTCCTCTAGAACAGTGATGTTTTGAGGCTGCCGTTGGGTAACATGGACTTTCAACTCCCTCCACAGATTTTCTATGGGGTTGAGATCTGAAGCCTGGCTAGGCCACTCCAGGACCTTGAAATGCTTCTTACGAAACCACTCCGTTGTTGCCCTGGCTGTGTGTTTGGGATTATTGTCATGCTGAAAGACCCAGCCACGTCTCATCTTCAATGCTCTTGCTGATGGAAGGAGATTTTCACTCAAAATATCTTGATACATGGCCCCATTCATTCTTTCCTTTACACAGATCAGTCGTCTTGGTCCCTTTGCAGAAAAACAGCCCCAAAGCATGATGTTTCCACCCCCATGCTTCACAGTGGGTATGGTGCAATTCAGTATTCTTTTTCCTCCAAACACGAGAACCTGTGTTTCTACCACAAAGTTCTATTTTGGTTTCATCTGACCATAACACATTCTCCTAGTCCTCTTCTGGATCATCCAAATGCTCTCTAGCGAACCGCAGACAGGCCTGGACGTGTACTTTCTTCAGCAGGGGGACACGTCTGGCAGTGCAGGATTTGAGTCCCTGGCGGCGCATTGTGTTACTGATAGTAGCCTTTGTTACTGTGTTCCCAGCTCTCTGTAGGTCATTCTCTATGTCCCCTCGTGTGGTTCTGGGATTTTCTCTCCCCGTTCTTGTTATCATTTTGACGCCACGGGGTGAGAAGGGAGTTGAAAGTCCGTGTTGCCCAACGACAGCCCCAAAACATCACTGCTCTAGAGGAGATCTGCATGGAGGAATGGGCCAAAATACCAGGAACAGTGTGTGAAAAGCTTGTGAAGAGTTACAGAAAACGTTTGGCTTCCGTTATTGCCAACAAAGGGTACATAACAAAGTATTGAAATGAACTATTGGTATTGACCAAATCATATTTTCAAGTGGGAGAACTTGCACAATTAGTGGATGACTAAATACTTATTTGCCCCACTATAGCACTTTCAAAATGTTTGTGTAATGGAGATTTTGCACGCTCATTGTCAATGCGTCTCCATTGCCGGTTATTATGCTGGTGACTTATTGCCTCCAATGTGTGCATGATGTTGCCAGGTTTTCTGGTTGATCCCTCCCACCACTCAGAACTTGGAATTATATGAAAACTGGGTGCTGTCGGGGAAACAGGGAGATGTGTTCCTTGGGGATCAAGCTTCTGACTGCCAAAGGATTGAAGTTCGACAAGGGTGCACCTTCATTATACCATCAGGTGAACATGATCAAAAATGTAAATATATCGGAGTGGGGAGGTTAAAAACAGGTATAGAGTTACGGAAAACAACACAAATAGCAATTATTAATAAAAAATTGAAACATAAAATACATTTATAAAATTATACCTAATTTTTAGCGCCTACCGATATTTGCTAAAATTAACATTTTCATTATTTCAACTTTTTGACATTTAGGTTGGATTCATGCTGTCTACACCCCTATGGATTCAATTGTCTTTGGAGGAAACTTCCTTCACAGCTTTAATATTCCTATGCAACTTAACATCTGCAATTTAGAGGATCGCACAAGGGTAGTAGTATTTGAGCTCATACAAGCTGTCAAAAGCTTGCAAACATTCCGAATTGTGTATTAAACGTCTGCTACTTTTGTAGGTTCCAATGAAGTTCCGTCACCCATTCTATTATGAATTGTGCTGGTATGTTTTGGAACGCTATATCTTCAGTCTCACCAAGAAGTCCTACCTCACACCCGAGTTCCAGAAGTTGTCCTTGGACAATGGTATGAAACCGAAGGAAAAACATTTGTTTTATAGTACACACTATATCTAAAACAAATACCATGATATCTTTAGTTTAATGCATTTCTTTCCATCATCACAAATTGAGGAAGTGCAGAAATACATACGGTATATAAAACCAATATTAAGAAAATTTGTCATATGGTATAGGTTAGGGATGCTTGATCACTATCAGCCAATTTCTGTGGCACTGATAGAAGAACTTGACATCGTAACAGTAGCCACGTTTACATGCTGACTTTTATTCATACCGATTCAAATCATTCCGAATGGAAATTTCACATCAGCTGTTTACATGTCACTTCATCTATTCCGATCCAGCGTTTACATGTGACTGCCTTTATTCCGAAAGGACGTTTGACAACTGCCGTCTGACATGCGCAGATTAATCAAAACAAAGCGTCACGTTGCAAAACATGGAGATCGATCGTCAGATCAGCTGCTGTTTTAACTTTTCGAGTGGAAACAAAACTTCAGAATGATACGCCGTTCATTTAAAAAGTTGTGTGGGTGCGCTGTGCGTGTGCTTGGAAGCCATGTTGCAAGTGACGTTACTTACGTCACAGAGTGACGTCACCACGTCAGTACGGAGCATGCGCAGAAAGAACGCAACCAGACACCATTCCGCTTCCCTGTTTACATGATATAATTTTACTTCTAATCGGTTTGGGAAAAGGAATATTCCACCCCTGTGAATCGGAATGAAATTCCATTCGGTTTGGGCCTGTTCATTCCGAATGAGGTGTTTATATGGAACACATTTATTCGGTTTGAACAAATATTCCGATTGTAATTGGAATATTTGGCTCCATGTAAACGTGGCAAGTGACGCCACCCAAGCATACCTGCTCCCATTTAAAGCTCTCCTTTTACTAGTCTGGGCAGTGCCATGACAGCCGTCATGTTTTCCCCTCGGCGTTCATTCAGCCTATATTCAAGAAAATAATTCAAACTTCTCCCCCCCCAAAAAACTGTCACTGATTTGGTGTTTAACAAAAAATAAATAATTTTGATAATCTTGACTGAAATGAATCAGGAGAAGACAAAAACTGAAAAGCATGTATTTCCACAGTGCATGAAAAACTTCTGGCTTCAACTGTAGGTACAAAATTTGGACACTTTGGTCATTTTGTTGAATTGAAAACCTATAACTACTTAGCATTGTTATATTGCGAATCAAAATTTGCATGTGATCTTGGCAATCCTTGAACTTCTTCAAAAGATGCATGCAATATTGCAATAATGAATAAATGTTTTCGCCCGACTAGATGCCCTAGATTAGTGGTGCCCAAGTCCGGTCCTCGAGAGCCCCATCCAGCTTTTTTTCCATGTCTCCCTGCTCCAACCTACCTGAATCAAATAATCAGGATTTTTATCAGGCTCCAGCAGAGCTTCCTGATGAGCTAATCATTTGATTCAGGTGTGTTAATGGAGGAAGACATGGGAAAAAAAGCTGGATCGGGGCTCTCGAGGACCGGATTTGGGCACCCCTGCCCTAGATGAAAGTTTAGCCCTCACTCTCCGCAAAAAAAATATTTTTTAAACTACTATATATTTTGTCAATATTGGATTTTCACAATTCAAAGGGTGTACGTCCATCACTGTTTATAGTTAATCTGAAACGAGTGATTAAAGATTCTCCACTATGCATTTTAGTCCCCTTTAAAGTCCACTTAACCTGATATCCGTGCCGTAGGGTGTTTATTTTTAATAATAGCTAGAGCCTATGTAGAAAACACACACACAAGTGCTGTAGTAGGAGGTGAAGGGGAAACACTGCGCTAATAGGACAAACATACCTCTGCGTTGGGCCCATTTTTCCTCCACTTCATTTCTTTCTTACAGCACCACCTGAAGGCTTGGACCTTTTTTTATTAAAAGTCTTTATAGGGATTCACGGATAGAAAGACTTGTAGTTTTGAAAAGATAAAAGTTATTATGGGTTAAAATAATTAAATATTGAAAGCCCTCTTGATGTTTTCGTTTATAAACCATTTGTGAAATTAGTTTAACTAGTAGGTCGCCATTGTTGTTGACGTTGCAGGGCGGTGATGTCAAATGGTTACGCTGCCGGGCTTCCAGAGTATGACGCTAGTGACATAAACATGTCATCTGTTCAACCCTTTGAATTTGAACACGAGAGACAAATTAATGAGCATGACAGCACCGTCGATATTTCACAAAACGAGCAGCAAAAGGAACATGAAAGATGGGATGAGACGAAATGAGAATTGGGGGGGTGCTCTGCCAAATGTGATACACCTCCATAAGAACACAAATAGTAAGTACACACCACTTTTAATCGATAAGCGCATGTGTTGGACGCCTCGCGGTGTAGAAGGAATTGCAGTAACTGGGTAGTATTTGTCGAGTGACAGTGACAATCTACGTTATCACCCCGAGTGTCCATTGTGCGCTTAAAACATGGCGCCCTCCGTAGGTCAGAACATGTACTAAATATTATAGAATTTTTAAATCAGTGACAACGTTTCATGTGTTTCTAATAACATACAATAGTAAAAGACAACAATTGTGGCTTATTAGAGCCTACAAGTCCAAGGTTCCCTTTAAAGTGCTATGAAATACTACAACAAGTTTACAGTACAGACATGAGGGTGTATTTTACTCAGAAATTATGCTAACGCTTCTGAATTGATACTGTGTGGCGCAGATCCATCATTTCAACAGGTGGCGGAAGAAGATAAGAGTGTCAATGAAGAGGTTTCAGAGCGCAAGTCCGACAGACCTGCAGTACATTTGACCCCATTGGAGCTGGAGGGGCTGTGGAATTTGGTGGGCAAACTTGAGTCACTGCCATCCAACAAGAAGTGCGTCCCACAAGGCATCCAAAATTCCATGGAACTCATCACACGCATGAAGGTACCAGACTGACAGATGAATGATATTCTACACAAGGGTTAAAGTCATAGGCGGAGTTTGAATTTTGTGGCAAGGGGGGCAAAAATGTTGATGGCCCCGAAACGCAATAAAATTAACAAGATATATGCTCACATTGTAGCGTTGCCCATGCTCGTACATACAGGCATCCCAGCTCTGTGTGTTGCATGCGTGTATGAGCGCGAACGTTATTCTGTCTTACCTAGTGGAGAAGAAGACGCAGCATCCGTTTTGACTAAATATTCCAGCCAGGAACATTTAAAATAATATTCTGAATGAGCATTTTTTTTGTTTCCCATCATTTTTTAGGGTTAACGTCTTTAGTGGAGAAAACTGAAAGTTTCATGGTTCACATCTTCAATCCATGGTTCTCTCTCAGTAGTTGTTGTCGCTTTTGAAAGCTTAGGTTTGAAAAAATTACGTATATCCATCTTGCCTCTTCTGTCCTCTGTCCTTTTTTGTTCATTTCATTCATTTTTGTTTTATTGCTTTGCAACTTTTATAAAGAGCATTTTACCAGCAAAGTCTTAATTTTAAATTAAAATATAGAAAAGTAAATTACATGCAATGACATTTTCGTCCACGGGTGGTTCCACTTATGGTCCAAGTCCTCCGTCTTCATGACTGAAATCTGTTAGCACGGGGCGCTAGCTGTCAATCGCAAAATTGACACAGATCAGTGGGGGAAATTAGGAACAATAACCCAGGTAACCCCAAAAAACTCTTCACCACCGTCAAACACCTCCTCAAACCTCAAACTACAGCACACCACAACCAGACAGCCTCACAGTGCAACAAATTCATGGACTTTTTCACTTCCAAAATACACAATATCCGTGCGTCTTTCTCCCACACTTGCAGTTCTGTCACATTATGAGACATTGCACCCGTCACCCACGGCCTGTCTCACTTTTCCCCCAAAGTGCAGCAGGAGATCGAGAAGGTCATCAGTAAATCCAAACCATCCACTTGCTCCCTAGACCCCTTCCCTTCCCCTCTGCTTAAAGCACAATGTCACTCCGTCAGTCACTTAATAATAACAATTATCAATCTTTCCCTTCAAACCGGGCATGTTCCGGCCACCCTCAAAACAGCTATCATCAAGCCCCTCCTCAAAAAACCCACTCAAAACATGAGCACATCACCCCCATCCTTCACACCCTACACTGCCTCCCTGTTCACCTCCGTATTGAATTCAAAATCCTCCTTCACACCCATCACTGTCTACACGGTGTAGCCCCCACCTACCTCACCGAACTCCTCACATCAAATTACACATTACATCACAGTTTAAAAAAAATCCATCATTGTTTCTTAAATTGCATGTTTTAAGGTTTCAATTACTATAAATAGAATATTTTTTCTTCCATCACTCATAGTTTTATTGGATTGTTTAAAAAATTCAAGGTTTTTTTGGGGGTCACCCCGTAGTTTGACAGTCTTATAAGCATCGTCTCAGAATGCTTCAGTTGTATACTAACATACATTATGTGGTGTCTTTCAGGCAATACTAAAGGAGCACGCCAATGATGACCCAAAGCAATCTTACACCGGAAAACCTATTGTCAAGTGGCCAAAGATGGTAAGTAATCAGTCTTACATATTTAGGGAATGCTAATCTGCCTTCGACAATCATAATTGCTGTTAATGAATTGGAACTAAACCCTCTTTTCATTAGTAACAATCATCGGCTATTGTGTTGACATTTCTACGGAGCCCCTGAAGGGACATCGACAGGAAAAAAAATAGATTTAAACCATCTGGTGCACAACAGAAACAATCTGGGTAATATTAGCATTATATAGCATTTACGCGAGCGGACTTTTGTTATACATGTTCGCCGATTGTTCTTTTGTTATACTTAGATCCTCATTTATTTTTTTATATCGTTTGTAGCTAAGCTCATGCGCTATTTGAGTCCAAGATTGAAGTAAAGCTCAACTAAATCCTTTATTGTAATTTTTAGCATACCGAAACTGCTGGTCTCTTATGTGCGCCTGAGCTTAGCCTCAAACGATACAAAAAATAAATAAATGAGGATCTTACAAAAGAACAATTGACTAACTTGAATAGCAAAATTCTGGTAGCTTAATTGCTATAAAATGCTAATGTTTACCAGATTGTTTCTGATAAGCACTAGAAACAATCTAGTGAGCACTAGAAACAATCTGATGAAAATGTTATTTATGTGATTTACAGGGCTCATAGGTGACTTTTTTTTGGGGGGGGGGGGGGGTATTGCTACTCATGCGCGAAGGGATCATTCAGTGCTTTTAGCACTGCCCCTTACTGTCATTTGTGATTCATAGAACAATAGTTACATACGTAACTTTCGATTTATGTAATAGTAGCCATGACAGTGATGCGTCATAAAGCAAACACATTTCACTAACAAACTCTGTCTGCATTTTTAACTCGGAAAATCATTACAACTCATTCGGAATTTTGTTGTTTTCCAAACCAGTCACTCAGTTTTTCTTTCTTCAGATTTCAAACTACCAGCCGGTTCTACCACCACCTATTCGTCCCAAACTGACTGCTGCTTCCGTCATGCCACGACCACAGAAGCCTGCTTCTTCTATCTCTGTTCTCAGAAGACGTCGGGTCAGGTAAAGATTAGTATGACAATTGTTAAAGGCACTTTGATTACACGGAGCCCAATTAGCATTTGTGATAATTAACTTGAACAATGCTAGCTAAAAATTTAAATGGGCTTGCAGTTTGAATCTCTCTTGGACTGAATGCTAGTCAGGCTTGCTTTGTATTTGGATTTAAAATTTTAAACTACAAAAAAAAGGAGTCAGTTTGATATTTACTTCAGTCTATGTCAGTCTTACAGTATTTTTTTTCATTTTGCATTGATTCGAACTTTAAAGGATGAATGGTTTACATCTCATCGCTACAGTCCACCCCACTGTTTTAAGTCACCGCATTGCAACGTAAACAACAACGGTGACTTACGTAGAATATCAGTTTTTAATATTATATAAAACTGCTAATTATTTTCAAAGGTTCTATGTCATATATGAGTTTCTAATATTAAAACATTGAACCAGCATGTCATTTTACTCTGAGTTCTCTTATGGTGCTCTCAGACAACCCATCAATAAAATTGAATGTACAGTAATTGTTTTTACTTGGCTTGAACTGCCCTGAATTGAAAAATTGTCATGTAATTTTGATTTGAAGTTTTTGGACTCGAGCTAATAAATCATTTTGTTTGGTCTAGGTTTTTTTTGAGTGAAACAAAATGATAAAGCAGCGGGAAAACCTCTGATTTGTTTATCAAATGGAATTAAATAACTTTAATATCTTTCTGCAGATGTAAGCGCTGTGAGGCATGTATGAGATCTGAATGTGGTGATTGTAATTTCTGCCGAGACATGAAAAAGTTTGGAGGACCTGGAAAGCTCAAACAAACCTGTGTGCTGCGCCAGTGTCTCTCAGTAAGTCATGTTTCTTTGATTCTTGGGCAATAATGGTTATAAACAAGCTTTGGTACAGTTTGTGTTGGCAAATTGCAGTTCAAAAATGTAAAAATAAACTGTTCAGTTTATAGTTCATAATTTAAAATTTTGAACTGAAATTCGTGGTTCAATAAAATGAAATTTTGTCGTTCAGTTCTTTCTTCTCCCCAATAATTGCTACAAGCTTTTATTGACAGACAGCAATTATTTTATCCACTTTAACACAAACTGTGTCGGATTCATCTTCATATTCTGTTTCAAATCTGCGTTATTACTTACTTGTTTGTAAAATGGGCATAAAAGTTGATATTGGGTCGATGTCCTGTCAGATTTTGCACCCTATCAGAACTTTGTAATTGTGGCACGCAATGTTACAAACAGCCGCGGAAGCAGCGATTCCCAAGTAAACACCCCAAAACTTTCTATGAAGAAAGGAATATGTACTTACGTTTGGTCATGGACGCACACAAAGGAAAGTTATCCTCACACACATCCTACCATGTGGCTGTGCTCGACTCGACTGCACACCGATCTCACCATTTACGTCTTCCCCGTGCCATTAAGCATTTATTTTAGGGCTGTCAAAATTACGTGTTAACAGGCGGTAATTAATTTTTTTAATTAATCACGTTAAAATATTTGACACATTTGCCACACGAATACTCGGGGTAATCGATTAATAGTTGTAGCACTAGTTGAAATTTACTTTATCGAACTAATGGAAGACATATCAATAAAAAAATTACACAGATCCGAAAAGTATAGAACACTTATCATTCTGTTGATTTGAATAACGGTAACTTAGCACTGCTTAATTGGAAACCAAAATAGACGTGATCTTATCAAACCTTGAACCATACAGAAAGTTGATAAGAGGGGGACAACGAATTTTGGAGCCGCTACAAATCATGGAGTTTAGAAAAAAATAGATGAAACTGTGTCATTTTGTGACCTTGCTTTTTTCGTCCTTTTCAGCCAGGACTTCCACTGTCTGCTGTTTGTGAAATATGCAAGGAGACTAACCAAGATGAAACTGGGGATCACTTCTTTACCCTGATGGAATGTTCCAACTGTGCACAAATAGTCCACCCTTCTTGCCTTGTGGTACAATTTATTTTTTTATGTTATTTTATTTTTTCAATTATTTAATGTACAGTATACCCCCGCAAATTTGTGGTTTGGGACCTTCAGCTACCTGGAGATTTTTCTATTTCTTTAAAAGGTGCTATCATAGAATGACCATGTTAAAAAATGAAAATGAGTACTCCAATTTTACATGTGGAAAATGAATTTGCCACTCAAATCTGGCTGTTTTTTACCATTTCATAGTTATTCCACCCAAAACAATGCACCAGGGAATGATGCGATTTGACAAAAACATGTATGGGCTATATTGTTCAAATCATGTAGCTCTGACATTTGTTGTGAATAAGGACTATAGACCCTACCCACGTGACGTCACAACTCCGCTCTCCTGAATGGTACCGCCCAATTGTCCGTCAAAACATAGTGTTAACCTGTTACGGCTACGTACATTCCTCCTATTTACGGCGTGTTTTTCTGCTCCTTAACATTAATAATCAAAATGGTGAAGGCGTGTGTGGCTGTTGGTTGCACTAACAGAGAAGATGGAAGGAGAGACTTGAAGTTTTACCGTATTCCGAGGGATCCAAAGAGGAGCGCGAAATGGATGGCTGCAATTCGACGTGAAAACTGGGCACCAAAAAATCACCACAGACTATGTAGTAGTCATTTTATATCCGGTAAGATGCATTTAAGATGTACTTAGAGGGTTTTGGGCTGACAAATAACCACAATTAAGATCATTGCTAGGCTAATCGCCGACAACATACACGTATGTATGTAGTGAGAGTGCTATCGCTAAACCATATAAACATTAAAAGCCTTAACTCCATTGACAAACGACATGAAATACATTAGACTTGACAGTGGATGTTAGCAATAACAAAAGATTTTGAATTGAAAATTTCGTAACTCACCTTTCCAAGCACAAGATAGATTCCTGCCGAATTTTCGTGGACGAGGACCTGTTTCACCCAACCAGCAACGAAGTATTTATTAGCCTCCAAGCTCTTGAAGTTTTTCAAATTTTCGTGAGAATAGGCTGATTTTGTGTGGCCAAGATAATTGTAAATATCAGCGTAGCAGATGTCAGGCAGACAGGGCGAAGACAGTGGGTCGAAAAACATCGATTTGGGCATCAAATATGGATCTGGCGACTGTATAGAACGAAGCTTTTCCACATAAAGCCTTTTATGCAACACATCCAGTGAGTTTACGGCATCAGAAAGCACTGGGTCTTCCATGAAATGCATTTTAAATTCCTCGATCAATTGAAACCAATGCTAATACAGAGACAAAATGACGGACAAGTGGGCGGAACCATACAGCGAGCACGTGGTTTTGTGACGTCGGTGGGTAGGGTCTATACTGTATAAAGAAATGTTGATTTGGCTTAACCTCTAACATCAAAGTTGTTTCATACTGTAAGAAAGAAGTGTGTAGAGCGCTGAACCATCCTTTCTAAGTGTGTACCAGTGTATATTTGGTGTAAAATTAAATTTTAAGCAGAGCTGCTCATTATTTAATACCAAGACAAGATCACAATTATATTGAGGCGCTTTTATTACTGCAATATTTTGATATTCTGTATTCTGTAACACCACTACAAATCAGGTATTTTTAACTTTATTTCTTTCACTTCAGGTTCGGGGTGAAGGAATTATCAACAAAGACCTTCCAAGCTGTTGGGAATGTCCAAAATGTGTTCAAGGAATCACTGACTCTGAGGTACAAAACTGATAATCACAGGAAATATATATATAATATATTGAACTTGTTTTTAATCATATTCTAGAAGCGTAAATCTTCCTCCCTGCTGGATTCTCGCATGGCTAAGATATTTCGACATCAGAGACATAGAGATGGAAATGACTCCAGTGATGATGACGAGGATGAAGGTATGTTTTCTATTTTTACCAAGTGAGCTTTGGCAGCTTTGGTGACACTTTATGCTGACTAATGTCTTATTGTAGTCAGGTACGCTTTTCAATACAGTGTGGAATCTGTTGGGTATAAATTCTGCGCATCACAATATACGGTACTACTAACAGAACACTACCTGTGGCGCATGATGTAAGCTTCGTGAGTTTTCTATCTTGGACGTTGAGGCACTCATGAGCGGTTTGTGTGGGTTGCTGTGTCGTAGGGCTGGGCGATATGGCCTTAAGTACGTATCACGATAAATTGAGCAGATTTACCTCGATAACGATAAATGACGATAAATTCGCCCAAGCGGACTGTTATATAATTTGAAAATTTGAATCAATGCATGGAATACAAATTAACCGTTTCTCGTTAGATTTATTTACCAGCTTTCAATTTAACAATTGCACATGCAGTCTAAACATTAAATACTTTAAAAAAATATATTCTAAACAATAAGAATTCTAGTGTGAACATTTATAACAGCTTGTATGACTTGAAAAATGTACAACATTATAAAAATCATTATGACGACTGTGCAAACATGTCATTCTAACACAAATGACTTGCAGCTTTAACAGTACACTTCAGACAACTTATTGGTAATGGCTGCTGTGACATAATTATTCAACACAAGTGTTTACGTCAAGGTTTTTTTTTTTTTTTTTTCCCAGAACATTTTTTAATACATGCACCCCCCACACAGACACCGCCCTGCTCTACTGTGTCGGTTCTGTTCTCATTATAAAGGAACCGCTGTAGAGCTTGAATGGAAGTTAAGTGGAGACCACCTCTTCTAGGCTTTCTTGGTTCGGTTGTTTTGGTCCTCATCTAAACACGATTGCTTTGATCACTTACAGTATGTCCAAATGAATCGATCCTAAGGTATAGTTCACAGGACAAGGTAGGAAAGCGCCCTTTTGTGCCGACTCCCGTTCTGATGTATAGTTGAAAATGCCTTCTCTAACGCATATGACAATGTGATTTCTCACCTCATTTGGTTATTTTTGTGAACTGTAAAATTAATCTGTTACCTATATTAGGCCTGTCACGATAAGTGTGCGATAATTTATCTCATAAATTATTTTAAAACCAATTTACAATAACAGTGAGAATACAGTAAATATTAATAGATAAAGTACACCCATTTAAATGCGATAAATGTTTATTCTTACATTCAAAATAGTTTTTAAGAAATCACAACTAAAATAAATAGACCATGCCTCTTAAGTAAAAGACAACAATATTGATACCGCACAGAAACACAGAAGAAATAAAATGTCTTTTTCAAGAAAAAAAATAAAATTGCACTTAATAACTTAAGCATTTAGGCAAATGAAAACTTTTCCGCTCATAGCTTCTGCTATGGCATTCCATGTGTAATCTTCTGATTGGATGTTTTCCGAGGCACCCTGAAGCGCACGCAACGGTGAACTTATTTTGTTCATTTGACATGGGAATGAGAAAGAGACACGCTGCCGAAAGCCACAGGTTGAGGAAGTGTTGTTAGCGCCGTGTGTTAATAAAAAAAAAAAGTTGTCAACACATCGTGTGTTTGATATCATTGCCAGAAAAACACTCATATTAGGACACCATACAGTTTCCTTTTTAATGTTGTCCCTATAATGATGATCTGCTGCATCATAAATGAACATTCTGATTAGATGTTTTCCGAGGCACCCTGAAGCGCACGCAAAGGTAATCGTATTTTGTTCATTTGACACGGGAGTGAGAAAGAGACACGCTGCCGAAAGATGATCTGCTGCATCATAAATTACTTTGTGACTTTCCACCTCCATGATGGAGCGTTCTTCGTCCATGTTCGCTGGTTAAACCGTGAATAAGCAACTGGGCTGTTAACTCCAGGCCTGGTTTCGCCCATTTTGACGGGTGCGTCTCCGGCAAAAATTAAAAATGGCCAAACCATCCGGCGGGCTCCGGCATGCTGGAGATGAGACGAATTGGCTCCTGCGCTATTTTTTGCCGGACCCGGAACGAAGATGCATTTTGTGTAGTTGGTAACAAGGAAGCCGAACTTTTAACAGCACGTCTGCCGCACTGTGCGCGCGAGGCGATCGAAGCGGAAAACTTACCGCCTTCATTTTCCTTTACTGTGCGATAAATGGAATTATTACATATTGCGACAGGCTTAACCTACTGTATATTGCTTTTACTTTTCAATGTCAACTAGGCAATAAAATAAATACTATAATTGTGCCTGCAGACACACAGAGAAAAAGGGTAAGGATGCACCGAGGAGGATACCAGTCTTCCAGGAGGGGTTTTCGAACCAACAGAAGAGGAGGATCGACCCACAAGGGTAGCAGAGAAGGCCTTGTAACTACTGGTTCTTCCTCCATCCTCAAGATGAAGGCTGGTAGAAGGAGAGGGGTGAGATTAAGGGGTGGCTCAAGGATGCAGCAAAGAGGTGCTTCTACTGATGAATCCGGGGATGATGATGAAATGGAGGACGATGACGACAGTGGAATGGGAGACCAAGATCAAACTCTCGATGAATGTAGTAGAAGGGGTAGAAGCGATGATGAGGATGATGACTGTGACAAAGAGGACTTTGACCCAGAAGATGAGGACATGGACCTAGATTATGAAGAAGAACAGGAAGGACTCTGGGATTCGGATGAAGAACCTCCAGTACTCCTGATGTCTGACCTGAATGATGACATACTTTGCGGCTCCTATCTGACTGTGACTCTCCAGCGCCCCACCAAGACCGATAAACAATCTGGTAAGTACGCTGTGTATATTGTGCATTGTTGAATGTAAATGGGACGGTGTCTTAGGTGGGTCATGACAACCATAACAATAGACCCTACTCACCTACGTCACAAAATGACGTGTCGCTGTATCCGGCCGCCATATTGTCCGTATTTTTTAGACTTATTCTCATTGTTTTCAATTAGTCGTGCAAGTTATAGAGCAGTTCATGGAGCCCCCGATGTTATCTGACGCTGTAAACTCATTGGATGCGTTGCATAAAAGGCGTTATGTGGAAAAGCTTCAGTTTATCCATTCGCCAGATCCATATTTGATGCCTAAATCGATGTTTTTCGATCCGCTGTCTTCGCCGTCTTTGCCTGACATCTGCTAGCTACCCTGATATTTACAACTATCTTTTCCACACAAAATCAGCCTATTCTCACGAAAGTTTGAAAAACTTTAAGAGCTTGGAGGCTTATAAATACTTCGTTGCTGGTTGGGTGAAACAGGTCCTCGTCCACGAAAATTCGGCAGGAATCTATCTTGTGCTCGGGAAGGTGAGTTACGAAATTTTCAATTCAAAATCTTTTGTTCTTGCTAACATCCACTGTCAAGTCTAATGTATTTCATGTCATTTGTCAATGGAGCTAGGGCTTTTAATGTTTATATGGTTTAGCGATAGCACTCTCACTACATACATATATGTAATAAATATGAAGTGCGATAGCACTACTCCAGATTGTCCCTAGTTGAATTTATTTTTTGGCTTTTGACCTCAATAGTGAAATTGTAAATTAATTGTATGACAACTGTCTTATTATCCCCTTATAATTATATATTTTCAGGTAGTTCATTCACAACGTCTGAGTGTATGTTGTCGGCGATTAGCCTAGCAATGATCTTAATTGTGGTTGTCAGCCCAAAACCCTCTAAATATATATTAAATGCATCTTACCAGATATAAAATGACTACTACATAATCTGTGGTAGTCGTTTGGAGCCCAGTTTTCTCGTCGAATTGTAGCAGTCCATCTCGCTCTCCTCTCCGGTACGGTAAAACTTCAAGTCTCTCCGTCTATCTTCTCTGTTTTTGCAACCGACCGCCACACACGACTTCACCGTTTTGATTATTAATGTTAACGAGCAGAAAAACACGCCATAATAGGAGGAATTTACGAAGCGCTAATGCATTAACATGACGAGTATACGGACAACATGGCGCCGGGGCGTGGCTGTGACATCACGTGAGTAGGGTCTATAGGGTGGTAGGTGGACCACACTTACCTAATGGCGTAATTCTTCAACTGGGGCCTTCTACTTGTCCGGGCGGGTTGATGTGGTGGTCAGGAGGGTTTCCTGGGCTGGCATTTGGACAAATAACCTCTCCCTTCTTTTACTTATTTACAATTTTTTTTTTTTTTTTTTTTTTTTTAATTTTACGACGTATATTTAAAACGTGTTGTTGTTTTTTTTTTCTTTCAGTTTTTATAGTTCCAAAAATGGAAGCTGCCATGGGTTTTAGGACTCCCCCAGGAAATGCAGGTGGTCGCCCAAACTTCAACCGGAAGAACACTTTTTCTAAACCTTTGAGGTTCAAGAGCAATGACAACACGCGGGATGGCCAAAGTCCACATTCCGCAGGAAGGTTGGTGTTTTGCATTTTACTTAATTTGGAATCAATGGAACACAAAAGAACAGCGTTTTTCAACCTTTTTTGAAACTCAGCACACAAAATAAAAAATCCTAAGGCAAACCACCAGCAAAAAATGTAAAAATGAATTTGTCGACTATATTAACAATATAAAGGCATCTTTTGAATAGGAATAAACGTATTTTATAGCCATACAGTGTATCACAAAAGTGAGTACACCCCTCGCATTTCTGCAAATATTTAAGTATATCTTTTCATGGGACTATACTGACAAAACGACACTTTGACACAATGAAAAGTAGTCTGTGTGCAGCTTATATAATGGAGTAAATTTATTTCCCCCTCAAAATAACTCACAATATAGCCATTAATATATAAACCCCTGGCAACAAAAGTGAGTACACCGCATAGAAACTACGTACATCCCTAAGTGTCCAAATTGAGTACTGCTTGTCATTTTCCCTCCAAAATGTCATGTGACTCGTTACAGGAGTGCTGTCAGCATTGCTGCAGAGATTGAAGAGGTGGGGGGGGGGGGCAGCCTGTCAGTGCTCAGACTAGGGCTGCAGCTATCGATTATTTTAGTAGTCGATTAATCGATGAACTAGTTAGTTCGAATAATCGAGTAATCGGATAAGGAACATAAAAAATTAAAATGCCTGAGCTGAGCCTCAAAAGTTATTAAAAAAAAAAAACGAATAAAGATCTAAGTACAACAAACGAACAATTGGCTAACTTGCATAGCAAAAGTCTGCTAGCTTAAATGCTATAAAATGCTAAGTTTTTTTTTTTTTTTTTTGAACAATGCTCTTAACAAATGGTTCAGGCAATATACCTATAAACTGAATTACAAATGAATTAAAAAACATTAGCTCAAACAAAAACTTAGCTTACGGTGGTCTTAACAGGGAGCAGCTGGATTCAGCCATCTGAAATGAGGCAGACCAGAGGGCAGTGTATCCACCCTTATCAATAAAACGAAATGCAAACACTTTCAAAATAAACCATTACAATGCCAGTTTAATTAAACGAATACTCGATGCAAAATAATTTAATTCGAATATTTTTTTTCTAACCGAATACTCGAGTTAAACGATTAATCGTTGCAGCACTAGCTCAGACCATACGCCGCACTCTACATCAAATTGGTGTGCATGGCTGTCACCCCAGGAGGAAGCCTCTTCTGAAGACGGTTCACAAGAAAGCCCGCCCGTACACAAGAAAGCCTGCCCGTCTCAGCAAACTGTTTGCGGGCTTTCTTGTGTACAGTCTTCAGAAGAGGCTTCCTCCTGGGGTGACAGCCATGCGCACCAATTTGATGTAGAGTGCGGCACCGGATATGTAAGTCGTACCGGAGTGTAAGTCGCATTTTTGGGGGAAATTTACATCATAAATCCAACAAATCCAACACATAGAACAGATATGCAATCTTGAAAGGCAATTTAAAATAAAAATACAATATAGAACAACATGCTGAATATGTGTACAGCATGATAATGTTACATGATGCATGAACAACGAAATGCTAACGTGGCCGGTATGTTAACGTAACATAGCTATTAAAAATTATTCAGATAACTACCGTATTTTTTGGACTATAAGTTGCACCTGAGTATAAGTCGCACCAGCCATAAAATGCCCAACAAAGAGAAAAACAACATATATAAGTCGCACTGGAGTATTAAGTCGCATTTTGGGGGCAAATTTACTTGATAAAATCCAACACATAGAACAGATGTCATTTTGAAAAGCAATTTAAAATAAAAATACAATCGAGAACAACATGCTGAATAAATGAACAGTATGATAATGTTACATGATGCATGAGCAACAAAATGCGAACGTGGCCAGTATGTTAATGTAACATAGCTATTAAGAGTTATTCAGATAACTATAGCATAAAGAACATGCGGACAAGTTTACCAAACCATCAGTGTCACTCCAAAACACCAAAATAACATGTGAAATGATAATAATAATGTGTTAATAATTTCACACATAAGTCGCTCCTGAGTATAAGACGCACCCCCAGCCAAATTATGAAAAAAAACTGCGACTTATAGTCAGAAAAATACGGTATAGCATAAAGAACATGCGAACAAGTTTACCAAAACACCAAAATAACATGTAAAATGATAATGTGTTAATAATTTCACACATAAGTCGCTCCAGAGTATAAGTCACACCCCTACCCAAACTATGGGGGGAAAAAAAAAAAAACTGCAACTTATAGTCCGAAAAATACGGTAGTTGAAAAACACTGCAATAGAGCTCTGTGCTCTTAACAAACAAAGGAGATCTGGCTAACCCTGATGCCAAAGATGAAAAGCAGAGGGGATTCACAGGTATGGTGTTTGAACGTAATTTTTGGTTGACTGTTTGACAATTTGGCTGTAACTGTAGATGGCAGACTTTGGCTGTTTGACTATGACTAGCCTTCATGGCTGAATCTGACATAGCTTGCATCAATAAAACTCTAATTACTATTAAACATGTAGTTTGTATGACATACAGTGCAAGACACATGGTTTACCAACAAAATGCTGGGGTGCACACTCATTTATGGTGAAGACTTTATACAATGATGACATGAATATGATGATACAATTGTATGCAATAACCACACTTGTCAAATTGTTATTATGCAGGCCAAGTCTTCGTGGCAACTGTGCTATCCGGGGCACTATGGATCAGTCAGAGGACAGGGAACCCTCTACTTCTGTCTTTACTACACTGTCACCTCCATCCCTGCTGTCCTCTACATCTTTTCAGGGTGTGGATGAGAGTGGAGGAGGAGAAAAGGAAGTGTGGGTGTCTGTTTTCAGATACCTTAACAGAGCTGAGCTGCTCACATGCATGACTGTCTGTAAAGCCTGGTATAAATGGTATGTATATGTTTTGCTTTTTGTTAAAAAAATTTTTAAAAAAGTTTTATCTGTGTTGTAGTACGAAAATTCCGAACTGCATCTTTTTTTGGGTGCAGGAGCTTTGATAAACATCTATGGAGACATCTGGATATGAGTCAGTTAAATCCACTCAGTAACCAGGCCTTAGCAGGTATCATAAAGCATCAGCCCATATCTTTGGACCTCTCATGGACACCGCTGGCCAAAAGACAGCTCAACTGTCTTCTCACTAGGGTCCCAGGTATGAAGAGATTAATGTTTGAAAATCACTGTTCTTTAGTCTGAGTCATAGTAGAAGTAATCTAAGGCCCAGATCTCCCTGCTTCTGGCTAACTCGTTTATCTTGAGTAGAAAGACACAAAGACCTTCCCACACCACAGGTGAAACATATCCCCGTATGTCTGCCCAGAGGTGTACTAGTTGGGAATGCCCAGAACCCACGCTTCGAGGTGGAAAGATTCCCGTGGTTGCTTAAAATGTCTTAACTAGGGCTGTCAAACGATTAAAATTTTTAATCGAGTTAATTACAGCTTAAAAATTAATCAATCGTAATTAATCGCAATTCATACCATCTATAAAATATGCCGTATTTTTCTGTAAATGATTGTTGGAATGGAAAGATAAGACACAAGACGGATATATACATTCAACATACTGTACATAAGTACTGAATTTGTTTATTATAACAATAAATCAACAAGATGGCATTAACATTAACATTCTGCTAAAGCGATCCATGGATAGAAAGACTTGTAGTTCTTAAAAGATAAATGTTAGTACAAGTTATAGAAATTTTATATTAAAACCCCTCTTAATGTTTTCGTTATAACAAAATTAGTAAAAATTTCAATCAAAAAATAAACAACTAGCCCGCCATTGTTGATGTCAATAATTACACAATGCTCATGGGTGCTGAAACCCATAAAATCAGTCGCACCCAAAAGCCAGCAGAGGGCGACAAAACTCCAAAAAACACAAATAACAAGTGGACATTACACTGGGCTGTCATTTTAATCTGTTTATAAGCGGGGAATGTTTGTTAATTGCGTCAAATATTTTAACGTGATTAATTGAAAAAATTAATTACCGCCCGTTAACGCGATAATTTTGACAGCACTAGTTTTAAAGTGCCTGTGACAGGATAAAAAAAATCTTGAATAGCATTAGTATGTGCATTAAAATCATATTTTCCAACGATTCGTCCACATGCAACAATTTGGCAAAGTGCAGATGACCAGAAATTAGTGTTTTAATCTGCTGTTTAGCCCCGCCTCTCAGCGCTCTAGGTCCTCCAGCTGGGTGATGATGTCGGCAGAGTAACGATTTCAGCTGATTTAGAATTCAGCCCATTGAGGGAGAAGATTCAGAACGAGGAAAATGCGACACAGAGAGCAGCAAAATGTCGTCATTGTTTTAACCATTGAATACCTGCAACATGAAGCAATTATCAGAGAATCCCAAAATTTGAAAAATAAGGTCCTAATGAAACCTTTTTTTCCAAATTTGTAAAAAGAAAAGTCAAAATGAATATGTGTAATAAGCGCTCTAATATCTATAACCCTTGCTAAATCCTGTTTTTTTTTCTCATGGAACCTGCAGATACATGTGTTGACTTGCATCCATCATTTTTTTTTTCAAAAAAGAAATGTCAAAATTCTGGACTAGTCTCAAAATCTTGAAATTTTAGTTCTATCAAATGTGATACATTTGGCAATAAATGCTTCTCTCTACTCCAATATTTTTACAGGATATTCTTTTTATCTGTTTTTCCCCAATTTCTGAATGAATTGTATGGCCATGACAAATACGTCTTGTACTGAATGGAATATGAAATAATAAAAATGCACTCATTCAGTACGACAGGGCTAAATTACTGCATAATGGTAAAAACTTCCGACTTCTTAAACCTCCCAAACTGTATTTAATGCCACCGGAGTTAGTCCGGCTTTTGTCATTTCCCTGTCCGTCTTTGGAGACGGAGTAAAGAGCGTAAACAAAACAGGAGGCGCGATAGCTTGGCGACATGTTAACCCGAATCGAACGGCCTTTCTAAGTCTTTTCCTCGCCTTTCGAAAACGAAAAATAGCACAAAACTCCCCCGACTCGTGTCACACAACGGCAGCGGGGTTAAATGTCTTCAGCGATCGTCCAGCCCCCAGCGGCGAGCAAGTTTCAGCTCGTCGTTCTGATGCGGCCCTTGCAGGCAGGCAGTGCTCATCGCCGGTGTTCTGCCAAATTTTGTATCCTTATAATAGTTTGCTCCCAAAGCTTTTCTGGCAGTGAATAAGCGGTCTTTTACATTCAGTTGGACTCTCAATCGAGAACCGGAGACGATTGCGGGGGGCTCCCCAAGCCCAAGCAGAGGATACTGCTCTCTCGGCGGGCACGCTAAGAGGACCGAGAGGGTGGAAGTCTGGACACAATCGAGAACCGCAGACGAGAGCGGGGGGGGGGCTCCTGAGGTACAAGCCGAGGCACGCATTTATCGGCCGACGATGATGGTGTGTGACAAGCCGCCGATCGTCAGCCGAGTGGCCTTCTCAGTGGAAAGGGAGCATTGCCACCCACAAAATGCAAGCCACCTCCTTTTTAAAACGTTTGCCATGATCCCAGTATTTGACATAACATAAAACACGTAGCTTCCTCACTTAGTCATCCGTCCAGTTGTTGCTTCATTTTCATACTTGTTATGCCCATTATTCGTGGTGAACAGGATCTTTTAGAATTCCAAAATTCCTCACACCACTCTCCTTGGTGTAGCAACAAAAGCCTGCAGCACGTCGGGTTGGCGTGATGCAAAAAAATAAACAAATTCATCCGAAAAATCAGCTGAATCCGCAGTCCTTCTGCATACGACACTAATGGCTGTATTGTGAAGATGGTTAGTCTTCTGACATTACATTCGCCTTCTTCCTCAATCCGAGACCTTGGCTGGAAGTTTCTCATTTTCGTAGCGCGGGATTCAAAAAATTGAATAGATATATCGATAGCTTCCACACACATCCACACGGTCCATTTCATTCAGGAGCATAAAATACCACGTGTAATATGAAATAAAAAAGCTTTTTTGTGTCACAGGCACTTGAAATTTGAAATCTGGATTATCAAGGTCTTAAATTTAATGGAAATTGCAGTAGGTTGTAAATTTCCAGATGATGCATTTCATGCCAGGGAAATCACTGTAGTTTGACGTAAAACTTTTTAATGTGTGTATTTGTTAATGGCCGTGCAATAAATACGAGTGTTTGGGATTAATATATGTTATACGGTACGTTGTCTTGAACCTCGGCGTACGTTTGTCGCCATGACGCCATTTCCTAGTCATTCGCAGTTGTAGATGTGAGCGGAAAAATGCATTGATGGGGAAGTGTGAATTTAATCAAAAATGGATTAAATATGGCTTATTTAAGAGGTGGTTGGCCACTGGTGAAAATAACAACAGTTCCTGGTTTAAAGGACGGATGTGACAATATATCGAAAAGGTGATATATCATAGTACTTTGTACCCCAAAAAGGTTATTGATACGGTCCTACCAAGAATAGATATATCGTTTTAAAAATGTGTCAGTGTATTTAAAAAAAGAGGAACCAACAGGCTGCTACTAAAATCTTCAATTAGAATAGTGTCTTCGTTAGCTCACTGGCTGCCGTTGACGGCGCTAGACATCCAATTCATTTTGACTGGATTGGACGACTAGCGCCGTCGATGGCACTAAAACCAGAGCATTCACAGCTGGTCTTTGTTGGGCATTTACAGGTCACTTCCTGTTCATTTTGAGTCACTTCCTATTCTTTTAGGGATATTCTTAAGTCACTTCCTTCCTCAGTAAGCCAAAATCAACAGGAAAAGCGAAATGAACTCTTTGCCTGGCCTTGGCTGCCACTGACGGCCATAGACGTCCAATCCGTTTGAAGTGGGAGGAATGCCATCGAATGAACGAATGTCGGATTGGACGTCTACTAGTGATAAACTCATTCCAATTCAGAGCAGAATGACTAAAAGACCATGTTTTTCAGATTATTAGTTTTTTTTGTAGAATATCCTAGAATGATACCCATGTGTCGACAAAGGTATATGAATGTATGTACTGTATATTTCAATAAAGGGTTTTTAAGCACTTCAAATGTAATATTTATGATATGTTTTAAACATGTTACTGTCCCACCAAATTATTTTTAAACAAGAATAAAGTAGCAAAATGCTTGTCTTTATTTAATGCTTAATTGAGTAAGTCCACTCAAATCCGCTCAAGCTGCTCAATTACACACAATGAGTCTCCACAGCACTTGTTGATGATTGACGCATGCGGTGTTTTAAGGTTTCGGCTTCCAAGCATCTCTGCCAAGATCAAACCTTAACGTCTGTCAATCATTGCTAACTTTAATAAGCAACTCCAGTGCACTGCCACACCAAGAAAAGCAGCAGGAGGGAGAGGGAGACTACGTGATCGGATCGGGACAGCTCATCTGTATTTATTTATTTTTAATTGGAAAAAAATCCGCGATGGATTGAGGGCGCAAAGTTTAAAGCGCGAAGTAGCGAGGGATCACTGTACTAACATCGAAATCAATGTTTCTGCCCATTCCTTTTTCATATTTATTTTCTCTCTTTAGGTCTACGAGAATTAAGAGTTGCTGGTCTGTCTTGGTCATGCCTGTCAGCATTGGTCTCGCCGACTCTTCCCCATCTTCGACTTCTGGATCTGCGGTGGTGTGAAGGCATCAAAGATACCCAATTTAAAGAACTCCTCACCCAACATGGTCAGATGCAGCGAAACATGCATGCTCTTAAGATTTTTCTCCACTTCTTTACACTGTCACCCCCCCACCCCCCTTCCCGTTTTAGATTCACAATCATCTCGATGCAGACTAAAGAACATGGTGGCACTGTACCTGTCTGGTCTGGATATAAATGAATCCACTCTAAGACTTATGCAGCATCACATGCCACACTTGGAGAAACTGGACTTGTCTCACTGCAAGAACATTAAGGATTCTTCAATAGCTATGTTGGCAGCAGGGGGGACACACACTCGCAACAACCTGAAAGAACTCATTCTAGCAGGTATTTTATCTACATTTTGTGATTGTTCAAAAGAACGATATTTAACTGTAAGATCATTTTCTTATTGTTTTCTACCCATTAGACCCTGTAGATCAGGGTTAATAAACTCATTCTGGTTCGCAGCATTCATAGATACTTGATTTCAAGTGGGCCAAAAAATTATTAAAAACATTTTTTTTTTAAATTCCTTTTCACGATCCGTAATTTGGGGTTCAAATGAGAATAAGCACGAATATTTAGTAAAATCTTGACATAAGTAAATATTCAAATTTAGTGTTCATGATCATTATAATCTTGTTGCAAGTGATATTTTTTTTGACCAACACCTACTGTATATACCTGTATAGTGATCCCTCGCTACTTTGCGCTTCAAACCTAGCGCCCTTAGTCCATCACGGATTTTTTTTTTTTTTCCGATTAAAAACATAAATACAGATGAGCTGTCCCGAGCCGATTGCGTAGTCTCACTCTCCCTCCCTCTCCCTGGTCTTTGTTGGTCAGGCAGTGCACTGGAATTGCTTATTAATGTTATTGACGGACGGTTAAGGTCTGATCTTGCCAGAGACTCGAACTTGAAAGCGCCGCATGCGTCAATCATTGTTTAACCTGTTACAGGTACTGTGGCAACTCATTGTGTTTGTCAATGTGTAGCATTTTACAACTTTATTCTTGTTTAAAAATAATTCGGTGGGACAGTAACATGTTTAAAACTTATCATAATTATTACATTTGAAATTCTTATAAACCATTGATTAAAATAAATATATTAGGGCTTTCAAAAAATTGATTAATCGTAATTAATCGCAATTCAAACCATCTCTAAAATAAATGTATTAGGGCTGTCAAACGATTAAAATTTTTAATCGAGTTAATCACAGCTTAAAAATTAATCGCAATTCAAACTTTCTAAAATATGCTATATTTTTCTGTAAATTGTTGGAATGGAAAGATAAGACGGATATAAACATTCAACATACTGTACTTAAGTACTGTATTTGTTTATTATAACAAGAAATCCACAAGATGGCATTAACATTATTAACATTCTTTCTGTGAAAGGGATCCACGGATAGGACTTGTAATTCTTAAAAGATAAATGTGAGTTTGTATATTGTGACTAAATATTGCCATCTAGTGTATTTGTTGAGCTAAACGAAATGTTTGAATAGAGTTTGCCAAAATACTAAATGGGAAGTGGGGCAACCATGACTGTCAGTGGTGGCTGCAAATGGTATATCTTCTCTGTGTTGTATTCAATACAGGGTGTTTAAAAAAAAAAAAGGATCAACTCCTGCCATTCTTCCCCATGTCGCGTTCCACAGTAGATTTAATTGTTTTGGAAGAGATGTTAAAGCTTTATGCCAATTCATATTATGTCCCCAATGAATGGCTGTGTCCACTCAATTCACTTGTCTCTGCCTCTTCGCTCTCAATATACATAAAACGGTGTCATTGTAGTCCGTTTGTGGCAATGCGTAAGTGGGTTGGTCCGCGCATGCGTTAAATATTTTGACGTGATTCATTTAAAAAATTAATTACCGCCCGTTAACGCGATAAATTTGACAGCCCTAAAATATAAACATAAAAGTTGTTGTTTTTTTAATTATATAAAATGTTGTTGTTTTTTTATTATACTTTGGGATAAAAATAGAAAAACATGTCTTATATGTATCGATTTCCAATGCTAAATCCTAATAAATACATTGAACACACACAAAAAAAAAATTGGGGCGGCGGGGGGCGCTACTTTGCGGTTTTTCACTTATCGCGGCGGGTTCTGGTCCCCATTACCCTCGAAAAACGAGGGATCACAATATGGCATATCTAGATTTTTCCCACTTAAAATGATGAACCTTTGATGTGCTCCAAACCAAAGTGTTCTCTCTCTCCTCAGTCGCTCAAGCAGCTGTTGTCCCCCCATTACTACTATTGTACTTACAAAACTGTCTGACTGTCTGTGTGCAAAAACAGGCTGTGACCAGCTCAGTGATGGATGCATGTCCTACCTGAAACGCCTCTCCTCTTTATCTCTTCTGGACTTAAGAGGCTGCAAGAACGTCAGTATTCAAGCCTGCAACGTCTTCATCTCTGACCTTTCACACATTGCCCAATACTGTATGATGGAGGAGAAGGTCATCCAATATCTGAACTAAAAGGCTGTTGCGTGGTCGAAAAAAAAACACCTCTCCAGAAGATGTTTTTCTGACAAGCTAAGATTTTGCAAGTCACGCTAAGAAAGGACTGACTTTTTTTTTGTTTTTTAAAAAATTTTTTATTACCGAGCTGATTGGTCACTGACAGCACGCACACATGACAGTCGCAAACATAACACACTTGTTTTTTTTTTCATTCGGTCTGCTGTTTAGACAACAATCGAAACACGTTTTCATTCCAACTATTACTGACAGTTAGTGGCGCTACTAAGGGTGCAAACTCATCGCTCTACACCAGGGTTGCCCAAACTGGTGTTCTGCAGTTCCTTTTCCACGGCGAGACGTCTACACAATGCTCAGTGCACGTGCGCTTCCGCATTCGTGCGCACATCGGTTAAAAGCGAAAAGTACTCACTATTTTTGTTTTGAGTTTTTATTACCTTTTCATTGCCTCAAATACTTTTCACATCTGTTTCCCTCCCATACTTTTAACCATTGTGTTTTCTTGTGGTTGCTTTAAAGCAGAGTGTTGATCTGTTGACCACATTAGTCACGTAGCGTATTTAAAACCTTCCTTATTTGATATACAGTGGGGCAAATAGTTATTTAGTCAACCACTAATTGTGCAAGTTCTCCCACTTGAAAATATTAGAGAGGCCTGTAATTGTCAACATGGGTAAACCTTAACCACGAGAGACAGAATGTGGGGGGAAAAAACAGAAAATCACATTGTTTGATTTTTAAAGAATTTATTCGCAAATCATGGTGGAAAATAAGTATTTGGTCAATACCAAAAGTTCATCTCAATACTTTGTTGTGTACCCAAACATTTTCTGTAACTCTTCACAAGGTTTTCACACACTGTTGCTGGTATTTTGGCCCATTCCTCCATGCAGATCTCCTCTAGAGCAGTGATGTTTTGGGGCTGTTGTTGGGCAACAGGGACTTTCAACTCCCTCCACAGATACTCTATGGGGTTGAGATCTGGAGACTGGCTAGGCCACTCCTTTGTTGCCCTGGCTGAGTGTTTGGGATCATGGTTATGCTGAAAGACCCAGCCACGTCTCATCTTCAATGCCCTTGCTGATGGAAGGAGATTTTCACTCAAAATCTCTCGATACATGGCCCCATTCATTCTTTCCTTTACACAGATCAGTCAAGCTGGTCCCTTTGCAGAAAAACAGCCCCAAAGCATGATGTTTCCACCCCCATGCTTCACAGTGGGTATGGTGTTCTTCGGATGCAATTCAGTATTGTTTCTTCTCCAAACACGAGAACCTGTGTTTCTACCAAAAAGTTCTATTTTGGTTTCATCTGATCATAACACATTCTCACAGTCCTCTTCTGGCTCATCCAAAAGCTCTCTAGCGAACCGCAGACGGGCCTGGACGCGTACTGGCTTCAGCAGGGGGACACGTCTGGCAGTGCAGGATTTGAGTCCCTGGCGGCGCATTGTGTTACTGATAGTAGCCTTTGTTACTGTGGTCCCAGCTCTCTGTAGGTCATTCACTAGGTCCCTCCGTATGGTTCTGGGATTTTTGCTCACAGTTCTTATCATTTTGACGCCACGGGGTGAGATCTTGCATGGAGCCCCAGATCGAGGGAGATTATCAGTGGTCTTGTATGTGTTCCATTTTCTAATAATTGCTCCCACAGTTGATTTCTTTACACCAAGCGTTTTACCTATTGCAGATTCAGTCTTCCCAGCCTGGTGCAAGTGTACAATTTTGTCCCTGGTGTCCTTCGACAGCTCTTTGATCTTGGCCATAGTGGAGTTTGGGGTGTGACTGACTGAGGTTGTGGACAGGTGTCTTTTATACCGATGAGTTGAAATAGGTGCCGTTAATACAGGTAACAAGTGGAGCCTCGTTAGACCTCGTCAGAAGAGGTTAGGCCTGTTTGTAGGTGACCAAATACTTATTTTCCACTCTAATTTGGACATAAATTCTTTAAAAATCAAACAATGTGATTTTCTGTTTTTTTCCCCACATTCTCTGGATCTCATGGTTGAGGTTTACCCATGTTGACAATTACAGGCCTCTCTAATCTTTTCAAGTAGGAGAACTTGCACAATTGGTGGTTGACTAAATACTTATTCGCCCCACTGTAACTACGTTTAAGTAGTTTCTTAAGGCATTTTTGAGTACGTTCTGCCTGTATGCATCTAAACAAACTAAGTTGAAAGCACACGGTAGTACTTTGGGTGTCAAATTTGCCTCATGTAGACGTTTCGCCATTTTGGCAGAACACCGGTCCTCAAGGGCTGCTATGGGTCCTGGTTTTTCTTACCGGTCATGCACAGAGGGTTTACCTATGACGTTTCCGCTAAAACAAGCAGCACCTGACTACAGTCAACTGATTACACTTGTGAGACACCAGATTGGTGCAAAGGTGTCGTCCTATTATGTTGGAAAGAAATCCAGCACCCACGGCGCCCCAATGTGGAATAGTTTAGGGACCCCTGCACGTCTCAAAATTTGTCCAACGACAAGGGAGTTCGGAGAGACAATCAGAAATGGCATTTGCAAGCTCTTTAAGTTGGTGTGTTTTGGGGATCAGGTGATACCTGAGGGGAGGGGCTAGTTGTGTTGAAAGGAGGCATTTTTAAAAGTAGGGAGAGTGAGGTGGACTGATTTCTGTTTTTTTTGTGTTGAGATGTTGCTGCTGAACTCATTGAAACATTTAGTAAATAGTCATTTTTCTTGTTGTTAATAGTAAATGGTGAACTTTGTGTTTCTTGGAGGGTGAAAAAAATAAACTATCTTTCACAAAAAATATTTTGACTTTACCATCAGTTGTTGAGAAATGTTCTTTAAAGGTGCCATATGGAGTTTTTCTACTCGCGACTGTCATCTCTGGCCTAAAGTTTAGTTAATCTCATCCATGGCGCACATATTTGTCGCCCATCAAAGTAGCACCAAAAATGTAAAAAAAAAAAAAAAAAAAAACACAAAACGTGATTGTTAACTTATAGTATTAAGTGGGTTAGGAAAGTGTTTTTGCCAAGCGGAGACTAAGCAGAGGCTCAGTGAAACTGCATTGCTGCCACGGGGACGTACACAGGCACGTTTTCGGCCCAAAATGGGAAGAGAGAGGGCTATTTGGGGCAGTCTCAGTTAAAATGTCAGGGCTGTGTTTACTAAATAGGGCATTGGTGGAGCATGAATAGAGTTGAAAATTTAACACTAAAAATTCTGTATAGCGCCTTCATGTTGGATGGAAGTGGCAGCACCGTGCAGTTGGATGTTTTGCTTAAGCATGAACTGGAGAACTTCAAATAAAAGATCATGACATGAAGAAAACTACATGGCGATATCAAGGCAACATCTCAAGACATTAGCCAGGAAGCTAAAACTTGGGCACGAATGTGTCTTCCAAATGAACAATGACCCAAAGCACACTGCTGAAATGGTTAAAAAGTGGCTTGAGGATAGCAAAGTCAATGTCTTGGGATGGCCATCACAAAGCCCTGATCTGAATCCTATTGAAAATTTGTGGGCAGATCTGAAAAGGCGTGTGCGAGCAAGGCGACCTACAAACCTGACTTGGTTACACCAGTTCTATCAGGAGGAATGGACCAGGATTTCAGCAGAATTCTGAAAGAAGCTTCTGGAAGGTGACCTAAAATATTTGACACAAGTCATGCAGTTGTTCAAAGGAATGGCGTACCGCAAGCAACACGTCACTTGCCCTCATTAATATTCATGACATTAGCTACTGTTGCTAAGTAGGGACAAACGGGAACCGTTAGTCCCTAATAGGAAATGAATGGAAATCGTGTACGAAGGAGATGTTTACAGAGCTAAACCTACCAATTCTCTCCGAAAATGATGTGCCTGGTGCCAAATTCACTGGCAAAGATGTGGAAGAACATTAAAATGTTCAGTTAAAGAGATAGCTTGAGTATCGAAGGCTGAAAAAGATGAAAAAAACGAGCCGACCTAAGCATAGCTTTAGCTTTTTTATCGACGCGACTGACAATGACATTCTCCTGTTTCAACAAGCTATCCTTTACCATCAGCCCTGTCTTTCTTATATATCCTCTGGTTGTCCTTCGTATCTTACCGTTCTTAGGGTAGCGATCGCAAATGCTGCTCAGTGACAGCCAACGAACACTTAATTTTTTAAATTGATAACACATCTTAATTCTATTATTTATTTACACTTCCCCCTTACTAAAGTTGTTTTTTTTATATATATAACAGAAACGGTAACAGTGGCAGTCAGATACCATTGGTCATTCATTGTCAGACAAGCAGTACAGCACAACGTTACGCTAAAAGAATAAGTTAAACATATAAAAATGGTTTACCACTTTGTCCTCTGAAAGACCATGCCAACCCAACATAATGATTACTGGATATGAAATGTGAATGGATTCACCGAGCTGGTGTTAAAGTCCGCGCAAGTTGATTCGGTCTTCACATTTTTTCCTCCCGAGTTTTTGGTTTCCGGAAACGTAAGAAGAAAACATCCTTCATGTGTCGTAATGTCTAGAGTCGTTTCTACAAGTTCCAAAAAAGCAATGCGTGATTGGTATGTTCGTTTTTGAAAGATTACCGGCGAAAAGTAGCACAAATTACGTTGAGTCAATGCGAGGGCGGGTCTATAATGTCCCACTTCAGCTTTACTTCCGCTTTACGATGCGACGTCACGGTCTAAAAATAGCCTGCGTGCGGTACGCCATTGCTACTCGAAATACCAAGGAAATGTATGAAACTTTTGACCTTTAAGAAAAGAGATCTTTACGAAATTCTCATTATTGTGGCATTTAACAAAAATGACCCGATCGCGTGATCTGAAATCAGACCCAATCACATCATCTTTAGAAGATCGGAATTGGGTGAAAAAGATCTGATTTTTAAAATGTAGTTTAAGTATGAACTCATTGATGGCGATAGACATCCAATCCATTTTGCCTGGGAGGGTTGGCAGCTATTAAGAAATGGCTGCGAGCCCCCCAGTCATATTGAATTTGACGTCTGTCGCCGTCAATATTGGTCAAAAATGATCACTCAATGCCAGCCTTTGCAGTTCAAACGAATGTAACGTCTCGCTGTCAATGGCAGTGAATAAATTACAAGTTAATTACGTTACAGGCAACAAAATAATCCAAAGGTATAACGATTAGGGATGTTCCTGATCCCATCATGTGATTGGACATCGGGTCTGAGCATGTAATTTTTAGAATATCAAAATCCGGTTAAAACTTTTGTGTTTTTAAGATTTTTTAATTTAAGGGTGGCTTAGCAAGAAATTTAAATGTACAAGGATATCGTCAAAAGAAACTGCAACATTTTTAGGAGATCGGAATTGAGTGGAAAAAGATTGTTTTTTTTTTAATGGATACAAAGCCACAAAATTATCAAGATGGACAAGGATATTGTCCAAAGAAAAAAATATGTTGTGTCATGAATTATATAGACCGCCGAGGTAACGGTAACAGATCCTCAAAATCAGGTGGCTCAGACTCAAGTGCAAAAATATGTGATCGGGACAACTCAAATATATTCACGCGTGTACACCAAATGCGCAGAATTTTCGATGTGAAAGAATACTTAACTATAAGAATCTAAAGCCCTTAGGCTGGACTTGTAAAGGGCGGGGGAGAGACAGGTTTGTCATGAACTACTGCCCTAATCTGTTCTTAGCGGATAGAGGCTTAGTGAGCCCTCAGGTTTGATTGACCGCAATGAGAGAGGAACACCCAAACAAAAATCTTTTTGCTGTGGCAATTTAAATGAAATTTTGAATTATTTGAACATTCCCTCTAAAGCTGGAGAAATTGTGTTTAATCCCTTTTGATAGTTTTTAAAAAAATATATTTTCTTTGACCGTTTTCCTAAGTATTCTTTAGTTTCGGGTAACTTTTAAGATTTGCAGGATCCAGCAGCTATTGGAAGCCTTTATTTTCCTCTTTTTCCTCCATTTTTTTAAAAATACATTTTTGACAATGAAGGACCGACTGGCTCAGCTTAAGGAGGTAGGCATAATGTTTCTGGTTTTCCCTATGGTTTACATCTTTGCAATAAGTACATTTGTTTTGCTCTGAGAATAAAGTAATTACAAAACACTACAGATGAATATAAATGCCATTGTAATCTTGGAGGTGTCTCAAGTTGACATGGATATACCGTAATTTCTGGACTATAAAGCGCACCTGATTATATGCCGCACCGGCCAAAGTTCACAAAATTTTAGAAATACAAATCTGTTACACAGAAAGATTTGATTGATCAAAAATACATTTATTGACCAGACAAACACGCATCAACATCAGCAACACGTATTGTCTGAATGCTTGAAAACAAACTAACTTTAAAAAACAGGTGAATAAATTAGATATATAATCCACTTTACTTTGCCTTCTAAACTTGAAGTGGATAAAATCCTCTAAAAAAAGGTTAACAGCTAGCGCTAACCCTTATAAAGTAGCTTAGCTGTAGCGTACAGTGGCAATAAAGTCCTCCGAGTGCCAGTTGAAAATGGCTAATCAACGCTAGCGTCGCATTCTCTTTTTCGGATGCCAATCCATTTAAAATTGTTCTATGTAGTAGCGTTTAGTATCAGATGGAGCCATATTCATCCATAAAATCCTGAGATTTTGAGTAAGTCTGATGAGCTTCTGGCAAGCTTTATCGGTGCTAGTATAGACCCTACCCACCGACGTCACAAAATCACGTGCTCGCTGTATGGTTCCGCCCCCTTGTCCGTCATTTTGTGTCTGTATTATCAATGGTCTCAATTGATTGAGCAATTTATAATGCATTTCATGGAAGACCCGGTGCTTTCGGATGCCGTAAACTCACTTGATGCGTTGCATAAAAGGCGTTATGTGGAAAAGCTTCAGTTTATCCATTCGCCAGATCCATATTTGATGCCTAAAGCGATGTTTCTTCGACCCGCTGTCTCCCCCGTATTTGCCTGACATCTGCTAGCTACCCTGATATGTACAACTATCTTGTCCCCACAAAATCAGCCTATTCCCACGAAAGTTTGAAAAACTTTAAGAGCTTGGAGGCTTATAAATACTTCGTTGCTGGTTGGGTGAAACAGGTCCTCGTCCACGAAAATTCGGCAGGAATCTATCTTGTGCTTGGAAAGGTGAGTTACGAAATTTTCAGTTCAAAATCTTTTGTTATTGCTAACATCCACTGTCAAGTCTAATGTATTTCATGTCGTTTGTCAATGGAGTTAGGGCTTTTAATGTTTATATGGTTTAGCGATAGCACTCTCACTACATACATACGTGTATGTTGTCGGCGATTAGCCTAGCAATGATCTTAATTGTGGTTGTCAGCCCAAAACCCTCTAAATATATATTAAATGCATCTTACCAGATATAAAATGACTACTACATAATCTGTGGTAATCGTTTGGAGCCCAGTTTTCTTGTCGAATTGCAGCAGCCCATCTCGCTCTCTTCTCTCCGGGTCTCTCGGAATCCGGTAGAACTTCAAGTCTCTCCGTCTTCTCCATCTATCTTCTCTGTTATTGCAACCGACCGCCACACACGCCTTCACCATTTTGATTATTAATGTTAACGAGCAGAAAAACACGTCGTAAATAAGAGGAATGTACGTAGCCGTAACAGGTAAACATGATGTGTTGACGGACAATTGGGCGGCACCAGTCAGGAGGAAGGAGTTGTGACGTCACGTGGGTAGGGTCTATAGCGGCTGAGAGCTATGTCATGGCAAAATTTGGAAAGCCATTAAAAAAAAAAAAAAAAAAGTTTTATTATCCAATTTAATATATTTAAAAATAATATATGAAGCTCATTTGTCAAAAAAAAAAAAAAAAAATTACAAAATCCATAAAAAAGCCGCTTCCTCATAAAGGCCTCAGGGTAGAAACGGCGGGGAAAAAGTAGTTGCTTATCGTCCGAAAAATACGGTACTCAAAATAACTTGGGCGAGATCAGTAGAATATTTATACTGGCTAATCATGCATTTTACACACACACACACACACACACACACACACACATATATATATATATATATATATATATATATATATATATATATATTAGGGCTGCAGCTATCGATTATTTTAGTAGTCGATTAATCGATTAACTAGTTTGAATAATCGAGTAATCGGATAAGGAACATGAAAATTAAAATACCTGAGCTGAGCCTCTATCGGTATAAAAGAAAATAATACATGAGGATCTACAGTATGTACAACAAAAGAACAATTGCCTAACTTACATAGCAAAAGTCTGCTAGTTTAAATGCTATAAAATGCTAGCGTTTTTTTTTTTTTAACATTGCTCTTAACAAATGGTTCAGACACATATTCCCACAAAAAACGGCTAAATATATCTATAAACTAATTTACGAATGCATCAAAAAACATTAGCTCAAACAAAAACTTATTTTACGTTGGTCTTAACAGGGAGCAGTTGGATTCATCCATGTGAAATGAGGCAGACCAGAGGGCAGCGTATCCACCCTAATCGATAAAACTAAATGCAAACACTTTCAAAATAAACCATTACAATGCTACTTTAAGCGAATACTCGAAGCAAAAAAAAATTAATTAGAATATTTTTTTTCTAACCGAATACTTGAGTTAATCGATTAATCGTTGCAGCACTAATATATACGTATATATGTATATATATAATTGTTAAAATGTGGCTTTAGAGTAACAAAGTTTATATTAAATATATATATATATAATATATATATATATATACCTTATTTTTGGGACTATTAACTCAAAATGTTTTTCATAGTTTGGCCGAGGGTGCGACTTATATTGCTGGTGCAATTTATGTGTGAAATTTAATTTTAAAATTACACTAAATTATATTAAGTCAAATTTAATTATAATTTCATGTTATTTTCACTAAACCACAAGAGGGCGTGCAAGCCCTGTGTTTCAACATTATTGGTAACTCATAAAAACAACTGAGAAGGTCTGAACAGCACTTATTCAGCCTGTTGTTCCAAAAAAAAAATATATATATATATATATATATATATATATATATATATATAAAACGGCTTGTTCAAATTCATTATGAATATTAACATTTTTACTTGATCAGCAAATGCCCTAAAGCGTCTCCCAACTATTTGGGAGAAGTGTTAACTTGTTCATATTGTTACCTTGGAATTCCGCCGAATGTGAATACTTATGTTAAGCAAACCTTATTCTGTTAGTTAAAATACATTTTAACACCTCAAGTGATGTAGCTACCTTATTCAAATACTGTACTTTGAATTAAAGTATTCTTTAATGTATTTCTGTGTGGTTCAAACAGACAAGTGATGCTGGAGGAGATGACGTTGAGGTACCTGTGGAGAATGATGCTTTTATGGAAGATTTTTTTGCCCAGGTGCTGTATTTTTTTTGTTCATCATACATTCTCAACTGAATCAAGATATTCATTGTTTCACATTTTAATTGTACGTGGTTCTATGTGTTTTAGATTGAGGATATCCGCACCAGTATTGAAAAGATTGACGAGAATGTAACAGAAATTAAAAAACTCTACTCCACCATTTTATCTGCCCCCACATCTGACCAGAGTAAATTACCGTAATTTTCACACATCAACACACACACGCAAACATCTCGATGCTCAAATTCACCGCCATCTCTATTCCATTGTGTGTCTAGGAAACTGTCCTTTGTATTGCCTCTCGTGTTGGTAATTTGTTGTCCACTACCCTTTTTCTAATTTTAGAAACACAGGATGATCTTGAAGCATTCACCAATGAGATTAAGAAGTCTGCCAACAATGCAAGAAACAAACTTAAGAGTCAGTACACTTCCTTGTATACTACATATCCAGGGGTGTCAAACTTGTCGTTTGTTTGTGTAATAATGTGTAGAATGTACATATATACACACACTGTATTTGTTTATCCTAGGCATTGAACACCAGCTTGAGACAAACAAAGATGAGAGGGCCTCTGCTGACCTCAGGATAAAAAAATCACAGGTTAGGAAAATCATCATACAGTGAAAAGTTCCACTATGTTATATGTTACTGTACATTAATTTGTGCTGCCTAATTGCCTTACATACTACTACTACTACTACTACTACTACTAATACAGTTTGTATATGCCCTATTGACAATGGTATGAAAAAGTATCTGAACCTGTTGGAATTTCTCACATTTCTGCATAAAATCACCATTATGTGATCTGATCTTTGTCAAAATCAAACAAATGAAAGAAACAGTGTCTGCTTCAACTTAACCCACCCAAACATTTATAGGTTTTCATATTTTAACTAGAAAACTGCAATTTCTGGAGAAATTACACTGGGGTTTGCTCTGTGGTGATGCAGATCTTGATACAGGTTGGCTTGGGGCCATTTCGGGGACAATATCAGGTCACTTCCTGTTGATTTGGGGACATTTTTTTTGGCCATTGAAAATGAATGGGAAAAAATTGGGACGTCCATGGCATCACCCTCCATAAGCGTCAATGGAATCGGGGACATTTGTGGGACACGTCGTATTGATATCTGGTCATTTCCTGTTGATCTGGGGAAATTGTTTTTTTTTTCGCCTTTGAAAATGAATGGGAAAAATTTTTTACATCCATGGACATCAATGGCAGCACCCTCCATAAATGTCAGTGGATTCGGGGACATTTTGGGGACACGTCCTATTGATATCTGATCATTTAAGATAAGAAGATCTTTATTGATCACACCATGGGGAAATTCTCGGTGTTACAGCAGCAAAGATATAGGTAGCTCAGAGGACAGCATGATGTGGCCGTTAATGTATAACATTAGCAGTCAACATTCGAAAACACATTAATAGTCTGTACATAGTACAGAGGATTTGCAGAGGTTTGCTCTATGGTGATACAGATCTTGATTCAGGTTGGCTTGGGGCCATTTCGGGGACAATATCAGGTCACTTCCTGTTGATTTGGGGACATTTTTTTTTTATCCGTTAACAATTAATGGGGAAAAAATTGGACGTCCATGAACGTCAATGGTAGCACCCTCCATAAGCTTCAATGGATTCGGGGACAATTGGGGGGCACATCCTATTAATATCTGGTCATTTCCTGTTGATTTGGGGACTTTTTTTTTTTACCCATTGAAAATGAAAGGGAAACAATTTGGACTTCATTATCTGGGGAGGATAGCATGCAAACAATGACAGAAGGGGGGAAAATCAGTTTTT
Organism: Corythoichthys intestinalis; assembly: GCF_030265065.1. Taxonomy (NCBI): domain Eukaryota; kingdom Metazoa; phylum Chordata; class Actinopteri; order Syngnathiformes; family Syngnathidae; genus Corythoichthys; species Corythoichthys intestinalis. The sequence goes on from NC_080402.1 coordinate 13,002,259, forward strand.
ACCAAACATTTTAAGATAGGTGTGTGCCCAATCACTGAGAGTGGTTTAAAGCTGCCCTGCCCACTATAAAACACACACCTGGTAAGAATTGTCTTGATGAGAAGCGTTGTCTGATGTGCATCACGGCTCGATCAAAAGAGCTTTCTGAAGACCTGCGATCAAGGATTGTTGATTTGTATAACGCTGGGAAAGGGTACAAAACCATCTCTAAAAGTCTGGATGTTCATCAGTCGGCAGTCAGAGAAGATGTCTAAAAATGGAGAGAGTTTGGCACTGTTGCTACTCTCCCAAGGAGTGGCCGTCCACCAAAGATGACACTAAGAGTTTAGCGCAGAATACTCAGAGAGGTGAAAAAGAACCCTAGAGTGTCTGCTAAAGACTTACAGAACTCATTGGCACAGTCCAATGTCTTTGTGCACACATCAACTATATGTAAAACTATGGCCAGGAATGGTGTTCATGGGAGGACTCCACTGTTGTCTAAAAAAAAGCATTGTTGCCCATTTAATGTTGGCAAAAAATGCACTTGGACACTCCACAGAAGTTTTGGCAAAATATTTTGTGGACTGATGAAACCAAAGTTGAATTTTTTTGGGAATAACACACAACGTCATGTGTGGAGGAAAAATGGAACAGCTCACCAACATCAACACCTCATCCCCACCGTGAAGCATGGTGGAGGGAGCATCAAGATTTGGAGCTGTTTTGCTGCCTCATGGCCTGGACAACCTACAATCATGAAAGGAAGAATGAATTCAAACATTTATCAGGATGTTATGCAGGAAACCCTGAGGCCGTCTGTCAGATAGTTGAAGCTAAAAAGAGGATGGACGCTGCAACAAACCATTGATCCAAAACACAGAAGTAAATAAACTTCAGAATGGTTTCAGGAAGGATAAAATACACGTTTTGTAGTGGCCAAGTTAAAGTCCAGACTTGAACCGCATTGAGATGCTGTGGCATGACATAAAGACAGCGATTCATGCCAGACATCCCAGGAATCTGACTGAACTACAGCAGTTGTAGAGAAGAATTGGCCAAGATTAGTCCTGATGTGTGAATATTTTATCACTTAAAACACTATATTACAGCTCCTCGCATCATCTTACCTTTCTGTTTGACCCTTCCGTCGCTCAACCACGCCCACTTTATACTAGTTCCACCCCTGTGACCGTGCAATAGATTTCATCCATTTTTATTAGGGCTGTCAAACGATTAAAATTTTTAATCAAATTAATCACAGCTTAAAAATTAATTAATCATAATTAATCGCAATTCAAACCATCTGTAAAATATTCCATATTTTTCTGTAAATTATTGTTGGAATGGAAAGATAAGACACAAGACGGATATATACATTCAACATACTGTACATAAGTAACAATAAATCAACAAAATGGCATTAACATTAACATTCCGTTAACGCGATCCATGGATAGAAAAGACTTGTTTTTCTTAAAGGAAAAAATGTTAGTACAAGTTATAGAAATTTTATATTAAAACCCCTCTTAATGTTTTCGTTTTAATAAAATTTGTAAAATTTTCAATCAAAAAATAAACTTGTAGCTCGCCATTGTTGATGTCAATAATTGCACAATGCTCATTGTGCTTACACCCATAAAGTCAGTCGCACCAAAGCGCCAGCAGAGGGAGACAAAAAACACAAGTAACAACTGGACATGTCACTTTGCTGTCATTTTAATCTGTTTGAGCGGGGTATGTGTTAATTGCGTCAAATATATTAATGTGATTAATCTAAAAAAATAATTACCGCCCGTTAACGTGATAATTTTGACAGCCCTAATTTTTATACACTATAATATTTCCATTATGAGGTTTTCATTGCATTTTTTACTGTCATTAAAATGCAAGTTAACAACAGTCTAATGATCTAAACCCCACCAGCATGCTATCCTGGCGAAGAAATTTGTCGAGGTCATGACAAAATACAATGAGGCACAAGTTGACTTCAGAGACAAGAGTAAAGGACGAATTGCCCGACAGCTTGAAATCAGTAAGTTGTTTTGTTGATCCAGAATCATTACATTATTGTTAAAGAAAATGTAGGTTCATATCACCTAATATTCCTTTTTAGAACATGTTCTGGTTTGATGATATTTTCTCCTATTGTTTTTGTGTTCAGAATCTTAAACAGCTCAAAAAAGCAGATTAAATCAAAGACAAAGAGAGATTTTTTATTATGTTTTTTATTATAGCTGGCAAAGCAACAACTGATGAGGAGCTGGAAGAGATGCTAGAGGGAGGCAATGCCGCTGTCTTCACTGCTGGGGTAAATATTTGTTACAGTTGTAGCTTGAAATATATAGTGCCCTCCATAATTATTTGCACCCCTGGTTAAGATGTGTTTTTTAGCTTCTAATAATTTTTTTAAAATTCAAATAATATGGGACCTTAATGGAAAAAAAAGAGAAAAATCCAACCTTCAATACAAGTGCATTTATTCAGTGGGGAAAAAATCCCACATAAAGCAATAATTATTTGACATCAAATAATGTGTGTCACAATTATTAGCACCCCTGGTGTTAATACTTTGTACAACCCCCTTTTGCTAACAAAACAGCACCTAATCTTCTCCAATAATGTTTCACAAGCTTGATTTTGTGTCCGGTGAACCATTTCTGTGTAAATTTTGGCCATATGTTTAGGGTCATTGTCTTGCTGAAAGACCCAGTGACGACCCATCTTCAGCTTTAAGGCAGAGGGCAACAGATTTTGATTTAAAATGTCCTGGTATTTCAAAGCATTCATGATGCCATGCACCCTAACAAGGTTCCCAGGGACTTTGGAAGCGAAACAGCCCCACAGCATCACTGACCCACCCCCATACTTCACAGTAGGTATGAAGTGCTGTCTACACGCCAACAAGCTGTTTGGGAGGCCTGCACGGAGAAACATTTCCTCACTCACAATCATAAACGCAAACGTCTGGAGTTCGCCAAGCAGTATTTGGGCTTCAACTGGGACCGTGTGCTTTGGTCAGATGAGACCAAGATTGAGCTTTTTGGCAACAAACACTCTAAGTGGGTCTAGCGTGCCACGAAAGATGCGCATGCTGAAAAGCACCTCATACCCACTGTGAAGTATGGGGGTGGATAAGTGATGCTGTGGGGCTGTTTCGCTTCCAAAGTCTCTGGGAACCTTGTTAGGGTGCATGGCATCATGAATGCTTTGAAATACCAGGACATTTTAAATCAAAATCTGTTGCCCTCTGCCCGAAAGCTGAAGATGGGTCGTCACTGGGTCTTTCAGCAAGACAATGACCCTAAACATATGGCCAAAACTACACAGAAATGGTTCACCAGACACAAAATCAAGCTTGTGAAACATTATAGGAGAAGATTAGGTGCTGTTTTGTTGGCAAAAGGGGGTTGTACAAAGTATTAACACCAGGGGTGTTAATAATTGTGACACACATTATTTGATGTCAAATATTTATTTCTTTATGTGGAATTTTTTCCCCCTCTGAATAAATGCACTTGTATTGAAGGTTGGATTTTTCTCTTTTTTTCCATTAAGGTCCCATATTATTTGAATTAAAAAAATATATTAGAAGCTAAAAAACACATCTTAACCAGGGGTGTCAATAATTATGGAGGCCACTGTAAGTTTAATGTTTCCCATGATCATGCTTGTAAGCTTGAACACTCGTATCCAAATATGTTGTTGCACTTGAAATGAATTGAAATACCAGAACGCCGGCCCTGAAAGAAAAAAAATATTGTTTCAGTGTGAATGGCAATGAGAAACAATACAAGGCAATTATTAGTATTCAAGAATACCATTGTCACTGTATTTAAAAAAAAAATAAAAAATCATTCTTTCTTGGGCTCTGCACTCGCTTGAGCTCTGGTGTAGCCTACCGGTAATAATGTTTGCAAACAGAGATAGTTACCATATTCCCCACTTTTAATGCAAGTGTGTTCTTTTACACAGATTATGGATTCAAATATAAACCAGCAGGCCCTGAACGAGATTGAGGCTCGTCATAAAGACATCATTAGATTGGAGAGCAGCATCAAAGAGCTCCATGATATGTTTGTTGATATTGCAATGCTGGTTGAGAACCAGGTATGTGACACGCAGTGCAAATGGAAGCTAAAGCAAATTAGAATTCTGTAAACAAACCATTTATTAAGGAAAATCACTATTTTAAAAAATGGCAATGACAAGAACAATCACACAGCAACACGAGACTAGCATGCTAGCAGACTGCACACATCTGCAGCTATTTCTGGGTCTGACATCACCATCTGGAGATTTTTTTTAGTGGACGGAGCCAAGAAAGTTGAAAAAAGGAAGACTAATTAGGAACTAATTTCATTATTAAGCTTTTTCTTTCTCTTTTGGGGATGAATTTGAGTAAAAAATATAGTCTTCAATCATTTGAAAGTCACTTGCTCTAGCATTTCAGAGCACCTTTAATTGTTTTTGTGGGCAGAGGATCACTCCCACCGCCTTTTTTAAATTTATTTATTTATTTTTAAACATACAAGCTACCATAGCTCAGGCTCTTGAAGTTTTTAAGCTACGTTTGCAAAGTTGTTCGTCAAAGTGAATTAGTCACTTTATTGAAACTTCATAACAAAGTGACACCAGTTGGAAGGAAAATGTATCCTGTCACCTAATCATTCTTGACATCAGGGGTGGACTGGGACTAAAAAGCAGCCCTGGACTTTAACTCTGCCCAGCCCACAAGAATCGCTGTACGAAGGGAAACACAGACCCTCTAGGCGGATCCGGGGGCATGCAGCCCCGGGAGCAGGGGTCGCGTTAACTGAATATTTTCTGTCGTTGACCGGTTTTTTAAAACGGTGACGGAAAAAACTGAAGTCCGTCCGTCATTTTGACAGGTTGCAATTCACACCCCAGACCACAGGGTGGCGAGTGAGCATATTAATTAGCTATTGTCTCTCTTAATGCATGACGTCGTTGGCTATTCTGTCAGAATATTGTAACGTCACCGGGGTCTGGCGGCGGCACCGTGATTGACACATCAACGCGAGGTTCTTATTGGTGCAACCGGTGTGCCAGCGCGTCATCCGATTGGTGGACTAGATTGCCGCCTGTGTATGGACCCCAATCACATGACGTCACAACTCCGCCCCCCTGACTGGAGCCGCCATATTGTGTGTCAGCTCGTCGAGTTTACACATTACCGCTATGTACATGCCTCCCATTTACGACGTGTTTTTCTGCTCGTTAACATTAATAATCAAAATGGTGAAGGCGTGTGTGGCGGTTGGTTGCAGTAACAGAGAAGATAGACGGAGACACTTGAAGTTCTACTGTATTCTGAGAGACCCGAAGAGGAGAGCGAGATGGACTGCTGTAATTCGACAAGAAATCTGGGCACCAAACGATCACCACAGACTATGTAGTAGTCATTTTATATCTGGTAAGATGCATTTAATATATATTTAGAAGACCTTGGGCTGACAACCACAATTAAGATCATTGTGTGACGTTGGTGATTGGGGTCTATATAGTTGCCTCTTTTTCTTTGGGGGCGGAGTTGTTGTTTTGTTGGTGTTGTTGGCGGTAAGCAGAGTAAAAAGAGGGAGAAAAATACCACGACTTCCGTGTCTATTACAATATTAATTAAAAATGAATGAAAACTAAATACTATTGAATATGTCATCATTATCATTTTAAAAATTTAAGTGACGGGTAAAAATAGATTATGACCGGATTTTTATGACCCTGTCAGTCAAAATGACAGACAACGAAAATGTCTAGCGCAACCTCTGCCCGGGAGAATTTTTTTTTTTTTTACCTTTTTTTTTTGGTAAAATGCATCAATTTCGTGCACTTTGAGAGAAAAATGAAGCGGCTCTGAAGAACTACTCATTGCATTATTATACATCTTAACTTGAATACTCACTGAGAAATTAACAGCACAGTCCAGGTCTCAATGTAGAACCAGAAAAGGCAGGTGACTGTCTAAAGCACTAAGGAAACATGGTATGATTTATGATAAATCACAATGAAAAGTGGCTGTAATGATATATTTTAACTTGAATACTCACTGAGAAATGAACAGAACTCTCTCAGGATCTCTATGTAGAACCAGAAAAAGGCAGGAGACTATATTTCTTCTCAATTATTATAGGTGCTGCGTGTGCATACGTTGTTTTACAGCTAAAATATTTTTTCTTAGGAGAGGGATAGTAGGACTAGCATACTGTAACTTGACACGATTGCAAACGGGGACATGGACTAGCTGGCACTTACTCTTTAATTGCCATTTATTTCATTTAAAATGTAGCTACCTGTTGGATAACAATTGCTGATATACCTTGCAAGTAACCCTCTTCATCTCTACTTACTTGCCCTGCGCTTGTCTGGGGAACTTCCACCAGCTCATCATTACCCTCGTCTGTTGTCTCTCCCTGCACTGGCTGCACGTAAGAGCGGCAGCCGCTTCCACTCTCACCATCGCCAGGGGCTGGGCTGTTGCTAGCCGGCGTGGCCGTTGCAGCCAGACTGCTGCTTGCGAACATGTGTGTCATCTTGTGACATTTCGATGCTTCGCTCTCGAGTTTCTTCAGTTTTTTCTCTCTAACCTTCCCCGCGCCACCCTTCTCTTTTCTTATCTTGCCACCACCATCCATATTGGTTATCCACGCTCGTCGCTATTTTGCTACCACAAGGAGTAAGGCTTTAGCAAAGTAGGCTACTCTGTGCTTTTTTCGTTCTTCTCCTATCAGATTGGCGGTTATCAGCCAGGCGCATTGCTGCCACCTGTCGGATTGGATGCGAACTGTAGATAATCATAGAGGATAGGGGGATAAAAACAGTGATGTATGTATGGCGACCACCGGCCATCCAGAGCACCGGCTGTTCTGTGATCCTCCAGAAGCTACAGATTACCAGTCCGCCCCTGCATGACATGAAGAGAAAAGCTGGCACCTATGTAACCAACACAGTATCAGGAAATGCAGAAGACAAAATATTTATTTGACGACAGGGTCATCCCAACCCCTTGATGTGTATTGCAGTATTCCTCAATTGCTAAAACACAGTTTTCAAGCTACATTCACAAAATGTAACATAATATAATTGTCTCCCATCTAGAGATTGTCTTTCTGTGTTCACTCTTTTTATTTCTTGGCTTGTTATCTCTTAGGGTGGCATGATTGACAGAATTGAAAGTAACATGGACCAATCTGTGGGATTTGTAGAAAGAGCAGTGGCTGACACTAAGAAAGCAGCCAAATTCCAACAGGAAGCACGCAGGGTAAGTATGGCAAGATTTGTCTAATCAAAATAAATATTTCACTCATTATGCTTTCCTCAAAAGTACAGACTTTGCTGAGATAGATCATTATAATGGCATTGGTAATGTTTTTTAAATAAACAGCAAAGTTCAATCTGGAAATAATAATTTATATTTAAAATAGTGGCCTAAATTTGTTATACTGTGGTACCTTGACTTACAAATGCTCCAATATACCGTAATTTTCGGACTATAAGCCGCTACTTTTTTCCTTCATTTTGATACCTGTAGCTTATAGTCCAGTGTGTCTTATTTGTTGATTTTTTTTTTTAGGTAACACTTTGACAGATGTGTCATAAGACTGTCATAATATCATCAAAATGATGACATGACACTATCATGGACATTACTGAATCCTTATGTCATTAAGTGTCATTTAGCAAATTATGTCACTAACTCAATTTTTGTCCATCTTGGATCTTTTGCATCCATTCAAAAGTGAGATAAGTTGCCGCATAACACTTAATGACATCTGTTATAAGCATTCATCAATGCTCAGGACAGAGACATGTCATAATTATGATTGTGTAATGACAGTCTTATGGCACCACTGCCGAGTAAAGTGTTAGCAAATACCATAACTAGCAATTGATGAAACAATTGGAACAGTAACTGAAGACGTATTTAGCACAGAACATGATTTTTGATTGTTATTTACATCTGTAGTGCTGCAATGCATGCTAAGAGGCAAGTTGGGTGACAACAGTCAACAGCAGGTGGCAGCAGAGGTTGACTGTCTCCCCCAAGGGAGCAGTGATGGCCAAATGAAGCTTCTTGAAGCAATAAAGCTGCACTAATTAGTTCAAAGTTTAATGATGGTTCATTTGGTCTTATGACAGTCGGTCATATGATGCCGCTGTCAAATAAGGTTGTACCGGTTAATATCTTTTGGTGTAAATATCCCATGATACAGTGAGGACAGCTGCGGCTTATAGTCCAGTGCGGCTTATCTATGAACAAATGCCATTTTCGTGCCAAATTTTTTGGGCTGCGGCTTATAGTCAGGTGCGCCTTATAGTGCGAAAATTAGGGTAGGTTTTTTTTTTTTTTTTTTTAGTTAAGAAGCACAGCACAGTTGATTTCTTTACCTTTCACACACACCTAAACACTGTTTAAATCCTGGGATTTAAACGTGTAGCCCTTATGTGTGAAAGCAATTTCGCGGGTGGACTGACACGGAGATGACGCGGACATTTACCAAGTCTCGACTTGGTACTCGGTACTTAAATTCCCGGGTCCCGGCACGAAGGCTGATGACGTAAATATCACGGCGGGCTGCTCATCATTTCCTCTTTCTTCGCAGTAAGACGAAAAGTGGTTAACAAACATCACAATTATCAACATGGCAAGCTGGAAATAGCAACGTTAAACTGAAAACATAAAGAAATTAAATTGCTAGTGGATCGTAAAGCCACTGAAGTGATTCCAATGTCCATCTTTGGAAGTGTACGGTTTATTATGTTGCTGATGCCGACCAAAAATGACGTAATGTCCGAGTTATTAAATTGCGCCAGCCGCCCTCCTCGCACAGAGAGCACCGCGTCGGCAACACAGGACAAGTCTGTGAAAGTGTCCAAACCGCGTCATTCCCGGGATATCTCTCCATGTGTGAAAGCAATGATGCGGGTAAATCCTAGGGTTGGGAATCTCTGGCATGAAGCCGATTCGATATGTATCTAAATACACAGGTTACGATTCGATTAAAAAACGATACATTTTTAAGGCCGAGCAATTCGATACGATTCAATACAGTTTTAGAACGATACGGTTCGATATAGAGTGAAAACGATATGATAGTAAACATTTGTGGTGTGTGTTCGTACAGTATTTTAAACATATTAAAAAAGACCACATTTCTAATAGCAAAATTAAACAACAAAATTTCATACCAATGTTATGTTTTATTTTTTTATGAAAAAAAAATTAAAAATAAGGCTTACTATATGACCGTCATTTTGTTGGATGGGATTGATAGTAAAATAAAACTCCAGTGACAGACAACAATAAAGTGCAGTAATTCAATTTCTGTATTTCCTGGTGTTTCGAACACAAGAGGTAAGTAATTTAAGTGCAAACTTTCAACGTATACATCTTACAAACAAAAAATATTATTTATATGCTGCAGCTCTAGAAAAAAAGAATCAAACCTGCAACGTTATCATAAATAAATAATAAATTATGCTTTACCGCTGGTATAATTGGGGGAATAAAAACATGGCATTTACCTTATACACAGCAGAGTCTTTCACTTATGCCTGTGCTTCCACATTTGTTTATTCCTCATCACTGTCCATATCTGTTTTGATGGGCAGATTTTTTCTTGAGGAAGATCAACTAATCCACATGTTAATGTTTAAGTAGACTGCGTTTCGTGGGAAAAAAATCTCCAGAGGGTCGTGCTGCCCTTACCACCATTGTGGTGGGTTATTTTTCAGGGTTAAAAACTTACAATCTCTGACCCACTGAGAGAGTTTGTTGCCAAAAAGCGCAATCTTGGTCTCATCTGACCAAAGCACAGTGTGTATTTTTGTGTGAGACCAAGATTGAGCTAAGTGGGTCTGGCGTGCCACGAAAGATGCGCATGCTGAAAAGCACCTCATACCCACTGTGAAGTATGGGGGTGGGTCAGTGATGCTGTGGGGCTGTTTCGCTTCCAAAGGCCCTGGGAACCTTGTTAGGGTGCATGGCATCATGAATGCTTTGAAATACCAGGACATTTTAAATCAAAATCTGTTGCCCTCTGCCCGAAAGCTGAAGATGGGTCGTCACTGGGTCTTTCAGCAAGACAATGACCCTAAACATATGGCCAAATCTACACAGAAATGATTCACCAGACACAAAATCAAGCTCCTCCCATGGCCATCTCAGTCCCCAGACCTTGTTTTGTTGGCAAAAGGGGGTTGTACAAAGTATTAACACCAGGGGTGCTAATAATTGTGACACACATTATTTGATGTCAAATATTTATTTATTTATGTGGGATTTTTTCCCCATTGAATGAATGCATTTTGTATTGAAGGTTGGGTTTTTCTCTTTTTTTTTCCATTAAGGTCCGATATTATTTGAGTGAAAAAAAATAATATTAGAAGCTAAAAAACACATCTTTTTCAGGGGTGCCAATAATTATGGAGGGCACTGTATGTGAGCTTACTGACATTAATTGGCAGGGTGAAAGTGAAGAGAAGATGTGTTGGTGGAACCCATATTTCAGTCAAATACTGTATATCATATAGCAGAAAAACACTATAAACACAATATTTGAGAATTGAAAATAAAAAGTTTATGGGAGTGATGGAAAGTGCAATAATTACATACACAAAAGAAGCCAAGTGCATTAACTTGTTTCTTGATTTAAATACTTTCAACACTAGTTACTGCAACAAACTATAGTGCTATTTCCCTCATTAAATCTTACTAAAATTGTGTGTTCCTTCTTAGACTTGATTGGATTCGTAGCATTTCCATTAGTCTTAATGGGGAAAGTTGATTTGGGTTAAAAAGCATTTCAGTTACAAGCTTGTTTGTGGCACAAGTTAAACTCTTAAGTCAAGGTATCACTGTGATGTTTAGCTAGTAATGCTTGTGATGCATATTTCTGACTTATACTGACATTTTTTTGTTTCTTTCTTTTCTCCTGCTTCCTCTGAAGAAACAAATGATGATCTTCTGTTGTTGTGTGATATTGGCCCTCGTCCTCGGTTCTTTTGTCTACAGTTTTATCAAATAAACACCAGTTATACAATCATTGACTAGCTAACTCTAAAGTAAAAAGAGCTTTACATCTAAAGTAGCATAGAAAACGTTTCTTCAACTGTAATTTTCCCTTTTGACAACCCTGCACACTGAATGCAGAGATTTGTTTCTACATGCTGTCACTGTTTGATTCTAATTAATCAAAACATTTGCAAAGACTGAGAACAATGTAGTTTTGAATTGTTGATAATAGTTTGTTTTTTGGGGGGCAATTTTCTATTAATAAAGAATTATCCTGTCGAAACAAGTTGTTTTTTAATGTTTTCACTGAAGTTTCAATGACACAAGTTTTGCTGTGAGGTCAAGCGTCTGGCCTGGAAGAGCAGTCGTCCACAAAGTTGGATACAAAGAGTGTATACTTAGTCGCAAATATCCTTGAATCAATGTTAAAAAAAGATCAGAGATGTTGCTTTTTGGTTGATCAAATTAACGTCCCCTTTATGATGGCAAGTAAAACATGAAACATTACCTGTACCACTGAACAAAGAAGTCTTTAACCATCTAGATTCCATAGATATTTTAAGCCAGATTCTATTTTTAATTGCTTCAGTGTCCCAAAAACGTATGTATACGTCTTTTATGTTTTTTTTCACAAGAGACATCTCTAGGTTCTGATTCAACTTTGCTCCAAAGCACAACTCTCAAAATCAATTTTAAAGCAATAAAAGTGGCCACTGGAGGGCAGTAGCGCATTTGGTAAGAACTCATATCGGACCATGAAAGGAAATGCATGAAGAGAAATAGTCAGGAAACTCAAATTGGAAGAAGTAAGAAGCGTGAGAAAATGTGGAGAACGATGTAAAAACACAAGGCACATGCCCCACACAAGTTCCTCGGTGAATTCTGTTATGAGGTAGTGGTCACTACAAAAGAAAGATTTTTTTAAAAATCTAGATGATCTATGAGGCGGTTATGAAGGAAAAATTCACCCCATCTGCCGATACAGCTGGGGCCAAAACAGCGTCATCTCTCAGTTCAATAGTTTAACCCTTTAACACCGAACGTGTCGGCAGCGACGCGTTTACGCATATCGTCTTTGAAGCTTCGTCACGCTGTAATTACATCACCCACGTGCTGCTGGTTGGTCTCGTTTGAAAGTGCGGAAGTTGATGTCCACACCAGTTTTTATTTGAAGTCAATCGGCCACGAAAAACAGGAGATAATGTCATTTGAGTTTTATAGTTTTATTGCACTCATAAATATGCATTAAAACGCTGCATGGACCATGTATCCATCTCCATATTTCCATCATTTCTTGTCCTTTTTCAAAACCGAACGCAGCACAAAAGACTACTTATCCCAAGAATCGTTGTGATGTCAGGAAGGACGAACCGAATGTGATCATTTTTAATAAATTTCCGAGCGAGGCGCCAACTATTGAGAGGCAGGCATGCGAAGCAAGCAGCGGCCGTTGTTGTGCCGAAAAATAGCCGCCCCGCACGAGCGACTTTGAAACGTGCAGAATGAATCTAAAACTACATTTGGCACAAGCTAATGCATTATTTAATTAACTTAAGGAAGAAGATGAGTCGTATTTGTCGTTGTTTTCCTCTGATGAATCGACGTCTCGGCGAGTAGAAGTGACAGTAGAGCGCAAACGGCGAAAGAGTAGGCTGTGTGACGTTGTGTGTGACGCAGCTCCGTGACCTGTTCAAGAAGAAGCTTTATTGAGTGCGCAAAAAAAAAAAAAAAAAAAATTATCGGGTCGCATGCCTGAAAAATTTGAATAGGGAATGGGACGTACTACGTCATTGTTTGGACCCGCCTCCATGCTGGCAATATAATTCACTTCCGGGCCGGCAGAGTCAATGCGGATTGTAACGTGTGATAGTGCTAAGCTAACTCTTTCGGTGTTTTAGAAAGAAAATATGGGTGCTTTATTGTTGCGTTACCGGGTGCAACAGCGTCTCCTACGACAAAAAAAGGGGTGAGGAAAAATGGACTCACTTTTCACCGTTTTCCTGCATGGAGGACCAAATATCAGATCACGAAGGTACGACGGATGGCTGGATTGCAGCGGTTCGTCGGAAAAGCATTTCTTATGATCATATTTCTGCTGGAATGAGAGTGTGTTCCTGTCATCTCTACTCTTGTAAGTTGAACGATTTATCCACTTTTGGTTTCAATACGTTTTTGTTTTTTTACACCGTTGTGTAAATCTGCCTCGGTAGCAATGCTCGCCTACTACGACTCCCCTACCTGTTGTGTTCCTAGGTAAACCTGCTGACAACACATCCCGATTGGTCACCATCTCTCTTCTTGGATCATTTGACAAAGAAAATTTGTTCAATGGAGTGGTTCCATTTGTCCTGTGTCGGACTCAAACAAGCCCCTGCAGCAGACGCCATCTGGGTCTGCCCTTCTCGTCGATGAACTGCGGGCTTTTAACTTGTGAAAATGCAAGAACTTTAATGCACATATTTATTCTGCCTGGCTATTTAACTATGGCCAGTGACGTTTTTTTTTTTTTTTTTAACCACTTTGACAAAGACACCTTTCATTGTAATGTTGAATTTATATATTCTATTATTATTTTTAAATTATAATATTCTTATTTGCACTTATGTAGACTTCAGACTGTCAATTCAAATAGTGTTGGAAAAGTTGCAATACCTAAAATAGAAATGCAAGAACTGTAAAGTACATATTTATACACCTTTATTTACCTAAGGCCACTGGATGTTTTTTAACTGCTTTGAAAAATACAGGTTTTGTTGTGATCTTGTATTTATATAGTATATAGCTTTTTATAATGTATTATGTATTATAATATTTGCTGCCCCCTGCCAGAGTGTGGGCCATTTTGTACTAAAATGATTTTAAACTGTCAGTTCAAATACTGTGTTGGAGACTAGTACTTGCAATACTTAAAATGGAAATGCAAGAACTTTAAAGCACATATTTATCCTGTCTGGCAATTTACCCAAGGCCAGTAAATAGTGTTTTAAACTGCTTTGACAAAGACACGTTTATTGTGATCTTGTATTTGTGTATTACTTATATATTTGCTGCCACCGTCAGAGGGTGGGCCTTGTTTGCACTAATTTAAAGATTTTAAACTGTCAATTCAAATATCGTATTGGAGAAATTGCATTACTTGAAATAAATCTATTGCAACTTATCAGTCCCAGTTCTTGTCTACAACACTGTCCAAAAATTGTCAATGCATATTCCAAATAGAATAACAAAATTAAGTCACCTGACTTTGTAATTATTACACCTGTTTATTATGAAGACCTGAAGTAAACAACAAGCAGTTACAGTTTGTCAAGAAGTTGTTCAAGTCATGTTTTGGTATTCATATTTTATTGACTTTTCATAACACTTGGGATCGTGTTTGTAAGAGCAGAGCAAACTGAAGTTTCAGCGTGCACTCTTCGCCTTTCCAACCTCTCAACGCTCCGATGTGGTGCGCTTGACCTCAGAATAACCCAAGAAGAGATATGGTGACCAATCGGGATGTGTTGTCAGCATTTCATATGCAGGTTTTCCTAGTAACACAACAGGTAAGTGATGAAGAGGAGTAGGTTAGCATTGCTACCGAGGCAGATTTACACAACAGTAAAGAAAAAAACAAAAAACGTATTGAAACCAAAACGGATAAATCGTTCAACTTACAAGAGTAGAGATGAGGGGAATACACTCTCATTCCAGCAGAAATATGATCATAAGAAATGCTTTTCCGACGAACCGCTGCAATCCAGCCATCCGTCGTACCTTCGTGATCTGATATTTGGTCCTCCATGCAGGAAAACGGTGAAAAGTGAGTCCATTTTTCCTAACCCCTTTTTTTGTCGTAGGAGACGCTGTTGCACCCGGTAACGCAACAATAAGCACCCATATTTTCTTTCTAAAACACCGAAAGAGTTAGCTTAGCACTACCACACGTTACAATCCGCATTGACTCTGCCGGCCCGGAAGTGAATTATATTGCCAGCATGGAGGCGGGTCCAAACAATGACGTAGTACGTCCCATTCCCTATTGAACTACTTGTCAATATTTTTTTTTAAATACTTTTTTTCAATGTTATATATTTTTTCTTCACTATACTCTTTTCAATTTTTATGTAGATGTGTGTTCGAGAAGCTTGATTGCATGTAGGTATATACTTTTGATAAGGTGATGGGTACAACACCTAACTTCACAAAGAGATATCTTCCAAACCCTTTTTGTGTTAGATAATATATATTTAAAAAAAAAAAAAATCACTATTTTGCACACTATAAAACCTGTTTTGACCATAGTATGTGTAAAGGCCAAAAACGCCTATGACCATACCTGCTGTTTGTGTTGAATTGTCAAACATAAAACTATTCAATCTTATTTTTTTCTATTGAATGTTTATCCTAACAAGTTGAATAAATATTATCAAGCTTCAAAACGGTTGGTCGAGCATGTTTGGTTGTCAGTGGGACATCAACATTACAAATTTAGAAAAAAGATTTTGGGATTTTTTTTTTTTTGTCTTTTGGGGTCCAAAATGTGGTTTAAAATTGGTCAGTGAAGAAAACAACAGTTTGGACATGAAGTTCAATGTGTCCTGAAAAAAGGGACCCAATTTGGCCATTGTAAACAATTTTTTCTTTGAAATATAAAGGCAACATCAAATGCATGCAAATTCGGCCAAAATAGGCTTAGGTGTTAAAGGGTTAATTATGTGTAAATAAATTGTTACTTTGCTATCAAAAGCTCTATTTGTCTTGTTGTTTGTGTTATTTTGTAGAAGAAATACATTATTCATATGTTTGGGATTTCACAAAAGCAAAAAAAATAGCTGTGTTAAAGTCAAAGTTATGTTTGAAATGTATGCTTTTACATAAAGCTCAATTTCTGTTTTTTCATCAGAAATTGGAAAATTGTTTAAACTAAGCTATTTTCTAATGCTGATTTCTAAAGAATGGAAAAAGATATGAACTAACTTTTTTTTCCTGCTGAAAGAAGAGAGTCTAATCTTTCTTTTGGTGGATTCCATGTTTACATAGCAATAGAACAGAATTTTCTGTGGGCCTTACAAAATCAGTCAAAATCCAGTAAATCGGCCGGGACCAAAGGGGGTTGCTCCGGTGAAAATGGCTGGGAGTGAATGAGTTAACTGAAGTTTCAATGACACGAGTTTTGCTGTGAGGTCAAGCATCTGGCTTGAAAGAGCAGTCGTCTACAAAGTTAGATACAAAGAGTGTATACTTAGTAGCAAATATCCATGAATCAATGTTGAAAAAGATCAGAGAAGTTGCTTTTTGGTTGATCAAATTAACGTCCCTTTTGTGATGGCAAGTAAAACATGAAACATTACCATTACCACTGATCAAAGAAGTTTTCAACCATATAGATTCCATACATATTTTAAGCCAGATTTTAATATCTAAACATTGCACTGATCTCTAAATATTTCCCTAACACAGTAACACCATTTTAATTTTATTTTCAAGTTTTAGTTGAGATGTTTAATAACCGGCATTTCAACTTCTGTAGTTAGAAATTTATAATTAGTTTTATATTCAGATACGGTGTGGCGACCCCTGAATGGAAAAGCCGAAAGTAAAAGATTTTATTTTTTAATCTTAAATTTATTGTGGAAGCGGACAATTTCGCATCAAAAATACAATAAATATGATTTATTGAAGTAGAATTTTCACAATGTCAAAAATTCATACAATGAAAAGGTTATATTTTTTTAATCTTAAATGTAAGGTGGAAGCGGACAATTTCACACCAAAAATACAATAACTAATTTATTGAAGTGGAATTTTCACAATGTCAAAAATTAATACAATGAATGTAATTTATTTAAATGGATATATTCCACAATAACCTTGCCATGATAAAGAATAATATAATTATTTTTTTTTTTTACACCGGACAAATTTACAACGTCAAATATACATTTACTGTAAATTACAGTACTCCACTCTAATTATATAAAAATTACAGTCTGTAATTTTTATATAATTAGAGTGGCTATTTTCACAACGTCAAAAATTCATATAATAAATGTGATTCATTTTGGCAGATATTTTCTCAATAACCACGTCATGATAATTTGGCATTTATATACCGTGAAAGGGTAAACAAGTTCGGCAACTTGTAGTGAGCGTCGATCCTCGTTTACGCAGTAAATGGCAGTTTACGCTGTTAGCGTAAATGGTCTTCTTCGATTTCGTCGTCGTTGCTGTTGGCAACATTGCCCTCTTTGGTCACAAATTTCAGTACAACATCGGAAGTACATGTTATGACACCAGTCTAAAGTAATGTAGAAGCTGTTTAAACTGTATATAAAAATCCGCTTTCCTACCCAAATTACTATTGTTCAATTCAACATGTTATTTGTTGATTCCAAATTACATTACTTAAAAAAAAAAATTATATACACAAGAGCATTACACGTACACGATATTTTATTTTTAAATTCAGCACCGGAAGTACACGACACGCTATTGGTAATATTTCCGGATTATATCCAAACGAGCGGAGTTGAATACGTTTGCTTATTTGTCGAGTTTGATTCTTGCTCGTATCACCTTTTATTTATTATTATTATTATTATTATTATAATACCTTGTTTTAAACAATGAACACCGTTCTATCAAGAGCCAACTCGCTGTTTGCCTTCTCTTTGAGCGTTATGGCGGCCTTAACGTTTGGCTGTTTTATCACAACAGCGTTTAAAGACAGAACAGTTCATGTGGACGTCAGCGTCTCTCAAGTAATGCTGTAAGTTTAGTTGTTAATATATTTATGATCACATTATTCCACATATTTGTTCATTTTACGTGGTCTATTCATTCCCATATTGTATGTTTTGTTTAAGTGTCTGTAACCTGTGACTATTAGGATAAAATATTGAATGGGAACTCTCAGCTTCTTACCTGTAGCAAAGCCATCGTTGCTGATAAATTATTGGGGCCCTAGTGGGAATGCACAATTTCCATTCAGGTGTGAGTTGCACGAGCGCCCTTACATGGTTAACTTGTGGACGGGCATCAACCTGCCAATTCGTATAATATTGTAGTTAAAAAAAAAAAGAAAAAAGTGTATGATTGGGGGTGGTCGTGACCGAATCCTCTCGAAAACCCCTCGGCACTCGAGAAATCGATTTTTCCCCCTTTTCAGTTACAAACAATTAGTACTGCAACGATTAATCGATAAGCTCGAGTATTCGATTGGAAAAAAAATTGAATTAAATTTTGCTGGTTCAAGTATTCGTTTAATTAAAGTGGTGTTGTAATGGTTTGTTTTGAAAGTGTTTGCATTTAGTTTTATTGATTTGGGTGGATGCACTGCCTTCTAGTCTGCCTCATTTCACATGGCTGAATCCAGCTGCTCCCTGTTAGGACAAACATAAGCTAAGTTTTTGTTTGATCTAATGTTTTGTCGTAATTTAGTTTATAGGTATATTTAGCCTTTTTTTGTGGGAATATGTGTCTGAACCATTTGTTCAGAGCATTGTAAAATAAATAAATATATAACGTTAGCATTTTATAGCATTTAAGCTAGCTGACCTTTGCTGTGTAAGATAGCCAATTGTTCTTTTGTTGTACATAGATCCTCATATATTTTTATACTGTTTGAGACTCAGCTCAGGTATTTTAAATTTTTTATGGTCCTTATCCGATTACTCAATTATTCAAACAAACTAGTTTATCGATTAACCGACTACTAAAATAATCGATAGCTGCAGCCCTACAAACAATCTTTAGTGAATTATTTTACATTTTTATATGACCACATTGATCCCTAATTTTTCACTGTTTAATGGGGACCAGAATCTGCTGCGATAAGTGAAAAACCGCAAAGTAGCCCCGCCCCCCCAAAACATGTGTTCAATGTATATATTCAGATTTAGCATTGGAAAGATATACGTATAAGACATATTTTTCTCCTTTATTTCCCCCAAAGTATAATTAAAAAAAAAACAAAAAACGAACGTATGTACAGTGGGGAGAACAAGTATTTGATACACTGCCAATGGGTTTTCCCATTGGCAGTGTATCAAATACTTGTTCTCCCCACTGTATATGGCCAGACGCGTAGCAAGGGTCCCCGGGGGGCCCCAAGCAACAAGCATGGACCTTTCGAGCGTGCGCAAGTAAGGGGAACAGTTGGACTTGGAGCAATAGCATATTTAATAAAAGTATAATAATGCCTCGGTCTCATGGAGCGCTTTTTAGGACACTCAAAGTGCCCGGCTTATACTACATTAGGACATAAAACTACAGTAACATAGTACACTCGCCACCGTCTTGCTTCCTTTTCTCCTCTTCTGCTTTTTTTTTTCTTTCTTTTGTCGCTTCCAGAAGGATAACTTCTCTTCATTTTGGATACACGCCAATTAGAGCAGGGCGGTAAACCGAAAATTTACCGTCACCGAAATTCTTAACGATGACCGACGTAATTTTGACCATGTCGGTAAATTCGGTAAATTAATAAAACAAGAAAATAGTCTTTTCATCCCGCTTTGATTCTGTGTTGTTCGTATATGTTCATTCCCCTTTAAGAAAGCAGTGAATGTGCTTACGTAGGGAGTCACGTGATCATCGGGAAGCCAATCAAACAAAAGCCCGGTAAGCTAACGCTAGCAGCTAACGCTACAAGCAAAACGTGATGGAGTGTGGCTTAAGGGAGGTTCACCAAACTTTCAACCGACATTTAGTAGACTCTTGGTGGCATCCAGACGGGCTTTCACCCGCTGTCCTCCTTTGTTCTCACGATTTCCGGAGATGGTGCTTTCAGTGCTTTCTACTGGTAGCCAGGCTAACGCTAGCTAGCGGCTAACGCTACAAATGAACGTTATGGAGTCGGATAGAGGCTCTAACCTTGTCGAAACGGCTGAACTTAATGAGTGGATTGGGCACGGACTGCATCTAGCAATTACTATGTGGCGTTATTTTGTATCTGTCTGTGTGTGTGATTCCTCTGATAGCTTTTGTGATGGTAAAGAATTCTGCATAAAGTACAATCCAACGGCGAAACTTATAATGACCGAGAAATGGCCCCAGCTATTTTTATTGTGCGTGCATTTATGAAAAAATGCACTGGGGGGGGAAAAACCCTTAAACCATAAAGTAAACACTTGTATTTAATACTTATATCACAGCAGCCATTAACTATAAGTTGTCTTTTTGAAGTGTACTGTTCAAGCTGCAAGTCATTTGTGTTACAATTACATGTTTGCACAGGCATATTGATTTTGACAATGTACATTGTTCAAGTCATACACGCTGTTATAAATGTTCATACTTGAATTCTTATTGCTTACAATACATTTTTATTAGGGCTGTCAAACGATTAAAATTTTTAATCGAGTTAATTACAGCTTAAAAATTAATTAATCGTAATTAATCGCAATTCAAACCACCTATATAATATGCCATATTATTCTCTAAATTATTGTTGGAATGGAAAGATAAGACGCAAGATGGATATATATTTTCAACATGCGGTACATAAGGACTGTATTTGTTTATTATAACAATAAATCAGTTCTAAATCAGTTATAGAAATTTTATATTAAAACCCCTCATAATGTTTTCGTTTTAATAAAATTTGTTAAATTTTCCATCAAAAAATAAACTAGTAGCCCGCCGTTGTTGATGGCAATAATTACTTACACTATAAAATCAGTCGCACCCAAACGCCAGCAGAGGGCAGCAAAACTCCGCAAAACACAATTAACAGGTGGGCCTTTGACTCTAGTGACATTTAAATATGTCTGAGCTGGGCAAGTGCGTTAATTGCGTCAAATATTTTAACGTGATTAATTAAAAAATTAATTAACGCCAGTTAACGCGATAATTTTGACAGCCCTAATTTTTATAAATTTAATGTTTAGACTGCATGTACAATTGTTAAATACAGTATATCAAATTGAATGCTGGTAAATAAATCAACAAGAAATAGTTAATCTGTATTTCATGCATTGATTCAGATTTTCAAATTATATAACAGTCCGCTTGGGCGAATTTATCGTCATTTATCGTTATCGAGATAAATCTGCTCAATTTATCGTGATACATGTTTAAGGCCATATCGCCCAGCCCTAACGCCAATTAAAAAAAAAGCCAAATCGCCTCTCACTCCGAGTCACGGGAGGGAAGGGGGGGTGTGCAGAGCGAGTAAAGGGGACCCTTCAGGGAGCTCGGACACAAGGCTTACACTGGCGCTGTCGCTCTTGTCGCTGCGACTGCAGTAAAGCTGCATGCGCTAAATCTGGGGGCCCCTGCTGGCTGGGGGCCCTGGGCAATTGCCTGGTTTGCCTAATGGGACTCGACGCCTCTGTATATGGCGGAAAAAACAGACAAGGATGAAAAAGCAGTTTCTGCTCTTGCACCCCTCTTTAAAATAAACTGCTGTATTTTAAGCCAAAAGAACTGCTGTGTTTGATAGACCAATATGTCTATATGCTGTCATAGCAGATTCATGGCGCATTAAGCCGCCGAACTATTTTTAATTTGTCGGTTTTACCCTGGAAACCCCGTTTACAGATGTCGCACAACCGCTTTTGTTTCCACCCAAAAAGATGGTAAGTAATTATTGAAAATGTCCGTCATTTTTTAGCTTAGGATCATTAATCAATGTCTAATATTTCGTTTAGCAAAAGCGACTTTAAAAAATTATTCACTGGCATATTTTAAACTTTTAAACATATTACATCCCAATGAAAACCAATGGTGTCTGTAAATAAGTCTTTTGCCGCCCATCTCATCAGACCATAGGACATGGTTCCAGTGATCCATGTGCTTTGTTGACATGTCTTCATCAAAATGTTTGCGGGCTTTCTTGTGTACCGTCTTCAGAAGAGGCTTCCTCCTGGGGTGACAGCCATGCACACCAATTTCATGTAGAGTGTGGCGTATGGTCTGAGCACTAACAAGCTGACCGCCCACCTTTAACGAGTCACATGACATTTGGAGGGAAAATGACAAGCAGTACTCAATTTGGACATTTAGGGATGTACGTTGTTTCTAAGGGGTGTACTCACTTTTGTTGCCGGGGTTTAGATATTAATGGCTATATTTTGAGTTATTATAAAGGGAAAATAAATTAACTCTATTTTTTAAGCTGCACACAGAGTACTTTTTATTGTGTCAATGTGTCATTTTGTCAGTGTTGTCCCATGAAATGATATTCTTACTGTATATGCAGAAATGCGAGGGGTGTGCTCACTTTTGTGATACACTGTATGTCTTCAGTTCCTGTTCCAGTTGTTTCTTAATTACACATTGCCAGTTATGCTATTTGGTTTGTCGTGAAAATAGTTTTGTTGTAAAACCATGATCTCTGTCTTGAGGAGAAAGCAAGCCTATGCTCCTGCTTACAAAATCTAAGTGTAATTTGCTCAGTGAGTGCCACAATATTGTTGGAAAGCGCTCACTCACATTTAACAGCCACTTGGCTGACATCACCGGTTTTACTGGTAAAGTCACAGGGTCAGGAAAGTATGTAGCTGTAATACGTACCTGTAAATCCGGGCCTTCGGACAACTTTAAAATTAAACTTCGTTCTTTGATCTTCGTGCCGCTTTCCCTCAGAACGGTTGTGGGGAGTTGTGCTGGAAAGGGCAGTAGCCACCAAAAATAAACTTGAAAGAAATTAAAAACAGACTTGGATGAGTTGTGAGCATGTAGCAATATTATTTAAAATTAATTATGATATTGATTTATAATATTTAAATATATTCGTGTTTTGTTTTATCCATGCTTCATGCTAAAATTACCTAAATCTTTTATTACAGGAAAAATGTTGACGACTTCGCCGGATCCAGAGAGCGCAGTGATCTTGGTTTCATCACATTCGACCTCGCAGCTGATATCCTTTACCAGTACCTTTATATTTACTGATTTCCAAATTACGGAAATATTTTTCAGCCATTTTCTTAAGACAATAGAAATGACAGAATCATTTTGAAGTCATTAATAATCATAATTCAAATATTTCCCAACAATCCTACCAATGACAACAATATATTTTTCAAAAGCTATAAAACATAAAATGTACAGTTAATTTTTTTAATGCACAACAGTGTTAAGGGAATGAATTGATTGATTAAATAAAACAATACTACAATAAATTAAACATCTGTCCTGCTTAGGGCTTTCCCCTCCCTGAAAGGTAATAAGGGAGACCTCATTGGTAAACAATAATTATCAACAATGTATTTTTAGTACAAGATAAAATAACAATTACTGGAATAAATAACAATTACTGGAATAACATATCTGTCTTGCTTCTTTTAAAACTGTATAATTTAACCGTCAAGGTCCTGAGCATTTGGGTGTTTGGGTGGGGATGCAAGAAAAGTCTGGTGGCCCGCCAGGCTTATAAAGCGCTGGGGGAAAGCCTGATTTCCAAATTGAGATACAGTGCCCTCCATAATTATTGGCACCCCTGAAAAAGATGTGTTTTTTAGCTTCTAATATATTTTTTTTAATTCAAATAATATGGGACCTTAATGGAAAAAAAGAGAAACCTTCAATACAAGTGCATTCATTCAGTGGGGAAAAAATCCCACATAGAGAAAAAAATCAAATAATGTGTGTCACAATTATTAGCACCCCTGGTGTTAATACTTTGTACAACCCCGTTTTGCCAACAAAACAAGGTCTAGGGACTGAGACGGCCATGGGAGGAGCTTGATTTTGTGTCTGGTGAACCATTTCTGTGTAGATTTGGCCATATGTTTTGGGTCATTGTCTTGCTGAAAGACCCAGTGACGACCCATCTTCAGCTTTTGGGCAGAGGACAACAGATTTTGATTTAAAATGTCATGGTATTTTAAAGCATTCATGATGCCATGCACCCTAACAAGGTTCCCAGGGCCTTTGGAAGCGAAACAGCCCCACAGCATCACTGACCCACCCCCATACTTCACAGTGGGTATGAGGTGCTTTTCAGCATGCGCATCTTTCGTGGCACGCCAGACCCACTTAGAGTGTTTGTTGCCAAAAAGCTCAATCTTGGTCTCATCTGACCAAAGCACACGGTCCCAGTTGAAGCCTGGGACCGTGTGTATTTTTGTGTGAGACCAAGGGTGCATGGCATCATGAATGCTTTAAAATACCAGGATATTTTAAATCAAAATCTGTTGCCCTCTGCCCGAAAGCTGAAGATGGGTCGTCACTGGGTCTTTCAGCAAGACAATAACGCTAAACATATGGCCAAATCTACACAGAAATGGTTCACCAGACACGAAATCAAGCTCCTCCCATGGCCATCTCAGTCCCCAGACCTTGTTTTGTTGGCAAAAGGGGGTTGTACAAAGTATTAACACCAGGGGTGCTAATAATTGTGACACACATTATTTGATGTCAAATATTTTTTTATTTATGTGGGATTTTTTTCCCCATTGAATGAATGCACTTTGTATTGAAGGTTGGATTTTTCTCATTTTTTTTCCATTAAGCTCCGATATTATTTGAAAAAATATATATTAGAAGCAAAAAAACACATCTTTTTCAGGGGTGCCAATAATTATGGAGGGCACTGTATATGTCTATCAATCTTCAGATTTAGGCCCATCATCATCAACCAGTTCTTGATTCAAAATGCTACAAGACAAACATTTCTAAAATATATAATACAAGTAAGAATATTAAAACATAATCTTCACTTTTTCTGTTTGTGTTGAGCCCAGCAAGACAACCGGTTCAATATGGTGGCTGCATTTCTCCCGTTTCAGCAGCCAATACGGGGTCTAGTTTTTATTATGTCAATGCTGTCGTTAATTAAAAAAAAAACAGGGCAATGATAAACAATTAACTTGGATGTGAAATAACTTGGCACAAAATACTATCTAACAAGCCAGAACTGCCGCCCCAGCTGAAAGTTTGAAACCCCCTATTCTTTATTTATAAGACCTGAAATATCTGAAGTTGGGAGAGGTCGTGACTCGTGATGAACATATGCCTGCATGAGTTTATGAACACAACATTGTGTTTATCACTATGTTGCAATCATATAATATTGTTTTACTGTCAAATGCATTTTTGGACTGTATTATACTAGTCCTTCTAAAAAAAAATAGCATATTGTGATAAAGTTAATTATTTTCTGTAATGTACTGACAAACATTAGACTTTCATATATTTTAGATTCATTACACACAACTGAAGTAGTTCAAGCCTTTTATTGTTTTAATATTGATGATTTTGGCAAAAAAGTCAAGAAAAACCAAAAATCCCGATCTCAAAAAGTGAGCATATTTCATCCGACCAATACAAAAAAGTGGTTTTTAATACAAAAAAGTCATCCTTCAATGAATTATATCAGCTATGCACGCAATACTTGGTCAGAAATCCTTTTGCAGAAATGACTGCTTCAATGCGCCGTGGCATGGAGGCAATCAGGCTGTGGCACTGCTGAGGTGTTATGGAGGCCCAGGATGCTTTGATAGTGGCATTAAGCTCATCCATAACGTTGGGTCTGCTGTCTCTCAACTTCCTCTTCACAATATCCCACAGATTCTCTATGGGGTTCCGGTCAGGAGAGTTGGCAGGCCAATTGAGCACAGTAACGCCATGGTCAGTAAACCATTTACCAGTGGTTTTGGCACTGTGAGCAGGTGCTAGGTCGTGCTGAAAAATGAAATCTTCATCTCCATAAAGCTTTTCAGCAGATGGAAGCATGAAGTGCTCCAAAATCTCCTGATAGCTAGCTGCATTGGTCCTGCCCTTGATAAAACACAGTAGACCAACACCAGCAGCTGACATGGCACCCCAGACCATCATTGACTGTGGGTACTTGACACTGGACTTCAGGCATTTTGGCAATTCCTTCTCCCCAGTCTACCTCCAAACTCTTGCACCTTGATTTCTGAATGACATGCAAAATTTGCTTTCATCTGAAAAAAGTACTTTGGACCACTGAGCAACAGTCCAGTGTTGCTTCTGTGTGGCCCAGGTCAGGCGCTTCTGCCGCCATTTCAGGTTCAAAAGTGGCTTGACGTGGGGAATGCGGCAGCTGTAGCCCATTTCCAGCACACGCCTGTGCACGGTGGCTCTGGATGTGTCTACTGCAGACTTGGTCCACTGTTTCTGCAGGTCCCCCAAGGTCTGGAATCGGCCCTTCTCCACAATCTTTCTCAGGGTGCGGTCACCTCTTCTAGTTGTGCAGCGTTTCCTGCCACTCTTTTTCCATCTCACAGACTTCCCACTGAGGTGCCTTGATACAGCACTCTGGGAACAGCCTATCCGCTCGGAAATTCCTTTCTGTGTCTTAGCCTCTTGCTTGAGGGTGTCAAATATGACTACTGAGTCATGAACCAGGCTGGGAGTTTTTAAAAGCCTCAGGAATCTTTCACAGGGGTTTTGAGTTAATTCGTTGATTCGGATGATTAGGTTAGTAGCTTCTCTAGAGTACCTTTTCATAGTATGTTAATTATTTGAGATGGGGATTTTTGTTTTTTCTTGACTTTTTTTTCCAAAATAATCAATATTAAAACAATAAAAAGCTTGAACTACTTGAGTTGTGTTTAATGATTCTAAAATACATGAAAGTCTATTTTTTTATCAGTAGATTACAGAAAATAATGAACTTTATCAGAACATGCTACTTTTTTGAGAAGGACCAGTAATGGATAGCACTGACCTATTCTTGACGGTATTGTATTGTTATGGTATTCTTGTGGTAGAAGTAATCTCAGTTCTGTAACAAAATATTTCTTTTCTTAAAATCTATAGTTTTAGGCTTTTTTTCTTGACCTACATACATTTGCAGCCAATATTTGACTGGAATGTCAAACAGCTCTTCCTTTATTTGTCTGCTGAATACACAACAAAAAACAATGTAAGTTGCAAAAAGCACATGCCCGCTATATGCAAAGATGTCTAATTATCTACTAATAATTGTGACTTGTGGTTTTGGCTATTAAGACCGGTGTACCAGTATATTCAGTGAGCATATTTCAAATTTCAATTGAAACTTAAAAAAAAAAAAAAAAAAATTTATATTGAAACTAATTATTTGGCTAACTATTGAGGACATATTGAGGCCGATTGGTGGTACTACCGTACCATTATGGTATATGGAATCACATCAATGGAGCAAGTCAGTGCAAATTGGGCGTCATCTGCTGGCCAAAACTTTGCATTGCAGGAACAGGACCGTTGATTGTGATAAGACAATAGACTGCAAAATGTTGATAGAAGTTTTTATAATATTGTTTTGGCGTTATGTATCATATCATACAACACTAGAGACAACATATTTCAGATGTAGTGGATATGCAGCTCCTAATCTTGTTGGACATACTGAACCTCACCAGTTTCATATCCACATTCACAGAACCCTTTGCTGGAAATAAGGCTGCAACAACAAATCTATTAAATTGATTAAAATCGATTGATGAATTAGTTGCCAACGAATTTGATAATTGATTTTTGCCGGCAGCTATGAGCAGTTCTGAGCAGTTCTGTTTGGGTGCGTGTTTGTATGAAATGTGAGGCTGCGCGTGTGCCAGTGATTAGAGCAAGAGAGAGAGAGTTCACTGCTACACTCAGGTTGGGTTGCTGAATCAATACTATTGGAAAATGAGGAGAGTTAGATTGTCTTTTGTGTTGTTAGATCCAGTGTGCATCTGTCAGGTAATGGTAATGGTGTTATACTTATATAGCGCTTTTCCACCTTTCAAGGCGCTCAAAGCGCTTTACATTATCTCGCCATCGACCGACTGCAGGTGAGTAAATGATGCCAATTGTATTGTTTGCATTCTTTGTTGATGTTACTACTTAGCACCGAGCGCTAAGCTAGTTAGCAATTATGCTCACCAGTGTCTTAAGTGCCCGTTTTTATTGTGTTTTGGAGAAGCATATTAGCACTTATTGTTGATAATAAAGTTGTCTCATTTCTCTTTATAAAGAAACCACATACCGTATTTGCCCGAATATAACACGGCCCTGATTATAAGACGACCCCCTCTTTTTCAAGACTTAAGTTTGAAAAAAAAAAACTTTTTGAACACCAAATTAATTTTTATACAGAAAATGATTACAGAACATCTGAAACAAATGATGATAACAATATATTTGAGAGAAAAAGCATGTGATTTTGCCTCATTCAAATCTTAATATCTGAACATTTAAATATGTAAACCAAAGTGCAATCACATTCGTAAATGAATGGCTTCTGGTTTTTGAAATGTAAATAAACCAATCTATTGTGATAAAACAACAAAATTGCAATAACTGCATTAACCATCAAAGTGAAGTCTAACTAACTGTAGTCTTGAAACATCTGAATAAGGAAAAACATTGCAATAAAATAATGCACACTGGTTAAACTTGAGAGCAGCTGAGATCTGTCATGACAGAACATCGCTTCAATGATATCTGGGGCCATCTAGCTTCGTGAATGGGTATAACGTCTAGACTGCGAGTATAAGACGACCCCCACTTTTTCAGTCTTATTTCAAGGCAAAACACACCGTCTTATATTCGGGCCAATACGGTACATATACCCATTCATATATCAGCTTAAAGTCTCCTTTCAACACGAACTCCTAATTAAACAGTAAAATTTCATACGAGAGTGTGCTTTGAAATTGGATTTCGATTTTATTTATAAACAACTGTTTGATAAAGAAAACTGATTCATTACAGTCTGCCTCCTCCTTATTCGATTTTGTTGTTTAGTTTGTTTAAAGAAAATGACTCGTTGACAGAATTTATATCAGTGCTTTGCCAACAAGAATAAAAAAAAAAAGTCAATCAGCAGAACTTTTTAAAATTTGAGTGAACAGGACTTTTGTCTGATTGGTGTACTGAGAAATTCTTTGAATGTTTTATATTCAGAACCTTTATGATAAGCTTGAATAAGTTATAGTTTTTGAAGGAAATCGTCATCCATTTTGCCTTCATTGTTACTTACAACATGCCTAAAACAATTTCAATGATCGAATGATCGATTATAAAAATAACCGTTAGTTGCAGCCCTAATTGGAAAATATATACGGTAAGTAATATATGCTGGTTCAGACTTTGAACGCCATGTGAGTAATTTAAGGGAAAAAAATCCATTTGTCATACAAACTAAACAATAAAAAATGTGAAGAAAATTATAAACGTCTGAGTGTTATTACTCTTAGGGCCCAAGTACACCAGATGCATGATCGTTGCGGTTCCGGTCCGACTCCGGTAAAAAATAGCGCCGGAGCCAATCCGTTCCCTTTATATCCTATTGTTCAACGTATACCGACCGCGTCAGTGCTCCGGATTGACTGCGAACCACCTCGGGCGTGCCGCATGCCCGCCGGATGGTATAGGCTATTTTCTATTTTTGCCGGACACGCATGCGGCAAAATGGGCGGAGCTGGGCCTGACGTCAAAAGCCCAGGTGCCTAATCACGGTTTAAACACGAGTGAAGATGGATGATGAGCGCTTCGTCATGGAGGTGGAAACTGGAAAGTCACAAAGTAATATACAATGCAGCAGATCGTTATTATAAGGACAGCATTAAAAGCGAAGCTGCAAGGTGTCCTATTATGTGTTTTTCTGGCATTGATATCAAACCCACGGCGTGCTGATAACTTTGAGCGAAAAAAAAAAAAAAAAAAAAAAGCAGCGTATCCGGAAGTGGTTCCACTGCAGAAATTCTCGTGCCCGGCGCACACACAATGTCGGTTTGTATGCAGAGTCGAGGGGGAAAAGTACGAAAGAGAAAAAAGACACCCACAAGTTTCGACCTGGTGGTCTATTCAAGATGTTTCTCTTTCTTTCCTACATTTCACTTGACTCTTCATAGAAAAAACAACAGTTTGCGCTGGGCACAGGAATCTGCAGTGTTGAGACACCAATTCCAAGTACGCAGTTTTTTAGTTCGTGTAGTATAGAATTCGCTATCCATTTTATAAATATTACAGATTATTTAAGTTGTTTATAGGGCTGCAGCTATCGAATATTTTAGTAATCGAGTAATCGACTGAAAATTCTATCGATTAATCGAGTTATCGGATAAAACAAATATATTTTTAGGTGAAGAGCAATTATAGATATACATGAGAAAACAAGACATTTTATCATTTTCAGTCAATCAATGTCTTTATTTTTGATGTATGTTGTTGAAAACAGCCAACAATTGCATCTCAGATGTAACTAGAATTAAAAAAAAGACTAATTCACTGCTTTCACTCAAAAAACCTTTAGATCTTATTTTAAAAAAGTGTATATATATATATATATATATATATATATATATATATATATATATATATATATATATATACGTGTATATACATACATACACCTAAAAATGCCTTTACGCTTGACAGCACACATCACTTAAAAGTTAGGATTTTTTTCCCACGTTTTTCAATTGAATTTCTATTTGTGTCAAGCCATTTTTAAGTTCTAGTTAAGTTTTAAATTAGTCTAAACTGCAAGTCCTGATAGGATTTTGAGTTTTTGCAGTGTTCAAAATAAATGTATGATACAGGCTGCATTGGAGCACATTAGGGACTAGTGCTACTTGGTGTTTTATCCAGCAATGACTACTGAGCTAAAATTGATAGTTAGCATTATTGAGTTTTTATTTGACACCCTCATCACTCCACAACGCTATGTTATGTTAAAGCCTGTATGTAAGACACGTTAGCCACGCATCAAAAGTGGTCTTAATTAATAGAAACCTAGCCCTCCGCAGGACTAACGTTACGTGAACTAGTAGTGACAGTAACGTTAATCTTATATATTAGTGCTTAGCGCTCTACTGCTTTAAGATGGCGGCTGTTTGCTAACGCTGCCCAGACGTGGCCTAGTCTGTCATTGCGCATCTAGTTCAACATACATGTGATCTCTGTGAGACTCATCAGACGCTACCTGCAACTAACGTAGCATGTGCGGGCTAGTAATTAGCAACGTCGGCGTCGTTTGTAGCGGCTGTCGGCTGCAGTAAGTTTTTTTTTTTTTTTTTTTTTTGCTTCTTCCTCTACGCACGTGGCATCAGCGCGTTGTCCCGCATTAAAAGTAGTCCGAGCAAAACGTGATGCTTAGAGCTGTCAAAATAAACGATTACTCGAGGTGAATAAAGAATAAGTTGCTCGAGTATTCGTTTCAGCTTTAGTTGTTTATAACAGCTCTATGAGATGTTATGTGCCATAAATTTTAAATGTGCACAAAGATATAAACCCACCGACACAACCAAGGGCATAATAGCCCCCCCCCCCCCCCCCCCCCCACACACACACACACGAAGCCTTGATCTCAACATGATGCAGTCAATCTGGAATTAAGAGACAAACACAACTAAAATATTGTAGCGTCGCCGGGGCTGTCATCGGTGGGTTGATTTATGCACCAGCTGTCATTGGTGTGCTGGTGCACCAGCGCGACGCTTCGATTGGTGGACTAGATAGCGTCAGTGTATATAGATGTTGTTTTTTGCATAGGTGAGGTGGTGGGAAGTTAATAAAGAAAAGGAAAAAGGCGTTGAAGCTTGTGTGTTGTTTTCGCGGCCAAACTTCCACTTAGCAAACGTTAGAATATCAATATGCAAGGAAAAAAATGTGCTCTTTCTCTGCTTCTCTGATGAGTACAGACTCCGTGTGTTTGTCGTTGTTTTAAATGGCACATTATACCGCGCGATCACGCGAGAGCTCACAAGGGGACGGAGTTGGCGGACCGCAGCCGTGCGCAGCCGGTATGATTTGCCTGTTTTTGACGTACTGCGTGGCACGTAGTCAACACTGAACCGGACCGGAACCGCAACGATCATGCATCTGGTGTACTTGGGCTCTTACTCAAGGAGAATGTGACAACACAGGATGCCTTTAAAAATGATTATGCCGTTGTGTTACACAATTTGCCAATTACTAGTCCTAATTTGTGCTTTCTTGTGTGTGTGTGTCGTGTGTCAGGCTTTGAACCAGGTGGTGCTCTGGGATAAGATTGTCCTTCGAGGTGAAAACAACAAACTGAACCTCAGAGGTTTAAACTCGAAATACTACTTCTTCGATGATGGGAATGGTCTGAGGTAAGGCTGACAAAGTAATTGAAGTGGATTTGATACCTTTTTTTTTTGTTTGTGTGTAAAACCTGATTCGTGATAATGGGTGCTATCCATCAACCAGGGCCAACAAGAACATCACGCTGACACTGTCATGGAATGTCATTCCCAACGCTGGAATCCTGCCGCTCGTAGTTGGGAGTGGAGGCATCAGTCTACCTTTTCCTGATAAATATGAGTCACCCAAAAGCTACTAGAGGGAAACACAATTTGAATCTTAGAATTCACAGCACATTTACCCAGTGGCTTTTACCACTTCATAGAAACTGGTGAAAATAGGAGACTAGAAGTGTTTTTGACATTAACTCATGCGCAGACTAAAGATCTGAGCTTTGATGTTAGAAACGTTTGAAAACTCCAAACATAATTCACTTTACGGCATTCCATTTGATTTTCTTACACAACCTCATTGGCTGTCAAGCATAAGATGGCTACATTTAATGTTACATTGAGTTCATGTGCCAGCAGCAACAATTCTGACACGGCATCATCGTCAAAAAATTGGATTACAAAACAACAATAAAAACAGACCTGAAAAATTTGCTTGTTTGTTTCAGTGTGCACTGGTGTATGAATCTGTACGCAAGTGATGGTATGGTCTGCTTCAAGGCTTCGAAGTGTGTGCCAAGTAATCAGAAAAAAAATCCAGGTGAAGAGTGGTTCGGAGCAAGCTTTGATGACGTTTGATTAAAAAAATTATTGGTTTTGGGTAAACCCACAGGTGAAACTGGGCCGGAACGATACAGTACGGGGCTTCGGTCCCGAAAATATGACTGCAACTGTCAAAAACTTGTGTTAAATAAACTGCCTGGCTGCCGCACATGCATCTCCATGAAGAAATGATATGTCAGATTGACATAAGTGTAAACAGTAAAGTGCATTTGACTTATTCCCGTGTGCTTGGGTAGCGTAATCTGTTTCCAACGATATTTGACTTGTTTATTCCACTGAGTTCTCTTCACCGGCTCGATCTTGGTGGTCAGTTGTCCTTTAAATTGGCTGACGGAGTGACACGTGATCAGCAAAAGATGGTTAGCTCTTCTAATAATGTGTTTTCTGCAACAACAAAAAAGAACAAACGAGAGACGTAACTTGTTGAATTAATGCGATACAAAAGCACAATGCAATGAAATATACAGTAGATTATGGAGGTAGATTTGTGTCTTTATCGTTTAATCCAAAAAAGGTGCTTCAATCAAAATTGTTGCTGCAATCAAAATATCTTCAATTGAAAAAAGTCAATCAAATAAATGAATGCAAAAATTAAATTTGAGACTCAAAAAATATTTGAAAACTTTCTTCGACTGAATTATTTTTTTTTTTTGTATTGAAGTAATGTTGTTTTGAGTTTGGGACGTATTTAGGGCAGGACATTAGCTGTCTTTATAAGTCAATAAAAAATAAGTGTTTCAAACAAATATTTTCAAAGAAAAAAATCACTTCAATCAAAAAAAATATTTTTTTCAATCACGAAAAACGTTTGAACTCAAAAAAGTGTATTTGAAAACTTAATTTTTCTCATGTTTTCTTTAAAGTAATCCATTTTGTGTTTGGGCCATATTATGGGTAGGACATTTGTTTGTGTCTAAAGCATTCAATCCCCCAAAATTAGCTTCAATACAAAAAAATATTTTTAATCAAAAAATCTTGTCTAAAAATAAAATTGCCCTCTCCAAAAATATAAATATATTTTAAGTATAATTTTTCTTATATATTTTTTTAATGAAGTGGAAAAAGTTTTGAACTACCTTTTATTTTTTTTTACTGGATCATTTTGACAAAAAATGTTACACTTTGATATTGGTCAGACATGTTTGAGTGACAAGTGGCTACACCAATGGTGAATGTCTGAAAAGCTTGAAGAAGCAAGAATCATGGCCACCACTCGTTGGGCTGTTTTTTTGATTGAAGTAACTTTTTTTTCGATTGAAAATACATATTTTGATTGAAGCAACTATTTTTCTTGATTGAAGCACCTTTTTTTTGATCGAAAAATAAATACACATATCTACCGCCATAGTAGATCAGATCTTTATATGAGTTGAAAAGGCTTATTTTATCTGCTTTGATGGGGAGGTTCCAAAGATATTCCATTTTAATGTGCACATTTGGACTTAAATAAGAAGCCTAACTGAAATGAATATACAGTATTTCCTTATAAAAAAGCCAATGTTTGTTTTATTTTCAAAATGTATTAGATTTCAGTGTGCATAATATAAGACATTTGGACTTATTTTTGTTATCTTTTTTCAAATCAATTTTGACATCTTTAATTTTAATGTACCTCCTATGTTCTTTATGTTTTAAATTAGTTAAACTTGAGATTTTGCATTTAGATGTGAGGGAAAATAATGGATGGAGGTTGGCGTCAATTTCGTAAAGCATAGCGATCAGCAAAATGGAATGGATTTCAAAACCCTACCTACACGTATGTGCCTAGCCCAGAGGTCAGCAATCAAAAATGTTGAAAGAGCCATTTTGGAGCAAAAAAAAAAAAAGGTCTGGGGCCACAAAAAATTGAAAGCCTTATATATGCCTTATAAATAAGGCAACACATGCTGTATGTATCTATATTAGCTATATTAGCCTACTATCAAAATGACTAGGCTACAAATACATAATGAACCTACATGATTACTGGATTTTCCACACTATAAGGCGCACCTGAAAGCCTTTAATTTTCTCAAAAGCCGACAGTGTGCCTTATAAGCCTTATATATAGATCAAAATTGATTAATCATGGCATGAAATTCCATTTAGCTCCGCTCCATCTTGTGGATGCATAACGCAACACCAAACACACTACTGCGCATTACAATGTACTGCGCCCTTTTCATGAAAATTGTTTTAAAATAGACCATTGGAGATGCGCCTTATACTCCAATGCGGCTTGTAGTGTGGAAAATACGATACATTTTTATTTTCCCTGCAGTGCATCTTCTAGAGAATAACGCACCACCTGATTACTTTGCTGTTCAATGCAGCGTCATTTTTAACTTCATTACAATATCAATGCATTAGAAGAATGTTTGTCTTCCTACAAAATCCGAATTCAAACTAAAAATATATTTCCCCGCCGCATCTTTCTCCATTTTCAAACATTTATGAAAAAGCTACAAGGAGCCACTAGGCCAGCGCTAAAGAGCCGCTGGTGGCTCTAGAGCCATGAGTTGCTGACCCCTGGCATTGCCAATATGGCTAGTGAAATATGAAGTTGCTATGACATAGCAACTTCATAATTTACTTTATACAAGTAAAATTAAATGTAAACAACAACTTAGCTGCTCAAATTAAAATCTATTTGTATTTTTTATCATTCATTATCACTTTGAAAAGTCTCCATTATTCAAATCCTCAGTAGGTGACCTTAGTTAACCTCAGTGAAATAAGCATTGGTGGCGCCGACATGTTGTCAGCTTAAAAACAAGACTCTGACGTTGAACTTTTTTTTACCTCATTAAGCCAAATATAGAAGAAATCTTTCTCTAAAAACTGAACTTTTGATCCAGATAGTTATAAGATTTGCCACACAAGAGGGCATGCGGGGGATACTAAATTACAAATGCATTAAAAAAAAAAAAAAAAAAAAAAGCTCAAACAAAAACTTAGCTTATGTTGGTCTTAACAGGGAGCAGCTGGATTCAAACATTTAGAATGAGTTGTGTCATGTTCAGTGTTGCCACCAGAAGGCAGTGTATCCACCCAAATCAATAACACTAAATGCAAACACTTAATTAAACGAATACTCAAAGCAGCCAAATTTAATTTGAATCTTTTTTTTTTTTTTAATGGAATTACCCGAGTTAATCGGTTAATCGTTGCAGCACTAATAAGAATGTTCTTTTTCTTGTTAATCTACACATTTTGTTAAACCTCCACAAATGTAAATTTAGCAAGCTCTTACCTACATTTTCCCACTTTCAAAACGAGACTCTCCTACATAAGTCTGAAGAAGAAGAAAAATCTGAAAGCGGAAAAAAGGCTCAATGTCTGTAAAAAAAAAAAAAAAAAAGAACTTTTTGGGTGAATAATTGAATGACACACCGTATTGTTCATTGTTTTCTTTTGCTATATATTTTTTGAATATTTTGTAGGGCTGTCAAAATTATCGCGTTAACGGGCGGGAATTAATTTTTAAATTAATCACGTTAAAATATTTGACGCAATTAATGCACATGCCCCGCTCAAACAGATTAAAATGACAGCACGGTGTCATGGCCACTTGTTACTTTTGTTTTTTGGTGTTTTGTCGCCCTCTGCTGGCGCTTGGGTGCGACTGATTTTATGGGTTTAAGCACAATGAGCATTGTGTAATTATTTACATCAACAATGGCGAGCTAATAGTTTCTTTTTTGATTGAAAATTTTACAAATTTATTAAAACAAAAACATAAAGAGGGGTTTTAATATAAAATTTCTATAACTTGTACTCACATTTATCTTTTAAGAACTAAAATTCTTTCTACACAGAATGTTAATGTTAGTGCCATGTTGTTGATTTATTGTTATAATAAACAAATACAGTGCTTATGTACAGTATGTTGAATGTATACATCCGTCTTGTGTCTTATCTTTCCATTCCAGCAATAATTTATAGAAAAAAACAGCATATTTTATAGATGGTTTAAATTGCGATTAATTACGATTAAATAATTTTAAAGCTGTGATTAACTCAATTAAAATTTTTAATCCTTTGACAGCCCTATTATTTTGTTTTTGGTATGTATCGTTGTTTGTTTACCATTTGTCTGTTCACTCGTGTTAAATAAATAAAAAGGGCATGCGGGGTTGGAATCACAAAAAGGCTGCCATGCCGATAGGGGGCGAGTTTTCCCAAGTCCTTACTAATTAAATCGCCTTTAATCACAAGAAGAAGAAGACGGCACTGTAGTAACAACAGTGATTGAAATGTGCCTGACGTCTCACCATTACCTACGATAGAAATGTAATAAAGAATTAGAATGTTGCTTCATATTGTAAGTATATTAACACCGCCACCCTGTTGGAAATGACAAATGTTCTTCGTTTAAATTCAAGGAGTCGAGGCAACCAAATGGACGACAGCCACAGAAGATTCTTGCAAGCGCTAATGCGCTGTGGCATTGTTGATGAACGAAGTGCCAAGCAACTCTTTCAGAGATGTTGTACTGTACATAACAGTGAGTTCCCGTCGTAAAAGTTAACGACGATACTTGTAACTTAACAGGAAAACTGTCATTTATTGGTAATCCTTCTGTTTACTTCACCACCTGCAGCCTCTTTCTGCAAAACTAGTGCTGTTCAGCAAAATAAATATTTCTTGTCTTGAAATGTAAATGACATATGAATGCAACGGCGTAGGTTTGGTCTTAATATTGGTAGGGACGATATCAAGGGCGTAGGTTTGGTCTCAACATTGGTAGGGACGCTATAACAGAATAACCTGCATGTACACTTTTTGCTGGGGACGATTAAAAAGTTTTAATAAAATTATTTTCCTGGGAGAAAGTCATTTTTCAAAATGCTTGCTTCATATAAAGCAAATTTATAGTGGTTGTGTTTTTTTTGGTGGGGCGGGTTAAAAAAATGTTAAATATCAACTGCAAATAAAAATATTCTTTTAAGGATTGATAGAAAATACATACATTTTAGTTAAGGAATTAATGCACAAAATGCACAGCTGGATTAACTTTAACAGTAGAAAAAGTACAGGAAGACACGTCTCTAAGCAGCTTTCTACTCGAGTTTTACAGGTTAGCAAGTTCACACAGTTTAATATAATGCTAACGCTGATGCAGTTCGGACTTTCAGTTGCAAAATTAGTGGTGTGTTCCCCACCTTCACAACATTGACATCTTTTTACTAGGGCTGTCAAACGATTAAAATTTTTAATCGAGTTAATTACAGCTTAAAAATTAATTAATCGTAATTAATCGCAGTTAATCACAATTCAAACCATCTATGAAATATGCCATATTTTTCTGTAAATTGTTGTTGGAATGGAAAGATAAGACACAAGATGGATATATACATTCAACATACGGTACATAAGGACTGTATTTGTTTATTATAACAATAAATCAACAAGATGGCATTAACATTACTAACATTCTGTTAAAGCGATCCATGGATAGAAAGACTTGTAGTTCTTAAAAGAAAAATGTTAGTACAATTTATAGAAATTTTATATTAAAACCCCTCTTAATGTTTTCGTTTTAATGAAATTTGTAAAATTTTCAATCAAAAAATAAACTAATAGCCCGCCATTGTTGATGTCAATAATTACTTACACAATGCTCATGGGTGCTGAAGCCTATAAAATCAGTCGCACCCAAGCGCCAGCAGAGGGCGGCAAAACTCCATAAAACACAATTAACAAGTGAGCGTTTCACTGTACAGTCATTTAAATCTGTCTGAGCGGGGCATCTGCGTTAATTGCGTCAAATATTTTAACGTGATTAATTTAAAAAATTAATTAACGCCCGTTAACGCGATAATTTTGACAGCCCTACTTTTTACATTACATAAAGTGGCTGCTGCTGGCCGAAAAAACCTTCTAATATCCCTCCTCTTCAAAGGGGGCGGAGGAGGCGGTATGTCGACATGTATTTTTGTCGGGATTGTGTGAATGTGGGGTTTCTAGTCATCAGCCAATCAAACGTGCGTTTGAAGGAGAAAAAAATGGACCAGCACGTTCAGCAAATGAAAAGGGGTAAACGTAAATCCGAACATAATGTAGGGTCAATTCTATCCTTACAACTTATGGGAAGACAATTTAAATTACCTATATAACTGAACTCATTATATAATGCAAATAAGTTTGCTTAAAAGTTGGTGGGGACCTGCTATATTCTCATCCTACAGCCTCTATCCGAACCAACTCCCAGTTGTCTAATCCATTCAGACTGCAGCGTGGTACCCGCCAGGGGTGTCCTCTCAGCCCCATGCTATTTGACCTGGTTATTGAACCTCTCGCCATCGCCATCCGTAGCCGCGATGACATCACGGGTATATGGAGAGGCGGCATTGAACATAAGGTCTCGATGTATGCAGACGACCTTATGCTCCTTGTCTCAAACCCGATCACTTCTCTCCATTCGGCTCTATCACTACTTAATAACTTCAGTCAACTATCTGGGTATAAAATAAACTTAGAAAAAAGTGAACTGTTTCCAATTGGCAATATTATATCTGCTTCAGGCTTTACTAATTTTCTATTTAAAATTGAAACTCTCAAAGTTTCCTACTTAGGCATCACGATGACCCGGAAGCACAAAGACCTTTTTAAAGAGAACTTTTTAAATTTGGTAACTCAAATCAAACAAACACTTACACAATGGTCACCACTCTCTATGTCCCTCATTGGGCGAATAAATTCCATTAAAATGACCATTTTACCAAAATTCTTGTACTTATTTCAGGCATTACCAATTTTTATTCCCAAAACCTTTTTCGATCATCTGGATTCGATTATCTCTTCTTATATTTGGAAAGGAAAAAGGGCTCGTCTTAATAAAACTCACCTACAAAAGACGAGGGCTGCCGGTGGTCTTGCTTTGCCTAATTTCCGTTTTTATTATTGGGCGGCCAACCTGCGGGGTCTCACATTCTGGTCTCACTTTCATAATCGCCCAGATCCTCCTGACTGGGTGGCAATGGAGATGAGATCAGCGGACGATGTATCCCTGGCTGCATTGATTGGCTCCTCTCTTCCACTCTCAACCAGATCTTTAAAGAATCCAGTAGTCAAACACTCAGTGAGGATCTGGTCTCAGTTCCGAAAGTTTTTCGCTTTACGTGACTTCTCACCATCAAGCCCAATATTACATAATCATTTTTTCAAACCTTCACTCAATGACCCCGCCTTCAAAGAGTGGAGTCAGAGGGGAATAGAACACTTCAAAGATTTATTTATTGGTA
Organism: Corythoichthys intestinalis; assembly: GCF_030265065.1. Taxonomy (NCBI): domain Eukaryota; kingdom Metazoa; phylum Chordata; class Actinopteri; order Syngnathiformes; family Syngnathidae; genus Corythoichthys; species Corythoichthys intestinalis. The sequence goes on from NC_080402.1 coordinate 13,042,200, forward strand.
ATAATTGGGCAACATTTCAACAATTACGCAACAAATTTGCACTTCCACAGTCAAATTTTTTCCGTTATCTACAAATTCGACATTTTATACTTTCTAACTTACCCACCACGCTAAGCTCTGACAAGACTATTGTTGACATAGTTCTTTCCTCAAATCCAAACCAGAGGAGGCATGTCTCTGTGTTTTGTAGCATGATGTTGGCCCTGAAGACTGCATCTATGGATAGAGTCAGGGCGGAATGGGAGGAAGACCTTGGTACCCCCTTTTCTGAGGAAACATGGTTATCCATCTTAAAACGAGTCAACTCCTCATCTCTGTGTGCTCGTCATAATTTAATCCAATTCAAAGTGGTACACAGAGCTCACATCTCCAAAAGCAAACTGGCCACTTTTTATCCTGACATTAGCCCACTTTGTACCAAATGCAATACCTCAGACGGCTCACTCTTTCATATGTTTTGGACTTGTCCTAAACTTGGCAAATTCTGGACAGAGGTTTTTCATTCCCTCTCACAGATTTTGACAGTGAGGGTGGAACCGAACCCCCTTATTGGCTTATTCGGAGTTACAGAGGACTCAAGACTATCCTCTGAACAGCGCCGCACTCTAGCGTTTGCTTCCCTCCTGGCTCGTAGGTCGGTCCTCCTAAGGTGGGTGGACCCCCTCCCTCCCACACATACCGAATGGCTGACGGCCTTAATGACATGCTTGAAAATTGAAAAGATCAGATATTCTCTCCATTATTCTAATGGTAGATTCTTACGTGCCTGGGGACCATTTTTAAACATTTGTCAGTCCTCTTAAGCCCTTGGCATTCCACAATCTGGCAACTCTTTTGTTTATTGTATTGATATTTATTATCCAAAACTATTACTAAAACTCAATGTTCAATGGTCACGAAGTTCACTGGCAGTGACGGGGATTAATTTAATGGTTTATTTTTGTTGGTTTTCTTTTTCATTTTATTTTATTATTACTGTATTATTATTCTTTTACTTATTTGTGTGGGTGTTGAATGTCAGTCCCGCTTTTCATCGCATTTTGTCTTTTCCTTTTTGAACTGGAAACCCATGCACAACTAGTGTGAAATTTTGGAAAATAAAAGAGATTTTGATCCAAAAAAAAAAAAAAAGTTGGTGGGGACAATTTGAGCATCTTTACAAGTTGGTGGTGTTATGTCCCTACCGTCCCTATGCAAACCTACGCCCTTGGACGATATAACAGCATAACCTGCATGTACACTTTTTGCTGGGGATGGGACATTAATAAGACCAAACATATTTTGTGAATGGTGGTCAGGGCTACATTTCTCACCAATATGAACCTAATTAATTGATAGGCTAAATGATTAATGCAATATAAACCTGTATTGACATATACTAACTTTCACACTGCAAATTTATAACGTCTTAATCTGATAATTTTTGTTAAATCTAGTCAAATAATTTTCTCAATTTTTTTACAAGTTTTTCTTTTAAGATCAAATATACAAACTTTTTGCTTAAAATAAGTCTGTTAAGCTTATTTTCAGCTATCTGTTTTTCTTATTTCAAGAAATCTCAGTGAGTAAAATCGACTTGAAGCACTGTAGCAGTTTCAAAATTAGTGACGTGTTCCCCACTTCCACAACATTGACGTCTTTTTACATTACTAACAGTGGCTGCTGGCGGGAAAAAATTCTAATATCCCACGTCTTTGAAGGGGGCGGGGGAGGCGGCATGTTGAATTTCTGTCGGGCTGTGAATGGGTGTGTGTGTGGTGGGGGTTCAAGTCATCAGCCAATCAAACGTGCGTTTGAGGGGAAAAATGGACTGGCACATTCAGCAAATGAAAAGGGGTCAGTGTAAGTCTGAACATAATGAAAGTACTGTAATTCACTTAATAATGGTAGGATCAATTCTATCCTGACAACACATAGGAAGACAATCTAAATGACTGAAATCATTCTATAATGCAAATAAGGTTGCTTAAAAGTTGGTGAGGATAATTTGAGCATCCTGAAAAGTTGGTAGTGTTATCTTCCTACCGTCCCTATGCAAACCTACACCCTTGTATGAATGTATAATAATATGTAATTTTTGTTTTGTTTTGTTCTTTTTCTTCAGTTCCTACCCCGCCGCGGTTTGAAGACTTTATTGAGACAATCAACTCTAATTTGCCCATCTTCATGAAAATTCGAAAAGGAATGTGTGAAGACAGTGGTCTGCAACACTATGCTTTGGTATGTGGTATATCCTCAGTCCTACACATGATTAAATGTAATTGTTTCATACAACATTCAGAAAAACCAAGCTACTGTCAGCGCATTTTACATTTTTAGCTCATTAAGCCAAATATAGAAGATATCTCTCACTAAAAACTGAACTTTTGACTCAAATTTAATTATTATTTAAAAATCCTTCATCTTTTGGCTCGTATACATCAAGTTAGAATCAATAGAAGGATTTATACTAATACAGTGGTACCTCTACATACGAAGTTAATACGTTCCAGGACTTTGTTTGTAAGTCGAAATGGTGGTATGTTGAGCAGAATTTTCCCAAAGCACCCTGGGACCAAAGCACACGGTCCCATTTGAAGCCTGGGACCGTCAGATGTTTGGTCAGATGAGACCAAGATTGAGCTTTTTGGAACCAAAGACTCTAAGTGGGTCTGGCGTTCCACGAAAGATGCGCATGCTGCAAAAGCACCTCATACCCACTGTGAAGTATGGGGGTGGGTCAGTGATGCTGTGGGGCTGTTTCGCTTCCAAAGGCCCTGGGAACCTTGTTAGGGGGCATGGCATCGTGAATTCTTCGAAATACCAGGACATTTTAAATCAAAATCTGTTGCCCTCTGCCCGAAAGCTGAAGATGGGTCGTCACTGGGTCTTTCAGCAGGACAATGACCCTAAACATATGGCCTAATCTACACAGAAATGGTTCACCAGACACAAAATCAAGCTCTTCCTATGGCGATCTCAGTCCCCAGACCTTGTTTTGTTGGCAAAAGGGGGTTGTACAAAGTATTAACGCCAGGGGTCCTAATAATTGTGACACACATTATTTGATGTCAAATAATTATTTCTTTATGTGGGATTTTTTCCCCACTGAATAAATGCACTTGTATTGAAGGTTGGATTTTTCTCTTTTTTTTCCATTAAGGTCCCATATTATTTGAATTAAAAAAAAACATATTAGAAGCTAAAAAAACACATCTTAACCAGGGGTGCCAATAATTATGGAGGGCTCTGTATGCCGTAAAGTAGTCAGCACATTTGTAGGTTTTTTTTGTGTGGCATGGTTACTGCCACCCTCCCCAAAGTTAATTCGTTTCGGTGAAAGCGATACAGACCCCCTCAAGATATAAAAGAGGTGTCATCCAACTAGTTGTCAGTTGACATATCGACATATGAAAATATTCTATAAAGGTTGAAAAGTTACCTATTGTTGCTTTAACTCAAATTCAATAACAATACAAAAATCTCTATAGATAACGCACTTGATTTAGGGCACACTCCCATTGCGACTTATCTTATGCATGAAACCGTTTAATATATTGGAGAATTGCTTAAGTGCCTCGAAAAATATTTTTTACATTTAAAAAAAAATGGTTTGTAATAAATGAAGGATCAAGAATTGCTTGATCGGGGGGGGACGGTGGCTCCTTTGCTGGGCGGCGGGAGGAGGGGTGGGCTATGCATGGCTCCCCTGCCCGCCCTCCCTCCCCGGGCTGGCTGGGTGGGGGCCGTGGCCCTGGGTTCTCCGCCCGTCTGCGTGGCTGTCGCGCGCCCGGTGGGGCTTGCGTGCTGCTGGATGTGGTAGGGCATGCTCGGGTTGGGGGTTCCGGTGCCGGGATTGGCGATGCGGCGGCGTAGGGTTGGTCGCCAACGGGCTTACACTCATAAGAGATTCACACGATTACTGGGTTCTAGATCACAGAACTGATTTGTGTACACTCTACCCCTTTCAATCACTTAGCTTATAGTCTTATAGACACCCCCAACCCCATTCTCCTCTTTCACTGGCCAATTGGCCCCCACATGGTGTAAACCGGAAATACATCTCGCTGACGATAGCACCAGCATATTAGTAACTAGTAGTGATGCACGATAATACATTTTTCAACCGATATCGAAAACCGATAATTTCCTGCCCCTTCCACCCGATAACCGATAATGTCAAGCCGATAATTCTATTCAAATATGTATTTAAATTTTCAAAGTATATAAAGATCAAACGTTACTGTGCAAAAATGTAATTTAGTGCTATTTTTTCCCACACCAAATGTGTACAAGTAGTAAATTCTAACATCTAAACAATGGCAATGACATTGTGTAATGGTAAACTTTTGGCAACAATTACTTAGAGAGTAAACACCCAAATTGCACAAAAATGCCTTTAAAAGTAAGCCATTCCTAACATATATCACATTACTACACTGCAAAAACACCTTCTTAAAACTAGCAGAATTGGACAAAACTGTTGATTGCGCACATTTGGAGGCTAAATCAAGTATATAATTATCGGATTGCATTATCGGTTGAATTTCGTTTTATCTGGATTATCTGTGAGACATCATAATTGCCATTATCGGCCGATAATTATCGGTGACAGATATTATCGTGCATCTCTAGTAACTAGTTTAGATTTTCAATGTATTTCTTGTTGTTGTTTGTGTATGTGTTTCTTTTCTTTCTTCTCTTGTATTTCTTTTCTTCTGTCCCCCAATAATCCCTTCCTGTTCGCTGCTTTGTCATAATAAAAAGGTATTTTGAATTATCACAATGGGAGTATGTCAGACTCTCCATGTGAAACATTAAAACTGTTCAGAATCCGGGCACTTAGACTTCCATTCTCTGTGTCAAACAGCTGAACAGGACAGGTTTTTAAAAAAAAAAAAAAAAAAAAAAAAAAAAAAAAAAAAAAAGAATTGCTACATGAATCCAATCGTGAGTTTTTGCGCTGCTACAGTCTGAATTAACATGTTTTAGTATTCATAAAGATCTTGCAGGGTTGTGATTAACCACTTTGCTTTGACTGTTATCCATCCAGGTGAACATGGTTGAAACGGAGGTCACCAGAATGGCTTCCGACTACACTGTCCATGAACTGGAGGTTTTCCGGAAAGTAGTGAGTTCAATCCTATACAGTAAATTTTTGGTAGCACTTTTTAACGATCTTTATTATCTATAATAACTAACGCATGCTTAAAAAAGGACAGATGCATATCAGGGTGTTTTCTGATAAAATGTGTATTTCTCATGGCCAGATGGACCTGGTCGTGCAGTCGGAAACTGGCCGCGCCTACTCCACCGACATTCTTAATTTCACCTCCACCCTCACCAAAAGAACAAAGACGAGTGAAACAGAAAAGCTGCTCAATCGATTTGTGCGTGACAACTGGCTCATTGAGGTAAGCGCAACAATTTAGCGTTACGGTAACACATGGTTTAAAGTGGAAAAATATAATTTGACTGAAACTTTAAAAAAAATAAAAAATAAAAAAAAGCTGAGATTAAACAATGTGGGAGATAATAGTATCGAAGGTGCTTAATTCAATTGAGGTAAATCAACCTGTACGGAGTTTTCAGTGTGTGTATTTCAATAACTAGGAAATGTAATTTCTGGAGAAATTGCATGAGGACGCTCTGCTGTCCCTTTGTTCCTAGAAATTTTCAGGTCATTACCTTGTTAACTCATTGGTGGCCATTGACGGCGCTAGATGTCCAATCCATGGTGACTGGGAGGGGTGTCCTCCTACAAGCCAATAAATGCCCTATTACAACTAAAACTATCTTTATTGGGGGAGCGGGGGTGATTTTTTGTGTGTTTTTTTGCAGCTTTTCATGGGCTTTTATTCCAGCAGTTTGTCGTTTTTTACCTATGTTTTGCGAGGGGTTTTCCCCTAGAGTGCAGTTTTTTGCGTTTGTGTATTATATTTTGTGTATATTCTTTTGATTTTTTTAATTTTTCATGGTTTGAAGTAGGGCTCAACGATATTGAAAAAAAAACTGACATTGCGACTTTTGGAGGGTTTGTGATAAATGTTGCGTTATTAAAACTAGAAGAATTTTCACCAGATGATTTGAAAAGCTGTTTGGGAAGACGTTTTTGAATCACCATGACCACATTGTATTCATGCAGGGAACCTGCGTGATCTTAAAACGTCTTAAAAGCAGTGAATTTATGAATTTGGAAATAATATCTTAAAAAGTCTTGAAAAAGTATTGCATTTTCATTTATGGGTCTTAAACTTAATGATGTGCAGTCTATCACAAAAGTGAGTACACCCCTCACATTTCTGCATATATTTAAGTATATCTTTTCATAGGACAACACTGTTAATTTAATTTTTTTTAAAATTTGTTAAGTTAATTTATTTTCAACTCAAAATAACTCAAAATGTAGCCATTAATATCAAAACCCCTGGCAATAAAAGTGAGTACACCGCATGGGAACTACGTACAGTACATCCCTAAATGTCCAAATTGAGTACTGCTTGTCATTTTCCCTCCAAAATGTCATGTGACTCGTTACAGGAGTGCTGTTTGCATTGCTGCAGAGATTGAAGAGGTGGGGGGGTCAGCCTGTTAGTGCTCAGACCATACGCCTTACTCTACATCAAATTGGTGTGCATGGCTGTCACCCCAGGAGGAAGCCTATTCTGAAGACGGTACACAAGAAAGCCCGCAAATAGTTTGCTGAAGACATGTCAACAAAGCACATGGATTACTGGAACCATGTCCTATGGTCTGATGAGACAACGATTAAATTGTTCGGTCCCAATTGTCTCAAGCATGTGTGGCGGCGACCTGGTGGGGAGGACAAAGATAAGTGTGTCATGCCTACAGTCAAGCATGGTGGTGGGAATGACCCCCCTCTCCCCACCTCTTCAATCTCTGCAGCAATGCTGACAGCACGCCTGTAACGAGTCACATGACATTTTGGAGGGAAAATGACAAGCAGTACTCAATTTGGACATTTAGGGATGTGCGTAGTTCCCATGTGGTGTACTCACTTTTGTTGCCAGGGGTTTGGATATTAATGGCTAAATTTTGAGGGTTTTTTGAGGGGAAAATAAATTAACTCTATTATATAAGCTGCACACAGACTACTTTTCATTGTGTCAAAATGTCATTTTTTCAGTGTTGTCCCATGAAAAGATATTAGACCTGAAATGAATACTTGAGCAACTCGAGTAACTCGAGTTTAAAAACTGATCCGAGTAATATTATTCACCTTGAGGAATCGTTTAATTTTGCCAGCATCACGTTTTGCCTGGACTACTTTTAATGCGGGACAACGCGCTGACGTCACGTGCGTAGAGGAAGAAGCAATACAACAAAAAAAAAAACCTTACCGCAGCCGACAGCTGCTACAAACTACGCCGACGTTGCTAAAAACTAGCCCGCATGATGCTAGTGTCGTAGCAGGTAGTGTCCGATGCGTCTCATAGATATCGCATGCATTTAGGACTAGATGCAAAATGACAGACTTGGCCGTGTCTGGGCAGCGTTAGTAAACAGCCGCCATCTTTAAGCAGTAGACTTCTCAGCGCTAATAAATATAACATTACTGTCACTCGCTCACGTAACGCAAGCCCTTCGGAGGGCTAGGTTTTTATTGATTATGACCACTGTCGATGCGTGGCTAATGTGTCTTACATACAGGCTTTATTTCATGTATAAAAACAGCACTGTACAGTGATGAGGGTGTAAAATAAAACCTAATAAAGCTAACTGTCATTTTTAGGTCAGTAGTCATTGCTCAATAAAACACCAAGTAGCACTGGTCCCTAATGTGCTCCAATACAGCAGGTCTCATACATTTATTTTGAACACTGCAAAAACTCAAAATCCTATCAGTACTTACAGTTTAGACTAACTTAATACTTAACTAGAACTTAAAAATAGCTTGACACAAATAGAAATTTAATTGAAACACGTGGGAAAAATACGTAGCCTTCAAGTGATCTGTGTTATAAAGTGTAATTACATTTTTAGGTGAGAAATTTTTTTTTAAAAATAAGATCTAGAAGTTTTTTGAGTGAAAGCAGTGATTTTTTTTTTTCTAGTCACAACTGAGATGCAATTGTTGGCGTTTTTCAACAATGTACATAAAAAACAAAGACATTGATTGACTGAAAGTGGTTCATGGTTGGATTAAATGTATTTTTTTCTCATGTATATTTATAATTGCTCTTTACCTAAAAAAATGTTTTATCTGATTACTCGATTAATCGATAGAATTTTCAGTCGATTACTCGATTACTAAAATATTCGAAAGCTGCAGCCCTAAAAGATATTGTTAAATATCTGCAGAAATGCGAGGGGTGTACTCACTTTTGTGATACACTGTATGAAACTTCTCCATGTCTAATTTCTCCTCAAAAGTGTCCATTTTCATATCGATTAAATAACGTAGCCTAAATAAATAAGCAAGGCAGAGGAGCCAATCATTGAGAACGCAACGCAGCCCCTTCTCATGTCCCGTCCCGCGGCATTCCAGTGTCATGACGGAAGTCCCGACAAAATGTCATGCTCTACACTACACAGATTTTTTTTTCACACCATTAGAAAGATGGGGAAATGTAAATTCAACGAAGCGTAATTGAGTAAACAATCCTTTCGCCTTTGGCTCAAACCAGTGGATAGCAGTGCGTTCGATGCATTTTGCATGGTATGCTGAAAAAAAATTCAGCTGGGTACAATGGGCATGAAGGCGCTAGACTCCACTGCTAAATTGTCCAAGCACATAACCTCAATGAGAGGAAAGAAACAAACTCCCTCCATTGTCAGCGTTTTTCAATCTGCCTGTATAAGACACAGCCAGCTGCTCATGAGCCTGAAGAGACAGAAGCTGAAACTAGCCAGCAAGCTGCTAATGTTAGCGAAGTGACAGCAGCTAACACTAGTCGGTTAACTGCTAGTGCTACAACCCCCTGCATCCCAGCCCAGCTACGATTGCTAGTGGATTTACAAGAGTGGATCCACGCACATCCTTGGGTCCACAGCAACCACGAAAGCAGAGGCGTTGTGGTAGCTACGCTAAATGCTAATGCTAACGCAAACGCCTGTACTTGGCCCGTGGTCTGTGTCTGCGCTGTAGTGGTGTCGCGTGAGTAACCTATTCAATACGTTGCATTCTTACATCCTATACACATTCCACATTTCCACTTTCGAGAACATAAATTAACATAAATTCACAGATTTTGTTTTTCTTTGCCGATATGGCTGTGAAATGGGTATTACGCTTTAAAAAATGGTTATGAGCAAAAGTTCACGCGTTAAGAAACCCCCCAAACAATCACATGTCCTGTGATGGGGCTATTGTGCGTGCGCATGTTGCGATGGCGATGTTCAAACAATGTATTGTGCAGGCCTAGTTTGAAGTTTTTTTGGTGGGTTTTTTATATGAATTAGGCTTTATTTTTAGCACAGCAAAGCTAATATACAAACAATATCACAAGACAGGATTCAACAACAACTGTAACAATTACTAATGCTCGGGAAATTTATCATAGGGCTTCTCTATAGAGCAGACATGTCCAAAGTGCGGCCCATGGTCAAATTTCATCTGGCCCCCAGCCTCTGTCATAAAATCAATAACGTCTGGCTCGCACACAGACTTAATAAATTGGTCAGCAGTACTGCTACCAGCATATGAAGTAGCTTACACACTAAATACTGCTTTCATTTACCCACTAAAAGGCAGCAGCACTCTAAGCTACATTAGCCGGTGTTACCGTTTACTCCCAATTTTCTAAAATGGCGACAATCAACAACAACAACAAAAAAATAGAAAGTTGACTGTGACGGCCGACGCTTGAAGGACTAGTGGAAATTGGACTATTTCTTCACTGAAGTATGCAACAACTGTGCATGCGTCGTTTGCAAAGAGACAGTCGCTGTTTTTAAAGAGTTCAGTGTGAGGCGATATTACTAGGGCTGTCAAACGATTAAAATTTTTTATCGAGTTAATCACTGCTTAAAAATAAATCGTAATTAATCGCAATTCAAACCATCTCTAAAATATGCCATATTTTTCCGTAAATTATTGTTGGAATGGAAAGCTAAGACATAAGACGGATATATACATTCAACATACTGTACATAAGTACTGTATTTGTTTATTATAACAATAAATCCACAAGATGGCATTAACATTCTGTCTGTTAAAGGGATCCACAAGAAAGACTTGTAGCTCTTAAAAGGTAAATGATGGTACAAGTTATACTAATTTTACATTAAAACCCCTCTTAATGTTTTCGTTTTAATAAAATTTGTAAAAATTTCTATCAAAAAATAAACTAGATACACTAAATACACCACAAGGTGTCAATGGAGAGTTTTAAATTAGATTAGAAATCAAGCCAAATAGTGTGTTTTGTCCCTCAACTGATGCCGTAGTTTCCTGTTTACTGGTCCATCCATTGTAATTCACGTCATTTGAGTGCTGGCTCCACAACATGCTTGACCTCTGATAGTTTGTCTATTGTGAATAAATATTGCCATCCAATGTATTTGTTGAACTAGACGAAATGTTTGCATAGAGTTTGACCAAACTCTTGAGTAAGTTTTATGTGTATGTGGCATAGCTATTTTGATTGGGAATGCCAGTTCTCTTTGCGCTGTTGTTTAACTGTGTGAGAATAGGGCCTCATTAATACAGATTGAAGCACTTTTCTTTTTGTGAACATTATTTTTTGAGAGATATTATTTTTGTTGTGCATTCACTAAATGATACTTATGTTTGTTGTGAAGGAGTTGCCGAAGTTTATTCCAATAAACGGCGCGGTCCAATGAACGCCTGTGTCCACTCGCCTTTTATAATATTTTGATATAGAATTATCCGAGGCACCTTGAAATGCACTCGGCGCCAACATGTTGTTTACTCACATGATGCTGGAGTGAAAGTTACGGCCTGCCGAGAGCCGCAAGCTGTATTAATGTTGAAGCTGAATGTGCTAATAAAGAAACAAAGTGCCAGCACGTCGCGTGTGTTTTACCTTTGTTAAGAAAAAGCTAAAAACAAGACACCTTTCTCTGCCTCTTAGTTCTCAAGTGTGTCATTGTAATCTGTTAGAGGCAAAAACAAAACATGCATTGATTGAACACATGACCAAAAACTACAACAAACGAGTAAAGCGGGTCATTCCGCGCATGCGTTAAATGCGTTAAATATTTTAACGTTATTAATTTAAAAAGATTAATTACCGCTCGGTAACGTGTTAAATTTGACAGCTCTAGATATTACCAAACAAGACACGCTGACATTTACGAGAAGATTACAGGGAAGATGAGTGAAGCAAATGTGACACAAACAATGGCTTGCTAAAATTTGCTAAAAATATATTGTTCTACGTAAAGGTCGTCAGCCAATGTCCGTGCCCCAAATTTTTACCACACAAAATCTGGCCCCCTTTGCAAAAAGTTTGGACACCCCTGCTATAGAGAATAGTAGGTCCCCAGCCCTTAATTTCCCTGATGATCTGCGTCAATGTTGTGATGGACCGCTGGCGCCCCCTGCTGACGGATTTCCGTCATTACAACGGAGGACTTTAACCCTTGCGGAAATCAGAACATTGTCTTCAATTCACCCAAAGATTGATAGGATGATTGCACAAAATCAAGACAGATTTATATCCAAGGTAAAATGACTTCAGAACTGATAGGCAGATATGGTAATACTAAAGCACAGTGCTTAATCGCATTAACATAAAAACAACAAAACAAACACACAGGAAAAAAAATTGTTGCAGGTTTTGGTGTGTTACAAATTGCTGTCATACGTGTGTGAGATGTAAATAATACTCATTGATGTCAGACAGAAATAAACTATTTTGTAATTCTTTATTCTGTGCAGAAAAGGGGTGAATACTGCCTATCCACTAGGAGCATCATTGAGATGGCCCAATACATTCGCACTATGTATCAGGACCAGGTCAAAGAGTGTTGCATCTGTCACAACATTGTGTTCCAGGTCTGCCAAAAAACCTGTCACCAAGTAACCTTTTAACTCCATCGCCGATTCGCCGCCATTGACGGCGATGGATATCCAATGCATTTGAACTGATGACACTGAAATGTGATAATTCAGTGCCAATCTTCCCAATTCAAATGCATTTGATGTTTGACCTTTGTGTCAAACCAACAGGTGAAAAGATTCTTTAATGTCATTTTTCAGGGCCAAATTTGTGAGAACCCAACATGTGGCATAAAAATACACCTTCCTTGCGTGGCCAGATTCTTCCGAGGAAAGGCTGAGCCTCGGTGTCCTGCTTGTAATGACATTTGGCCTCATGGAATACCTGGTATGTATCCTTTTTCTTTTAAATACACACAAAATACAAGCTTACTTATATTGAAAACATTGGTGCATTGTAGTGCTGCAAAGATTACTCGATTAACTTGAGGAATTCGATTACAAAAAAGCTTCGAATCAAATTTTGCTGCTTCGTGTCATCATTTAATTAGAGCGGCGTTGTAAAACTTAATAAAATTGCTGAATCCAGCTGCTCCCTGTTAAGACCAGCAGAAGGTAAGTTTTTGTTTAGCTAATATGTTTTTCTATGCATTCATTATTTAGTTTATGGGTACTCTATATTTGGCCGGTTTTTGTGAGAATACGTGTTTGAACAATTTAAAAGCATTTAAAAAAAAAAAAAAAGTTAACATTTTATAACATTTAAGAGATTGTTCGATAATATCTGAATCTTTGGATAATATCGTGCACTGTGGATGATGATAACTTCAAATGTTTTGCAAATTTTTACTGGGAAACTTTTCTGATATTGCTCCACTATTTTTCTGCGCAACGTTGGGGGAATCTATGATCATCTACCTATCTTGGCTTCTGAGACACTCTGCCACTCTACGAAGAACAGTAGTATGAAAAAATATCTGAACCTTTTGGAATCCCTTACATTCCTGCATAAAATCACCATCAACTTTCATCTGATCTTTGTCAAAATCACACAGATGAAAAATCAGTGTCTTGCTTAGCTAAAATCACCCAAACATTTATAGGTTTTCGTATTTTAATGAGGTAGGTATGCAAACAAGGAGGGGTAAAATAAGTAAGTGAACCATCACATTTAATATTTTGTGCTGCCCCCTTTGGCAGCAATAACTTCAACCAGACGCTTACTGTAGCTCCAGATCAGTCCGGCACATCTATCAGGACTAATCTTGGCCCATTCTTCTCTACAAAACTGCTGTAGTTCAGTCAGATTCCTGGGATGTCAGGCATGAATTGCAGTCTTTAGGTCATGCAGCAGCATTTGAATGGGGTTCAAGTCTGGACTTTGACTTGGCCACTCGGAACGTGTATTTTGTTCTTGTGAAACCATTCTGAAATTGATTTACTTCTGTGTTTTGGATCATTGTCTTGTTGCAGCATCCATCTTCTTTTTAGCTTCAACCGTCTGAAAGCCAACCTCAGGTTTTCCTGCAAAACATCTTGGTAAACTTTTGAATGCTTTTTTCCATTAATGATTGCAAGTTGTCCAGGCCCTGAGTTAGCAAACCAGCCCCAAATCATGATGCTCCCTCCACCATGCTTCACAGTGGGTATGAGGTGTTGATTTTGGTGAGCTGTTCTATTTTTCCGCAACACATGATGTTGTGTTTTACTCCCAAACAATTCAACTTTGGTTTCATCAGTCCACAAAATATTTTGCCAACGCTTTTGGGGAGTGTCCAAGTGCCTTTTCGCGATCATTAATTTTTTTTTTTTTTTAGACCGCAGTGGCTTCCTCCGTGGAGTCCTCCCAATACCCCATTCTTGGCCATTGTTTTGCATATAGTTGATGTGTGCACAGAGATATTGGACTGCGCGAGTGATTTTTGTAAGTCTTTAGCAGACACTCTAGGGTTCTTTTTTTTTTTTTTACCTCTCTGACTATTCTGCGCTGAACTCTTGGCGTCGTCTTTGGTGGACGGCCACTCTTTGGGAGAGAAGCAACAGTGCCAAACTCTCTCCATTTGTAGAAAACTTCTCTGACTGCCGATGAACATCCAGACTTTTAGAGATGGTTTTGTATCCTTTCCCAGCTTTATATAAATCAACAATCCTTGATCGCAGGTCTTCAGACAGGTCTTTGACAGAGCCATGATGCACATCAGACAATGCTTCTCATCAAGACAATACCTAACAGGTTTGTGTTTTATAATGGGCAGGTTTAAACCACTCTTCAGTGATTGGGCACAAACCTAACTTAAATTGTTTTGATCGGGTCCGATCACGTCATTTTAAAAGTATCGGAATCTGCAAAAAATATCGGACATGCCTTTTTTTATATATATATGTATATATATATATATTTAATTAAATCGTTTTCTAATTGTATTTAACGTTACAAACATAATGTGTTACACTCTTCCAGTCTTTAGTTTAAGCTTAAAGTAGGGTTATCGAATTTATCGCATTAACGGCGAGAATTAATATTTTTTATATTTATCACGTTACAATATTTAACGCAATTAACGCATGTGCTGCACGACCCACTCAAGCATTGTCGCGTTCAATCTATAATGGAGCCGTTTTACCCATACAGTATATAGAGCTAAAAGGCAGCGTACAATGAGTAGAGTGAATTTTGGCAGCCTTTGGAGCCGTTTTTTAAATGGCTAAAGCCTTACAATCCCTCTCCTAACGATTAGAATAATCGTGGGACGCAATGTGGGGAAGAAAGGTAGTAGTTGATCTTTTTCTTAACACCCTGTATTATTTCCCAACGCAGAGAAGATATATCAATTGGTACCACAACGCACAGTCATGGTTGCACTTCCCATCATGCATTTGGGCAGAAGTTAAATTGCTACAGTATCATTTACTGAAAGCTCAACAAATACACTAGATGGCAATATTTAGTCACAATAAACAAAGTCACATTTATCCTTTAAGAATTACAAGTCTTTCTGTCCGTGGATCCCTCTCACAGAAAGACTGTTAATAATGTAAATGCCATCTTGAGGATTTATTGTCATAATAAACAAATACAGTATTTATGTACTGTATGTTGAATGTATATATTCGTTCAAGTTTTATTCATTTTTTTCTTAATGCATTGCCAAAATGTACATGATCGGGAAAAATTATCGGGAATTATTGGAATTGAATCGGGAGCAAAAAAAAAAGCAATCAGATCGGGAAATATTGGGATCGGCAGATACTCAAACTGAAACGATCGGGATCGGATCGGGAGCAAAAAAACATGATCGGAACAACCCTAGTAAGAATTTGTTTCAATTGCTCTTTAAGTCTCCTTAGGCAGAGGGTTCACTTGCTTATTTTCCCCTTTCTGTCATTATTTGCATGCTATCCTCATTAAAATTTGAAAACCTATAAATGTTTGGGCGGTTTTATTTAATGCAGACACTGTTTTTACATCTGTGTCAGATTTGATGGTAATTTTATGCAGAAATGTGAGAAATTCCAAAAGGTTCAGATACTCTTTCATACCACTGTAGTTTTTATCCTCAACCATGTTACCAATGGAACTAATTAGTGACAACTGGTTTTTGTGCCATTTGTTTTTTCCTTAAAATAATACATAATCTCAGTTTTTGATTCATCAACTTTTGGTGTTTTATCTATGTTCGGTTTTGGATACAAATATTGAAATTTGGCACTTCCACATCATTGCATTCAAGTTTTTATTCACAATTTGTAGAGCATCCTAAACTTTTCGGAATCTGGTTTGTAAATCGATTTTTTTCTTTGTCAATTCCAGAAATGGGAGAACCCTAAGGCTGAATCCAGCAAGTGAAGACCAAGGGATCATGCTCTTGTATTTGTTTGATAAAAAAGTATTTTTAAAGAAAGTTATTAGCTTTTTTCACCAAATGTTCATTTTATAAATATGTTAATTCCTTGCATTTTAGGGAATAAAGATGGAATAAACTTTTTACTTTTAGTCGATTTGTGAAGAAGAAACTCGACTTTTACTCCACTACTTTGGGCAACACTCAAGTCCATACATTTTTCCTCTTTATTGTACATATGAAATTTGACATTATTTTGCCCACAGTTTGACCAATGAGACGTTGCAACAGTAATGACATGACTCCATTTGACCAATCAACAAGGGGGAAGGTGGCGAGAATTTCTTTCCAAAACTCCCTGACATAAAGGTCACTCAGCAGCCAGAATTGTCTGTTTTTTTGTCGGGGGTATAAACCTCCCCAAACCACCGAAAGCACACACACACACTTAAATTTTTGACATTTAAAGGGTTCTGTGCTGCATTCAAGGAAGGTGGGATGTTGGGAGTTGTTAGACCTCCGACCGGGAAAAATACAATCGGAACGCCACTCTAATTTAGAGGTCCTCGTCGCGAAGTCTTGGGGAAAAAAAAAAGTACCGACTTCATGAGTCGCTTCAACCCGACGTCACTTGACAAAATGGTGCCCAAGACAACGTGTTGATGACACAAAAATGAAGTTAAATAAGGTGTCTTTGAGAAACCATGATTTTTCCTCATAATGTAAAATAGCTTACAGAATTTGTAGATGTTTTTATATTGACCTTCAACATTGCTGTCAAAATGTCTTTTGATGGCCAATATAAAAAAAATAACTTGTCGCGATCAGCCATTTTTGCTGTTTACATTACCTTGAACGCTTTGAGGTCGCAACTGGTACCATCCAAGTGGGACAAGTCCGACTTCCCACCTTCCTCGAACGCAGCACACAGTAGGGCAAATAAGTATTTAGTCAACCAGCAATGTTGCAAGTTCACCTATTTGAAAAGATTAGAGAGGCCTGTAATTGTCAACATGGGTAAACCTCAACCATGAGAGGCAGAATGTGGAGAAAACAAAAACAGAAAATCGCATTGTTTGATTTTTAAAGATTTTATTTCCAAATTAGAGTGGAAAATAAGTATTTTGTCACCTACAAACAAGCAAGACTTCTGGCTATCAAAGAGGTCTAACTTCTTCTAACGAGGTCTTACGAGGCTCCACTCGTTACCAGTGTTGTTAATAACGGCATTACAATATAACGGCGTTACTAACGGCGTTATTTTTTTCAGTAGTGGGTAATCTAATTAATTACTTTTCTCATCTTGGCAACGCTGTTACCGTTACTGAGGACGGAAAGGCATGCGTTACTATGCGTTACTATATTGGTCGAAAAGTCTGAGGGAGACGGACTCACCGAGATGACAGAGCAGAGCAGGAGTGGGGAGGAGGCAAGAAAGTTGTGACGCCGAGCAAACGCGATGCTAGGTAGCTCCAATAATACATGTTGTAGCCGATAGCTTACAAGCTACGCCCGCATGTTATGGTAGACATGGTAGATATCACATGTACTGTACATCGATATAACTAGATGCAAAATGACAGACATGGCACTAAATGAGTTAGTAGACAGCCGCCATCTTAAAGCAGTAGACTTTTTAGGACGGCTCTGTTGTAGAGAACCTTCCTTGCGAACCTAAGTAACTTTTTATCTAAAATACTTCTAAATTGGCAAAATCTTGACTTGAATCTATCTTTAAATGATGAAACAGTTTTAAAACTTTCATATGTCAAATGTAGAGAGAAGGGAACTAATGCAATAATGGGAGCAATTTTAACAACTTTTAACAGTTGATTCAGGGTAAAGGGTAAAATAGGGTAAAGAATTGGGCTCGGGCCAATTGTACCAAAAACCTTCACAAAAAACTTCAAAGTGTGGCCAATGTTTTTTTTTTTTTTTTTTTTTTTTTTTAGGAAAAGAAAAAAAAAAAGTAATTATCACCAATTACTTTGCCAAGTAACTAATTACTCTAACATTCAGGTAATTGAGTTACTAACGCAATTACTTTTTGGGAGAAGTAATTTGTAACTATAATTAATTACTTTTTTTCAGTAAGATTAACAACACTCTCGTTACCTGTATTACTGCCACCTGTTTTAACTCATTATTGGTATAAAAGACACCTGTCCACAACACCAGTCAGTCACACTCCAAACTCCACTATGGCCAAGACCAAAGAGCTGTCGAAGGACAAAATTGTAGACCTGCACGAGGCTGGGAAGACTGAATCTGCAATAGGTAAAACGCTTAATGTAACGAAATCAACTGTGGGAGCAATTATTAGAAAATGGAAGACATACAAAGACCACTGATAATCTCCATCGATCTGGGGCTCCATACAAGATTTCACCCCGTGGCGTCAAAATGATAATCCCAGATGTATGCACTTTTGTTGCCAGGGGTTTCGATATTAATGGCTATATTTTGAGTAATTTTGAGCAGAAAATAAATGAACTCTATTATATAAGCTGCACACAGACTACTTTTCATTGTGTCAAAGTGTCATTTTGTCAGTGTTGTCCCATGAAAGGATACGCTTATCTATAGAAATGCGAGGGTGTACTCAGTTTTATGATACACAGTACCTGCAAAATGAAGGATTTGTCGTAGGTTTTTGAGCTGTGGAACCAATTAATCGAATCATAATTTTTTCTTAAGGGAAATTCTATCTCAACATACAAACCAGGCCCTGAAACGAATTAAATTTGTGTGTGAAGATATCACTGTATATGGTTTAATATTGGTTCATCATAGCATGACATTCCCTTTAGCGCAGCTTCATCTAATGGAGACATATAACAAGACCCCAACCACTACTACTACTACTACTACTTTTGCGCCTTACAATGTGCTGCGCTCTAAATTGCATATGCAAGGCCATTCATTGGAGGTAAACCTTATACTCTGTTTAGGCATGTGCTGGTCACGGGTCTCAAGGTTTACCATGATATGAAAACGTTACAGTATAAAAACCACTAAAATTTTCTGTCATCCCTTAGTACGGTATTACCGTATTGGCCCGAATATAAGATGGTGTTTTTTGCATTGAAATAAGACTGAAAAAATGGGCGTCGGCTTATATTCGCGGTCTAGACATTATACCCATTCACGACGCTAGATGGCGCCAGATATTATTGAAGCGAATGCTGAACTGGAGGAGAAATATTCTGTCATGACAGATCTCGGCTACTCTCAAGTTTAACCAGTTTGCATTATTTTATTGCAGTGTTTTTTCTTATTCAGATTTGTTTCAAGACTACAGTTACAGTTAGACCCCACTTTGATGGTTCATGCAGTTATTGCAATTTTGTTGTTTTATCACAATAGATTGGTTTAATTACATTTCAAAAACCAGAAGCCATTCATTTATGAATGTGATTGCACATTAGTTTACATATTTAACTGTTCAGATATTAAGGTTTGAATAACATGCTTTTTCTCTGAAATATATTTTCATAATCATTTGTTTCAGATGTACTGTAATTATTTTCTGTATAAAAATTAATTTGGTGTTCAATCCTTTTTTCAAACTTGAGTCTTGAAAAAGAGGGGGTCCTCTTACAATCAGGGCAGTCTTATATTCGGGCTAATACCGTAGCTATTTTTTATGTCCCTAAAATGCAACGACAAATCCGTGGCTTGAAGTGGCAGCGCTCACCCTTCCCCCTCTGGTTTTTGCTCTATCTTGTGTCTGTCGCTGTGCTGTAGAATAGACACAATGGCTGAAGTTGTTGAAACTACACTTGAGCTTTACCCCCCCCTCAAAAAAGAAAAAGTCACTAGTATGGGATTACTACCGAAAAGAAACAGACAGCTTAGAGGAGGAAGGACGGCAAGACCTCCAACATGATTTCACTTTTATGTGACCATAATCCGTCACTTTACACAAAATTTAAGGTAAGTAAACGCTGTCATGAACGTTTCCGACCAGCTACGAGAGTTCACTCCAGCTGGTTTTGCGTGTCTAACGATGATAACACAAATACTATAACTTAAGCTTGTTAATGAGGCAGTTAGTGTGGCTAGTTAGCATGCCAATACGGCTAACTAGTTTACTCCCTACCATTACTGTACTATTGTAAGGTCCTCCGCCATTGTAAACATCTGTTCAAAACACATTTTCATAATACAGCCTGTGGTGGTTTTTCTCTCTGGTGACTTTCTTTTCTGAGAGAGGGTGTGTGTGTGTCAATAATGTGTAAATAATGATACGAGTCATACAAATACGCGCTCTGTCTCTTGCTCTCGTTCTCCATTCAAATTCAACTACCGTATTGGCCCGAATATAAGACTGCTCTAATTATAAGACGACCCCCTCTTTTTCAAGACTCAAGTTTGAAAAAAGACTTTTTGAACACCAAATTAATTTTTATACAGAAAATAATTACAGTACATCTGAAACAAATGATTATAACAATATATTTGAGAGAAAAAGCATGTTATTTTGCCTCATTCAAATCTTAATACCTGAACATTTAAATATGTAAACTAAAGTGCAATCACATTCGTAAATGAATGGCTTCTGGTTTTTGAAATGTAAATAAACCAATTTATTGTGATAAAACAACAAAATTGCAATAACTGCATTAACCATCAAAGTGAAGTCTAACTGTAACTGTAGTTGAAAACAAATCTGAATAAGGAAAAACATTGCAATAAAATAATGCAAACTGGTTAAACTTGAGAGTAGAAGAGATCTTTCATGACAGAACATCACTTCAATGATATCTGGCGCCATCTAGCGTCGTGAATGGGTTTAATGTGTAGACCGCGAATATAAGACGACCCCCACTTTTTCAGTCTTATTTCAATGCAAAAAACAGTCTTATATTCGCGCCAATACGGTAATTAGTATTAATAGTATTAATTGTATGTGTTTTACAGTGGTATGAAAGAGTATCAACCTTTTTGAATTTCTCACGTTTCTGCATAAAATCACCATCAAATGTGATCCGATCTTTGTCAAAATCACACAGATGAAAAAACAATGTCTGCTTTAACTAAACAACCAAAACATTTATCAGTTTTCATATTTTAATGAGTATCGTATGCAAACAGTGACAGAAGGGGAAAAAATAAGTACCGTATTGGCCCTGATTATAAGACGACCCCCTCTTTTTAAAGACTCAAGTTTGAAAAAAGACTTTTTGAACACCAAATTAATTTTTATACAGAAAATAATTACAATACATCCAAAACAAATGATTATAACAATATATTTGAGAGAAAAAGCATGTTATTTTGCTTCATTCAAATCTTAATATCTGAACATTTAAATATGTATGTATAAAGTGCAATCACATTCGTAAATGAATGGCTTCTGGTTTTTGATATGTAATTAAACCAATCTATTGTGATAAAACAACAAAATTGCAATAACTGCATTAACCTTCAAAGTGAAGTCTAACTGTAACTGTAGTTTTGAAACAAATCTGAATAAGGAAAAACATTGCAATAAAATAATGCAAACTGGTTAAACTTGAGAGTAGCTGAGATCTGTCATGACAGAACATCGCTTCAATGATATCTGGCGCCATCTAGCGTCGTGAATGGGTATGTTGTCTAGACCACGAATATAAGACGACCCCGACTTTTTCAGTCTTATTTCAATGCAAAAAACACCGTCTCATATTCGGGCCAATACGGTAAGTAGTATTAAAAGTATCAACCTTTTGGAATTTCTCACGTTTCTGCATAAAATCACCATCAAATGTGAATTGATCTTTGTCAAAATCACACAGAAGAAAAGACAATGTCTGCTTTAACTAAAACAACCCAAACATTTATTGGTTTTCATATTTTGATGAAGATCGTATGCAAACAATGACAGAATGGGAAAAAATAATTAAGTGAACCATCAGATTTAATATTTTATTTTATTTTGACACATTATTTGGTCATCCTCAGCTAAGTGAATGGTCATGTCACTTTTATTAAAAAAAAAAAAAAAAAGACAGGCTCCAAATGTGCGGGCATTTCAAGACTATAAATGCTGCTAATAATTTTCTTCATGATGACATACTTTGTTCTATCAATCCATCTCCTTTTTCCATTAGATGAGTGAGTGTGAAAGCTGACCTCCTCTTCTACTTCCGGAAGCTGCCGCAAGCTGGGTGACATGCGCAGTGCGGTCACAAATCACCACGGTAACCATCTTTCACAGCGAGCATCAGTGGCGTGCGATCACATCTACTTGGTCACAGCGCAGAGACATCCGCAGTAAGTTATCTTCTGTTTTTCCAGATTGCAGCATCTTGTTTAGAGGCTGAAATAACATTGTTTCACTGAATTAGGCTTTTCATCTTCATTTGATCATCATCAATCAGTGCAGCTCAGACATTCTCATTTACCTTGTCATTGACAGCTTTACTGGATTTTTTTTTTTTTTTTTTACTGTTGGCTGCAAAGGGTAGTGATGTAAATGCATCGGTTAGAGGAACTGCATCTGCATCCATCACACCAATACAGAATGAAAAGAAGGAAAATGAGCGCATTTTAGATGTGTTTTGTCAGTTCTATATATCCTATAGAATGTCATTGTGCCCGTTGTCTGAATGCACCGCCTTTGTTAATGTACAGTTGCTTCAATGCAGGATGTTCGCATTTGTACAATCATTCAGCCGGAACTTGGGAGGGTACAAAACACACTATTTAAAAGCTGGACAACATTTCCTTTATCACTTATCAGAGGAAAAATGGTGATTAATTAATCAGTGGGAGTCATTAACACCAGTTTTTGTGCCAGTGATTGCTTTAGCCCAGTAACAATGTCCAATGGATTTTTTATCATCACAGATTTTTGACATTAAACAAATCTGTTTTAGAAAAATACAGTTAAAAATAACTGTTTTCAAATGTGTTTTTCCACTTTCGTTATCATATTTCCTGAAAAAGGGGAGCCTGAGTTAAGCTATTCATTTACCACTAGATGAAGACTAGTATGCTTAAGTGTAGTGTATTGCATTTTGCCTCAATTTCTTTAAGACATGATTAACTCCTTGGCTACCATTGGTGGCAATAGGTGTCCAATCTAAAAATTATAAAGACGTCTATTAACGTTGGCAGTCCTCCCAGTTCAAATGTTTTAGTCGTCCATCCTTGTTGATGGTAGGCATGCGCCAATATGATTTGACGTTATGATAACCTAAAGCAAAAATACCGCGGTTTCACAGTATCATGGTATTGCAATTATAGCTGTGAAATGTGTTATTTTGAGATGTATGGGTTAAAAAACTTTTTTTTTTTTTTTTAAATCATTGAACAGGACTTTTCTTTATTTTTCACAACATATTTACATATTGGAACATCAACATGAATATAATGTTAAAATAAATACAATAAAAAATAACTGAAATATTTTTATTAAAATTAAAATGAATAAAACGTATAGACTAAACCTACAGCTCAAGTTGCTAATCATTAGGAAAAAAAATCCATAAAAAAGTAAAAACACTTCTAAATAAAATTTAAAATATATATACTGTAAACAGTTTTTCCTTCTCAAAAAAATTTGCATATTGTGATAAAGTTCATTATTTTCTGTAATGTAATGATAAACATGAAACTTTCATATATTTTAGATTCATTACACACAACTGAAGTAGTTCAAGCCTTTTATTGTTTTAATATTGATGATTTTGGCAAAAAAAAGTCAAGAAAAACCAAAAATCCCTCTCAAAAAATTAGCATATCATGAAAAGGTACTCTTTATAAAGAAACTACTAACCTTATCATCTGAATTAACGAATTAACTCAAAACTCCTGCGAAAGATTCCTGAGGCTTTTAAAAACTCCCAGCCTGGTTCATGACTCAAAACCGCAATCATGGGCAAGACTGTCAACCTGACTGCTGTCCAGGAAGCAAGAGGCTAAGACACAGAAAGAAATTTCTGAGCGAATAGGCTGTTCCCAGAGTGCTGTATCAAGGAACCTCAGTGGGAAGTCTGTGGGAAGGAAAAAGTGTGGCAGGAAACTCTGAACAACCAGAAGAGGTGACCGCACCCTGAGAAAGATTGTGGAGAAGAGCCGATTCCAGAACTTGGGGGACCTGCAGAAACAGTGGACTGAGTCTGGAGTAGAAACATCCAGAGCCACCGTGCACAGGCGTGTGATGGAAATGGGCTACAGGTGCCGCATTCCCCAGGTCAAGCCACTTTTGAACCTGAAACAGCGGCAGAAGCGGCAGAGAAGCAGCACTCGACTGTTGCTCAGTGGTCCAAAGTACTTTTTTCAGATGAAAGCAAATTTTGCATATCATTCGCAAATCAAGGTGCCAGAGTTTGGAGGAAGACTGGGGCGAAGGAAATGCCAAAATGCCTGAAGTCCAGTGTCAAGTACCCACAGTCAGTGATGGTCTCGGGTGCCATGTCAGCTACTAGTGTTGTCTACTGTGTTTTATCAAGGTCAGGGTCAATGCAGCTAGCTATCAGGAGATTTTGGAGCACTTCATGCTTCCATCTGCTGAAAAGCTTTATGGATATGAAGATTTCATTTTTTCAGCACGACTTAGGACCTGCTCACTGTGCAAAAACCACTGGTAAATGGTTTACTGACCATGGCATTACTGTGTTCAATTGGCCTGCCATCTCTCCTGACCTGAACCCCATAGACAATCTGTGGGATATTGTGAAGAGAAAGTTGAGAGACACAAGGCCCAACACTGTGAATGATCTTAAGGCCGTGAAAAGCATCCTGGGGCTCCATAACACCTCAGAAGTGCCACAGGCTGATTGCTTCCATGCCACGCCGCATTGAAGCAGTCATTTCTGTAAAAGGATTCCTGACCAAGTATTGAGTGCATAGCTGATATAATTAATTGAAGGTTGACTTTTTTGTACTAAAAAACACTTTTTTGTATTGGTCGGATGAAATATGCTAATATTTTGAGATAGGGATTTTTGGTTTTTCTTGACTTTTTTGCCAAAATCATCAATATTAAAACAAAGGCTTGAATTACTTCAGTTGTGTGTATTGAATCTAAAGTATATGAAAGTCTAATGTTTATCAGAACATTACAGAAAATAATGAACTTTATCACAATATGCTAATTTTTTGAGAAGGACTAGCATATTGCAGGTACTTCACTGACTTTAAAGCTCCATCTCTACATTTTTACAGACTTGCTTATTTTCTACGTATTTCTCTCTCAGTCCTCGTTATGATGCAGGAATGTGAGTATATTCATGTTCGCCTTTTCTGGGTTAGTATACCACTACCAGAGGTTGCGCTAGACTTTTTCGTTGTCTGTCATTTTGACTGACAGGGTCATAAAAATCCGGTCATAATCTATTTTTACCCGTCACTTAAATCTTTAAAATGATGATAATGACATTGTGGTGACCCTTTGTTTGGCATAGTTCACCTTCCGTACTTGTGTGTCCATTTGGCCAAGCGCGTTAGTGGCTACGACACAGTCACGTGACAGATACACTTAAGAGCCGCGCGCGTTCCGGCTTGAATAGAGAGTTCACACACAGAGAGCAGCAGAGCTACAGCGGCTGGACACAGAAAATTCGAGCTAACAAGACTCTTAACATTGCATACCGCTTCAACATATTCAATAGTATTTAGTTTTCTTTCATTTTAAATTAATATTCTGTCCGAACAAGCTTAACAGAGAATCCACACCGTGCCATCACACATCAAGCAGATGAATATGTAACTTTTTCTCCGCAGTGACAAAAACAGCTGACTGTGGCCCCAGTAGGTAAGGCTACATATGGAACAATGAAATTAACAGTTCACCTGCTGTGGCCTGAACGTAGTTTCACACCTTCCTCCTGGTGCGCATGGACTTGAATTGCGTGCCCGCTTGTGCAGTCCCTGTTTTTTCACCTCTTTTATCAACACCATCGTCGCAGTTGACTTGACATTTTTCAGAGTAAGGCCAACGACGTCATGCATCAAGAGAGACAATAGCTAATTAATATGCTCACTCGCCACCCTGTGGTCTGGGGTGTGAATTGCAACCTGTCAAAATGACGGATGGACTTCAGTTTTTTCCGTCACCGTTTTAAAAAATCGGTCAATGACGGAAAATATTCGGTTAACGCGACCCCTGACCACTACTACTATTATTATTAATTAGTTGAATATTAATGGAGAGTGAGAGCAAGAGACGGGGCGTGTGTATGACTCGTATCATTATTTACGCATTAAACACACAACCACCCTCTCTCAACACAGAAAGTCGCCAGAGAGGAAAAACACCAGTCTGTAATATGAAAATGTTATTTTGAACACGTTTACAATAGCAGAACACTTTATGAAAGCACGCTAATAGAGAGAAAACTAGTTAGGGCTTTTTGGCATGCTAACAAGCCACGTTAACAGCTTCGTTAACAAGGTTACGTAATAGTATTTCTTTTACCATCGCTAGGTACACGAGTGAACTCTCGTAGCTGGTGGGAAACGTTCATGACAGCGTTTACTTACCTTAAATTTTGTGTAAAGTGGCGGATGATAGTCATGCAAATGTGAAATCATGTTGGAGGTGTCCTTCCTCCTCTAAGCCGCAGCCATCTGTTTCTTTTCGGTAGCAGGAATACTCCCATACTAGACTCAACTTTTTTGAGGGGGTTTTGAAAAAACCCTGGTGTAGTTTTGAGTGCTGTGTCACCGACACACAGGGCAGAGCAACAATCGGAGGGGGGGAAGCGTGAGCGCTCCCGCTCCAAGCCATTTCTCGCGGAATTTTTGGGACATGAAAAATAGCCGTACTAAAGTATGACGGAAAATTTTAGTGGTTTCTAAAATGTGACGTTTTCATAACACGGTAAACCTTGAAACCGTTAACCGGCACATGCCTAGTTGATGGTAACCAATGAGTTGATCACAGTCAATTCAGCAATAATAATTAAAATACTTACCAAATGTATTCATTTATTCCTTACTATATCAATAGGTCACACAATCATTGATGACCTTTTTTTTTTTTTTACATTATTTGCAGTGCTTGCAATGATTAATTGATTAAATCGAGTAATTCGATAAGAAAAAAGCTTCAAATTCAATTTTGCTGCTTCGATGATTCGTTTATTTAGAGTGGCGGTGTTATACCGTAATTTCCCGAATATAACGCGCACTTTTTTCCCCCAAAATCAACTGGTAAACTCATGGTGCGCATTATAAACGGGTACATGGATGGAGACAGAAATATATATGTATTACATATATATATAAACCGATTTTTTTTCATTGACACGGCCACGTTGTGTTGAAGAAACGTATGCGGCGACCCGTTGTCGACCATTACGGTACGTGACGTCACCGTTTTGTTTCGGTAATACTTCACTCTAATCGGCCGAATGATTTCGTCTGTGTTAAATTCTGCTTTTTTCACTCTTCATAAAGCACAGAATTTAGTTTCTTGAACTCATTTGAGTCGACGTTTATTGCAGCTCCGCAATTCGGACCTTAACAAATGTAAGGACACACACTTCCTGTGTCCGTCAACTATATCGGTCCCTCGGGAAACTCAAACCCAAATAACAATAGTTCCTTTGGTTACTGTCGTGTTGACAGCTATGAGCTCTCACGGATTTCCGACTTACGTTCTCACTTTCATTTTACCGTATCAATCCATGGAAGAAACATTTATTCATCATGAGGAAACGAGCAAGTTATACAGCAGCCTTTATAAGAAAAGTCACATCTGTTTTGTTTTCTCCTAGATTCTGGTAAGTTGGAGAAGTTGTCAAATCATATTATTACCGTAAATATTGTCAGTTCACGTTAATGTTTTGAACTGCCAATGTGCTATGCTTGTGCTGTGTTTCACCAGTCAGTAAAATGACATCTCTGTATCTGTACACAAGCTGTTTTCTTGTATTCTTCTATTTATTGGTGCTAAAATTAGGGTGCGCGTTATAAACGGGTACAATAATTTTCCCTAGATTTTACAAGTAAATTTGGGGTGCGCATTATACACGGGTGCGCCTTATATTCGGGAAATTACGGTAGTTCCTTTTGAAAGTGTTGTATTTAATTTTTTTGATCTGGGAGGATACACCGCCCTCTGTTGGCAACGGTGAATATGACATAGCTCTCGTCTTACTGCAGCTGTTCCCTGTACAACAGCACACACAACTTTTTGTATAAGCTAATATGTTTGATTATGCATTCGTAATTTAGTTTAGGCAGGTATGTTTAGCTTTTTTTTTGTGGAAATGTGTGTTGGGACGACATGTTAAGAGAATTAAAAAAAAAAAAAATAGGCAAAAAAACATTTTAAAAAATGTTGGTATTGTATAGCATTTAAGCTAGCAGCCTTTTGCTATGCAAATCAGGTTTATTCGGTTTACTAGATTTACATATACCGTATTGGCCCGAATATAAGATGGTGTTTTTTGCATTGAAAAAAGACTGAAAAAGAGGGGGGTCGTCTTATATTCGCGGTCTAGACATTATACCCATTCACGACGCTAGATGGCGCCAGATATCATTGAAGCGATGTTCTGTCATGACAGATCTCAGCCACTGTAAGTTTAACCAGTTTGCATTATTTTATTGCAATGTTTTTCCTTATTTAGATTTGTTACAAGACTACGGTTACAGTTGTTGCTATTTTGTTGTTTTATCACTATAGATTGGTTTATTTACATATCAAAAACCAGAAGCCATTCATTTACGAATGTGATTGCACTTTAGTTTACATATTTAAATGTTTAGATATTAAAAGATTTGAATGAGGCAAAATAACATGCTTTTTCTCTCAAATATATTGTTATAATCATTTGTTTCGGATGTACTGTAATTATTTTCTATATAAAAATTTGGTGTTCAAAAAGTCTTTTTTTCAAACTTGAGTCTTGAAAAAGAGGGGGTCGTCTTATGATCAGGGCCGTCTTATATTCGGGCCTATACGGTAAATTTGACTAATTAGACATTTAAACTCCAGTTTTAGTGTTAAGTATATTATTTTTGAAATTTGATCATTTTGCTTTTATCTGTGCATGTTTGTGTTACAGCTTTACAAAAAATAAAAAATGGTAATGTCGAATAAGTAAAGGGAATCAAGTAAAAAAATTAAAAGAAGTACAAATTGTCTTGTTTGCTGTCTGTCTAGCTGAGTAACGACGCATTTAGTTTACTTAGACCCTTTTTTCTTTTTTTAATCACCATTTTACCATTCACGCTGAGGTTTTTTAATTTATATTTGAATGCATTTAATGCTTTTGTGAAATAAAAGTGCAATTCTGTAGAGTTCGAAGAAACTTTGAGGTATTTTATTTTGTATTTACATTTGAAAGTACTATCTTTGCTGCCAGTGGATGTGCAGGTCAAAAAAATATTGTAAGCATAAACACTTGTTTCTTTCTTTTACATCAACTAAATATATTCTGCACCGCATTATATGTTATCTGATCACTCGATGAATCGAACTCATTAATCTATACGTCAATCAATTGCGTAGTTAAATAATCGATAGCGGCGGCCCTAGCTAATATAGTCTCAGAATTGTGAAACAAAGTGTTTATTATAAGCTCACATCTTATTTCGTAATCACAGATGCTAATCAGGATGATTCATCGCTCTCACATGTTCTTCCAACACTCACCCACATGCTGAGAACATTGGTTCGTCTTTAGTATTTGTCTTCCTTGGAGAGCTGCTGCTTACTGACTGGGTTTTATATTAATGTCCAATAATTGGTTTGAGAGTGGTTGGTCACAATTTGTAGTGTTACCCTCATATTATCACACATACTGCCAATTTATGTTCATTTATCCCCCTCCCCCGTACACTCACACACAAATGGCTTCACGTGCATAAGTTGTGTTTTGTGCTATTACTGAGTCAGCGCAACAATGGGCAAGTGGGCGCTACATCGTTACACTAAAAATGACCTAGGAATGACTCATTACTTCTTCCTGGCACCTCTGGATGATCAAAACAAGAAATGAGAACAGTGGTAACTAGGGTTGTTCCGATCATGTTTTTTTGCTCCCGATCCGACCGTTTTAGTTTGAGTATCTGCCGATCCCGATATTTCCCGATCCGGTTGCTTTTTTTTTTTGCTCCCGATTCAATTCCAATCATTCCCGATAATTTTTCCCGATCATATACATTTTGGCAATGCATTATGAAAAAACTGAATAAAATTCGGACGAATATATACATTCAACATACAGTACATAGGTACTGTATTTGTTTAGTATGACAATAAATCCTCAAGATGGCATTTACATTATTAACATTCTTTCTGTGAGAGGGATCCACGGATAGAAACATTTGTGACTTTGTATATTGTGACTAAATGTTGCCATGTAGTGTATTTGTTGAGCTTTCAGTAAATGATATTGCAGCCATTCAACCCAAATGCATGGTGGGAAGTGGAACCATGACTGTGCGTAGTGCTACCAATTGATATATCTTCTCTGCGTTGGGAAATAGCATAAGGTGTTAAGGAAACGATCAATTGCTACCTTGCTTCCCCGCATTGATTCCTATGATATTTCTGATCATAGGGAGAGGGATTGTAAGGCTTTAGCCTATTAAAAAAGGCTTCAAAGGCTGCCAAAATTCACTCTCCTCATTTTACGCTGCCTTTTATCTCTCTATATAGGTAAAATGGCGCCATTACAGACTGAGCGTGATAATGCGTGAGTGGGTTGTGCAATGCATGCATTAATTGCATTGAATATTTTAACTTGATACATTTTTTAAAAAATTAATTACCGCCGTTATCGGGATAAATTTGATAACCCTACTTTAAGCCTACACTAAAGACTCTGGTCTGGAGTGTAACATATTATGTCTGTAACGTTAAATACAATTAGAAAATGATTTCTTTAAAAAATATTTATATATTAAAAAAAGGCATGGCCGATATTTTTTTGCTGATTCCGATACTTTGAAAATGACGTGATCGGACATCTCTAGTGGTAACTCATTGGCTGCCATTGACAGAAATAGACGTCCAAGCCAGTTAAACAGTACTAATGGATTGTATGTCTACCCGTGTCAATGGTGCTGAAACGTGATCATGCATGAGTGAGTTAAACAGTGAAGATCAGAGCTTTGAATTTCGTCATACTGCATAGTCTCGTTTGCCCAACAACCCATCAAATGTTACCACTGGATTTTGTATGATTACTAAACAAAATATATCTGGTAACATTAGGGCTGTCAAACGATTAAAATTTTTAATCTAGTTAATTACAGCTTAAAAATTAATTAATCGTAATTAATCCCAATTCAAACCATCTATAAAATATGCCATATTTTTCTGTAAATTATTGTTGGAATGGAAAGATAAGACACAAGATGGATATATACATTCAACATACGGTACATAAGGACTGTATTTGTTATAACAATAAAACTGATAAGCATATGCTTCATCCCGTCCGCCTTTGTCTTCTTCTTCGGTTCCTTCGGGCAAATCATATCACATTTTGTAATTGTCAATGATTGTCAATGATACCGATGATGATGACAATAAAATTCCATTCCAATTCCAAAATCCACAAGATTGCATTGACATTAACATTCTGTTAAAGCGATCCATGGATAGAAAGATTTGTAGTTCTTAAAAGATCAATGTTAGTACAAGTTATAGAAATTTTATATTAAAACCCCTTTAATGTTTTTGTTTTAATAAAATTTGTAAAATTTTCAATCAACAAATAAACTAGTAGCCCGCCATTGTTGATGTCAATAATTACACAATGCTCATGGGTGCTTAAGCCCATAAAATCAGTCGCACCCAAGCGCCAGCAGAGGGTGACAAAACTCCCAAAAACACAAGTAACAAGTTTGCATTGCACTGTGTTGTCATTTTAATCTGTTTGAGCGAGGCATGTGCGTTAATTGCGTCAAATATTTTAACGTCGTTAGTTAAAAAAATTAATTACCGCCCGTTAACGTGATAATTTTGACAGCCCTAGTTAATTACAGCTCAAAAATTAATCGTAATTAATCGCAATTCAAACCATCTATAAAATATGCCATATTTTTCTGTAAATTATTGTTGGAATGGAAAGATAAGACACAAGATGGACATATACATTCAACATATGGTACATAAGTACTGTATTTGTTTATTATAACAATAAATCCACAAGATGGCATTAACATTATTAACATTCTGTTAAAGCAATCCATGGATAGAAAGACTTGTAGTTCTTAAAAGATAAATGTTAGTACGAGTTATAGAGATTTTATATTAAAACCCCTTTAATGTTTTCGTTTTAATAAAATTTGTAAAATTTTCAATCAAAAAATAAACTAGTAGCTCGCCATTGTTGATGTCAATAATTACACAATGCTCATGGGTGCTTAAGCCCATAAAATCAGTCGCACCCAAGCGCCAGCAGAGGGTGACAAAACTCCCAAAACCACAAGTAACAAGTTGGCATTGCACTGTGCTGTCATTTTAATCTGTTTGAGTGGGCCATGTGCGTTAATTGCATCAAATAACGTGGTTAGTTAAAATAATTAATTACCGCCCGTTAATGCGATAATTTTGACAGCCCTAGTTAATTACAGCTAAAAAATTAATCATAATTAATCGCAATTCAAACCATCTATAAAATATGCCATATTTTTCTGTAAATTATTGTTGGAATGGAAAGATAAGACACAAGATGGACATATACATTCAACATACGGTACATAAGTACTGTATTTGTTTATTATAACAATAAATCTGTGCTGTCATTTTAATCTGTTTGAGCGGGGCACGTGTGTTAATTGCGTCAAATATTTTAACATGATTAATTAAAAAAATTAATTACCGCCCGTTAACGCGATAATTTTGACAGCCCTAGTTAACATCTAATGTGCTCAGTTGAGATATTTGGCTAACTCAAAGTGCCTATCCCACCCACAGCAGTGCAGTCATGGTGAAGCTGGGAACCAATCTGGCTGATAAGATGGAGAAGCAGCCGTCTGCAGATGATGGCTTTGATAATATCCCCCTCATCACTCCTCTGGAGGTTAGCCAGCTCCAGCACTCTTTTGCAGACAAGGTATGTACAGCTAAAGTTGCTTTTCTGATAATGTTGCACAAAAGACCACAACACACAACTCTTATCAACATTTTAGTCAGCAGATTGTATCTTGCAGCAGACTTCCCTCTTATCTGGCAACTAGGAGTGTGACAATATATCGAAAAGGTGATATATCGCATGCAAATAGTTATTGCTATGCTCCCACTAAGAATCGATATAGTACAGTGGGGCAAATAAGTATTTAGTCAACCACCAATTGTGCAAGTTCTCCTACTTGAAAAGATTATAGAGGCCTGTAATTGTCAACATGGGTAAACCTCAACCATGAGAGACAGAATGTGGAAGGAAAAAAAACCAGAAAATCACGGCGTTTGATTTTTAAAGAATTTATTTCCAAATTAGAGTGGAAAATAAGTATTCGGTCACCTACAAACAAGCAAGATTTCTGGCTGTCAAAGAGGTCTAACTTCTTCTAACGAGGTCTAACGAGGCTCCACTCGTTACCTGTATTAATGGCACCTGTTTTAACTCATTATTGGTATGAAAGACACCTGTCCACAACCTCAGTCAGTCACACTACAAACTCCACTATGGCCAAGACCAAAGAGCTGTCGAAGGACACCAGAGACAAAATTGTAGACCTGCACCAGGCTGGGAAGACTGAATCTGCAATAGGTAAAACGCTTGGTGTAAAGAAATCAACTGTGGGAGCAATTATTAGAAAATGGAAGACATACAAGACCACTGATGATCTCCCACGATCTGGGGCTCCATGCAAGAACTCACCTCGTGGCATCAAAATGATAACAAGAACGGTGAGCAAAAATCCCAGAACCACACGGGGGGACCTAGTGAATGACCTACAGAGAGCTGGGACCTCTGTAACAAAGGCTACTATCAGTAACACAATGCGCCGCCAGGGACCCAAATCCTGCACTGCCAGACGTGTCCCCCTGCTGAAGCCAGTACACGTCCACCATACTCACTGTGAAGCATGGGGGTGGAAACATCATGCTTTGGGGCTGTTTTTCTGCAAAGGGACCAGGACGACTGATTTGTGTAAAGGAAAGAATAAATGGGGCCATGTTTCGAGAGATTTTGAGTGAAAATCTCCTTCCATCAGCAAGGGCATTGAAGATGAGACGTGGCTGGGTCTTTCAGCATGACAATGATCCCAAACACAAAGCCAGGGCAACAAAGAGTGGCTTCATAAGAAGCATTTCAAGGTTCTGGAGTGGCCTGGCCAGTCTCCAGATCTCAACCCCATAGAAAATCTGCGGAGGGAGTTGAAAGTCCGTGTTGCCCAACGACAGCCCCAAAACATCACTGCTCTAGAGGAGATCTGCATAGAGGAATGGGCCAAGATACCAGCAACAGTGTGTGAAAAGCTTGTGAAGAGTTACAGAAAACGTTTGGCCTCCGTTATTGCCAACAAAGGGTACATAACAAAGTATTGAGATGAACTTTTGATATTGACCAAATACTTATTTTCCACCATGATTAACAAATAAATTCTTTAAAAATCAAACAATGTGATTTTCTGTTTTTTTTCCCCACATTCCGTCTCTTATGGTTGAGGTTTACCCATGTTACCAATAATTACAGGCTTCTCTAATATTTTCAAGTGGGAGAACTTGACTAAATACTTATTTGCCCCACTGTATGTTCTGGGGGGGGGGGAAATACTATTCTAAAGGTTTTTGGTAGTTGGACGCTAGACATCCAATGCATTTTGACTAGATTGGACGTCAATGGCACTGAAACCAGGGCATTCACAGACAGTCTAGTGGGCATTTATAGGTCAC
Source organism: Corythoichthys intestinalis (assembly GCF_030265065.1). Taxonomy (NCBI): domain Eukaryota; kingdom Metazoa; phylum Chordata; class Actinopteri; order Syngnathiformes; family Syngnathidae; genus Corythoichthys; species Corythoichthys intestinalis. The sequence goes on from NC_080402.1 coordinate 13,076,746, forward strand.
TTCTTGTTCATTGTAGGGCATTTACAGGTTACTTCCTGTTGATTTTGAGTCACTCCCTTATTCATTTGGGGACATTATTGAGTCACCTCCTTTTCAGTAACCCAAAATCAACAGGAAGTGACGTGTAAATGCCCCAAAATCAGCGGGAAGTGATGCACATATGCCCCAAAAGGAAAAGAAAGTGACCGAAAATCGACAGGAACTAATGTGAAATGGCCCAAAATTAACTCTCTGCCTGGAATTGGCTGCCACTGAAGGTCATAGACGTCCAAACCGTTTGAACTGGGAGGGTAGCACCCTCCCAGTACAAATGGGTTGGACGTCTACTAGTAATAAACTCATTCCAATTCCCAGTAGAAGGCTGAAAATAGCTCGTTTTTCTTTTTATTACCGTAATTTTCGAACCATAAGGGGCACCTGACTATAAGCCGCCACCCACCAAATGTGACGCGAAAACGTTTGTTCATAGATAGCCGCTCTGGACTATAAGCCGCAGCTGTCCTCACTGTATTATGGGATACTTACACAAAAAAAATATAAACCGGTAACACTTTATTTGACAGCGGCATAATACGACTGTCATTAGACCAAATGAACCAACATGAAGCTTTGAATCAATTGGCTGCAAATTGCTTCAAGAAGCTTCATTTGACCATCACTCTTCCCATGGCGGGGGCAGTCAACTTCTGCTGCCACCTGCTGTCAACACTGTTGTTGTCCAACATGCCTCTTAGCATGCATTGCAACGCTCCAGAAGTAAATAACAATCAAAATTCATGTTATGTGCTAATTATTTATTCAGTTTCTACAGTATTCCAGTGGTTTCCTTAATTGCTAGTTACGGTATTTGATAACACTTTATTTGACAGTGGCACGATAAGACTGTCATTACACAATCATAATTATGACATGACACTGTCACGAGCATTCATGAATGCTTATAACAGATGTCATTTAGTGTTATCCGGCAAATTATCTCACTTTTGAATGGATTTAAAACATCTGAGCTGGACATAAATGGAGTTAGTAATGTAATTTGCCACTTAATGACATATGTCATAAGCGTTCAGTAATGCCCATGATAGTGTCATATCAAAATTATGACGGTTTTATGACAGTCTTATGATGCCACTGTCAAATAAAGTGATACAAAATACCATAACTAGTATTTAATGAAACAAATGAAACAGCAACTGAATAAATAATTAGCACAGAATATAAATTTTGATTGTTAATTACATCTGTCGCGCTGCAGTGCATGCTAGGAGGCATGTGTTACCTATTAACCCAAATAAATCAACAAATAAGCCAAGGGATTCAAAATGAAGGAAAAAAGTAGCGGTTTTCGTCAGAGAATTACAGTAGTTACCGGTAATTTGTAGAATATCCAAGAATGATTTCCTGCCCCATGTATCGATAATTGTTGTACAGTATCACCATTTCGTGAGATCGTTATTGTGAGCCTTGTATCGCAAATTGTATCGTATTGTGAGGTACCCAGAGGTTCCCACCCCTACTGGCAACTCACTCTTATTCTTCAATGATAACTATCCTAACTAGTTTGCAAGTACAGGTTAATTTTCATGGCACTTTTACACTTTTTTTATGATTTAGGTTATAGTGAAGACGTCCACTCAATACCAATTGCAGCAGCAGAAAAAGAAGAACAAAAAGTTGTTTATGCCCGGCATCGACAAGCCAAGCATCAACCTGTATAAGGACGTCTCCGACAGAGCCAAGGTACTGTTCAACTTCTGTTGTCGTGGGGAAAAAAATCAAAACAATGTCTATACTGTAATTAATATCCCAAGCATAGTTTCTTAGTCTTTTTTTAACACTAGTGACATTCCCAGCCAAAATATGGAGCAAAAAAATACCTAATTTTTGTAACTCTTAAAGTCGTTTGTTGGTATACACAAAAATGAATGCAAATCAGTCTGAAAATAATTTTTTTAAAACTATTTTTTGCATTGCCTTGAGAAATGACAACATACGTTGGATAGGCGTAGGGTCAGAGTAGAAAGGCATGGACACGTCATCTCCAACTTGTTATTAGGTTACAATTTTTCACTAATACTGATCTAGTTCACTATGTTCTGAATAGTGTTTACGAGAAACAACAGCAGTACAGTGTTCCCTCGTTTTTCGCGGTTAGTGGTGACTAAAACCCCCACGATAAGTGAAAAACTGCGAAGTAGAAAGATATATATCAATATATTTTTTCCCAAAGTATAAATGAACTTACAAAACTTTTATGTATTCATACATGTACCGTAATTTCTGGACTATTGGGCACCCCTGATTACAAGCCTCACCCAGTACATTTTTAAAGGAAAAACCATTTTGTACATACATAAGCCTCTCCTGCCTATAAGTCGCGTGTGCCCACTTAGTAACAAGAGACATTGAAAAAGAAATATACAGTTTTCAAAATTTTAATAACACACCTTCACTTTTCATTCCAAACAGCGCCGGCAAACACGGCAGTTATATAGCAGCGGCATGGAAGTTACATAGCATCAGCATGGCGGTGCAGCACTAATTGTGCTGGTTAATAAAAACATAAAAGTCTTTGTTAGCAATCTTCATCTTCCTCCTGTGCATTCAAACCATGGAAGTCTTCACCCTCAGTGTCGGATATGAAGACACTCAGATGCACTTGGCCACGCACCTACTCAGTCGCTCCTTCGCTTCGCCTTCAATGTCTCCCATAATGAGGCAAATTCACTCCTAGCCCGTGCTGTCCTCGTCACGCAGCAGAATGGCCCCTTCGAAACCCGTTGGTGATGGCGGACTCTTTCGCAGTGCTTCATGCTGCCAGGCTCCCCCGGCAAACCTGTGCAAAAGCTGCTCTTTGCATGCGGCGAGTCTTGGCAAACGATCTCTCGCCGCTCGTCATCAAAGCTTCCCATACAACTCAGATGGCCAATTTAATTTCTTCGAGCATTTTCCATGATGCAGGTATGCCAATTCTACTCATGCACAAAGGTGGATGCACAACGCACAAAGTTAAACTACCGGTAATAGTGCAAACTAGCGTCTTCCTTCACACATATATTCCATGTGTCTCACTCCCACATTCCATGCTCGAGCGCCCCTGGCGGCCGTCAGAAAAATACACAAATTGGCCGCATCATTCCACACGCCGCAGGACCCAAAATGAGGAAAAAAGTAGCGGCTTGTAGTCTGGAAATTATGGTATTTATGTATATATATATATATGTATATACAGTACATACATACATATATACCGTATTGGCCCGAATATAAGACGGTGTTTTTTGCATTGAAATATGACTGAAAAAGTGGGAGTTGTCTTATATTTGGGGTCTAGACATTATACCCATTCACGACGCTAGATGGCGCCAGATACCACTGAAGTGAATGCTGAACTTGAGGAGTAATGTTCTGTCATGATAGATTTCAGCTAATCTCAAATTTAACCAGTTTGCATTATTTTATCGCAATGTTTTTCCTTATTCAGATTTGTTTCAAGACTACGGTTACCGTTAGACCTCGCTTTGATGGTTAGTGCAGTCATTGCAATTTTGTTGTTTTATCACTATAGATTAGTTTATTTACATTTCAAAAACCAGAAGCCATTCATTTACGAATGTGATTGCACTTTAGTTTTCATATTTAAATGTTAAGATATTAAGATATGAATGAGGCAAAATAACATGCTTTTTCTCTCATATATATTGTTATAATCGTTTGTTTCAGATGTACTGTAATTATTTTCTGTATAAAAATTAATTTGGTGTTCAAAAAGTTTTTTTTCAAACTTGATTCTTGAAAAAGAGGGGGTCTTATATTTGGGCCAATACCGTATTTTAATAAATGGTTTTTAAGCACTTCAAATGTAATAATTATGATTTTTAAACATGTTGTGGTCCCACTAAATTATTTTTAAACACTAATAAAACAGAAAAATGCTTGGCTTTATGAAATGCTTCATTGAGTGAGTCCACTCAAATCTGCTCAAGCTGCTCACTTACACACACTAAGTTGCCACAGCAACTGTTTAACAAGGTAAACGATGATTGATGCATGCGGCACTTTGAAGTTTGCTACTCTGGCAAAATCAAAGATTAAACGTCTGTCAGTCATCGTTAACTTTAATAAGCAACTCCAGTGCACTCACTGCCTGGCCAACAAAGAGCAAGGAGGGAGGGAGGAAGGAGAGAGACTAAGAGATCGGCTCAGGACAACTCATCGGTATTTTTTTTTTTTTAATTGAAAAAAAAAATCCACGATGGACTGAGGGTTGGAAGTTTGAAGCACGAAGTAACGAGGGATCGCTGTAGTTCGGTCTGTTGGACGAGTTAGCAAACAACATCGTCTGATTCTGGAATAAATGGAATTTGTTTGCTAAGCGTTCTGAGCTACAGACGGTCACTAGCATATCTAGCAGTGGCGGATCCTGGTCTCTCAATGAGGGGAAGCTCAAAGTGAGTCTCATGTGAGCATTTTGTGACAGTGGAGGGGCTCAGCGGCACACGCTGCTCAGTAGGGAAAGAAAATGGAGTGCTAGAAGTCAAGTCTCTAAACACAAGCAGCTGTACAAAAATAAAACACCAGAAATAGAAAAAAATTCACTTGTTGTTTTTAACAAAGCAAGTGTCGCTAGGAGGATTATGAAAGTCTCCAGTTTAACTCAGAACAACGGAATGAAAATTCAAAAATGCCTTCCGTGGATATTAATACGATCACTCACTGATTCGCTCATTTCGCTGTCAATCAAAAAGGAATTTAGCCTCAAATAGATCATCCAATCATCATGCATAGAAGCCAGCGTAGAGGTCAGCCAATCCTCGCCCACAGCCCAGAGACCCCCAGAGAAGCTCAGGGGCCGTTTACAAGGTGACTCATGGTGAAGACAAAAAATTTCATGTTTGCGTCTATATGGTTCCGTCTCCGTTCGAACGATGTCGCAATTCCGCATGAAAACAATGTAGTATTCATGCCAGGCCCTCGGGGGTAGTGCAGATTTACAAGGCGACAGCGAATGATGCACTTTGACCTGCTCAGCCCGGAAGACAACATGCCCGCCCACTCCAAGCAATGGCATTTTCTTTTGTTCAAAAAGGCACAAAAATGGAAACATTCAACATATTTAAATTAAAAATATTATAAAAACAGTAAATAAAAGCAGACGTTCCGCAATATTTGTTGTTTTTAATGTTTAGTAGCACCACTGCGCACGCCTAATGTGTCGTGTATGAGTGCTGACGTTATCAGCGCGGTCCCGCGCCGTGGGAGCTTTTGATATGCATGCGGAGCAAGCCCCCCTCAAGCCCCCGCAATCGAATTCTTCCACTTTGGAGCCAGGATTCCAAGGTTTGCGTCTTTGCCTTCCGTCTTCGCCGACACCATACGAAGGCGAGGCCACTCCGCAACACAGTCATTGCGTCTTCGTGTCGCAGAGTGGCCATGTAAACTGCCCCTGAGTCTGATGGGCAGGAGAAACCCAGACTTTATCCAATTATTTGTCTCGTTTCGCTATAGTGGAACAATGTACCCTCATCTTTGGAGATGCAGCGCAGTCTGTAAAGGACTGTGAAGCTGCACAATGAATGAATCAGCAATCCACATTGTAACCAGTGATAAGAAGCAGAGTGCGTTGTAGCGCATATTTAGTCAATGACATGTACACACAACAGTATACATTTGACCAATTATTTTTTCACATTTTCAGTCTTACCCCCAAATTCCTTATAGTCCATGGCCGCTCTACGTCGCATCAATCAATACAAGGTGGTCCATATCATCCGCTCAGCTCCGATCTGGATCCGCTCCGGTCCATAAACCTAAAAGTACTTACGAGGTCCATTTTCCGGTCCGTCAACCAGTGGCTCTCCTCCGTTTTGTGCATGCGTCTGTGGGTGTATGGACCGGATGAGAGACATATTCAGTGGGCACTGGGCATTGTAGGCGGTCCGTAACAGATCGGAGCTGCGATGTGATGGGCTCTGTGAGATTTTGGGGTGAAAGCAATCACCACTGATATCTAGTCAGGTTATCCGTAAATTGTGAATCTGCGACTTCTGAGTCTGGTTCAATTGAGTTTTAACTTTTAAATGCATACATGTGTTTGTTAGCGTGTTTCGTTTTTTTTCTTCAGATCACAGCCCTGATACTCATCATGTTGGCCTTCCTAACTAGCCTTCTCCTCTTGCTCATGTACAAAGCCATGTGGTACGACCGTCTTACCTGCCCAGAGGGTTTCATCCTTCAGGTAAGGAAAACGCACACAATCACAAGGGAGTAGTTTATTAAGTCACCCAATCCAAAGTAGTACAGTGGGGTAAATAAGTATTTAGTCAACTACTAATTGTGCAAGTTATCCCACTTGAAAATATTAGAGAGGCCTGTAATTGTCAACATGGGTAAACCTCAACCACGAGAGACAGAATGTGGGAAAAAAAACCCAGAAAATCACATTGTTTGATTTTTAAAGAATTTATTTGTAAATCATGGTGGAAAATAACTATTTGGTCAATACCAAAAATCATCTCAATACTTTGTTATGTACCCTTTGTTGGCAATAACTGAGGCAGAACGTTTTCTGTAACTCTTCACAAGCTTTTCACACACTGTTGCTGGTATTTTAGCCCATTCCTCCATGCAGATCTCCTCTAGAGCAGTGATGTTTTGGGGCTGTCGTTGGGCAACACGGACTTTCAACTCCCTCCACAGTTTTTCTATGGGGTTGAGATTTGGAGACTGGCTAGGCCACTCCAGGACCTTGAAATGCTTCTTACGAAGCCACTCCTTTGTTGCCCTGGCTGTGTGTTTGGGATCATTGTCATGCTGAAAGACCCAGCCATGTCTCATCTTCAATGCCCTTGCTGATGGAAGTAGATTTTCACTCAAAATCTCTCGATTCATGGCCCCATTCATTCTTTCCTTTACACAGATCAGTCGTCTGGGTCCCTTTGCAGAAAAACAGCCCCCCAAAGCATGATGTTTCCACCCACATGCTTCACAGTGGGTATGGTGTTCTTCGGATGCAATTCAGTATTCTTTCTCCTCCAAACACGAGAACCTGTGTTTCTACCAAAAAGTTTTATTTTGGTTTCATCTGACCATAACACATTCTCCCAGTCCTCTTCTGGATCTTTAAATAGCGAACCGCAGACGGGCCTGGACATGTACTGGCTTCAGCAGGGGGACACTCCTGGCAGAGCAGGATTTGAGTCCCTGGCGGCGCATTGTGTTACTGATAGTAGCCTTTGTTACTGTGGTCCCAGCTCTTTGTAGGTCATTCACTAGGTCCCCCCCCCGTGTGGTTCTGGGATATTTGCTCACCGTTCTTGTTATCATTTTGACACCACGGGGTGAGATCTTGCAATGAGCCCCAGATCGAAGGCGATTATTAGTGGTCTTGTATGTCTTCCATTTTCTAATAATTGCTCCCACAGTTGATTTCTTTACACCAAGCGTCTTACCTATTGCAGAGTCAGTCTTCCCAGCCTGGTGCAGGTCTACAATTTTGTCTCTGGTGTCCTGCGTTTGGAGTGTGACTGACTGAGATTGTGGACAGGTGTCCTTTATACCGATAATGAGTTAAAATAGGTGCCATTAATACAGGTAACGAGTGGAGCCTTGTTAGACCTCGTTAGAAGAAGTTAGACCTCTTTGACAGCCAGAAATCTTGGATGTAGGTGACCAAATACTTATTTCCCACTCTAATTTGGAAATAAATTATTTAAAAATCAAACAATGTGATTTTCTGATTTTTTTCCACATTCTGTCTCTCATGGTTGAGATTTAAAATACCCATGTTGACAATTACAGGCCTCTCTAATCTTTTCAAGTAGGAGAACTTGCACAATTGGTGGTTGACTAAATACTTATTTTCCCCACTGAATAACACAAAATGTGCTTCATCCGGAACTTTATTTTCCTTTATCTCAATTCTGGAGCAGAAAAAGTCATTATCTCCTAACAACACTTCGGAGGCAGTGTCAGTTAAAGAATCTCTCTCGCAGGAGAAAATTAGCTCGGTTTCTCGTCATAGAGCAACCTGGAAACCCGGCTGTGAATCCGAGGGGTCTTTAATTAGTGGTGAGCGTGACCAAACTGTGATTAAAGGCTTAGCTAGGAGGGGGCAGTCGGGAAGGAGGAATGGGGAACCTTTGAAGTGTTTTGCCGGATACAGTTACTTTTGGCATTCTTTCCAGCTGACGTGTCGCTGGAAGACATGAAAAGATGAGAGAATGAGGCTGGATGATGGCAAAATTAGTGCTACACCTTTGAGATATTTTATAGAAGATCGAGAAGTAGAGTAAACTTATTCACTGCCACTGACTGTGAATTTTGTCAACTGGGATCCCCTAGTATCGAATGATCATGTTTCGTTGCCATTGACGGCAATAGATGTAAGTAATTTTGACTGGATAAGTGTCACTGGCAGCTAGCAATTTAATTTATGAAATACAGGTAGTCCCCAGGTTACGACATACTCGACTTAGGTGATTTCGACTTTATGACGCCGGAGTCTAGTCCGAGTTTTGTCTCCTGTCGTTTTTAATTTTTCTCGCATAAACAGTACCTTATTGTACTTCACAGTATCTTATTTTTTACTTTACTTTATTAATATGTCGTGTTCTGTCCTCCCCGAACGCGAAGTTTTATAGCTTGACAGACAGCAAACAAGGCAATTGTTGTTTTTGAAACTTTTGACTAAAGATGTTGACTAAATGACGGGGTCCGATCACGCCATTTTCAAAGTATCGGAATCGGCAAAAAAATATCGTACATGCCTTTTTATATATATATATATATATATATATATGTTTTTTAATTAAATTGTTTTCTAATTGTATTTAACGTTACAGACAAAATGTCTTACACTCATCCAGAGTCTTTAGTTTTGGCTTAAAGTAGGGCTATCAAATTCATCGCGTTAACGGCGGTAATTAATTTTTAAAAAATTAATCACGTTAAAATATTTAACACAATTAACGCATGCGCTGCACGACCCTCTCATGCATTGTCGCGTTCAATCTATATTGGCGCCGTTTTACCTATATATATAGAGCTAAAAGGCAGCGTAAAATGAGTAGAGTGAATTTTGGCAGCCTTTGGAGCTTTTTATTTTAATTGACTAAAGCCTTACTATCCCTCTCTCATCTATTAGAAATATCGTGGGAAGCAATGTGGGGAAGAAAGGTAGTAGTTGATCTTTTTCTTAACACCCTATGTTATTTTCCAACGCAGAGAAGATATATAAATTGGTGCCACTACGCACAGTCATGGTTGCACTTCCCATCATGCATTTGGGCAGAACAGTTAAATGGCTACAGTATCATTTACTGAAAACTCAACAAATACACTAGATGGCAATATTTAGTCACAATATACAAAGTCACATTTATCCTTTAAGAATTACAAGTCTTTCTATCCGTGGATCCCTCTCACAGAAAGAATGTTATAATGTAAATGCCATCTTGAGGATTTATTGTCATAATAAACAAATACAGTACTTATGTACTGTTTGTTGAATGTATATATTCGTCGTTTTATTAGTTTTTTTCTTAATGCATTGCCAAAATGTATATGATTGGGAAAAATTATTGGGAATGATTGGAATTGAATCGGGAGCAAAAAAAAAAAAGCAATCGGATCGGGAAATATCGGGATCGGCAGATACTCAAACTAAAACGATCGGGATCGGATCGGGAGCAAAAAACTATGATCGGAACAACCCTACTTTTGACAATTTGTAAAGCTGTAACAAACATATGTACACTTATGTTCAAAACGACATGCATTTTAACAATAAAACACATGACACAAAACAATTAGTGTTCAAATGTCCATTTAGTCTGATCAATATATAAATTCAGTAAATTAAATTAGTCTAATTTGCCTAACAAAAGTCCGCTAACTTTCTTGCTACGAATGCTGACGTATTTACAATCCTCATAGAAAATCGCTCACAAATAACGCCACAGCTGCAGCTCTAAACTTAATTACAAATGCATACGCAAACATATATTAGCTGAAACAACTTACAGCCTTATGTGGGCCAAACCAGAGCGCAGCTGTGCTTTATCCATGTCAAAAGAGGCTGCAAGGGAACAGTCCAGCCAAACCCAACGCTGCCACCAGAGGGCAATATATCCTCCATCGTTAGGCAAAATACAATACTTTTGGACTTTTTGGAAAGTTATTTTGAGACTCAGGGTAACTGAAAAGGTTAATTACAACTTACGCGGAATTACATCGCCAGCGTAGGAAAGGAACCCATTCGTAACCTGGGGACTACCCGTAATGTTAAAGCTGCTATGAAATAATACAGCAAGTTTAAAATCATAGCAGAGCATATTTTGGGCACAAATCAATTCAAAAAGCGACAGAAAAGGCTTAATAATGAGATTAGAACTTAATGAGTCTTCCTTTCTCAGTTGCTTTTGCTCCGCCCATTAAAAAAAATTCCAAATAGAAGAGGAATAACTGCAGATGTGCGCGGTCTGCTAGCATGCTATTCTCTTGGTGCCGTGTCACCGTTGTCATGTACTAGCTAGCGCAGAGCTATAAAAGCTCGACATGATCTTCAATTCTTGTTGTGATGTCACAACCAGAATTTCTGGAAAAAAGGGCATTCCCTGATTTCAGTTCAGTTTATTCGCACATCAAAATACAGGACATGGTCATACGCAAGCAGTTCACATGATATGATGGGTGAAATGGACACCCCAAAGAAGCTATTCAAAGCTTTTAGCAGGGGCCCGATGGATTGTTTTGAGTGGAATAACTATGAAATGGTTAAAAACAGCCAGTTTTTTAATTAAAAAAAAAATTTTTTTTTACATGTAATATTAAAGGAAACCTCTAACTTAAAGACTTGTAGGCTCTGATAATCATCAATTGTTCTCGTTTACTAAAAATTGTTATGAGAAACACATATTATTTCCATTGATTTAAAAATCTATCATATTTAGGTTAGTTTTACGTGCACAATGCACGCTGGAGGTGATGACGCGATTGGTCTGGACTGGAAGAATAGCTGTGCTAGCTAGCAAGCGCAGCTAGTGTGACGACTGGCATGATTTTGTCACATTCTACTGCTGGTCAGATTGTTTTGTTACAGAGATGTGGGATGAGTTCCCAACGTCGTACCTGCATCCAATTCCAGCTCATCAGCAGTGTCTTTAAACCGATCCTAGGGGGCTTGCCGAGATATTGACTTGCTGCCAATTGACAGTTTGTATATCCCTTCGTTGCTAGTTGCATTATTGCCTTGTTTTTTTTTTTGTCGTCTGCCTCTCATCGCGGTTTTTCGTCAGGGTTTTTAAAAAAAAAACAATTTTATTGATTCCGACCTACCGTCACAGACTCTTTTTGTGTCTCCCTTTTTGCGATCACTTGTTTTTTTGTGTGTCTTCAATAAACCCTTTTACGTAATCCCTATGTCATTGTTGTCTGCTTGCTGTCTCAAGTGAGCCATGTTTTCTTATTCCGTGGTCAAGCCAGCCGCTCTTTCTTTTCGGTTGCGTTTCCCTTTCAGGTTTTAAAGCAGTGACAGACAATGCATGTGGGTTGTGATTGCCTTATAAAGAAAACCATGAACCTAACATCATGCGGAAGTAGAGTATAGCCATGTGATCCACGCGCTAGTCTATTGCATGGGAAATGCGGGTTCAGATTCCGCGGGAGACCTTTTTCTTTAGCTGTTCGTTTTGTGAAATACCGACAGTGCTGTCCTGCTGTCATCACTTTTCTGCTCGGGTTCAAATTGGAAGGGCAGAGCCGACGACATGTTTATGTAGTTAACAAGCAGTGTTGTTAATCTCACTTTTAAAAAGTAATTAATTAGTTATAAATTACTTCTCCCAAAAAGTAATTGTGTTAGTAACTCAGTTACCTGAATGTAAGAGTAATTAGTTACTTGCAAAAGTAACTGGTGATAATTTTCCAGTTTTTTTTTTTCTCAAAAAACCAAAAAAACAAAAAAAACAGGTCACACAATGTTAAGTTTAAAGGGTTTTTGGGACAATTGGCCCTAGGCCAATTCTTTACCCTAAACTTAACTAGACACAAGGGTATTGCGGATATTGCAATATCTCCATAGTAATCTTTGCTATGTGTGGAAGTCATTTAATGTTGTGAATCAACCGTTAAAGTTGTTAAAATTGCTCCCGTTATTGTATTAGTTCCCTTCTGTCTAATTTCAACATGTGGAATTTTTAAAACAGTTTCATCATTTAAAGATAGATTTAAGTCAAGGTTTTGCCGAATAATAAGCATTTTAGATAAAAAGTTACTTAGGCTACGTTCATACTACAGGTCTTAATGCACGAATCCGATTTTTTCGTGTTTTTCCGACTCGGGTGAGGCACTAACTTGACGGCCTGAACGTGACAAGTCGCATGGAACTGGACCATTTCAAATCCGATCTGGGTCACTTTCGTATGTGGTTCAAATCCGATCTCGGCCACATTTTTCCAGACTGTCGCGGCGGTCTGTACTGTTCAGTCTCTCAAATCGGAATTCATGCAGCAATTACGTCATCAAATAGCGAGAGAGACGCTAAGGTAGCGGTGCAGCTGTGCATTATTAGCGCCTTGCTTGCAGTGAACACGGCTTTTTGGGGAATGGCCGGGCTTGACAACAGTCATAAAAAATAAAAATGGGTTGAGGATAAGCCTGAGAATAATTGGTTTTCTCTCTGCTCTATATGAGCAACATTTTAACATTGCCTACACGGCCGAGAGTCGGGGCAAACTGCCCGTATGTGTGTGTGACATGCATGGACAGTGCGTGCATGCTATCGATCCATATATACTTTGACTATAAGCCTTAACGGGGATTATTTATGTCTGTTATTTGTGCCCTCTTTTTGAAAAGCAAAATATAATATCCCTGGAATGGCGGATGACGTGTCATTTATTTTGATGCTTCTGCGCATGCGGGTCTTCTTGCTCAGTGAGTGTCGGACTATGAATTAGTGCGCATGCGTAATACTTGAATGATCTCAATGGACAAAGGCAGTCTGAACGGGCGTGCCAAAAAAACGGATATGACAAAAAATCGGATTTGTGCATTAAGACCTGTAGGATGAACATAGCCCAAGGTTCGCTAGGAAGGTTCTCTACAACAGAGCCTTCCTGAGAGGTCTACTGCTTTAAGATGGCGGCTGTTTACTAACGCATCTAGTTCTTTATACATGTTGCTAATTCCGCCATGTCTGTCATTTGCATCTAGTTCTATAATATGTGATATCTATCGTAGCATCATGTGGGCGTAGTTTGTAGGCTATCGGCTACAGTCAGGTATTAATGGAGCCACCTAGCATCGCGTTTGGAACGGCGTCACAACTCCTCCCCACTCCTGCTCTGCTCTCTCATCTCCGTGAGTCCGTCTCCTTCAAACTTTTCTCGCGTCATTCAACCAACATAGTAACGCCCGCCTTTCCCGCCTCAGTAACGGTAACGGCGTTGCAAACATGAGAAAAGTAATTAATTGGATTACTCACTACTGAAAAAAATAACACCGTTAGTAACGCCGTTATATTCTAATGCCGTTATTAACAACACTGCTAACGAGTGACACTGTGGAAGTATGGCAGCACTGCCCAGTGACGTCACCGCCCAGAATGCATTGCGTCATTACCAATAATGGCGACCTACTAGTTAAACTTAATTTCTCACATTTTATAAAAACAAAAAGATTAAGAGGAGTTTGAATATCAAATTATTATAACTAGAGATGTCCGATCACGTCATTTTCAAAGTATCGGAATCGGCAAAAAAATATCGGCCATGCCTTTTTTAAATATATATTTTTTTTTTAATTAAATCCTTTTCTAATTGTATTTAACGTTACAGACATAATATGTTACAGTCATCCAGAGTCTTTAGTTAGGGTTATCAAATTTATCCCGATAACGGCGGTAATTAGTTTTTTAAAAAATGTATCACGCTACAATATTTACCGCAATTAATGCATGCGTTACACGACCCACTCACGCATTGTCGCGCTCAATCTGTAATCGCGCCGTTTTACCTATATAGAGAGATAAAAGGCAGCGTTTAATGAGTAGAGTGAATTTTTTAATTGGCTAAAGCCTTACAATCCCTCTCCCTACGATTAGAAATATCATGGGAAGCAATGTGGGGAAGCAAGGTAGCAACTGATCTTTTTCTTAACACCTTAAGGTATTTCCCAACGCAGAGAAGATATATCAATTGGTAGCACTACGCAGTCATGGTTCCACTTCCCATCATGCATTTGGGCATGGCTACTGTATCATTTACTGAAAGCTCAACAAATACACTAGATGGCAATATTTAGTCACAATATACAAAGTCACAAGTCTTTCTATCCGTGGATCCCTCTCACAGAAAGAATGTTAATAATGTAAATGTCATCTTGAGGATTTATTGTCATAATAAACAAATACAGTACTTATGTACTGTATGTTGAATGTATATATTCGTCCGACTTTTATTCATTTTTTTCTTAATGCATTGCCAAAATGTATATGATCGGGAAAAATTATCGGGAATGATTGGAATTGAATCGGGAGAAAAAAAAAAAGCAATCGGATCGGGAAATATCGGGATCGGCAGATACCCAAACTAAAACGATCGGGATCGGATCGGGAGCAAAAAAAACATGATCGGAACAACCCTAATTATAACTCATTCTAACATTTATCTTTTAAGAACTACCAAGTCTTTCTGCCCGTGGTTTCCTTCAGTTTAGTTATTTTTGGGTAATTTTTTTCTTTTTTTTCACCATTACATAGCATACAACAGTAGGTGGTTTGTTGATGTTTCCTTAGTATCAGTTTTGAACATTAAAAACAGTTTAGTTTAGTTCAGATGTGGTTTGACTATCACCATCAATGGCAGCCAATAAGTTAATATAATTAAAAAAAAAAAAAAAATTTTAAACTTCAACACCTACGATGTCAAGACACAGGATGCGACGATGTGTGTCACACTGTTCTTTCTGTTGAAACAGCAAAAGCACTGCACTCCGGCCAGTCTGGAGATATTCTCCAGCGGGCAGCAGAATCCCGCGGACATCCCAGGCAGCAGCTCCGGGCTGAACGCTGTACTCAGCCGCCTCAACCACGTGAGGAGGATGAGTCCTGATATGCCGTCGCCATGGCTGCCGGTCATCAGAGCTCTCAAGGAGACTGACGCCAGCAAACGTAATAGCCATTGAATATAAGGTCAACTGGAGGGAGAAGAGTAAATGCTAGTTTACTCCCTACCACTCTTTCACAGTGTGGTCAGTATGCTTCAATACATCCCATAATCGAAACGCGTGTGTCCGCGTTAGAGGTTGTGTGAAGAGGTGAGAATGTTGTTTAAAATGTTACAAAATGGCCATTTCAGAATTCAATGAATGTACCGCTACAATTGTTTTCTTTATACATACAGCGCCCTCCATAATTATTGGCACCCCTGAGAAAGATGGTTTTTTTAGCTCCTAATATTTTTTTTTATTCAAATGATATGGGACCCTAATGGAAAAAAGGGAAAAATCCAACCTTCAATACAAGTGCATTCATTCAGTGGGGAAAAAAATCCCACATAAAGAAAAAAAAAAATTGACATCAAATAATGTGTGTCACAATTATTAGCACCCCAGGTGTTAATACTTTGTACAACCCGCTTTTGCCAACAAAACAATGTCTGGGGACTGAGATGGCCATGGGAGGAGCTTGATTTTGTGTCTGGTGAACCATTTCTGTGTAGATTTGGCCATATGTTTAGGGTCATTGTCTTGCTGAAAGACCCAGTGACGACCATTCTTCAGCTTTCGGGCAGAGGGCAACAGATTTTGAAATAAAATGTCCTGCTATTTCAAAGCATT
Organism: Corythoichthys intestinalis; assembly: GCF_030265065.1. NCBI lineage: Eukaryota > Metazoa > Chordata > Actinopteri > Syngnathiformes > Syngnathidae > Corythoichthys > Corythoichthys intestinalis. The sequence goes on from NC_080402.1 coordinate 13,092,586, forward strand.
CATGATGCCATGCACCCTAACAAGGTTCCCAGGGCCTTTGGAAGTGAAACAGCCCCACAGCATCACTGACCCACCCCCACACTTCACAGTGGGCATGAGGTGCTTTTCAGCATGCGCATCTTTCGTGGCACGCCAGACCCACTTAGAGTGTTTGTTGCCAAAAAGCTCAATCTTGGTCTCACACAAAAATACACACGGTCCCAGGCTTCAGCTGGGACCGTGTGCTTTGGTCAGATGAGCAAATGGGCAAAAGGGGGTTGTACAAAGTATTAACACCAGGGGTGCTAATAATTGTGACACACAAATTTTGACGTCAAATAATTTTTCTTTATGTGGGATTTTTTCCCCACTGAATGAATGCACTTGTATTGAAGGTTGGATTTTTCTCTTTTTTCCATTAAGGTCCCATATTATTTGAATAAAAAAAAAATATATATTAGAAGCTAAAAAACACATCTTTTTCAGGGGTGCCAATAATTATGGAGGGCACTGTACATGTGGTGTATATTCTCAAATTTGCAATGTTGTTAAGTGTAGCTTTTATTTTGAAAGTGCCGCTTTAACTTTGATGTGCACCTGTCAGCATTAAAAGTAGGCAAGAGCAAAAACTTGTGATATCTCCTTTTTTGCCATACTCCATTAAGCAGCTTGTACCGCCACTCTATTTCTTCCCTCAAAATGTGCCAAAAGGTGTCATGGTTTGAGTTGAGATCTATTCAGTTTGTGCCCTGGTGTTTCTTGTCCATGTGATTACCCATTGATTTCACCTGTTGTGGCCTGATCATTGTGTCTTGACCAATCCGCTGCCTCTTGTATCAACCACCTGTGTCTCATTGTCTCGTTACCCCGTGTCTGTATTTAAGTTCTTCATGCGCTGTTTGTTCTTGTTCAGTCATTGTCAATCCATGCGTCTATCCCAAGGTCTGTTGAGTTCATATGGATTTGTACGTCCAAGCCCTCGTGGTTATTCTTCCCAGAGTAAGTTTGATTCCTGTTTTTTTGTTCTCCTTGAGTTTGGTTGTACTTTGCCTTTTGGACGTTTATCGTTAAAACCATTTTGAGTTCACCTCCGCCTTGCTTCGCCTATCCGTTTCCATGCTTTTGGGTCCTCCATGCTCCAGTGGCGCCACCCCTATAAATTTGTTGGCCACCCCACTGGCCACCCCGCTAGCCGGTATATCGTATCCCTGTTGGGAAGTACTTTTTATGTTTCGTTCATTCAGTAATAATTATTTTTGTGTCACATTAACATTGTGTTAGGAAATACCCAGTTAAGATATGATTGCTTCTGTACTTGCTTTTATTTGTACCTGCCAGCACCTGCTTTTCCCCAGTAATTATTTTCTTTTGGTAAATGTACACTTTATGCCTAATATATACGTAACACAATAAAACAGAATTGTAGGGAACTCAAAATGTTGACTGGACAGTTATGGACTATGCACATTAAATCATTAGTATCATCAAATATTACACAATACACAAAAGTATATCAGTAGCCGTGTCCTTAACATTTTGTTATAGTTTTGCCCTGACCTTTTTACTGCAATAATATAATGAAAACCTGAAATTATGGCTTTTAGTTTTGGTGTGCCACCCCAAGATTTTAAGTGGCCCCATCTGGTCACCCCTATGAAAAATTTCTGGAGGCGCCATTGCCATGCTCTTGCCGCCAATACATGACAAACGGGCTTCGAGTGTTCGCACCATTCCCATTTTCTGTATTCGTTAGCAGAAATACAGTGATACCTCGTTTTTCGCGGTTAATGGGGACCAGAACCCTCCGCGATTAAGCGAAAAACTGCGAAATGGCGCAAAAAAAATTGTGTATGGTTTTATTCCGATTTAACATTGGAGAAATGCATATGAGACATGCTTTTCACCCCCCCCCCAGTATAAAGAAAAACTTTTGTGTGAATTTGTATATATATATTAGGGCTGTCAAAATTATCGCGTTAACGGGCGTTAATTTTTAAAATTAATCACGTTAAAATATTTGACGCAATTAACGCAGATGCCCCGCTCAGACAGATTTAAATGACAGTACAGTGAAACGTTCACTTGTTGTGTTTTATGGAGTTTTGCCGCCCTCTGCTGGCGCTTGGGTGCGACTGATTTTATAGGCTTCAGTACCCATGTATGGAGGACCAAAGCTGCCAAAATTAAAAATAAAAGTAATTAAAAATAAATCAATAAAAGGCTAAATATAAACGACTATAAATACAAAATAAGAATTAAGATACAAAAACTAAAAATAAATCCAAAAATAAATATGGAAATAAATAGCTAATTAAATAAAAGTAAAAATAAAAATGAATATATATACAAAAATAAGAAATTACATTAAAAATGTAAGAATAAATACAAAAATAAATGTGGAAATAAATACAAAAATAAATATATTGATTGAAATAAATGTCAATCAATAAATAAAAGCGCTTTGCCTTATATTTACTTATTTCATTGTCAGCGCCAACTTGCAAGTGGAAATGTAATTCAAATGAGGGGGCGGTACTACATGTGTTGAACTATTCACCCATTGGTCGATCGACATGCCAGTTCAGTTATTATTATTATTACTGACATCAAAAATGGCGGGCTACTAGTTTATTTTTTGACTGAAAATTTTACAAATTTTATTAAAACGAAAAACTAAGAGGGGTTTTAGTATAAAATTTCTATAACTTGTACTAACATTTATCTTTTAAGAACTACAAGTCTTTTTATCCATGGATCGCTTTAACAATGTTAATAATGTTAATGCCGTCTTGTTGATTTATTGTTATAATAAAAAAATACAGTCCTTATGTACTGTGTGTTGAATATATATATCTTTCCATTCCAACAATAATTTACAGAAAATATGGCATATTTTATAGATGGTTTGAATTGCGATTAATTGCGATTAATTACGATTAATTAATTTTAAAGCTGTAATTAACTCGATTAAGAATTTTAATCGTTTGACTGCTCTAATATATATGGCGAAAAACGGACAGATGACTTGAAGTTCCGCTCTAAGACCCCCAATTTGGCCAACTTTCAAAATTGTCCGATGTGCATGTGTGATACATTATTGGAAAGCTTAAAATCTCAATTTTCGGGGTAAGAAAAAATTTGAACAAGAGGGGGTTTTAAAAAAAATTTTAAACAGCAAAACCCTATCTGGAGGTGAGAACACGCGAGAGCAGAATTACAGATGCCATCACTTTAACGAGATATTATCGTGCACTTACCATTTTTCGATCCAAAAACTCCATGTCGCATGTATCACTGAGAGTCCAGACACAGCTGTGAATGGCCACAGCTGGATTTTTTGGGGATTTTATGTGTGAGACATGGTAATAGAACAAGGGTCGCGATGCAGAAATCGCAGACATCAAGGAGTGATCGAGATTTTCTTTTTCATATATTTACCCTTTTAAACGTTTTTTTTTTCTTTCTTTTTTTTCCCCTTGTTTGGATTGATTATTTATCATCTAACATATCTGGGAAAATGCCACAGTAACAAAAAAATACAATTTAGCGAGTTATGAGGTAGATATCCGTGACTTTTTTTTTTTTTACAGACGCCATTTTTTTCATTGTGACGTAATTTGTTTAAAAGGTTAAAATATGAGAGACAATAATTTTTTTGTCGTTTTTTTTTTTTTTTTTTTTTTTTTTGAAAGGAATATTAGACATCAATTAAAGATTCTAAGCTAAAAATGATAGACATTTTGAATAATTACTTTGTTTTCATGGCTGGGTTGAAACAAAAATGGTTGCGCGACGTCTGTTAACGGGGGTTTCCAGGGTAAAACGGGCAAATTAAAACTAGTTTGTGGGCTTAATGTACAATGAATCTGCTCTGGCAGCATATAGACATATTGTTCTATCAAACACAACAGTTGTTTTGGCTTAAAACACAGCAGTTTCTTTTAAGGAAGAGTGCAAGAGCAGAAACTGCTTTTTCAGTCTCGTCTGCGTTTTCCGCCATATACTACATTCCGTATGTACGGTGGAAAACGGGTGACTTCAAGTTTCGCTCTGAGACCTCCAAATTGGCCAACTTTCAAAATTGTCCGATGTGCATGTGTGATCCATCATTGGAAAGCTTAAAATCTCAATTTTCTGGGGGGTAGGTAAACTTTTGAAAAGGAGGGCATTTAAACAATTAAAAAAAAAAAAAAAAAAAACTTAAACCCTAACTTAAGGTGAGAGCATGAGAGCATAATTAAAGAACCATGATTTTAACGAGATATTATCGCGTACTTGCCTTGTTTCGATCCAAAACCTCAATGTACCATGTTGCACAGAGTGAATGCAACAGTAAAACTCAAAAATGGAAGGCCAAAATTAAAATGGCTGCCAAAAACACTGCTCAGTAATGACAAAAATAACGCTATTAGTAACACCGTTATACTCTAAAACGTTATTAACACTCTTGCAACCACAAACCTCTTCTATTAGCGGTGAAAATGGTTCGAGTCGATGATATTCTGGTAAAACTTTTTGGTAACTGCTTTTGCATCCCACCACAGCACACAATATTTTCATGGGTTTTTGCGACCACCAAGTGTAGTATACGTCACAGTGACGTAGGCTGATAATACTTCCATTTGATTAGTTTAAAAAAATTCAATTTGTAAATCTACACCTTGCAGTTGAGCTACCTTTCTTTCTTACTGAAGCATCTTCTTTGCTCTATTATATAAATATTTTTAGTGCCTCACAGTGCGTGGAGCTATGAACTGCATGTCATTTTTGATTTGGAGGTCCAGTCATATTTGACAGAATAATTCTAAAAATGAAATAACATTAAAATGTCACATGCGCATAATTAAAATAAATACAACAAAATAAAAATATTAATACAAAAGTATCTATCATAAGTACTTTAACAAGTTCTTGACAACCAATTATACATTTTGAATGTTTAAAACACAAAAGTGTTTATTTTAGTATAATATTTGACACCATTTTGATCATGTAATTTTCAGTATTGCAATGTTTTTTCCATTTGAAATGCTTGTTAAATTGTGTTTTTGAACGCTTTGAGTATGTATGTGTGTAGGAGTGTGAGATCACAGCACAGCTTGTCCTTACATCACATCCATCTGCCCGGGTGAAACGCAAGGACACAATTAAAAACGTTGATTCATTCAAAAGTCTCTTTTCTTGATCACTGTTCCTCTAAATCCAAAAAGACAAAACAAAAAAAGTCGGGCAATTCTAAGACTGCATACACGTGGATGTAAGAGGTGGTCCCCTATTGTTGAATAGGTTAAAAAAAAACAAAAAACAAATTGTCACTGAAATACATAATGACTATTGTTGCCAAACTGTCAGTACAGTATATTTATTACAATAGCTCTCATTTCTTTGAGTGACCCATTCAGCTTTCTTCATTAAAAAAAAGGTACAATTTTGTCCATGTGAACAGTAGATATTCATCTGTACCTCATTTATACTCACATATTTTCCCACCAGTGCTCCAAATGAGTAATTCAAGGTTTTGAATGTGTGTGGCACTTGTAAACTTTTAAACATATGCTATATCACACCATTAGTGTTTATAGGGTTTATTTTTCTCTGGAAGGATATTGGTGGTATATCATTTTCATTTGGTACTTTAATTAGTGCCATTGACGGCGATAGACGTCTACTACACAAGACGGTAGGAGCGGAGTAGAAAAGTATTTACGCTCAAAATTATTCATTCATTTTCATTGCTGCCTAGCCTCACGAAAGTCACGGGGGTGCTGGAGCCTATCCTAGCGAACTATGGCTGGTAGACTGGGTACACCCTGAATTGTTTACCAGCCTATCTTAGGTCACAATGAGACAACCATTCACAAGTGTCCTCCTTCAACCGTACTCCAAGCATCCTAACCTAGCCTAGGCTAGGTTCTATAATGACCATATAGTACAGGGGTCATGAATTAAAAATCGTCTGGGTCCGAAATTAAAAAATTACAACAATCTCTGGTCCGGAAATATTTTTAATGCTGCTTTTTTTTTCTTCCATAAAATACAAATGTATCTTTACTTGGCCATGCTGATTGTTGAGTTAATTGTCGAGGGTTGATTGAATATTTGCTTGTGCTCATATATACCTAATACATATTTTTTCTTATTGATATAACCAGTAAATGATTATTGCTTGCTATAATAGGTTGTAGTATAATGTTTAAAGTGTTATAAAGTGTTAAAGAAGGTCGGGGTGACAACTGCCTTGCTTCATGGCCGCAACATTGCGTAACTAGACCTTCTGGGACATCTTCAGCATCTGAAGTGTCTGGGTCATTCTGACCACTTTATCTAAATGCCCTTGCTTACACACGTGTATTTAGTTAGTTCCGCCTACATGCTCACACATAGCCAATCAAAATCACATGGGTGTCTCCAGCTTGCTTTCCCCCTCCCTTTAGGGCGGCACCTTTCTGTGTTAGGACCAGTGTTGTTAATAACGACGTTACAATATAACGGCGTTACTAACGGCGTTATTTTTTTCAGTAGTGGGTAATTTAATTAATTACTTTTCTCATCTTGGCAACGCTGTTACCGTTACTGAGGACGGAAAGGCATGCGTTACTATGCGTTACTATATTGGTCGAAAAGTCTGAGGGAGACGGACTCACCGAGACGACAGAGCAGAGCAGGAGTAGGGAGGAGGCAAGAAAGTTGTGACGCCGAGCAAACGCGATGCTAGGTAGCTCCAATAATACCTGTTGTAGCCGATAGCCTACAAACTACGCCCGCATGTTATGGTAGATATGGTAGACATGGTAGATATCACATGTACTGTACATAGATATAACTAGATGCAAAATGACAGACATGGCACTAAATGAGTTAGTAGACAGCCGCCATCTTAAAGCAGTAGACTTTTTAGGACGGCTCTGTTGTAGATAACCTTCCTAGCGAACCTAAGTAACTTTTTATCTAAAATACTTCTAAATCGGCAAAATCTGGACTTGAATCCATCTTTAAATGATGAAACAGTTTTAAAACTTTCATATGTCGAAAGTAGAGAGAAGGGAACTAATGCAATAATGGGAGCAATTTTAACAACTTTTAACAGTTGATTCAGGGTAAAGGGTAAATTAGGGTAAAGAATTGGGCTCGGGCCAATTGTACCAAATACCTTCACAAAAAACTTCACATAGTGTGGCCAATTTTTTGTTTTTTTTTTTTTTAGGAAAAAAAAAAAGTAATTTTCACCAATTACTTTGCCAAGTAACTAATTACTCCTACATTCAGGTAATTGAGTTACTAACGCAATTACTTTTTGGGAGAAGTAATTTGTAACTATAATTAATTACTTTTTTTCAGTAAGATTAACTACACTGGTTAGGACAAGCCCCTAATAAAAGAAAGAGCAAGGAGTTTAGTTTTAGATCAATTTTGGTGACTAAACAGCGTAATCTTGCAATTACAACATTCAAAAATGTAAATAAAATATAAAAAATAAATTTATAGTAAGTAATATATAATATTTAATAATAATTAGTAATAGTTAATAAAGCGATCATATTGAGCCCTTAATTCCGCTATTTTTTTGAGACCGGATGGCATATATAAGCCACTAGACTATAGACTGCTACTTTTTTCCCCTCATTTTGATTCCCGCGGCTTATAGTCCAGTGCGGCTTATTTGTTGATCCAGCTTTGATCTTTTACATCCATTCAAAAGTGAGATAATTTACCGGATGGCGCACAGTGGGATCTGTCATAAGCATTCATTAATTCTCATGGCAGTGTCATAAGTATGATGGTCTTTCGACATTCTTATGGCGCCACTGTCAAATAAAGTGTTACCACATACCATAACTAACAATTAATGAAACAACTGGAACAGTAACTGAAGAAATAATTAGAACAGAACAAGAATCTGTAGCGCTGCAATGCACGCTAGGAGGCATGTTGAACGACAACAGTGTTGACAGCAGGTGGCAGCAGAGCTTAAGCAGGGGAGCAGTGATGGCCAAATGAAGCTTCTTGAAGCAATGAAGCTTTGCAGCCAATCGGTTCAAAGCTTCATTGTGGTTCATTTGGTCATATGACAGTCTTAAGATTCCGCTGTCAAATAAAGTGTTACTGATTAACATCTTTTGGAGTAAATATCCCGTAATACAGTGAGGATAGCTGCAGGTAATACTAGAGTGCACCTTATCTGTGAACAAATGTTGTTTTCGTTTCAAATTTGGTTTGTGCGGCTTATAATCAGGTGCCCCTTATAGTCCGAAAATTACGTTAATTGCATATTTGAAAGGACACGACTACTATCAGTAACGTGATGTGCCACCAGGGACTCAAATCCTGCACTGCCAGACGTGTCCCCCTGCTGAAGAAAGTACATGTCCAGGCCAGTCTGTGGTTCGCTTGAGAGCATTTGGATGATCCAGAAGAGGACTGGGAGAATGTGTTATGGTCAGATGAAACCAAAATAGAACTTTTTGGTAGAAACACAGGTTCTCGTGTTTGGAGGAGAAAGAATACTGAATTGCATCTGAAGAACACCATACCCACTGTGAAGCATGGGGGTGGAAACATCATGCTTTGGGGCTATTTTTCTGCAAAGGGACCAGGATGACTGATCTGTGTAAAGGAAAGAATGAATGGGGCCACGTATCGAGAGATTTTGAGTGAAAATCTCCTTCCATCAGCAAGGGCATTGAAGATGAGACGTGGCTGGGTCTTTCAGCATGACAATGATCCCAAACACACAGCCAGGGCAACAAGGTAGTGGCTTCGTAAGCATTTCAGGGTCCTGGAGTGGCCTAGCCAGTCTCCAGATCTCAACCCCATAGAAAATCTGTGGAGGGAGTTGAAAGTCCGTGTTGCCCAACGACAGCCCCAAAAAATCACTGCTCTAGAGGAGCTCTGCATGGAGGAATGGGCCAAAATACCAGCAACAGTGTGTGAAAAGCTTGTGAAGAGTTACAGAAAACGTTTGGCCTCTGTTATTGCTAACAAAGTATTGAGATGAACTTTTGGTATTGACCAAATACTTATTTTCCACCATGATTTGCAAATAAATTCTTTAAAAATCAAACAATGTAATTTTCTGTTTTTTTTCTCCCCGCATTCTCTCATGGTTGAGGTTTACCCATATTGACAATTACAGGCCTCTCTAATATTTTCAAGTGGGAGAACTTGCACAATTAGTGGTTGACTAAATACTTATTTGCCCCACTGTATATATGTCAGAGATTGTAGCCTTTGTTACTGTGGTCCCAGCTCTCTGTAGGTCATTCACTAGGTCCCCCTGTGTGGTTCTGGGATTTTTGCTCACCGTTCTTATCATTTTGACGCCATGGGGTGAGATCTTGCATGGAGCCCCAGATCGAGGGAGATTATCAGTGGTCTTGTATGTCTTCCATTTTCTAATAATTGCTCCCACAGTTGATTTCTTTACACCAAGCGTTTTACCTATTGAAAATTGAGTCTTCCCAGCCTGTTGCAGGTCTACAATTTTGTCTCTGGTGTCCTTGGACAGCTCTTTGGTCTTGGCCATAGTGGAGTTTGGAGTGTGACTGACTGAGATTGTGGACAAGTGTCTTTTATACCAATAAGGAGTTAAAACAGGTGCCATTAATACAGGTAACGAGTGGAGTAGGGAGTCCCAAAAAAGTAAATCCAGGAAACTAATCTCGCACACCCTCTCAATGCATTCCACTTCTTGCCAAAGTACTGTGAGAAAAAATTCACAATGATCGCTTAATATTTAGGGTTCCCTCAGAGCACATGTAATGTCTGCTATGCCGTATACAGGGGCCAGCCGGGTAGGGGCGTCGTCCTGATCTGTTTTCAACTGTCCATTTGCACTCACATGCATAGAACGTATGCAGTGTTGCCTTGACCTGGTGTTGACAGTGGCCGATCCAGAAAAGCTATCTGAAACTCGAAGGGGGGGGGGGATTTCCCCCCCCAAATATCACCAATTTTGGAAAAACCCATCGGATTTGGGAAGCTTACCACGTGGGAGGTGGTTTAAGCAACTCTTTTTCTGATAGAATGTGACTTTACTTCGAGAAAATCGTACTTTCAAGCGATCATAACAAGGAACTGGTCATCGCGGCTGTCTTCGACCTCTTCTTCCGATCCTCTGGCCCTGATATTTCTCTGTTCGTCCGCTTCAAAGCAGAATGGAATTTTCTGGACCACTCGAACGACGATCCGAACGACAACCTCTCCGAGTGGGTGCGTCTCAAGCAGGACGAAGTCGTCGGGTTTATCGACAGCCAGCTGGAGACCACCCACCACAGGGACGACTACCGCGAGTTCCTCCTCCTCGCCCGCTTCTTCCTCACAGGCCCCAGGACAGAAGTTGTCCGCTACAACCGGCCTGGGGCGTACCACCGGGCTCGATGGATGGCCAAAGGCATCTGCTCGCTGAAAATCTACATCTTCCGGAAGCCGTTCCAACTCACTCCACATGAAGCAAGAGCTCTGCGCAAGATCAACGTGTTCGCAGTGACGGTCTACCTCAAGCGGTGGTTCGAAGCTCCAGTGACCGTCGATGCACCTGTCAACGACCTGGAGATGGGCGAGGAGCTGGACAGATACACAACTGTTGACGGTGAAGTCGGCTCGGCTGCTCTCAAGAAGTTCCGTGGGCATCGCTGGTACTTGAGCAAGGACTTGGCCCCCGGGCGATGTTTTCAACGAAGACCGAGGAAGAGAAGGCCAAGGTGCTGTACAACCTCTACGAGGCTCAGGAGAAAGGGAAGGAACTGCGGCGGCTGGAAGGAAGGAGGACCCTTACACTCAAGAGGGTTGACCTGGGCGACTTCATCACCCGGAGGTCGCAGAACCTGTTCCACTGCCTGAAGCTGCCTCTCCCAACTACAGTCGCGGATCTGCGGGAAGTTCCAGTTGTCGTGTCCGAGCTGAAGTCTGTGAATGATGTTGCCGAGGGAGCGGTGAAGCTGGCGACCGACTTCAACCAGTGCCTGACGAAGGACGAAGACGAGCGGCAGCTCATCTTTCAGGTCGTCGAACATCACCGCCGCCAATTGCCCACGGCTGACAAGGCCAGCTTCCAGTAGTGCAGCTGTCACTTCCCTGTCTTCAGTTGTATTTCTACTATCCAGTTGTATTCCACTTCAGTTGTATTGCACCAGTGCATCTAACACCTTGTCCAATGTGAATTGTGCAAGGTAGACAATCGGTCTGGGAGAGAGGCGATCATTAGTCAGAAGAGTGCGAGACCGACACGTTAACCACTGCCAGTCCAGTAGGAATGTCAATGAGGCAAGCCTTAGCAACCAGCTATGGGAGTGAAATTTCGTGTGCTCGGTTCTTTTAGCAAGTGGAATACAATGAAGGGGTGTGCGAGTCCGAATCTGTTAATATGTGATTTTATATAGGGGGCCTGGGACACCCTAGAGTGGAGCCTCGTTAGACCTCGTTAGAAGTTAGACCTCTTTGACAGCCAGAAATCTTGCTTGTTTGTAGGTGACCAAATACTTATTTTCCACTGTAATTTGGAAATAAATTCTTTAAAAATCTGTTTTTTTTTCCCCACATTCTGTCTCTCATGGTTGAGGTTTACCCATGTTGACAATTACAGGCCTCTCTAATCTTTACATGTAGGACAAATTGCACAATTGGTGGTTGACTAAATACTTATTTGCCCCACTGTATTGGAAATAAGGTTGATTTAAAGTTGGTGGGGACAATTTGAGCATCCTGAAAAGTTGCTCGTGTTATGTCCCAACTGTCCCTTTGCAAACATATGCCCTTGATTTCAGATGACAAATGTGTGCGGCTTCCAGTGTTGTCTTTTCCGTGGAAAACTGGTTAAAATGGCTCTGAGTGTTCAAGGTTGCTGACCCCTGCTCTAGAATGTTGCATAAATAAAGTAGGGAGAGTGAGAGTCTCTTCGTCCTCTTCCTGAAGGCTGGTTGACTAGACTCTGATGGGCTGCAGTACTGTTCTGGGTTCAGGGGTCTGCTAGGAATGGGTGAGAGAGGGGTATAGTTAGACCTGAAAAGGGGAGGTGTGGTGTGGCAATGGGAGGGTGAATACCGGCTGACCCCGGTGTCTGTTGTTGTGTCTCCCAGTGGGTTTCCTATGCACCGGCGCCAGCTGTAAATGTCTCCACTAAGCGTTGGCAGTATACGCATCATCCTCCATTCAGTTCAACTCGGGCCTCTTTGACGGGAGTAACACTAGACAAGCTCAAAACTCACACAACAGATACTATCAAGCTGCTGCTTAAAGGGCGAGGATGACTGATCATAACTTCGTGAGGGTTCTATGTTTGTTCTTTGAACAAATAAAAGCAGTATTTTAATCATTGTACTGATGTTATTATTACAGTGGAGGATTCATGAGGTAGGCTGGCACCTAGGCGTCATCTCCCGTGGTTGCAGAGGCGTGCACCGCTCCTTCGTATTCCATCCAATTGTGTTGAAAGGTACTCTTTAAATGCTGTCTCTTTGTGAGACATTGTACGACTTCCATTATTCCTTTTACTTTGTTGTAGATGGCAATGTTTTAAATTAGCACTGCTTTGTCCTCAAGATGGACTTTTGAAAAATGACTCAGTAGCCATTAAATTACTCACTTGCCTGTAAATCTGGGACAAAAACCTCCTTGCAAAATTCCACTTTACTAAAGACAGTCTACAAGTGCTCGACTTGTAGGGTCTAATGAGCCACAATTGTTCTTTTTTACTAAAATATGTTATTAGAAGCACATAAAATACTGCCTACTAATTTTGACCTACAGAGGGTGCCATGTTTTATGGACGCTCGGGGTGATAACATATATTGTCACTGTCACTCGACGAATACTACCGGGTTACTACAATTCCTTCTGTACGGCGAGACGTCCAACACATGCGCTTATCGGTTAAAAGCGGCGAGTACTTACTATTTGTGTTTTTATTGAGTCTTTTTTTGTACCTTTTCATTACCCCAAAATACTTGTTGTATGTGTTTCCCTCTCATACTTTTAAGCATTGAGTTTTCTTGTGGTAGCTTTAAAGTTGATCTGTTGACCACATTGGTCACGTAGCATATTTAAATGACCCTTATATGATAGGCATCTTTAGTATGTTCTGTCTGTATGCATCGAAACAAAACAAGCCGAAACCGCATGGTATTACTTCGAGTGTCAGATTCGCCTCTTGTAGGACGTTTCGCCGGTGTAGCACATTTTGGCAGTTTTTTTTCCTCCTCTCGTCTCATCCAGTCTTTCCTGTTCATTTTGCTTTTGCTGCTCATTTTGTGAACAACAGTGCTGTCATGCTCATTCACTCCCAGCCATTTTCACCAGAGCAAGGCCCTTCGCTCCCGGCAGTTTTACTGGATTTTGACTGATTTTGCAAGGCCCACAGAAAATTCTTTTCTATTGCTATATAAACATGGAACCCACCTAAAGATTAGACTCTCTTCTTTCAGCAGGAAAAAAGTAAGTTAATATCTTTTTCCATTTTTTAGAAATCAACATTAGAAAATAGCTTAGTTTGAGTAATTTTCCATTTTCTGATGAAAAAACTGAGAAATTGAGCTTTTTGTGAAAGCATACATTTCAAACATAACTTTGACTTTAACACAGCTATTTTTTGCTTTAGTTACATCCCGAACATCTGAATGTTTTCCTTTTACAAAATAAGACAAATCAAGCTTTTGATAGCAAAGTAACTATTTACACATAACTGAGAGATGACGCTGTTGTCGCTGAGATGACGCTGTTGTCGATGTGACGGCCGGGTAAACTTTTCCCTCATCGCTGCCTTTCTCATAAAGATGGATTTTTTTGAGTCTCTGCGGGGTCTGCTCGGTGAGCAGCACTGACTCAACGGCATCTTCCGCTGCACTGGTGGTCACGGTCGTTCTGCTCGGTCGTCCAGCGCCTGACATCCCGGGCGTCCTCCCGGTTGTTCTGCTCGATCGTCCGCCGCCTGCGATCCTTCCGCCGGCGCTCTGACCGTGCGGCCTGGCCGTTCGTTGCCGTTGACTCGGGTTGTGGGTCTTACCAAATGTGCTACTGCACTCCAGTGGCCAGTTTTATTGCTTTAAAATGGATTTTCAGCTATCTGCTTTGGAGCTCAGTTGAATCAGAACCCAGAGATGTCTCTTTTGGAAAAAAAAAACTTAAAAGACGTATAAACATGTCTTTAAGACAATGAAAAATAGAACTTATTTATACGTTTTTTGGAGCAAATGAGTTAATGTTCCTCTCTGGTTCAAATTGAAAGGGTTCAACAGATAATGTTGCTAGTCATACTTTGGATGCCCGGCAGTGTAACCATGTGATGTTGCCGCCCTGCAACGTCAACAATGGCGACCTACTAATTAAAGTAATTTTACAAATCGTATAAAAACGAAAACATCAAGAGGGGTTTCAATAGTAAATTATTTTAACTCGTAATAACATTTATCTTTTAAGAATTACAAGTCTTTCTATCCGTGGACACCTTTTAATTTTTCTTGTTCTTGCACCAGGTACAGCACTTTAGTGGCGATACTGTATTTAGCTGAGAGATCTATGCCCGCTCCCATTGCTGGACTGAAGGGAATAGTATCTATTCTCATATTTACTGTGTGACTGTTTGCATTACTCTAACACACTTAATATAATCAATCGGGGAATAGTATCTTTTCTCATATTATTTTGTGACTGTTTGTATTACTCTAAACCATCCAATATAAAATAAATAGCATTTATATCATAGTTTAGGAATATATTTGATATTATGAACAATTGGACTTGGAATGATTAGAAGTGGCAGCACCAAGACAACGAGCAGATAAGGACAGAAAGATACAGAATGCCATCTGACCACAGAAGCCCAACGCGCGTGTCATGCAGCTGACTGAGCAAGATTGACGCTGACAACCAGGTGCTAGGCAAGACATCTACAAGCCCATGTCTGCAGCACCAAATCCCGCAATCAGCTCTCCCGGACAGTCAAGACCAAATGGCGGGACATCTTGTCTTGCCACAAGGAACATCATTAACCCCATTGGCAGTGTATCAAGTACTTGTTCTCCCCACTGTATATACTAGTGTATATAAAAGTTGTAAAGCAATAAAACTGCAACAAAAACGTTTTAAATGAACAAAATGGGTCAAAATTATTTTTCGAACAGATCATGTGACTAGCACCTTAGAAGGTCATTTGCTTTGCATGTAATTAAAAAAAAAAAAAAAAAAAAAATTTAGGGGAGAGCAATTTTTCAAAATGATTTGAAATGATTTTTTTTTTTTTTATTTGATTGAGGCAACTTTTTGGGGATTGAATAATTTAGACCAGGGGTGTCCAAACTTCTTGCAAAGGGGGCCAGATTTGGTGTGGTAAAAATGTGGGGAGCCGACCTTGGCTGACGTCCTTTATGTAGAACAATATATTTAGGCAAATTTTAGCAACCCATTCTGTGTCACATTTGCTTTATTTATTTATTTATTTATTTTTTAAATTCATAATTTCAACAATCTCGCAACTAGCCTTTGTGGGGTTCTCTTTCGACTCTCGGGCTCTTGCAAAATACTGTTGCTGTGAAATTGAACTAGCTTCAAGTTGCTTCCAATTTCTCGCTGCGTATCTTCCCTGTAATCTGGTCGTACATGTCAGCGTGTCTCGTTTGGTAATATCGTCTCACATTTTGAACTCTTTAAAACAGCAACTGTCTCTTTGCAAATGAGGCAGACACAGTTGTTGTGTATTTTAGTGAAGAAATAGTACAATTTCCACCAATCCTTGAAGCGTCGGCCGTCGCAGTCAACTTTTTTTGTTGATTGTCGCTATTTTTAAAAAATTGAGGTAAAGGATCACACGGGGTAACGTTGCTTAGAGTGCTGCTGCCTTTTAGTAGGTCAATGAGGAGCAGCATTTAGTGTGTAAGCTACTTCATATGCTGGTAGCTGTACTGCTGACCAATCGAAGAAAACTTTTCCAATGAAAAATTAAGTGGTCAAATGCAAAATTTTCAATCTCAAATATTTCTTCGCATTCAAAAATGTTCTCTGAAATTTTTCTTTTTTTGATTGAAGTGATTTTTCTTTTTGAAAATATATATTTTTTGAAGCAACCTTTTTTTGATTGAATAATAAAGACAAAAACGTCCTAGCCAAAATGTGACCCAAATACAAACCAACATTACTTCAAAAAAAAAAAGAAATTTGACTGTGGTAACTATATTGGCATGACACCGTCGGGTGTATCATATTCAATGGATGACGATCTTGGCGAAAAGTATTGCCTAAGCAACTTGATTTAGAATTTCCTTATAGAATGATGGGAAACAAAAAAACGCCCATTGTCAACGTATAAATATTCTTGTGTTATTGCTGACACTGCGTTTCGGGGTCATCGACATGTTGTGCCCCCCTCTGCCCCAAAAGTCAAACTCCGCCTATGGCGAAAACTCAGCACTCACATGGCACTGAGGATGGCAAAAATCCTAAACTCTCGTTGCCCTGACAACGTAACGCCCGAAACTCTTCCGCCCAACCCACAACAGAGAATAATCCTAAACAATGCCCAAACACACCCTTCTTTCGGACCACAGCCCGCCTCACTAGAGGCTTTAAAAGACTGAATGTTCAACTGATCACCGACGTGGTGACCGTGGATCCAGTTTGCCTCCTCGCCTGTGACTCTTTGCTGTTTTGCCTTGCCGTTTGATCACTGTCGACCTGAATGAATTTTCAATTTGTGTTTCGAAGTCTTTGTCCAGCTTTCAAAATGGAGTCAGTACAAGGGGTTAAGACTAAGGTGAATGTGCGGAGTTTGGCCTTTTGGCCGGTTTGTTGGTGTTCTGCCGGCCCGGGTCGTTGGAATTGCGCCAGCATGGTTCTGGCGGTTCGGCTGGCATGATTCCAGCAATCTGGCTAAAAGGTCAGATTCCTTCAGGACATATCTCTATGCTACGCTATGCTTTTTTTTTTTTTTTTTTTTCAAATCTGTCCTGTTCATCTGGAACAAGGAATAGGTGCTAAAGGAGAACAGGTGTTAGCTGTGATATGTACGCTTACTCAAACACTATATTAGAGCTCCACGCAACATCATAAATGAATTTTAGCCGATCACCATTTACACACACAAACCACGCGGACCGGCGTTCTGACAAATTTTGCAACCCATCAAAAATTGCAACGATGTGGTTCTGCGCATGCGCGCAACGTTAAACATAGCCGCTAAATGCGCAAATGCAGTGATTCCAAAGTAAATACTGCACAAACTTTCTTGAAAGAAAGGAATATTAACTTACGTTTGATCATGGAAGACTTGTAGAAAAGTTCTCCACAGATACATCCTGCCATGTTAGCTGCACACAAAAACTGCAAACCGCTCTCACCATTAACGACTTCGCCTTGTCGTTAAGCATTAATTAAGAAGCCCGCTTCACAAAGATACGATGTTGGGAATTGCAGCAAGGTTTTCAATGCTCTCGTAGCGATGTCAGGATATTCCAGAATTACTTTAATCCAGAACCTCGATAGAGTTGTTGTCTCAAATGTACGTTTACCGTAATTTCTGGAATATAAGGCGCACCTGACTGTAAGCCGACAGCCACCCAATTTGACATGAAAATGGCATTTGTTCATGGATAAGCCGCACTGGACTATAAGCCGCAGTTGTCCTCATTGTATTATGGGATATTTCCACCAAAAGATATTAACTGGTAACACTTCGTTTGACAATGGCATCATAAGACTGTCATGAGACCAAATGAACCATCATTAAGCTTTGAACCAATTGGCTGCAAAGCCTTATTGTCACTAAAAGCTTTATTTGGCCATCACTGCTTCCTTGGGGTAGACGGTCAACCTCTGCTGCCACCTGCTCTCAACACTGTTGTCATCCAACATTCCTCTTAGCATGCATTGCGGCGCTACAGATGTAAATAAGTCATGTTCTGTGCTAATTATTTCTTCAGTTACTGTTCCAGTTGTTTCATTAATTGCTAGTTATGGTATTTGGTAACATTTTCTTGGATAGTGGTGCTATAATACTGTTCATGAGACAGTCATAATTATTACATGACACTGTCATTAGCATTAATGAATGATTATAATAGATGTCGCTTAGTGTCATCCAGCAAATTATCTCACTTTTGAATGGACGTAAAAGATCTGAGCTGGACAAAAATGAATTTAGTGACATAATATGCCACATGACACATATTGACGTCTGTCATAAGCATTCAGTAATGCCCATGATAGTGTCATGTCATAATTATGATGTTCTTATGATGCCGCTGTTAAATAAAGTGTTACCTATTAACCCAAATAAATCAACAAATAAGCCACATTGGACTATAAGCCGCAGGATTCAAAATGAGGTAAAAAAGTAGCAGCTTATAGTCCGAAAATTAGGGTAATAAGGTCGCCGTCATTTGCGATATCTACAAGTTGATCCTCCTGTTGCACAGACATGCTCGAATCACTCAGTTTATTCACAAACGGGTCACGAATCCACTCCTTCGCCGTTGGTGGGTCTTCGAGGTTGTAGGCTCATCAGGTGCCCTTTTCGCTGTAAAAATATCTCCAGAGACGTCTTCGCTCATGTAGGGGCTAATTATTTCCGGGAACAAATGTGCTGCGCCCGCGGCCTAGTAATACGTTATTATCGAGGACAAGCGCACATAGATATATTATATACACAAACAAGATGTACTGCTAACAGTCCAATCAATGGATTTCTATGATGACATTCTAATCTATCCCGTAGTGTTATATCTAGAGTAGACCGGGATATTGGTGTGTTAAGCAGGGGCACAGGGTTAATTCGCCAGAATGCGGTCGTTATGAAATTATTATTTCTGTGCGGCCCGGTGGCAAATGCACACCGGAACTGGTCCGCGGCCCGGCAGATGGGGACCCCTGGACTAGAGTGTAGTTTTGAGCATGGACTACGGTTTTGAAGTTTTTCACTCGCTCGTTGACAGGCACCCCCCCCTCCCCCCGCTCCATTTTTTTTCTCCTCGGATCTACGTGATTCAGAAGAATGACCCATTTTGATTTCAAAACGGCGAAATTTCGCCGAAAGGTGGCAAGTTTGCATGCACTAATAGTGTCTAGATTGAGATTAAACAAAAATATAATCGAGAAGGTATGGTTCAAAAACAGACTAGTGATACTGTACAACATAAAATGCATATAAATGATATTAAAAAAAAAAAAAAAAGCCGGGGCTCCTCAGGAGGCTGTGATATTTGGGGAATAAATTGGCTACTAGTAGTCATTTGAATGAGACATCGGGCTGTGATTTATGTGAGCGAAGACAAACTGCATGAGAATGCCTTTTCCAAGTGCAACAGCTTGCAGCAATTTACACTATATTGAGGGAAACCGCGCATACGAATACTTGACTAGCCTCCATATCAAATTAGATTTATTTACTGTCCTATGAGTTAACGAAAGATGTACTCAAACCATAACCATTTGCTATCGGTGCTGCTAATGGCCTTCGATGCTGCATCATACTTTTTAAGTTTCTAATCAACTACAGTACTTTGTTTTCAGGCACGGGAATAAAATTGATGTAAAACACAACATGACTCATCTCAATAGATGTGTGTCATTGTTTTGTCATGACATGATGATTTACAGATGATTGAAAGTAATTATCGACTAACACGTGCATCCGCTACGTCATGCCAAATGTATGCAGAACGTCGCGCTCACATTCGTAACTGCAGGACCTTCAAGGCAACAGTCTTAATTAATATGTCACAAGCAAATACGGTATTTTAATGGCTTACAAATTTGGACGAGCGCACGCTGACATTTCTTTTCACTGACGTTTAGACTTGGGCAAGGCATGGGATTCTTAGACATCTAAATTAGAAGGAGCCTTCTGATGCATGCGTGGGACTTCTGTGGTTTTAAAGCCACCCCCCAACTCCTTCCTTTAAAAATGTGCTTTTTCTTAATCAGTAACAAATGTAGATCACTTTGTTTGCTTTCCCATTCTAGGTGATGGAAGGGATGAGATTGGAAAGAAGCAGTGTTGTTTTTGGCAGCATTTTTAATTTTCATCTCTTTTAGACGAAAATGTGTAGTATAGTTTTCGTCGACAAATGCTCAAAAGTTTTTGTGTGTAAGGTAAGAGTGGTTTAAATCTTTTTTTTTTTTTTTATATATGGCGGAAAACACAGACAAGACTGAAAAAGCAGTTCCTGCTCTTGCACTCCTCATAAAAAGAAACCGCTGTATTTTAAGCCAAAACTGTTGTGTTTAATAGAACAATATGTCTATATGCTGCCATAGATTCATGGCGCGTGAAGCCCCGAACTTTAATTTGCCCGTTTGACCCTGAAAACCCCCGTTTGCAGACATCGCGCAACCGCTTTTGTTTCAACCCAGCCATAAAACGAATGTAATTATATTATTCAAAATTTTTAGCTTAGAATCATTAATTGATGTCTAATATTTTGTTTAAAAAAAAAAAAAAAAAACGATAAAAAATTATTCACTCGCATATTTTAAACTTTTAAACAAATGACATCACAATAAAAAAATGGTGTCTGTAAAAAAGTCACGGATATCTACCTCATAACTATCGTTTAATTTTTATTTTTTTTTTTTATGTGTCACATTTTCTCCAATATGTTAAATAATCGATCTAAACAAAGAAAAATTGGAAAAACAACATTTAAAAAGGTAAATATATGAAAAATAAAATCTCGACCACTCCTTGATGTCTGCAATTTCTGCATCGCGACCCTTGTTATATTACCATGTTTCACCTTTAAAATCCCCCCAAAATCCAGCTGTGGCCATTCTCAGCTGTGTCTTGACACTCAGTGATACATGCTACATGGAGTTTTGGATCGAAAAAAGGTAAGTACGCGCTAATATCTCGTTAGTCATGGCGTCTTTAATTCTGCTCTCGCGTGTTCTCACCTCTTATGCTGTTTAATTATTATTATTTTTTTTTAATATGCCCTTCTGTTCAAAAAATTTTTCCCCCAGAAAATTGAGATTTTAAGCTTTCCAGTGATGTATCACACGTGCATATCAGACAATTTTGAAAGTTTGCTAAATTGGGGGCCTCAGAACGAAACTTAACCCATCAAAGTCACCCAAGTGTTTTCCGCCATAAATATATTTTTTATGATAAAATGTTGTTTAGCTTAGAGATTTACCAAAAGCAAAATTCTTGGCCGAAACAGAAAACTGAATATTGGAAACACTTGGTCGAAAACCGCTAGGCTGAATAATACACATGTATAAAGTTCATTTTTTAAAATAATATTTTATTTCATTATTTTCTGATTAATGCCCTATGCCTTGGCACTATCTCAAGTAAACAATCACCCTCTCGAAATATTAGCTTTTATTTTGGCCAGCAGCAACCACTGTAAGTAATGTAAAAAGACACCAATGTTGTGGAGGTGGGGAACACAACACTAATTTTGTGACGGAAAGTCCGACATGCATCAGAATTAGAACAACATACACTGTGTGAATTTACTAACCTGCAAAACTCGAATAGGAAGCTGCTTAGACGTGTCCTCTTGTATGTTTTCTACTGTTAACGTAAAACTGTGAGAAATGTAGTGAACAGCGGTTTACCCCCTTCTCTCCAATTTTTATTTTAATTATGTGGTCTTAAAGCAGCCCAAACGAGCATTCATTTTTTTGTTGAGTCTGGCTGTGCTTGTGGACGAAAGCAATAGTGTTTTACCTGAAGGAAGGCTCCATTTAAATTTATTTTTGTTTTTCCCTTTTTTCAGTTCTATTTAGTTTTTCTTTATTTTGACAGATAATGTTGAGTGGTCTTGAGAGAAATGTTCATTTTTTTTGGCATTCCTGGAAAGTTAAAAGATTATTAACAAGTTTGTGTTTGTGTATGTTATTATAATTTATGTTCAAATATTGCGATTTAAATTGGCTATTAAAATCCAGACATTTATTCTGGAAGTTTTCAAAATGTTTCCCTACCGATGTTGAGACCAGTTTTGTTTTTGGCAGCCATTTTCTTTCATTTCGTCATTTTATTTATGACGAAGACTTATCAGTCTTCGTCATATTTTAGTCATTTCAAAATGTGTTAGTCTTCGTCTAATTTTAGTCAACGAAAACTCCGACAAATTTCCTCTAGTTTTAGTTGACAATTATCAAAATGTTTTCATCTATAAACTTCAAAAGTTTGAGTCCATAAATAAATAAAGGGTTTCCAATAATTTCGAATGAAAATGACAGATGAGCACATAACCGTAGTCTAAAGGGACATAACCATTGATGATGATAATACACACTCAGCAGGAAAACGGCACATTATTTTCAATTAAACTCGCCCGGATGCCACGAACTGAATGTAAAACGTTTCCAAGAGTAAGAAGACACCAAGTCACCGCGCTAAATGCTAATGCTAACGCAACATGTTATTTAGCATCTGATGATCACTCAGCACAGACCTTTTTAAAGGCTAAAGCAACGTGGCATATCTAGCCAAGATAAGAAAGCAAAACTTGACATGTTTCACAAAAGGAGCCTGTGGTGCACACATTAATGGGCCGGTGAGCAGACCTGTGCCGCCCATAAGGCGAGCTAGGCTTAGGGCTTAGGCCTTAGGGCGCAGCAGCGTCCAAAAGGGCATCAAGAAAAATATTCAAATCATTTTTCCAGTGTGCCTCTGCCCGTTTCACTTTTTCCTGTGATGCGATAAATTCACCACAGACCCTAGTCTCAACACCCAGTAGACTAGCAAGGTTCCTGAAGGTGTGATTTTTAGCCTCCGCAATTGAGCGACGTTACGGTAAACTTCATGAAAAGACAAAAGCCCTCCGGGTCAGAAGAAAAAGAAAGAAGAGAGTATAAATGTGAAGAAAAACAGGCTTGTTGTGATGATTTTTTTTTTTTTATCAACAGCATAAGCACATGTACAGTGCTTAGCGCAACTGCAAGCTAGCGGTTATTTACATAGTTTATATGACTTACAGTATAATTTTGCTTTAGCAGTATCATTAGCCAGGCTGTTTTAGAAATATTTTCAGTATTCAGCCAGCTGTGTGGTTCTGGGATTTTTGCTCACCGTTCTTGTTATCATTTTGACGCCACGGGGTGGGATCTTGCATGGAGCCCCAGATCGAGGGAAATTTACAGTAGTCTTGTATGTCTTCCATTTTCGAATAATTGCTCCCACAGCCTTGATTTCTTTACACCAAGCGTTTTACCTATTGCAGATTCAGTCTTCCCAGCCTGGTGCAGGTTTACAATTTTGTCTCTGGTGTCCTTCGACAGCTCTTTGGTCTTGGCCATAGTGGAGTTTGGAGTGTGACTGACTTACATTGTGGACAGGTGTTTTATACCGATGAGTTAAAACAGGTGCCATTAATACAGGTAACATGTGGAGCCTCGTTAGACCTCGTTAGAAGAAGTTAGAGCTCTTTGACACTCAGAGATCTTGCTTGTTTGCAGGTGACCAAATACTTATTTTCCACTCATTTGGAAATAAATTCTTTAAAATCAAACACTGTGATTTTCTGGGTTTTTTTCTTCCACATTACGTCTCTCATGGTTGAGGTTTACTCATGTTGACAATTTCAGGCCTCTCTAATCTTTTCTAAGTAGGAGAACTTGCACAATTGATGGTTGACTAAATACTTATTTGCCCCACTGTATCTCGTTTGAAAGCTTGAGATGGTTCTTTTTGATTATACTGTATACTTCAAAACCTGTTTCATTATATTGTCTTGAGTCACATATAAATGACCTTTTGAGTTTTCAATAAACCTAACATGAATGTTTTTGAACTTGGAGGAAGCTCAAATACTCGGTAAAAGCCAAATTACAACACGAAAACCCACGAAAATTCCAACTCCGTTAGTTACACATGCTTTCATGTGCCTCAGTGAACACTCGTGAGAAATTGCTCAGAGGGTCTTTTTTTTGTGAAACAGGGCGACAAGGTAATAATACATTCTTCATAAACATGATACTTTGTGGTCATTTTTCAGGCAGTATGGAAAGTTGAGTAAACACACTTTTGTTTTCAAGTCGTTACAGTTATGGGTTAGAAATGCCATTTTGAACGAAATTAGGGTCGTATTTTTGCCTATAAAATGGACCAATGTTGGGTGGAGAGTTTGAGCAGCCGTCATTACACTTTTTAATCCCATTCACACTGAAAGTTGCAGTAAAAGAAATTCCGTGCTTTGTACAGCATGTGCTTGTGATTATTAATTGGTGTTTTATTGCCATTTAGGTTTATAGTAAGGAGAACTTGTAACATTAAAAGCCCTTTTTTTTGCCAAGGCCTGTAATTATGGTTTTACTATGTGTTTGTTTTTCAATCCAAATTTATGTTCAACTGATGCAACAACTTGGCACACACAACTCAAATCAACTAAGTTTCACCAGCAAAGTGAGGAGAATTGTACAAATGTAGGATTTGTGATGCTTGTATTTTGAAAATTAAAAAGCCCTTCTAATAAGAATTACTCTCAAATGCATACTTATTTTGCTGCTGAATAATATCAAAAAATGTTTTTTTATTTTTTTTTATTTTTGTCATTTTATTGTACCGGTTAAATACAGGTAGTCCCCGGTTTACCAATGAGTTGGCGATGCAACCCGGATTTCTGCGTAAATCGGAATTAACCATTTAAATACCTCAAAACATACAGTTAAAAAATAACTATCCAAAAACATGTATTCTACATCATTGTAGTGTCCTCGCCAAGACGTTTAAGCTAAATCTTAGCTAGACAGTCAGCTAAACTCCGAAATGACGATGTCAGACGTCCGTGTGGTTTGCTGAAAGGGGTGTGACAAAATATCGAAATGGTGATAGATCGTGATACTATGTATCTCAAAAGGTTATCGATAAGCAACTGTAATAATCAAGATATCATTTTAAGAAGGTGTCAATGTCTTTAAAAAAAAAAAAAAGGAACCAACAAGTTGCTACCAAAATCTTCCACCATAATAGTGTCTCAGTTAACTCTAAGGCTCCCTTGAGGGTGCTCGACACCCAATCCATTTAGACTGGGAACGTTCGTTCATTCAAAACCAGAGCATTCACAGTAATTCTGTCAAATTTTCAGGGCATTTATAGGTCACTTGCTGTTCATTTTAGGGCATTTCCAGGTCATTTCCTGTTGCGTTCGAGTCACTGCCTATTCATTTGGGTTATTCCCAGGTATGTAACACAAAATCAACAGGAAGTGACTGAAAATCAACAGGTATATGACCTTAAATGGCCCAAAATTACCTCATTGGCTGCTACTGACTGCCATAGACATTCAATCCGTTTAAAGTGGGATGGATGTTCATTCACTGCCACCCTCCCAGTTAAAATTGATTGGACGTCGACTTGTGATAAACTCACAGCAGATGCTTGTTTTTCTGTTTATTAGTTGTTTTTAGAAAATCCTAGAATGATTTCCTGACCAATGTATCGATAATCGTTGTATCGTCAGATCGTTAACGTGAGCTTTGTATCGCAAACCGTATCATATCGTGAGGTACCAAGAGGTTCCCACTCCTATATGGTGACTTTATTCAGGTGCTCATGACATCAACACTTGCAGAATGAAACAAAAATAAAGTCAAATTAAATCTGTCTCATCTTCAGTAACGGCAATTCAGATTTGAATTTACAAGTAGCTGCTGATGAAGCAATAACAAACGATTAGCATGTATCAGTTAGCGTCCGCACATCATTAAAAACAATCACAGAAACTCGCCCCAAGTATTCGACCACAATTGAAAACTCACAATAAACAGTACAAAAGGGGTTATATACAGCCGTCGCCTCTGGACGCTTCACAAGCAACAAATGTGTACACAGGCCGCCACCTCTCTTTCAGCTGCTGTGTGTGTGTGTGTGTGTGTGTGTGTGTGTGTGTGTGTGTGTGTGTGTGTGTGTGTGCGCGTCTGTAAATGCGCTCGCTTCCTGTTCTATGCTTCCTGCACCAAAATAAAAGCATGCATTACCAAACAAATGCCACAATTTAAAAAAAAAAAAATGACGAGACGCAGTCGTCGTAAAGTCGAAATTGCGCAAGTCGGGTATGTCGTAATCCGGGAACTACCTTTAGTACTGTAAATATTGAGTATTATCCATCTCCATCCAGTTCAATCATTTTATCAAAGTTCACACTTCAGATGAGGCTGCATGATGGCGACATGTTTTATTTCTATCGGGGCTGTGTGTGGCGTGTGTGGGAATGGGGGGGGCTCAAGTCATCAGCCAATCAAATGTGCGTTTGAGGTAAAAAAAAAAATGAACCGGCCCATTCGGCGAGGCGAATTTATTTGTATAGCACAATTCAACACTAGGCAATTCAAAGTGCTCTAAATCACATGAAGGTCATAAAAATCACGTTAAAATCACAAGAACGTGAAAACAAAGAAGAAAATGAATAAAAAGCAAATAGCTTGAAGTTTGAAATATGTAGACAGTTATGGATATGCTGTGGTAAACGAAAGCATTTTTAGCCCTGATTTAAAGGCGCTAACAGTTTTAGCACACTTCCGACCTTCAGGTAATTTGTTCCAGAGGTGAGGAGCATAATAACAAAATGCTGCCTCACCCTGCTTGGTTCTTGTTCTTGGAACATATAGGACACCGGTTCCAGATGACCTTCGGGGTCTAGATGTATCATAGGGATCCAAAAAATCAAGCATGTATTTTGGTCTAAGGCCATGAAGTGTTTAGTAGCTGAGCAGTAGTATTTTATAGTCTATCCTTTGACTCACTGGAAGCCAGTGTAATGATTTCAAAACCAGTGTAATTTGGTCCAATTTCCTTGTATTTGTAAGGACTCTGGCAGCAGCATTCTGTACTAGCTGCAGCTTCCTGACTGATTTTTTCTTTTTATCAAGACCTGAAAATACTCGTTGCAATAGTCCAGTGCTTCTCAATTATTTTCTGTTGCGCCCCCCCAAGGAAGATGTAAATGTTTCGCGCCCCCCCAAACTCTGCCGCCGTAAATAGTATCATTTGTCTATTACTATTATAAATACGCCTCTGCCTCACATTGTATCCTTTTTTTTTCTCTTAGAGAAAATAACAGATCAAATTATAAAGTATAACTTTATTAACATTGTTTTGTTTGTAACAGAAAATACTTAACACGCATCAATTTGCCCGAATTAAAAAAAAAAAAAAAAGAAATCACATCCAAACTGTAAAAATACACTCAAGGTACATTTTTGACCATTTGATACTGAAAAATAAATTCAGTAAACACTAACAAATTTAAATTTATTAGAAACATTACCTCATGAGGACAATATGCCAAAAAATTTGATGGAAAAAACAAAACTGAATAGAAAGGGGGGAAAAAAGTGTGTTTGGACAGAAGGAGAGTTTTTATTTTCGTTGCTCCCAGTATCACCTCCAGCTTGCAATGACGTGGGGTTATATTGCACTGAGCATGCTAACAGTGCTCACTGGCTTACTGACAAAGCGGGACGATTGTTGGCAATATTCGGCACGTTTTCGCTGAAAAACAACCAAGCAGCTTATCAATGAGATTGGGGTCTAATGTCTTTAAGTGGCGTCTTAATTGATTTGGCTTCCGGCAGTCCGCTATAATCATTTTTAGACACAGTAAACAATGGTCTTTCCTCGTCTACCACTGTATTAAATGTTAAAGCCAAAAGGCAAACGGCCCGAAAAAAGCGCATTCTCGGCGGCCGAGGGAGAACCGTAGGTGAGGGCGGTCATCGTGACGATCCCAAGCCGAAAATGGCACTTTTCAGGCGGACACGCGAGAACCGGAGAACACAGTGGGTCGCTGCGTAAGTCCGGCCGGTGTAGGCGCACTACAGGTGTAGGCGCACTATCCTATTCCCCTCAAAAACGGCTTTCGAAAACAGCGCACAGCTCTCCAGCTCTTCCTTCATGAGTCTCTTCCGTGTGCTTTTGCTTACTTCAAAAATACTGCGTGCACTTTGAAAATGAGAGCGCCACTGCCACTGAGTGGATGTGCAAGTACACTTTATTCTAGTACGGGGAAAAAAAAATGTTCCCCGAGGTCACACGCGCCACCCTTGGCATCGCTCTGCGCCCCCCTCGGGGGGGGCGCGCCCCACTATTTGAGAAGTACTGCAATAGTCCAATCTACTGAAAATGAATACATGCAGTTTTTCCATGTGTTGTTGAATCATAATGAAAATATTTCACTTAATTCAGATCAATGGTAGGTTCAATTCTATCTTTACAACATATGGGAAGACAATCTAAATTACCTATGTAACTGAAGTCATATAATGCAGATCAGGTTGCTTAAAAGTTGGTGGGGACAATTTGTGCATCCTAAAAAGTTGGTAGTGTTATGTCCCTACGCCCTTGGGCACTACACAATGTTAGCTGAGCTCAAGCTTCTGGTGTGGGCCATATACCTGCTGGAATAAACTGAGTCACGTGTAATAGTGTAGACAGGTCTAATCAGCTGAGGTGGGTAGTAACGTGTTACATGTACTCCGTTACATTTACTTGAAGTAGCTTTTTGAGAAAAATGTACTACTAAGAGTAGTTTTACTTAGTCATGCTTTTTACTTGAGTAGATTTGTGATGAAAAAACGCTACTCTTACTCCGCTTCTTTGGGCTACACAAGAGTTGTTACATTTTTCCTTTATTCTACATATTCGATTTATTATTTTTTATTGCCTGCGATGCCAAGTAGCTGCTGCAGTAGTAGCAAGTAGCTCTGCCGAGTTAACCAATGAGACGTCCCAAATATAATCACATGACTCCATTATACCAATCAGATGAAAGCTTGCCATTTGATAATCATGCCAGCCTGCTCAATCACGTGGTGTCTCTAAAGCTCCGTAAAAAATGAAGTATTTGACATAGAGTGCTGCCCTCAACCAGTGTCGTTTTCGTCAACGATGACGATAACGACAATATTTTGTCGACAAACAATTTTTTCATGACGAAGACTAGACGATAACAAGCTAAAAATGTGTTTGGGCAGACTAATACAGTGGGGAGAACAAGTATTTGATACACTGCCAATGGGTTTTTCCATTGGCAGTGTATCAAATACTTGTTCTCTCCAGATGCCAGTTTTCGTTTGACGAGACGAGAACGAGACGAAAATGCGCCATAGTTTCCGTCACTTATTCACAATATGTGACATTTCATGTATAGTTAGCCTGCATTGTAGCAGTGTCTGATTGTGTCACTCATGTGATGTGCTGCGCCCCACTAACTCACCCATTAGTGTCCTCTCCAGTCTCGCCATTGCTTGTTTTGAGACATAAACGGGAAGATTTGTCTTCCCATCTTGGCAAGAGAGAATATGCAATGTTGCTTTCGCCTTTAAAGGTCTCTGCTGAGTTATCACACACAAAATGTAACTGTTAGCGTTAGCATCGCATTCACGTTAGCATTAGGCTATTGCTAATGGCGGCAACTTTTTTTTTTTTTTTTTAACATAGTTTGTGGCGTCCAGGTGGGTATAATTAATTGAAAATAATGTAGTTTTCCTGCTGAGTGTTTATTCTCACGTGATAGATTTGTAGAAGGTACAATATGTGCTCGTGTGTCAAAAATAGTTGGAAAACTTTATTTTTGGAGTAAAACTTTCTCATTTTACAGATGAAAATATTGAGTAAACTTCACCTAAAACAAGACAAAATTAGTCTGGTTTTCGTCAACTAGATAAACTAGATAAAGACGAACACATTTTGAAATGACTAAAAAATTACTAAGACGAATAAGTATTATCGTCCAAAAGACTAAGACAAAGACGAAAATTGAAAGGGCTGCCATAAACAACACTGCCCTCAACGTAACTCAAAAGCTCTGCTTTAAGCTTCTCAGTTTTTTATTTGGCACAGATTGACCACGGAAAACCAGAGATACAGTGGGGCAAATAAGTATTTAGTCAACCACCAGTTGTGCAAGTTCTCCTGTTTGAAAAGGCCTGTAATTGTCAACATGGGTAAACTTCAACCATGAGAGACAGAATGTGGAAAAAAAAAACAATCACATTGTTTGATTTTTAAAGAATTTATTTCCAAATTACGTAGAGTGGAAAATAAGTATTTGGCCACCAACAAGCAAGATTTCTGGCTGTTATAGAGGTCTAACTTTTAACGAGGCTGCACTCCTTACCTGTATTAATGGCACCTGTTTTAACTCATTATTGGTATAAGACACCTGTCCACAACCTCAGTCAGCCACACTACAAACTCCACTATGGGCAAGACCAAAGAGCTGTCGAAGGACACCAGAGACAAAATTGTAGACCTGCACCAGGCTGGGAAGACTGAATCTGCAATAGGTAAAAAAATACTTTGTGTAAAGATATCAACTGTGGGAGCAATTATTAGAAAATGGAAGACATACAAGACCACTGATAATCCCCCTCGATCTGGGGCTCCATGCAAGATCTCACCCAAGAAAGAATGCAAGAAAGAATACTGAATTGCACCCGTAGAACACCATACCCACTGTGAAGCATGGGGGTGGAAACATCATGCTTTGGGGCTGTTTTTCTGCAAAGGGACCCGGACGACTGATCTGTGTAAAGGAAAGAATGAATGGGGCCATGTATCGAGAGATTTTGAGTGAAAATCTCTTTCCATCAGCAAGGGCATTGAAGATGAGATGTCTTTCATCATGACAATGATCCCAAACACAAAGCCAGGGCAACAAAGGAGTGGCTTCGTAAGAAGCATTTCAAGGTCCTGGAGTGCCCTAGCCAGTCTCCAGATCTCAACCCCATAGAAAATCTGTGGAGGGAGTTGAAAGTCCGTGTTGCCCAACGACAGCCCCAAAACTTCACTGCTCTAGAAGAGATCTGCATGGAGGAATGGGCCAAAATACAAGCAACAGTGTCTGAAAAGCTTGTGAAGAGTTACAGAAAATGTTTGGCCTCCGTTATTGCCAACAAAGGGTACATAACAAAGTATTGAGATGAACGTTTGGTATTGACCCTTATTTTCCGCCATGATTTGCAAATAACTTCTTTAAAAATCAAACACGGTGATTTTCTGTTTTTTTTTCTCCGCATTCTGTCTCTCATGGTTGATGTTTACCCATGTTGACAATTACAGGCATCTCCAATATTTTCAAGTGGGAAAACTTGCACAATTTGTGGTTGACTAAATACTTATTTGCCCCACTGTATGACCCTTTTAATTTCGTTATAGTAACTATGAATGAACTATTAACTATTCACACTAGGAACTATTTTTTTCCACTAGAGGGCACTCATTCTCTCTGGACGAATAATGCTTCATTTCTGTCATTTTTTTTTCTCTCTCGCCGGAATTGATTTTTAAAAATTTTTTTATTTTTGTATTTCTTTGGCTTAATGTGGTTATGTAATGGGTTATTGTACAGTATCATTATAACAACAGTCCATATAGACCTTTTTTTTTTTTTTTTTTAAACAAACAAAAATGTAAGCATTTACTCACAATGTTACACATTACTTGAGTATTCTTTTCACCAAATATTTTTTTACTTGCACTTGAGTACATTTTTTGGATGACTGCTTTTACTTGAATAATATTACCGTATTGTACCGAAAAAGAGGGTCGAGACATTATACCCATTCACGACGCTAGATGGCGCCAGACATCATTTAAGCAATGTTCTGTCATGACAGATCTCAGCTACTCTCCCCATTCATGACGCTAGATGGCGCCAGATATCATTGAAGCGATGTTCTGTCATGACAGAACTCAGCAACTCTGAAGTTTGACCGGTTTGCATTACTTTGTTGCAATGTTTTTCCTTATTCAGATTTGTTTCAAGACTACAGTTAGTTAGACTTCACTTTGATGGTTAATGCAGTTATTGCAATTTTGTTGTTTTATCACATTACATTTCAAAAGCCAGAAGCCATTCATTTACGAATGTGATTGCACTTTAGTTTACATATTTAAATGTTCAGATATTAAGATTTGAATGAGGCAAAATAACATGCTTTTTCTTTCAAATATATTGTTATAATCATTTGTTTCTGATGTGCTGTAATTATTTTCTGGATAAAAATTAATTTGGTGTTCAAAAAGTCTTTTTTTCAAACTTGAGTCTTGAAAAAGAGGGGGTCGTCTTATAATCAGGGCCGTCTTATATTCGGGCCAATTCGGTATTTTAAAGTAATGCTACTCTTAATTGATTAAAATTCTTGGCTACTCTATCCACCTCTGCTTACCAGCATTGGAATTATAATTTCATCACAAATTACATCAGTGTCAATTAATAATTCATTCATCGCTGCATGGCTCTGTCCCTATCAATAGTTGCCTGTTTCTCTCTCTCGTACATGCTTTGCCTTCTCATGTCATTTGCTCAAAAAGCAATACAGCGTCACTGGGCTTCAGTAATGACATTCATCACCTCATACATGACAAAGAGTCATTTCTTCTCAGTTCATCACCTGAGTAATGCACTCATGCTGATAAAAAACAGAAAAGGCGCTTTTCCACCGAGACCTACACTCACCGTCCAATGCGCGTATCCTCTTTTAGGCTGATGTGTAGTGAATATTCATTCTGTCACCCTTGTCATTTTGGTGCTGCTGATGCAGCAGAAAAGAGTCTGGGTCACAGAGTCAGCCGGCACCACGGTTAACGAGAGAAAGTGTGTGAATATGGGCTCGTATACACACGCGCATGCACTCACGCACAAATGGTCGTGTTGTGTGCGTCTCATCTCGGCCCCCCAGCTCTACTCTCATTCCACAACGAGACGTGTTCTGAAATGTGGAGCCGTGCGATGACAGGCCAATCGGCGATGGACAATGCGCCGTAATTTGTGAGGGGCCAGTCCCCTACTCGAATGATGGGTAATTAAGAGGAAGACACTGAGACACCACGGGGGTCGCTGGTGTGTACTGACAAGCTAACAAACCCCTCACTGGTCTCTCATAACAGCCACACACACACAAGCAGTACTTTGATATTGTCCTTTGTTTAAAAACAAACTATTCTTTTAAGTATTTTATATCAGGTGTTAATGCTTGAAAGTGAAATCATACACAGACATCACATTTTGTGTCATTTTGTCCACAATATTAGCCTTATTGTACCACACAGTATCTTATTTTTGACTTTATTAACTTGACATCCTACGCGGAGTTTAAGCGGGGGCTGAGTGGGCCACCCCCCCCCCGGTGGCCGATAAGTGTCATTGCATGTAATTGACTTTCCTTTTTATAAGATTTTAATATTAAGTTTTCCGGTAAAATATTGTCTATAAAAGTTGTAAAGCAATAAAACAACAAAAATGAAGGAATTGAACAAAAAAAAAAAATTCTATAATGGGTCAAAATTATTTTTCGAACAGATCATGTGACTAGCACTCTAGGCAGTCATTTGCTTTGCTTAGCCAAAACCACCTGAGAACTGAAGAGGCAAGATGGATATACGTAATATTTTTTCAAACCTAAGCTTATAAAAGCGACAACAACTACTGAGCAAGAACCAAGGATTGAAAATGTGGGCCAAGTGGAGTGGATGTGGAGTTTCAATTTGTCCCACTAAAGACTATTCGTACAACAGAGCCACCACCGGTGTCTTGCCAGCGTAGTTACCCCCGTCAAAAATTGTATCCCCTGGCAGCAGGAGCACACACACATTAGTTATGAGTTATGTCGACTTAAGCAATTAATTGAAGCCAGAAAAGAATAAGTTATATATTTTGGACATCGACGTTTATTAAACTGGAGAAACTCCAGACAGGACTTGAATTAGAGTAGCAACAGTTATAGGTCATCCTACGAGTATAACAGTACGTATGTTACGTTCAGTACGTATGTTATGTTATATGACAGATTTTTTTTTTTTTTTTTGATGGATGGGCCAGGTTTTAAAACCTCGTTGATAACTACATCACCAAAACACGGAAATCAAGCAAATCAGTACAGCGCAGTGGCTCCGCCCAGGGGGATACAATTTTTGACAGGGGTAACTACATTGGCATGACACCAGTGGGCGTACCATATTCAATGCATGACGATCTTGGCAAAAAGTATAGCTGTCCTAAGCAGCCTGATTTAGAATTCCCCTCAAGAATGATCGGAATTGGGGAAAAAAAACAATTTATCATTATAAATATTTTTGTAAGTTAATTTTATTGCTAATACTGCGTTTTGGGGTCATCTACATGTTGTGCCCCCCCCCGCCCCCCCGCCCCAAAGGTCAAACTCCGCCTATGCTTGACATGTGCTGTCCTCACTTAACATCAAGTTGTTCAGCTTAACAGACAGCAAACTAGGCAATTTTACTTTTTGAAGCTTTGTCCTTCCTTCCCTTTTGACAATTTGTAAAGCTTTAGCACACATATGTACACTTATGTTCAAAAGACACACACTTTAACAATAAAACACCTGACACAAAACAATTGGTGTGCAAACGTCCATCTCGTCTGATCAAAATGTAAATTTTGGAGCTTCAGTTAGCCTAGCAAAAGTCTGCTAGCTTAAATGCTACAAATGCTAACGTTTTTACAATTTTCATAGCATATCGCTCACACAACTCAACAAACTGTAGCTCTAAACTTAATTAGAAATGCATTCACAAATATATATTAGCTTAAAAAACTTACAAACGGGAGGGCAGCTGTCCTGTATCCATGTCAGACGAGTTTCCCATTCAGTCATAGAAGCCAAGGTGACAGTCCAGCCAAACCCAATGTTGCCACCAGAGGGCAGTGTATACTCTATCATAGGATAGTTATTTTATTTTTTTAAAAGGGTTCATTCTGACTTAATGAAAAATCGGGTTACGTCGCGAGCGTATGAACAGAACTCGTTCGTAACCCGGGGACTACCTGTATGTATACTGTGTGTATATATACAGTATATATGTGTATATATATATATATATATATATATATATATATATGGCGGAAAACACTCCGCTGACTTAAAGTTCCGCTCTGAGACCCCCAATTTCGCCAACTTTAAAAATTGTCCGATATGCATGTATGATTCATAATTGGAAAGCTTAAAATCTCAATTTTCTGGGGGAATAAAACTTTTGAACAGGAGGGCATTTCAACAACAACAACAACAACAACAAAAGAATTAAATTTTTTAAAAAATTAACAGCGAAACCCTATTTGGAGGTGAGAGCATGAAAGAAAATTAAAGATACTATCCTGTCCTTACCTTGTTTCGATCCAAAAACTCCAGGCATCACTGAGTGTTAAGACACAGCTGTTAACGGCCACAGCTGGATTTTGGGGGGATTTTTATGGGTGAAACATGGTAATATAACAAGGATCGCGATGCAGAAATCGCAGACATCATGGAATGTTACCCTTTTAAACGTTGTTTTTCAATTTTTCTTTGTTTGGACCGATTATCATTTAACATATCGGAGAAAATGTGACAGTAACAAAAAAAAAAAAAAAAAAAAAAGCGCAAGTTATCAGGTTGATATCTGTGACTTTTTTGCAGACACCATTTTCTTTCATTGTGATGTAATTTGCTTAGAAGTTTAAAATATGCAAGTGAATAATTAAACTCGTTTTTTTTTTCTAAACAAAATATTAGACATCAATTAATGATTTTACGCTAAAAATGACAGACATATTGAATAATAGATTAATACCTTTATGGCTGGGCTGAAATGACGCACGACGTCTCTAAACGGGTTTCCAGGGTAAAACGGTCACTTTTTTGAACAGGAACTTTGAACTTTTTTGAAATTTTGAGCAGGGGGGCATTTAAAAAAAAAAATTTAAACACAGAAACCCTAACACAAGGTGAGAGCATGAGAGAGCATAATTAAAGACACCATGATTTAACGAGATATTATCACGCACTTACCTTGTTTCGATCCAGAAACTCCATGTAGCATGTATCACTGAGTGTCAAGACACCGCTGTGAATGGCCACAGCTGGATTTTTGGGGGATTTTATGGGTGAAACATGGTAATATAACAAGGGTCGCGATGCAGAAATCGCAGACATCAAGGAGTGGTCGAGATTTTCTTTTTTATATATTTACCCATTTGAATGTTTTTTTTTTTCTTCAATTTTTCTTTGTTTGGATCGATTATTCATTATCTAACATATCGGCGAAAATGTGACACTAACAAAAAAAAAAAGTGATAGTTATGAGGTAGATATCTGTGACTTTTTTTACACACCATTTTTTAAATTGTGATGTCATTTGTTCAAAACTTTAGAATATGCCAGTGAATAATTTTTTTGTCTTTTTTTTTTTTTTTTTAAAACAAAATATTAGACCACAATGATTCTAAGCTAAAAATGATATTTTGAATGATTAATTACCTTCGTTTTATGGCTGGGTTGAAACAAAAGCGGTTGCGCGACGCCTGTAAACGGGGGTTTCCAGGGTAAAACGGACAAATTAAAAATAGTTCGGGGGCTTAATGCGCCATGAATCTGCTATAGCAGCATTTTGACATATTGTTCTATCAAACACAACAGTTCTTTTGGCTTAAAATACAGCAGTTCATTCTAAAGAGTTCAAGAGCAGAAACTGCTTTTTCGGTCTTGTCTGTTTTCCGCCATATATATTTCATACCAAGGGCGTAGGTTTGGTCTCAACATTGGTAGGGACAATATAACAGCATAACCTGCATGTACACTTTTTGCTTGGGATAGGACATTAATAAGACCAAACAGATTGGATGAACGGGCATCAGGGCTACATTTCTCAAGAATATGAACCTAATTAATTAATATGCTAAATCAGGTGTGATTACGATCGACCAGTTGATCGCAACGTGAGTGTGGGCAGCTCGCGGCATCCCAATTTTTTTTTCCATGTACATGGTTAATTAGGATTGTGTTTTGTGCATGTTGTGTTGTGTGAGCAACATATGAGGTTATGCAGCACTCGCCGCTCTCTAAGCAGCTTCTTGCTCACGTTTTTCTGATTGTATAGTTTCCAGCAGAGTTCACTACATTTCTCACACTTTAATAAATGTTACCAGTAGAAAACACAAACAGAGGGACATTTCTTTCCAAGCAGTTTCCTACTAAAGTTTTGCAGGTTAGCAAATTCACACAGTTTAATGTTATGCTAACTCTGATGCAGGTCGGACTTCTAATGGCAAAATTTGTAGTGTATTCCCCACCTCCACAACATTGACATCTTTTTACATTACTTACAGTGGCTGCTGCTGGCTGAAAAAAAAACTTATAATATCCTTTCTCTTCAAGAGAGGGCGGAGGAGGCAGCATGTTGTCGACATCTATTTCTGTCAGGGTGTGCCTGCGTGTGTGTCGGGGTGGTGGGTCAAGTCATCAGCGAATCAAAGGTGCGTTGGAGGGGCGCATTCAGCAAGTGAAAGGGGGAAATGAAAGTTTGAACATAATGAAAATAATTCAGTAAATATTGGTAGGATCAACCCTTACAACATATGGGAAGACAATCTAAATTATCTGTACAAATGAACTCATTATACAGGGTGATTCAAAAAGAATGTGCCAAAACCAGTGCGGTATGTTTAAAAAAAAAAAAAAAAAAATTAAACAAAAAATTAATAACTAGCTAGACAAACATTGTATGTAACTTTGTATGTAACATGTTTTTGTTTTTATGTAACAAGTTTTTATTTCATGCTTCACAAGTGCTCAATGTCCACCACCAGTGGCAAGGACAACATCAAGCCGATAAGTAATTAAAAGTCATACTTGTTAAAAAGACTTTTAATTCTTATTAAATTACCGTAACTAATTTCAATTAATTTAATAAATCAATTAATTAATAATTCAGACTATTTCAATTATTTTAAAATGAATACATACATGATGATTTTGGCACATTCTTTTTGAATCACCCTGTATAATGCGTATAAGGTTGGTGGGGACAATTTGAGCATCCTGAAAAGTTGGTGGTGTTATGTCCCTACCGTCCCTATGCAAACCTACCCCCTTGTTTCATAACCTATATAAACCTTTATATTTATTCTGTTTATATGCATTTTTTTAAATCAAATAAAAACATTTAAAATATTTTTAAATGTATTTAAATTTATTTCTGCCCTTGCTGCTAAAAAAACAAAAACAAAAACAAAAAACAAGGTGGTAACCCGGATTCAATAAATTTGCACAATCCTAGGACTGAAATACTTTCGTTTATGTCAGCAATCATTTCCAAATCTAGAATGCAATTTGTGTCGCAGAAAAAAAAAGTGTGGTTGAAATCCAAAACTTAGACGACATATTTGACCCTGCAGAAAATATTGAATGTTTTCCTTTTCTGTTACATTTCCTCTCACAAGCCTTTTCATCTTTCGGATCTTTGAACCGCAAATCTACAAGGACCTAAAACCGCACGCGGTACCAGATCTTAAAGGCACATGGACTCGGTTCCCACAGCAATGCTCCGTAATAATCGGCCCGTGTCTGCACATCTCTCTCTTCCATATCTTTTACAGGCAGTAAATCACCAAAGCTCACTCGTGGGCCCGTTAAATGTGCAGTCTCGGACTAATTGATAACGTTACGATGTGAACCGGCTCATTGTGGTGCTAAATTGAAAACAGCGATGGGAGGAAGCCAAAGGGGGTGCCGGTAGTAAAGAAAGGCTGCATGGGAAAGTTTGGGAGGAGAGACCAGAAGCTGATCACCAGGGGAATGTTGGGAAAAGGGATGCTCCTAAATGTGAAAGGGAAAGAAGGTGGAAGAAACATGATGAAAAAGAACAGGCATGCAGGACGATGTCAACAGCGTGTAAGGCAGGGGTGTCAAGCCCATGAAATGAGTTGACAACTGTTTTGATTTTTGAATGGTTTACAGACATTGTTAAAAGAAGAAGAATTTGTCCAAATACCCTTTCAAAGCATCTTAATAGAAAACTTGTTCTTAATTGGTTTTCATTTTTATTTATTTTGATTTTCTAATTGAAAATGGGAGATTTAAAAAATATTTTTTAATGTATTGTTTATTTTTAGATTTATGAAATAATAATATATAATATAATATCTGTAAATATTAGAGTGGGTGGTTTCGCGTTTTAGTCCAAAACTTACTGTAGTAAGTACTATGCTGTCACTATTTGGACCCAAGTATCCATATCCTTTATTTTTAAATAACCGTTGCCTGTTTCCAGTGTTGTATTGGCAGCCTTTTTAATTTTTGTTTTAGTCTTAGTCTTTTGGACGCAGTGTTTTTTTCGTCAAAAATGACTATAACGAAAATATTTCGTCAACGAACAATTTTTTCATGATGATGACGTCACGTAGACGCGCTAAAAACGTGTCTTGGGAGACTAAAACATAACGAGATGGATGCCAGTGGTCGTCTGACGACACGAGAATAAGAGGAAAGTTCGCCATAGTTTTCATCATAAATTCATAATGTTATATTTTCTTATTGCATGTGTAGTTAGAACGCATTTAGCAGTGTTTGTTCGTGTCACTCGTGACGTCAATGGCATGGCCTGCAAAAATTCTATACCAAAAAAAAAAAAAAAAAAAAGGCCACATACCAAAAAGACAATGCTACATACCAAAATCCATTTTGCCACATACCCCAAAATGCCATAAGGCAAAACCAGTTTTTCACATACCAAAAAAAGCAATATGGCAAAAAAAAGTCACATGCCAAAATCCATTATGCCACATACCCAAAAATGCCATAAGGCAAAATCCATTTTGCCACATACAAAAAAATGCCACACACAAAAAGCCTCATTGCAAAAAGTCACATGCCAAAATCTATTTTACCACATACCAAAACAATGTCACATGCCCAAAAAACTGCCACCTGGCAAAAAAATGTCACATGCCAAAATCCATTTTGCCACATCCAAAAAAAATGCTATGAAGCAAAATCAATTTAGCCACATATAAAAAA
Source organism: Corythoichthys intestinalis (assembly GCF_030265065.1). Classification (NCBI taxonomy): domain Eukaryota; kingdom Metazoa; phylum Chordata; class Actinopteri; order Syngnathiformes; family Syngnathidae; genus Corythoichthys; species Corythoichthys intestinalis. Next base: position 13,132,297 of record NC_080402.1, read on the forward strand.
AAAAAAAAAAATGCCACATACCAAAAGAAAAAATGCCTCATGGCAAAAAAGTCACATGAAAAAATGCATTTTGCCACATACCCCCCCCAAAAAATGCCACATGCCAAAATCAATTTTGCCACATACCCCCCAAAAATGCCACATGCCAAAATCCATTTTGCCGCATAACAAAAATGCCATAAGGCAAAATCAAAATTGCCACATACCAAAAAATGCCACATGGCAAAAAAATGTCACATGCCAAAATCCATTTTGCCAGATACCCCTAAAAATGCTACATGACAAAATCAATTTTGCCACATACCCCAAAAGAAGGCCACATGCCAAAATCCATTTTGCCACATACCCCAAAAAAATGCTACATGGCAAAATCAATTTTGCCACATACAAAAAAATGCCACATGGCAAAAAATATTCACATGCCAAAATCCATTTTGCTACATATCAATTTTGCCACATACAAAAAAATGCCACATGGCAAAAAAATGCCATATGGCATGTGAGTTTTTTTGCCATAAGGCAAAATCAAATTTGCCACATACCAAAAAATGCCACATGGCAAAAAAATGTCACATGCCAAAATCCATTTTGCCACATACCCCAAAAAATGCTACATGACAAAATCCATTTTGCCACATACCCCAAAAAAATGCTACATGGCAAAATCAATTTTCCGACGTATCCAAAAAAATGCCACATGCCAAAATCCATTTTGCCGCATACCAAAAATGCCATAGGGCAAAATCAAATTTGCCACATACCAAAAAAATGCCACATGGCAAAAAAATGCCATATGGCATGTGAGTTTTTTTGCCATAAGGCAAAATCAAATTTGCCACATACCAAAAAATGCCACATGGCAAAAAAATGTCACATGCCAAAATCCATTTTGCCACATACCCCAAAAAATGCTACATGACAAAATCCATTTTGCCACATACCCCAAAAAAATGCTACATGGCAAAATCAATTTTCCGACGTATCCAAAAAAATGCCACATGCCAAAATCCATTTTGCCGCATACCAAAAATGCCATAAGGCAAAATCAAATTTGCCACATACCAAAAAAATGCCACATGGCAAAAAATATTGTCACATACCAAAATCCATTTTGCCACATATCCATTTTGCCACATACAAAAAAAATGCCACATGCCAAAAAAAATGCCATTTGTCATAAAACGGTCACATGCCAAAATCCATTTTGCCACATACTACAAAAATGCCACATGCCAAAAAAAATGCCACATGCCAAAATCCATTTTGTCACATAACAAAAAAAAAAAAAAAAAAATCCCAGATGCCAAGATCAGTTTTGCCACATACCAAGTACTTATCATTCTTGGCCTTGCTGTATGTGTGCTACCCTGAATTTCAAATGACCAATAAGTGGTTCATCTTTATGTGACAGAACAAATTTGTAATGTTGACTTAAGTCCTTGTAACATTTTTCTTTTATATCTTGAGAGGCTATAGTTCTTTGCTGTGTGTCATTTTGCCAATAGTCAAACAATTTAAGAATAAGAGCTGTTGTGTGAACCTTAATAAGTAGAGTTGTCAGATATTATCGGGTAGTCAATAATATCGGCCGATACAAGCATTTTAAAATGATATCAGATAATATCGAAATCAGGTTTTCATTATCGTTTTTGGGTCAATATGAATGTTGCCTTCAAAATGAATGAATGTAGAAGACTTCTGGCTTTGTACAAGGGCTTGTCGCAGCTTAGTACGACAGTTACGCATAGTGATATCGTGGTGCTGATAGGCACTTTTTCCCATAACTCCAGTTGAAGTTATCTTATTTTTCACCGAATGTTTATTTGGAAAGCCTTGAAGTTGTTACATTTATCATTATTAAAGCATCCAGTCTGGAATAACAATACAATTAGCCATAATATGTTATGTCCAGGACAGCATATATCGGTATCAGTTGTATCGGTATCGAATTTTTTTGAGTTGGACAATATCGGGATATCAGTTAAAAAGTAATTATCTGACAACTCTAGTTAATATTCTTTTTTTAGCTTTTTAGTCTTTTTTTTTTTTTTTTCTCAATTTGATCTTTCATATAGTTATTTTTTAATGTGAAAACAAAAAGGGGGAAATGGTAAATATTCTCTTCATATTTCTTTTTTTTTTAATGTGGAGATAATAAAAAAAGCAAAAAAAAAGGGAAAAAAACAGTAAATCTTTATTTGAAGTTTGTTTTTTCCATTTGAAAATATTCTCAGATTTCTGAAGGCCTCAATTTTTCATTCAAAACTACAGAAATTGAATTTATTTTAGCGAGAAACATGACGTCAATGCACATGATTTGCTTTTGAGTGCCACATAAAATGATGTGGTCAGCTTGCTCTGACCCCTGAGCTGCTAGTTTGTGGCATAAAGGCGTCTCAGGACGTCTGCAAGAAAACGTTTGAAAAGCCATGTCATGTTCTCACCCTGGTATTGTAATAATTGTCACAAAAGTAACACACACACACACACAAAAAATCAAAAACAAGGTCACGACAGTACCTGTAAATTAACACTGACAGCAGACAACATCTCAAAAGGCCTTTAGATGTCATCATATTGTAGTAATATAGTTAAAAACATTGGAGGATTAATACTGATTTACGTGGACATTGCATCAAAACTGCAGATAGGAGAGCGTCTGATAGTCTGAGAGCTGAGGAAGACGAGGAGGGACTCCCTCTTTGATCTTGCCGCTGTTCTGCTATGCTGCTTCCTTTCAAGCTTTCCTGGTAAGTTTCAGTAGACACCGCCGGGTCCACACTCAGGGATCAGACACTAATGGATCATTTAAAGGGGGGGCAATACTTTATGGCGGGGCTAAGTGTTATCATGTGGGGTTAAAAACACTGACCATGGGGCAAATCCCTGTCAGCTCCACTGGGGCCCTTCACCAAAGTGAAATGATTAAGCAAAGAGGTTCTCGTTATGTGTTTGAACTCATTGTGTGCCAGTGACGACGATAGACGTCTGTTACATTTGAATGCTGATAGCCATCCCAATTGAAATGAATTAGATGTTTATTGTCATCATTGGCATGATACGCCTTGATATGCCAGGGTCACGACACGATCGGTCACGATATAATATCAAAAAATGTTTAAAAAAAACATGTTATTTATTTTGTTTTCATTTAGTTTTGTTTCAGTTGCACTTGCAAAAGCAGTACAGACTACAGGCAACAAAAAGCAATGGCCATCGCCTGTCAATCCACATTTTGCGGATTTCAGGCTGTGAAAGAATGTTATCTAAAGCTAGTGAAACCCTTACCCCCAAAATAAACTGTTTAAAACTAAACACTGTGGGAAAGCTATTATTTGTAAATAAAAATGAATAACAAATTATCTTTATAGCACTTGTTGCATTTTGTTTATCGTAACTACCGTATTGGCCCGAATGTAAGACGGCCCTGATTATAAGTCGACCCTCTTTTTCAAGACTCAAGTTTGAAAAAAGACTTTCTGAACACCAATTTAATTTGTATACAGAAAATAATTACAGTACATCTGAAACAAATGATTATAACAATATATTTGAGAGAAAAAGCATGTTATTTTGCCTCGTTTAGATCTTAATATCTGAACATTTAAATATATAAACTAAAGTGGTTTCTGAAATGTAAACAAACCAATCTATTTTGATAAAACAACAAAATTGCAATAACTGCATTAACCATCAAAGTGAAGTCTAACTGTAGTCTTGAAACAAATCTTAATAAGGAAAAACACTGCAATAAAATAAGGCAAACTGGTTAAACTTGAGAGTAGCTGAGATCTGTCATGACAGAACATCACTTCAGTGATATCTGGCGCCATCTAGCGTTGTGAATGGGTGTAACGTCTAGACCGCGAATATAAGACGGCCCCCAGTCTTCAGTCTTATTTCAATGCAAAAAACAGTCTTATATTCGGGACAATACGGTACTTCCTTATAGGGCTTCAAGACCACTTAAAAACGCAATAGAGCAAATGGACCACCATGAAGCTTTGAAGAAATTGACTGCAAAGCTTCATTGCTTCAAGAAGCTTCATTTGGCCATCACTGCTCAATGTAATCTCTCACTTCCGTTGGGAGAGACACCTCTGCTGCCACCTGCTGTCAACACTGTTGTTTTACTACATATTGTTACACGTACCTGATGCCTCCTAGCATGCAATGCGGCGCTACTAATCTAAATATAGTTCAAATTCATGTTCTCTGCTAATTATTTCTTCTGTTAATGTTCCAGTTGTTTCATAAATCGCTAATTATGCAATTTAGTTTGTTGTTGTGTGAGGTTAAGTTTTAAAACCAGGAGTTTGAATAACCTTGGATTAATAATCTGCTATTACTTGTCATTATTTGTGAAGTAAGGGAAAGCCAACTGTTCTGCTTACACAAAAGTGGGAGTGATCAGCCCTGCTTAGTTAGCGCTACAAAATGACTGGTGGCTACTTGTCGGAAAGTTATTGGGCCAGTAAAGTGGCTTGACTGGAATAATTATAGGTTCCCTTGATCCAGTTTCCTCAAACTCGATGCGCATTGTGACTCTTTGTAATGTGATATATTCCAAAACGATATTTTGTTGCAAATCATTATTTTTATCCTTTCCTGAGGCTACGTCTACACTAGGTCAGATAATTTTCTCCAGGGTATTTTGCCGACTATTTTTATACCTGTCCACACTTACATTTAAGGTGCGTTTAAGGGCCCCCCGCTTCTGCAAGGTACGCCTGCATTTGCGCATACTACCCATGCGTAGAAACAAGCATCCCCCACGCGATTTACCTCTGAACTGGAAACTCATTACTCGCCAGGGCAAATTTCGAAATTACTGCACCTTCTAGTCATTATTTTGTGATGACTGTTTTTTTCGTGAAAGCAATTAAAGCTATCACACAGGAGCGAGAGTGAAGGGAGAGCTAACTCGGCCTTTACGAGCAGTAGCCGACTTGTGATTGAAATAAGCCTGACATCGTTACTTGCGATATTACAATCGATGCTCACTCGCGCTCTCACCACTTAGAAAATAACAAATAGACGCATATGGTGTGGCGCTGTGTATATTTCCTGGAAGCCGAAACCAGGAGTGCTTGTGCATAGCAGTGAGATCCTGGAAGTGGCGACAGTTTTGACGGGCAGAAATGTCATGAAAAAAACCTGATTGTGCACCTCTTTGACTGAGGGTACCACGCAGGTCACTTTTTGAGGTTTAATTTTCCTGTACGCATTTTTATATACTCATGTTCAGTCAGCATTGAGTTGGGAGGGGCCAGCCCCGTAGCTGGCTGATCGGGGAGACGAGCTCTGTAAAAAACATCTCATCTCCACGTCATCCACGAAGGGAAGACCAAAAATGGGCAATGAATTGAAGCATATTATTGCGACGTAGTTTGAAGGTCCAAGAAAAATGTGAGGAAAAGAAAAGAGGAGCAGGAATGCCACGTCGTGATCGTCTGCCTCCATTGTTTACGATGCCGTCATGCCTCACTAAAAATGGCAACGGCATGACGTCATTTTCTCAGTATCCGATTGTTGAACGGAGACAGCAGTCCATTTTAAGCGGGGTGTATTATTACCCGCCTACATTATCCGTCCAACAACTAATCCGGATAACAGGCATACTTGTGTAGCCGACATGCCGTATAGTCTAACTAATTACACGTTTAAGCCCATTATCCGTCGTAGTGTAGAAGTAGCCTTAGTCTCACATGATGGAATTTCTCTCCAATGCTCTGGATGCTATTCCAAACCATTTGTCAGCCGTAAAAGACAGAAAGCAGCCGATGGATTCCAGAGGTTGACTGGTGCCCTTTCATACTGCATTTTATCCATGGGACCCATCGGATTAGTGTGCGTGTCTGTGTTGGGGGGCTACTTTAAATACGACAGCGCCTGCTAGATAAGGATCACAAAGCTCCTGAAGTGATCACTCCGCTTATGTTTTTGTTTAAGAGCGATCCACAGGCTGGAATGGCAGCTCGTAGATTCTTCTAATTGAATGTGATAGATTCAGTCATTAAGCTAATTGGCAGCTGGTCTCGATCAGCGGGACCTGTCGCACCCATTAAGAGCATTTATGGCGTCATTTTTCTTGTCTGAAATTAAAACATCAGTGACCCAACATGACTGAGAAAGAATTACCTACTACCGAAAAACAATCCAATAATTAAAGTGCGTAATTTTCAACAAAATGACACTGCAAGGCAAGTTAGGAATTCCAGCATCACAGAGCAAAATTTGTAACACACACAGAACATAGACAACACCTTAATAGATTAATTAGTTATGATTTTATGCTATCATAATATAGTCATTAAAATTAAAACTGCTCACAATTACTGGTCGATAAGTGGATTGCTTTACATTTGTGCCTGAATTAAACTACCGTATTTTTTGGACTAGTCATAGTTTGGCTGGGGGTGTGACTTATAGTCTGGAGTGATTTATCTGTGAAATTATTAACACATTATATCATTTCACATGTTGGTGTTTGGGAGTGACACTGATGATTTGGTAAACTTGTTAGCATGTTGCTCATGCTATATTTATCTGAATAACTATGTTACGTTAACATACCGGCCACGTTCGCATTTCATTGTTCATGCATCATGTAACATTATCATACAGTACACTTATTCAGCATGTTGTTCTCTATTGTATTTTTATTTTAAATTGCCTATCAAGATGACATATCTGTTCTATGTATTGGATTTTAGCAAGTAAATTTCCCCCCAAAATGCGACTTATACTCCGGTGCGACTTATAGGCCTATGTTTTTTTCCTTTTCATTGGGCATTTTATGGCTGGTGCGACTTTATTATATGGGTTTTGCACTTTACCAACTTAGTTGTATGGATGCTCCAAACAAAGTTTCGTTGTGCTTTTTGCAACAATGACAATAAATATTCTGAATCTGAAAAAAAAAAAATCTGAATCTGAATCTAATACTCAGGTGCGACTTATAGTCCGAAAAATACGGTATATTCTACTGTGCTGAATTTTTTATACATAAATATTTTTGTGTTGCAGCACCTGATACATTTCACGTTTGTGAGAGGCTCATTCATTCATTTTCTGTTATGTTTATCCTCACAAAGGTCGAAGGTCTGCTCTAACCTCCAGATAGGGTTTTCGCGGTTAAAAAATATATAATTTTTTTTTTTTAAAATGCCCTCCTGCTCAAAATTTTTCTTCCTCCAGAAAATTGAGATTTTAAACTTTCCAATGAGGTATAACACATGCATATCGGACAATTTTGAAAGTTGGCTAAATTGGGGGTCTCAGAGCGGAACTTCAAGTCACCTAAGTGTTTTCCCGCCATATATAAGTGCAGATACAGATTATGGCTTGGCATTATTGTCCTATAAAATTTTCCGTATGTTGAGGGATTTTTTCCCCCATATAGTCCATAACTCCTTGACTCAATGAATTTTTGTGTTCTTTCTCCCGTTGCTGTAATTAGCATTACAAAATGCTATTGCTTTGACTCTTCTAAACATTACTAAAACTTAAACAAAAATCCTTGGAGGCTTCTATTCAGTCAAATAAAAGAGGAGCCAAATTGTAAAAAAGCCACTAACAGGTTTCAAATTGGCCAGTGGTTATAGATTAGTTTACAAGGCTGGCTGGTTATCGGCCTGGTGGCTATTCCCCAGTGTAGATAAAGCACCAGGGAGTCGTGAGTCAATTAGTTTGCCACAGCCGAAATTCCTGCAGACAGCCAATTAAAGTTGTTGGCTGCCCGCTCTTCCTGTTGACGGCTCATGCAGCAAAACTTCAATCTTGTTAGGGCGTCTGCCCATGTGCCTTGAGCCACTCCCTTCTTCTTCCTTGTTTGTTTATGTGTGTGACTGAAGTCTCTGATTGCTTGATTCAGGCATGAAAATCTCTCACCTTTCGGCAAAATTCACCGTTTTGAAGTAAAAAAAAAGGTGACCTAGGTGAATTGTGTAAATCCGAGGAGAAGATATTTAAGGGGGGGTTCAGGAGATTTTTTAAAATGTCGGACGCTTGGTATGCAAGCGGGGACTTACTTCAACGAAAAAAGGAGGGTACACTTTTGTGTCCTGTCTCTTCAATGCCAAGCTTGGCTGCACATCGGCCGTGAATGAACACCTAAAGCGCCGTCACCCAGTTGTAATTTTGGAAGACGACAGCAGACAATTACAAGCTAGCAGATCGTAAGCCCATCTAACTTAACTTACGACATGTTTTATTGAAGTTGCTAAGAGTGTCGCGATATGCAATGATTCCATTTATCGCACGGTAAATAAAAATGAGGGTGGTGATTTTCACGGCTACGCTTTATCGCCATGTGCGTCCATACATTTGTGCGTGCGTGCTGATGGCATATGAGACTCCAGTTCCTTTCACAGACGTTTATTGGTCATCAACACCCCGTAGAATTAAAGTTCAGACATACAAAAGAAGGAAACACATCTACCGTAATTTCCCGAATATAAGGCACGCCCGTGTATAATGCGCACCCCAAATTTACTTGTAAAATCTAGGGAAAATTATTGTACCCATTTATAACGCGCACCCTAATTTGAGCACCAATAAATAGAAGAATACAAGACAACAGAGGTCGTGTACAGATACAGAAATGTCATTTCACTGACTGGTGAAACACAGCACAAGCATAGCACATTGGTAGTTCAAAACATTACCATAAACTGACAATATTTACGGTAATAATATGATTTGAGAACTTCTCCAACTTACCAGAATCTAGGAGAAAACAAAACAGATGTGACTTTTCTTTTAAAGGCAAGGCAAGGCAAATTTATTTATATAGCACAATTCAACACAAGGCAATTCAAAGTGCTTTACATCACATGAAGATCATAAAAATCACATTTAAATCAACACAACGTAGAAACGAAGACAAAAGATCGCATTTAATCACAGAATAAAAATAAATAAATAAAATAAAAATAAAACAAAAACTACTACTACTAATAATAATTGAAATCAGCAATGGAGATAAAAACAAGAGGAATAGAAAGCAGGTAGATTGAAATATATAGACAGTTATAGATATGCAGTGCTAAACAAAAGCGTTTTTAGCCCTGATTTAAAAGAGCTAACAGTTTGAGCATACTTCAGACGTTCGGGTAACTTGTTCCAGAGGTGAGGAGCATAATAACTAAATGCTGCCTCACCCTGCTTGGTTCTTGTTCTTGGAACATGCAGAAGACCGGTTCCAGACGACCTTAGGGGTCTAGATGTCTCATAGGACTCTAACAAGTCAAGCATGTATTTTGGTCCAAGGCCATTAAGTGTTTTGTAGACGAGCAGTAGTATTTTATAGTCTATCCTTTGACTTACTGGAAGCCAGTGTAGCGATTTCAAAACTGGTGTAATGTGGTCCAGCTTCCTTGTATTTGTGAGGACTCTGGCTGCAGCATTCTGTACCAGCTGCAACTTCCTGACTGATTTTTTTATCAAGACCTGTAAATATACCATTGCAATAGTCCAATCTGCTGAAAATGAATGCATGCATAAGTTTTTCCATGTCTTGTTGAGTCAGAAGCCCCTTAATTTTGGTTATATTTTTTAGGTGGTAATAAGCGGATTTAGTGACGGACTTTAAATGGCTATCAAATTTTAGGTCTGAGTCAATAATTACGCCAAGGTTTCTGACTTGATTTGTAGCTGTAAGTGACATTGTGCTAAGTTGGCTGCTTATCTTTGACCTTTCCTTTTTCGGCCCAAAAATGATCACCTCTGTCTTCTCCACATTTAACTGGAGAAAATTCTGGCACATCCATTCATTGATTTGACGAATGCATTTACTCAGGGAGACTAAGGGACTATAATCACGTGGGGACACAGAAATGTACAGTTGTGTGTCATCTGCATAGGCGTGATAGGAGATGTCATACTGTTCCATTATCTGAGCTAACGGAAGCATATAGATGTTAAATAAGAGTGGTCCAAGAATTGACCCTTGAGGGACTCCACACGTGAATTTGGTTCGTTCTGACTGATGGTTTCCGATTGACACAAAGAAATCCCTATCATGTAGAAAAGGCTGCTGTATAACTTGCTCATTTCATCATGATGAATAAATGTTTCTTCCATGGACTGATACGGTAAAATGAAAGTGAGAACATTTAAGTCGGAAATCCGTGAGAGCTCATTGCTGTCAACACGACAGTAACAATAGGAAAAATTGTTATTTGGGTTTGAGTTTCCCGACGGACAGATATAGTTGACGGACACACACAGGAAGTGTGTTGTTACGTTTGTTATGGTCCGAGTTGCGGAGCTGCAATAAACGTTGACTCAAATGAGTTCAAGAAACTAAATTCTGTGCTTTATGAAGAGTGGGGAAAAAAATCAGAATTTAACACAGACGAAATCATTCGGCCGATTAGAGTGAAGTATTACCGAAAAAAAATGGTGACGTCACGTACCGTAATGGTCGGCAACAGGTCGCCGCATACGTTTCTTCAACACAATGTGGCCGTGTCAATTAAAAAAAATCGGTTTATATACAGTGCCCTCCATAATTATTGGCACCCCTGGTTAAGATGTGTTTTTTAGCTTCCAATATTTTTTTTTAATTCAAATAATATGAGACCTTAATGGAAAAAAAGAGAAAAATCCAACCTTCAATACAAGTGCATTTATTCAGTTGGGAAAAAAATCCCACATAAAGAAATAATTATTTGACATCAAATAATGTGTGTCACAATTATTAGCACCCCTGGTGTTAATACTTTGTACAACCCCCTTTTGCCAACAAACGGCATCTAATCTTCTCCTATAATGTTTCACAAGCTTGATTTTGTGTCTGGTGAACCATTTCTGTGTAGATTTGGCCATATGTTTAGGGTCATTGTCTTGCTGAAAGACTCAGTGATGACCCATCTTCAGCTTTCGGGCAGAGGGCAACAGATTTTGATTTAAAATGTCCTGGTATTTTAAAGCATTCATGATGCCATGCACCCTAACAAGGTTCCCAGGGCCTTTGAAAGCGAAACAGCCCCACAGCATCACTGACCCACCCCTATACTTCACAGTGGGTATGAGGTACTGTCTACACGCCAACAAGATGTTTGAGAGGCATGCACGGAGAAAACCTTTCCTCACTCACAATCATAAAGGCAAACGTCTGGAGTTCGCCAAGCGGTATTGGGGCTTCAACTGGGACCGTGTGCTTGGGTCAGATGAGACCAAGATTGAGCTTTTTGGCAACAAACACTCTAAGTGGGTCTGGCATGCTGAAAAGCACCTCATACCCACTGTGAGGTATGGGGGTGGGTCAGTGATGCTGTGGGGCTGTTTCGCTTCCAAAGGCCCGGGGAACCTTGTTAGGGTGCATGGCATCATAAATGCTTTGAAATACCAGGACATTTTATATCAAAATCTGTTGCCCTCTGCCCGAAAGCTGAAGATGGTTTGTCACTGGGTCTTTCAGCAAGACAATGACCCTAAACATATGGCCAAATCTCCACAGAAATGGTTCACCAGACACAAAATCAAGCTTGTGAAACATTATAAAAGATTAGATGCTGTTTTGTTGGCAAAATGGGGTTGTACAGAGTATTAACACCAGGGGTGCTAATAATTGTGACACACATTATTTGATGTCAAATAATTATTTCTTTATGTGAGATTTTTCCCCCACTGAATAAATGCACTTGTGTTGAAGGTTGGATTTTTCTCTTTTTTTCCATTAAGGTCCCATATTATTTGAATAAAAAAATAAAAATTATTAGAAGCTAAAAAACGCATCTTAACCAGGGGTGCCAATAATTATGGCGGGCACAATATATATGTAATAAATATATATTTCTGTCTCCATCCATGTACCCGTTTATAATGCGCACCATGATTTTACAAGTTGAATTTGGGGAAAAAAAGTGCGCGTTATATTCAGGAAATTACAGTATATTAAACACTGGAAACGTTAGCATTGCTACATTGAGGCTAATGGGGAAAAAAGACAAGCTACTTTAGCCTGCTATAAAACATTGGCAGTCTTCTCCAAAACGCGTACTTGCCTTGTCTTTTTTCCCCATTAGCCTCAAAGTAACAATGCTAACGTTTACGGTGTTTAATATAGATGTTTCCTTGTTTTGTATGTGCGAACTTTAATTCTACAGCGTGTTGATGACCAATAAACAGGGGTGAAAGTGGGCCAGAACGGTCAGGAAAGCAGTTCCGGTATAAGATTCAGGGCCAGAACGCAGTTCCGGTATAAGATTCAGGGCCGTAATGCTGTTCCGGTACAAGCATAATAAAGTGCTTGTGTAGCGTAATACGTTTCCACCAATATCTATTATTGATTTTATTCCATGGACGGCATGGAGGTTTCCCCAGCTGCTGCAGTTATCTGAGTCTGACGATGATGAATCACGTCAATGTGCGAATGCACGCAGCAAAGCAAAACGCCTGGATTCATTTATCCGTTCAATTGGATGACATACTTACATGTGATCAGCAGAGATAGTCACCTCTGATTAGTTCAAATGTGCATGTTTTCTGGAACAGCAAAAAAAAAAAAAAAAGGTTGTTGAATTGATGTGACCAAAAAAAAGGGTAATGCAACATAAAATGGATCAAATCTTTAAGAGAAACGAAAGAGTTGAGGAGGCTTACTTATCATATTTAGTTTTATTTGCTCTGATGGGGAGGTTCAGAACATCTTAGCTCTCAATGTGCACTTTGGACTTATATTTGTTCATTTATGTTAGGCTACTTATTCATTTCCTTATGATTTAAAAAAGTCGATGTTTGTGCGATCTTCAAAATATCTTCCATTTCACTCTGCATAATATAAGTCATTTGTACTTATTTTTCTGAATGTATGTTACTTTTAATCTTTGTTATTAAAAAAAGTAAATGTTTACATTAACTTCAATTTTAATATTCAATTTTAATATCCATCCTATGTTCTTTAGTAGTTAAAATTTAGATTTGGAATTTAGTATGTGAGGGAAAATAATAATAAATTAGGAGGTGGAGGTTGGGGTTACTGCCGTTTTTGTTAACTTTTATTTTGCAAATCATTTGAAAAAATACCATTTTGAATGAAAATCAGTTTTTGTATGTGTTATAGAAATAACTGTGTTAAAACAGTTTTCTTTGCATTTCAGTAGTTTAAGAGGTTTGCCCCCCCCCCCCCCCCCCCAAAAAAAAAAAAGAATACAAAAAATTTACATCGGGGAGTTCCGGCAAGAATTTCTAGCCACTTTCACCCCTGCCAATAAACATCTGTGAAAGGAACTGGAGTGTCATATGCCATCAACATGCATAAATAAACGCAGCCGTGAAAATTTCCGCCCTCATTTTATTCACCGTGCCATAAACGGACCCATTGCATATCGTGACATACTTAACAACTTTAATAAAAAACATGTCGTTTGTTAGTTAGATGGACTTACGATCTGCCAGCTTGTTGTCTCCTGTCATCTTCCAAAATTACAACTGGGTGACGGCGCTTTAGGTGTTCATTCACAGCCCACGTGCAGCCTGGTATGCAAGTTTGGCATTGAAGAGACAGGACACAACAGTGTACCCTGCTTTGTTTCGTTGAAAAAAGTCAATGTTTTGGCCACTTTGGTGCGCTTTTTTGGCTTTGTCAGACGCGGGGAGAGCGGCACATTCTCGACTTTCCACTCATATATTTTTTTAACCCTTCATTAACCATTGACGGAATGTCATGCTCGTCGATGCATTTATGTTATCGATGATGCCGACTTGTCAGGACAGCTCTAATATAGCGGGGCATTGCAGGAGAATCCCACATTAAAGCCAAATTATTACACGGAGCCAGTGTCATTTCAATGGCCAGCAGTAGAAGATGCTGGTCTCTGATAAGGGGCACATGTGTTCCATCACACTTAAAACAGAGTTTCTGCAAACACACAAAACAAGCCTGCAGCAACATGACAGAGTTGAGGACATGACAACTGTATAATGTGATAGAAATGTTTATATGGTAAAATGGAAATTATTTCTCCATAGAAATGTTTACTTTCTTTAAAACTATTTTAAAAAAGGAAGAAAATAACTTTAAGTTTATTGCAGGATGCGTTTTTTTCTGTTTCTTTCATCATTTAGAGTGGATACGTTGTAATTGTAAAATATGTTCTGCATCAGGAAGCTTCCCAAACAGTCCCAAATTTGATTACGTTGGCAAAAACCTCAAACAATGTGAAGGGAAGCCTGTCACTTATGGTCATGCCTTCCTTTTCATCATTATTGTTTTAAAAGAATAATTACTGTGTGTGTGTGTTTAAATAGAAAACATGCTTAAGAAATGTAAAATTAACGTAGTAGAAGCACTTTTGTCATATTGTCATTTCCAAACTCATTTAAAAAAGGATAAATCAGAAAAAGGAAGACCGTAGTCCTCTGAAAGTTAACTACAGTCATGTTTTATTTGTTTAATCCTGGAGGCTTCACTCTATCCCCTGCTGCTGTCCTCCTGTGATCTTTACGTCCTGTATTTAGCATTTACAATTTCTCTTTTATAGGACAATTACATTTTTTGGCTCCGAGCTCTGTTGTTTTTTTGACTGCCTTCCTTTTATGTTAAATCACTAGGACATGTAAGTCGTTCCCTGATTTTCGAGACATGACATCTCTAGAACTGTGCAATTCAGGTCAAAGATATGGAGCTCATTAAAAGTTTGCACACAACAGCAAATTCCCAGCAAGATGGGGGATCAGGAGGGAAAATTTTCGGTCAGAAAAGACCAAAAATAACACCTGTGGATGGAGCAGCTCGCCTTTTTCAAATGACTATTGAAAATGACAAAGTCAAGAAAACTTTGTCGTTGTCTTCAACAGCTTTCAACAGGCGTCACATGCAAAGACATCACAAAACAGTGGATACTGTGCTTTTCTTCTGATGTCAAATTGAATCCATATTTTTGAATGCATCACGCTATGATAGAAAAATAATCATCAAGGCGTTTATTCTCTTACATCATTGAAATGATGACTCTCCCAAAAGAGTACAGAAAACTTCCCACCCTCCACAACCAACATTTATAGCCAGGCACACAATTTGTCTCATTAATTGAGCAATAATATTCATTTAGTGGCCCTAATATTTTAATACGTATTTTTGGGAAATACTTTAAACACAGTGCTCGAGTGTTGCGCCGAGATTTTTCCATTTTAAAAAGTCAATACCCATCCTGTTGTAGTCATTGTTTTGATTCTTTGATTATAATGATTTGCTACCCTCCACCAATCAGCCAATTATGAGATAAGTTCTTAGTCTAGCAACTTCTACAAAGACAAAGGTTGCAGAAATAAGACAATTAAATGCTTATACAGTGGGGCAAATAAGTATTTAGTCAAACACTAATTGTGCAAGTTCTCCCACTTGAAAATATTAGAGAGGCCCGTAATTGTCAACATGGGTAAACCTCAACCATGAGAGACAGAATGTGGACCCCCCCCCCCCCCCCCCCCCCCAGAAAATCACATTGTTTGATTTTTAAAGAATGTATTTGCAAATCATGGTGGAAAATAAATCTTTGGTCACCTACAAACAAGCAAAATTTCTGGGTGTCAAAGAGGTCTAACTAATAACGAGGTCTAACGAGGCTCCATTCGTTACCTGTATTAATGGCACCTGTTTTAACTCATTATTGATATGACACCTGTCCACAATCTCAGTCAGTCACACTCCAAACTCCACTATGGCCAAGACCAAAAAACTGTAGAAGGACACCAGAGACAAAATTGTAGACCTGCACCAGGCTGGCAAAACTGAATCTGCAATAGGTAAAACGCTTGGTGTAAAAAAAAAAACAACTGTGGGAGCAATTATTAGAAAATGGAAGACATACAAGACCACTGATAATCTCCCTCGATCTGGGGCTCCATGCAAGATCTCACCCCGTGGCATCAAAATGATAACAAGAGCGGTGAGCAAAAATCCCAGAAACACACGGGGGGACCTAGTGAATGACCTACAGAGAGCTGGGACCACAGTAACATAGGCTACTACTATCAGTAACACAATGTGCCGCCAGAGACTCAAATCCTGTACTGCAGGACGTGTCCTCCTGCTGAAGTAAGTACACGTCCAGGCCCGTCTGCGGTTCGCTAGAGAGCATTTGGATGATCCAGAAGAGGACTGGGAGAATGTGTTATGGTCAGATGAAACCAAAATGGAATTTTTTTGGTAGAAGCACAGGTTCTCGTGTTTGGAGGAGAAAGAATACTGATTTGCAACTGAAGAACACCATACCCACTGTGAAGCATGGGGGTGGAAACATCATGCTTTGTGGCTGTTTTTCTGCAAAGGGACCAGGACAACTGATCTGTGTAAAGGAAAGAATGAACGGGGCCATGTATCGAGAGATTTTGAGTGAAAATCTCCTTCCCTCAGCAAGGGCGTTGAAGATGAGACGTGGCTGGGTCTTTCAGCATGACAATGATCCCAAACACACAGCCAGGGAAACAAAGGAGTGGCTTCGTAAGAAGCATCTCAAGGTCCTGGAGTGGCCTAGCCAGCCATCAAGGTCTCAACTAGGGGTGCACGATATCCAATTTTTTAAAACCGATATCGATAACTTCCTGCTCCTCAAAGCCAATACCGATACGATAACCGATAATATATATATAATTTTTAAATGTATATTCACATGGGTTTTTGAACACGTGTAGGCCAAAAATACTACTGGTGGATTCAGCATAGACTTTCCTTTGACCTAACCAGAATTTTCATCATGACATGAACATTATTATAATGAAAAAAAAAAAAAAAACAAAGAAAAAAACAGTTTTGACTTCAAATAGAGTGCCCATATTTATTTTTTTCAAATAAATAAAATTTGAATCAATCACTATCACTTAGTCAATATTATTGATGATGTGTTCTCCTGAACAATGAGCACTGAACTAAAACAAATATAAACCCAACAGGTATTGTGCTTTGTCAGCAGATTAAACTTTTGGTGCAAGAGAAGAGGAGACTTTTGTGGTCTTGAAAGAAACAACTCAAACGCACACATCCCAATCCACCGACACCGTGCCAAAATTAATATCGATAGGCCTGATTATATATAATGTTATTGGATTTATTGGGTTGACGTCATAATTCCTATTATTGGACCGATAATTATCGTGCACAGCTCGTCTCAACCCCATAGAAAATCTGCGGAGGGAGTTGAAAGTCCATGTTGCCCAACGACAGCCCCAAAACATCACTGCTCTAGAGGAGATCTGCATGGAGGAATGGGCCAAAATACCAGCAACAGTGTGTGAAAAGCTTGTGAAGAGTTATAGAAAACGTTTGGCCTCCGTTATTGCCAACAAAGGGGTACATAACAAAGTATTGAGATGAACTTTTGGTATTGACAAATACTTATTTTCCTTCTTTAAAAATCAAACAATGTGATTTTCAGTTTTTTTTTTCACATTCTGTCTCTCATGGTTGAGGTTAACCCATGTTGACAATTTCAGGCCTCTCTAATATTTTCAAGTGGGAGAACTTGCACAATTAGTGGTTGGGGCAAATAGGTATTTAGTCATTGTATATCCATCTTCCCTCTTCTGTCCTCAGGTGTTTTTTTTTTTTTTTTGGCTAAGCAGGTTTTCAGGGTAAGAAATGCCGTTAAATATAATTACTTACCTTCTTTGGCTGGGTTGAAACAAGCGGTTGCGTGACGTCTGTAAACGGGGGTTTCCAGAGTAAAACGGACAAATTAAAAATACTTTGGGGGCTGAATCTGCTATAGCGGCATATAGACATATTGTTCTATCAAACACAACAGTTCATTTGGCTTAAAATACAGCAGTTTATTTTAAAGAGGGGGCAAGAGCAGAAACTGCTTTTTCAGTCTTGTCTGTGTTTTCCGCCATATACTTGTACTACAAGCATGATTACGTGCGTGTACTTGTAGTGCAAGTATAGCAACCAACAAAGCAAAGCTATCCGTGCACTTTCTCCAGAAATTGAGAATTTGAGGAGTTTGCGATCGAAATGCAACATTGGTATGATAACGTAGCTTGATTCCCCGTGGCAAAGCACTTATCTAGGAGCCCAAAAGGGTGCGCATCAATCCAGGTAGTCCCCAGGTTCCAAACGAGTTACATTCCTACACTGGCGACGGAACTCAAATTTCCATGTAAGTCGTAAATAACACTTTAAGAATAAAAATAACTATCCAAAATGTCCTAAAGTATTGCATTTTGTTTAATGGTGGAGGATACACTATCAATAATACTTCCATACAGGTGCACTCAGACGTCTCACATGGATAAAGGATCACTGCGCTATGGTTTGGCCCACATATGGCTGTAAGTTGCTTCAGGTAATATATGTTTCTGTATGCATTTGTAATTAGATTTAGAGCTATACTTTGTGGAGTTACGTGTAACCGATTTGCTATGAGAATTGTAGATACTTTAGCAATCGTAGCATTTAAGATAGCTGATCTTTATGAACCAAATTAGGCTAATTTAATCTACTACATTCAGTGCTTGATTTGTAAATATAAGGTGCTGGAACGCAAAGTACATATGACAGCGCAGGGATGACGAGACGGGCACAGGTCCTGGAACATACGCAGAAAATGGTGCTGAAAATAACACGCAAATGCCGACTTACAAGCCTCAATTTCAGATAATATCCATGTCATAAATGTTATGACAACAATTTACGTAGGCACGACAACGAACGAGCCACGGAAATTGCCGGTCCACATATTATTTTCTGTACACGAGAGGTGCCGGATCTGCCCAAATAAGTCCCGGAACACAGGGAGGCCAAAATCAAGAGGTTGTTCCGGCAGGATCAGGCACAAATTAACCCCTGACTGAATTTACATATTGATCAGAATAGCTGGACGTTTGAACACCAATCGTTTTGTGTCGAGTGTTTTACTGTTAAAATGCGTGTCATTTTGAACAGATGTGTAAATATGTGTGTTGCAGCCTTACAAATTGTCAAAAGTGAAGGAAGTAAAAAGCTTCAAAAAGCACAATTGCTTTGTTTGCTTTCTATCAAGCTGAACATTTTCAAGTTTAATGAGGACAGAACAAGTCATGTTAATTGAGTAAAGCAGGGGTCCCCAAACTTTTTCCGTTGAGGGCCACATAACTTTTCCCTTCTCTGATGAGGGGCCGGGGTCAGTTAAAAAAAAAAAAAAAAAAGTGTGACGATTGCAAGGGTGCCTAAATGTAAAAATGTATTGTTTTTCAGAAAGCCACAATCAAATAACCCTTGCTGGATTCTTCACGGAACAAAAGTAAATAAAATAAAAATATTAAAAATAAAATATATAATATAATAATACAATATAATGTAATATAACTAGGGCTGTCAAAATTATCGCATTAACGGGCGATAATTAATTTTTAAATTAATAACATTAAAATATTTGAGGCATTTAACGCACATGCCCCGCTCAAACACATTAAAGTGACAGCACAGTGTCATGTCCATTTGTTACTTGTTTTTTGGTGTTTTGTCGCCCTCTGCTGGCACTTGGGTGCGACTGATTTTATAGGTTTCAGCACCATGAGCATTGTGTAATTATTGACATCAACAATGGCGAGCTACTAGTTTATTTTTTGTTTGAAATTTTTACAAATTTTATTAAAACGAAAAAATTAAGAGGGGTTTTAATATAACATTTCTACAACTTGTACTAACATTTATCTTTTAAGAACTACAAATCTTTTATCCATGGATCGCTTTAACAGAATGTTAATAATGTTAATGCCATCTTGTTGATTTATTTTATAATAAACAGATACAGTACTTATTAGTGGTGTCAACAATAATCGATGCGGCGATGCATCCCGATGCGGGGCATGGACGATTCAATTCGATGCGGGCAACAAGCCGAATCGATTCAGCGCATTTTAAAATATATAAGTACATTCAAAAATCTTCCCTGCGCAATTCCGGTGATGCAATGGATTTGGTTTCCCCATTTGTATTACTATTGTCATGTTTCATTTTTTACACACTGCATAACTCTGGTCAAGTTTCCCACCAACCTCATAGAAGCCAAAATGTCTCCAGATGTCAGCTTTCAATGTCTTAGGTGCATCAAGAATCTTTCTTGCTCCCTCTTTCTCCGCTTCAGCCATTGTTATGTTATGTCCTATCTCTTAGAGCAGCGGTCTCAAACCGACTCCACAAAGGGCCGCAGTGGGTCCTGGTTTTTGTTCCAACAGATCCAGCACAAACAGTTCAACCAATGAGGTTTCTACTAACATAAGCAGCACCTGATTGCAATCAACTGATTACACTTGTAAGAAACCAGATTGGTGAAAAGGTATTTGTCTCGTTTGGTTGGAATGAAATCCAGTACCCCCAGCGGCCCTTTGAGGACCGGTTTGAGACCACTGTCTTAGAGGTTAGATCTTGTGCCCGAACCCGAACGGGTCGGGCCCAAAATGTTAAGCATTCATGTTCGGGTCGGGTCTGGTCGGGCCGCCCCGCGCCGGACTAATAAATTATAAAAAAAAAAATTTTTAATTAAAAAATGGGATAAAACCGAGAGCAGGCTCTCTGTATTGTGCATTTGCTTGTGCACTCACATGAAGCAGTGGCGCCGCCCGCTTTTTTTCTCCTTCTCCGCTAAGGCGCTTGCGATTCGTTACGAAAGACACTTTTATTTACGCACACAAAGGCAACACAAATGTGATCCTTTTGAATCCTCTCCTCTGTGTGTCTGCAAACTCGTTTTTTTTTTCTTTTAATATTAAACTTTCCCAGCGTTATTTCGTTGTGTAATGATTTTATAATGATCACAAAAATATGTAGACTATTTAAACATTAAGAAAACTTGCGTTTTTTTTTCTGCCAACTGAGAATTCGTTACGAAAGACACTTTTTTATGCACACAAAGGCAACACAAATGTGATCCTTTTGAATCCTCTCCTCTGTGTGTCTGCAAACTCAGTTATTATTATTATTTTTTATATTAAACTTTCCCAGCGTTATTTCGTTGTGTAAATGATTTTATAATGATGACAAAAATATGTAGACTATTTAAAACATTAAGAAAACTTGCGTTTTTTTCTGCCAACTGAGAATTCGTTACGAAAGACACTTTTTTATGCACACAAAGGCAACACAAATGTGATCCTTTTGAATACTCTCCTCTGTGTGTCTGCAAAATCGCATGTTTTTTTTTTTTTTTTTTTTAATATTAAACTTTCCCAGCGTTATTTCGTTGTGTAAATGCTTCTATAATGATCACAAAAATATGTAGACTATTTAAACATTAAGAAACATGCGTTTTTTCTGCCATCTCGAAGAAATGAAAATAAATTGCTGCTGCTGCGTTTTTTTTTCTTTCGCGTCACTCCAAGCCGGTCGGGCTTTAATACCAGCGGGCCGTGTCGGGTCGGGCTGGATTTTTTAGGCCCCATCTAACCTCTACTATCTCTCTGCGCTCTCAATTGCAAAAAAAAAAAGATATTTCCTCATGTTGAAACAGATTGTTATGGCTGCTAAAATGCTGCTGCACTTCATTTTAATTCATTATTTTTTATTGTTATGTGGTAGTTACTGATTGCATTTCTAAGTTGATTGCACATATATAGTGGGCTAGGCCTACATTTTACTTTTGTTCTACATTGCAATTTAGTTGGATGTTTTGTTTGCAACTGAACTGATCCCTGGATTGATATTGCGATAAAGATGCTGCTGCACTACAATATTTTCTTTGTCGCTTTCTTTAATATTTACTTGAATATTTTTATCGATGGGTTGTTGTGACTAAAATACAGTGACTGTTATTACTGATTTTGCACAGATGTTGCACTGTGTGAAAGGCTGCTACCGTGTGTAAAAAAAAAAAAAAGAGAAAGCCCTGGTCTCATTCAACGCACCAATTAAATGCTGTGATCTGTTTTTTTTTTTTTTTTTAATATATATCTAAAAGTATTTTCATTTGACTTCAACCAGGAGTGACACAAGAGCCAATAAAAAGTTGTTTAATGTCTGACCGCTTGTGTTGCCTCATGATTCACGAAAAATATGCTTTGCTTTAGAATTTTCATGCATCCCAGGCTTTAAGGCATCGCGATGCATTGCCGAATCGAACCGAATCGAATCGTGACCCTCTGAATCGAATTGAATCGAATCGTGGCCCTCCGAATCGTGATCGAATCGAATCGTGAGGGTAGTACCGATGCACACCTCTAGTACTTATGTACAGTATGTTGAATGTATATATCCGTCTTGTGTCTTATCTTTCCATTCCAACAATAATTTACAGAAAAATATGGCATATTTTAGAGATGGTTTGAATTGTGATTAATTACTATTATTTTTAAGCTGTAATTAACCTGATTAAAAATTGTAATCGTTTGACAGCCCTAAATGTCATATAATATAATATAATATAATAACACTATTAATCAAATAGATAATAACCAAATAACCCTCTCTGGGTTCTTCACAGAAAAAGCCACAAAATAAATAACACAAGTAAAAAAAAAAAAAAAAAAATGTTCAGGGGGCCGGACCTAATGTAGATGCGGGCCGTATCTGACCCGCGGGCTGTAGTTTGGGGACCCCTTGAGTAAAGTAAAAAATAAGATACTGTGAGGTACATTTAGGTACTGTTTGTGCGACATAAAAAAAAAAAAAAAAAGACGAGACAAAATGTCAGATGAGACTCCGGCGTCGTAAAGTCGAAATCGCATAAGTCGAATACGTCGTAACCTGGTGACTACCTGTATTTAGATCCTAGTTGTAGTACCATTTTTGGCCACCAACCTTACATATTGCTCCTTTAAGTTCATTTTGTATCTCATTAACCTACGCCGGGAAACACCTAATGACTCTATAGACGAGCAAATTACAGAGTTAATGTTGAGTTCTTTAATTAGACTTTACTAGTTAACCATCATTTGGAGGATTTTATAGATCTACTTTCCAGAAAACTGCTGCATTACACATCATAGAATGTGTCAGTCACGGTACTTGCAAGGTTTGTTTTTCTCCTCCACATCATGATGCAGTTTGACTATTTTTAATCACCGTTTTAGCAGTTACGACGCGGCTGTCCCATTTCCTGCTACAAAAGTGTGTAGTAGTAGCTATTAGTGCAAGTAATTCCATCCAGCAGGCATCCAGTTGTGCATGTGATCAACTGAGAAGAAAACAACCTTCGCAGTGGAAAACCTGAGCTAAATTCCTCCATTGTCCCACTTTGATGAGGCGGTTTCTGTGGTTGCACGTTCCTTTCATGTATTTTGGGAATATTTAGTAGCTAATAAATTTTACTCAAGTAAGAATAGCGTTACTTCAAAATAATATTACTAAAGTAAAAGTAGTCATCCAAATTATTTACTCAAGTACAAGTAAAAAAAAATGTTCTTAAAAACATATTTACCGAATGTACACTTTACATCTACATTTGTATGTACAGTGCATAAACGCACATATCATATGAGAGAGAATGAATATACAGTACGGATTATATTATTTATACAATATTTTATGTATGTTATTCATATTATTAATATTTGCATGTTTAAAACTATTACTGTTTTTATAATGACATATCCATATATTGGGTTTTATATACACTTATTAACATTATATATGTACTAGGGCTGTCAATATTATCGCGTTAACGGACGGTAATTAAATTTTAATTAATCACATTAAAATATTTGACGCATTTAATGCACATGCCCCGCTCAAACAGATTAAAATGACAGCACAGTGTCATGTCCACTTGTTATTTGTTTTTTGTTGCTTTGTTGCCCTCTGGTGGCGCTTGTGTGCGACTGATTTTATGGGTTTCAGCACCATGAGCATTGTGTAATTATTGACCTCAACAATGGCGAGCTACTAGTTTATTTTTTGATTGAAAATTTTACAAATTTTATTAAAACGAAAACATTAAGAGGGGTTTTAATATAAAATTTCTATAACTGACTAACTAACTGTACAAAAATT
This sequence comes from Corythoichthys intestinalis, assembly GCF_030265065.1. Taxonomy (NCBI): domain Eukaryota; kingdom Metazoa; phylum Chordata; class Actinopteri; order Syngnathiformes; family Syngnathidae; genus Corythoichthys; species Corythoichthys intestinalis. The sequence goes on from NC_080402.1 coordinate 13,156,211, forward strand.
TATCTTTTAAGAACTACAAGTCTTTCAATCCATGGATCGCTTTAACAGAATGTTAATAATGTTAATGCCATCTTGTTGATGCATTGTTATAATAAACAAATACAGTACTTACGTACAGTATGTTGAATGTATATATCTGTCTTGTTTCTTATCTTTCCATTCCAACAATAATTTACAGAAAAATATGGAATATTTTATAGATGTTTTGAATTTCGATTAATTACGATTAATTCATTTTTAAGCTGTGATTAACTCGATAAAAATTTTAATCGTTTGACAGCCCTAATATGTACAAAAAAATGTATGTAAAAAAAATGCACTATTGGTGCCAAATAACTGGGAGAGAGGTTGAAATCTGCGGGTTCAAGTAATCTTGATGATACTACACTATGTCAAATAATTTATTTCTTACAGTGTGTTAAAGTTATTGAACACTTCGGCGTGATCATACGACTTCCTAATGCAAGCTTGTGTGCGGTCATGTGACTGTATTGTTATGTCCATTGTTGTTAATAAAGGCGTTAGAGAATAACAGTGCTGTAGTGAGTAATCTAATTAATTACTTTTCCCATATTTGCAACACTTTTACCATTACTGAGGATGTGAACGGGCACATTACAATTCGGCGGAATCAAGAGCGAGTTGCCTGATTTTATCACAGCTGTCTGGGAGTGAGCAGAGCGGGAGGGGGGAGGCGGGAAGGGGATGGTAACGCCGTTACAAACGCGATGATGATTGGCTAGGTGGCTCGGAGAGTTAGCATAGCATTCGCATTCTCGCTTTAGCTTGGGTTAGGGTTGGGGTTCTCGCTTTAGCTTGGCGAACGTCATCGGAAACTTTTTGTTGTCCAGGTGGGTACAATTAATTGAAAATAATGTACTATTTTCCTGATGACTGTGCATGACCATCACCAAGTTGGTGTTGTCCTTGTAGATGCTACAATATAATACAGTATGTATATACAGTGCCCTCCATAATTATTGGCACCCCTAAAAAAGATATTTTTTAGCTTGTAATAATTTTTTTAAAAATTCAAATAGTATGGGACTTTAATGGAAAAAAGAGAAAAATCCAACCTTTAATACAAGTGCATTCATTCAGTGGGGGGAAAAAATCCCACATAAAGAAAAAAATATTTGACATCAAATAATGTGTCACAATTATTAGCAGCCCTGGTGTTAATATTTTGTACAACCCCCTTTTGCCAACAAAACAAGGTCTGGGGACTGAGACAGCCATGGGAGGAGCTTGATTTAGTGTCTGGTGAACCATTTCTGTGTAGATTTGGCCATATGTTTAGGGTCATTGTCTTGCTGAAAGACCCAGTGACAACCGATCTTCAGCTTTCGGGCAGAGGGCACCAGATTTTGATTTAAAATGTCCTGGTATTTCAAAGCATTCATGATGCCATGCACCCTAACAAGGTTCCCAGGGCCTTTGGAAGCGAAACAGCCCCACAGCATCACTGACCCACCCCCATACTTCACAGTGGGTATGAGGTGCTTTTCAGCATGTGCATCTTTCGTGGCACGCCAGACCCACTTGTTGCTAAAAAGCTCAATCTTGGTCTCATCTGACCAAAGCACACGGTCCCAGTTGAAGCCTGGGACCGTGTGTATTTTTGTGTGTTGTAAGATTCGTCTTGGAAGTACATTATCTCAAAAAGTTACCGACAGCCATGTGAAAAAATTAGGACACCCCATTAAATATTCAGTTCTTTATTTATAAATGTTCACATATCAATGTCTGATCTGTGTTTTCTTTATCTCTGGAAAAGAAAGTGATTTAATTGCAAGTAAACAACAAAAATTAACATTGTTTTACTTATTACACCAAATATATCAACAAAAATGCATATTCTCACTGAGGAAAAAGTTAGGACACCCTACCAGCAAATAGCCTTTGGCTGAAATAACTTCAGTAAGACGCTTTTTGTAGCCATCTACCAGTCTTTGACATTGGTCTGAAGAAAGTTTGCCCCACTCCTCAATGCAGAATACTTTCACCTGTGAGATGTTTGAGGGGTTTCTTGCATGTACAGCCCGTTTCAAGTCACCCCACAGCATCTCAGTGGGATTAAGATCTGGGCTTGACTTGGCCATTCCAGGACTCTCCATTTCTTCCTTTTCAGCCAGTCCTTGGTGGATTTACTGGTATGTTTTGGGTCATTGTCATGTTGCAGGGACCAGTTTCGCTTCAGCTTTAGTTTTTTCACAGATGATCTCACATGTTCCTCAAGCACCCTCTGAAACACAATAGAATTCATGGTGAATTATATTATGGTGAGCTGGCCAGGTCCTGCTATAGCAAAACATCCCCAAACCACGACACTTTACAGTTGGTATGAGGTTCTTTTCCTGGAATTCAATTTTAGAACCAAAGACCATTATCCCAGATGTCCTGGTCTTTGTCTACATTCACTATGGCAAACTCTGGCCTTCATGTTCTTCTTGGAGAGCAAAGGTTTCCTCATTGCACACACCTCCCATGTAGGTTAAACTTGTGAAATCTCTTTCTGATTATAGAGGCATGTACTTTCACATCAAGAGCCTGCTCTAGGTCCCGTGATGACATTTTAGAGTTTTTTGAGATTTCTTTTAGCATCTTGCGGTCTGCTCTCGTGATGAACATGTTTGGCTGCCCAGACCTTGGCATGCTGGCAATTGTTTTGAATGTCCTCCACTTGTAGACTATTTTCTGGACAGTGGAATGGCTGATTTTATCTTCTTTTGAGATCTTTTGAAATCCCTTACCAGACTCATAAGCGTCTACAATCTTCTTTCTGAAGGCCTCTGACAGCTCCTTTGATATCACCACGGTGTTATCTCTCACTTCAACAGTCAGGGGCACGCCAAATAAATGTGAGGATTAAATAAGACAAGCCTCATTCAAAACACTGGGTTATGATGTTCTAATCATGTGCACCTGATGTAATACCACTGTGTGTGATTTTAAGTGAGATTCAATGTGGGGGTGTCGTAATTTATTCCTCAACAGAACTTACATTTATTTAAAATTACATTTATTTAAAATTTTACTAAAGGTTATTTTAAAAAAAAAAAGGTTATTTCTAGTTTCAATTGTTTAGTTCTATTACTTGAATCTCTCAAGGTTGTTAAAATTGATATTAGATATCAATATGACCAAATATGTTTGAAAACACACAATTATTTAAACATGTCTGTAAGTAAATGTAACAGAGTAAATTTAATGCATTTTACCCTCCTCTGGTGTTAGGGTTAGTTCTCAGGTGTGTTTAGTATCATGGAATCTCTTATGAATTGCAGGACTGTGTGATGGTCCCCAAAGGTTCTTAAATGGATCTGGAAAGTTGCTCCAAGGTCAGTGGTGAGTCATGGAGCATATTGGTGGACCACTCAGGATAGTTGTGCTACTGTGTCATCATCACTACACCGGGATGTGAAGGTCAGGCTTTTTAGTTTAGTATGTTCATTTTAACTTGTAATCTTGTACATTGAAGGCCTTTTGTGTAACAACATGGCAGTGAATCATATTTCATCTCTTTGCAAAAGTCAAATTAACAAAGACACACAGCGGGGCAGATATTGAAAATGTGCACTGAGGGTGTGAAAAGTAAAACAGATCAGATTCTTGTCCAGTGTCAACGCAGCCGGGGCCTGATAAAATAGATCAAAATTACATTATTGGCTTTTATAGACCACTGAAAACATAGCCCAAAGGTATGCTGTTTGGCACGGGGCAGCACGTAATATGTCCAAGAATTGTTACCATCTGGCTTGTCTGCAGGGAACGCTCCTCTCCTAAAAACAAGCAAAAAAAACAAAAAAAAAAAACCCGATATGTCTAAAGCAAGGGCGTAGGTTTGGTCTCAATATTGGTAGGGACGATATAACAGCATAACCTGCATGTACACTTTTTGCTGGGGACGGGACATTAAATAAGACCAAACACATTGGGTGAACGGGGGTCAGGGCAACATTTCTCACCAATGTGAACTTAATTGATAGGCTAAATGATTAATGCAAAGCAAATCTGTGTCGACCTGTACTAACTTTAACACCTCAAATTTAGAACGTCTTAATCTGATCATCTCCATCTTGTTTTTAGTGTTAAAGGCTAGTTAACAGATTAATGCGTCAGATTCTTCCACTTACTTCAAGTGAATATTAGGGCTGTCAAACGATTAAAATTTTTAATCGAGTTAATTACAGCTTAATTAACCGTAATTAATCGCAATTCAAACCACCATGCCATATTTTTCTGTAAATTATTGTTGGAATGAAAAGATAAGACACAAGACATATATACATTCAACATACGGTACATAAGTACTGTATTTGTTTATTATAACAATAAATCAATAAGATGGCATTAACATTATTATTCTCTTAAAGCGATCCATGGATAGAAAAACTTGTACTAACATTTATCTTTTAAGAACTACAAGTTATAGAAATTTTATATTAAAACCCCTCTTAATGTTTTCGTTTTATTAAAATTTGTAAAATTTTCATTCAAAAAATAAACTAGTAGCTCGCCATTGTTGATGTCATTACACCATGCTCACTCCCCAAACTCATAAAATCATTTGGACCCAAGCGCCAGCAGAGGGCGCCAAACAACAAAAAACAAGTAACAAGCGGACATTACACTGCTGTCATTTTAATCTGAGCGGGGCATGTGCGTTAATTGCGTCAAATATTTTAACGTGATTAATTTTTAAAAATTAATTACCGCCCGTTAACGCGCTAATTTTGACAGCCCTTGTAAATATTACTATTTGTTATACTGAGTTTACTGAGCCCATACATCTAAAAATTGGTCATTTTTCACCTAAATCAAGAAAAAAAAATGCTTTCAAATAATGTTTTGAACAATAATTCTTGGATTAAGTATTAATTAATAATTCTGTATAAGTATTTTATCTCCAAACTCCCTACACCAACTTGGACATCAGCTGATACAATGAACCCACTCAAATTGACAATATGTGAAATTCCATGGCAATCAATGGCTTTTGAATGATATGTGGAAAAAAAAAACAAAAAAACTGATAATAACTGGACTGTAACACAAACATGCTTGACTGTGCGTCCCGGGCTGTTGGGGGACGGGTATCGATAAGCATTTGCTTTTTCCCGTCTTTCCTTTGTCTGTCATTGTCTTTCTTTCGGGCAAATTCCACACTCTGAAACTGTCAATGATTATGATGATGATAATGACAATAAATTCATTCATTCATTCATTAAGAACATTTCTGACAAACTCATTTTTCTTATAAGATTTAATATACAAACATTTTGCTTAAAATAAGTCTGCTAAGCTTATTTTCAGCTAGCTCTTATTTCAAGAAATCTAAGTGAATAAAATTGACTTGAAGCACTGTAGCAGTAGCAAAATTAGTTGTGTGTTCCCCACCTCCACAACATTGATGTCTTTTTACATTACTTACAGTGGCTGCTGCTGGCGGGAAAAAAACTTCTAAAAACCCTAGTCTTTCAAGCGGGCGGGTGAGGCGGCATGTTGTATTTCTGTCTGGTTGCGAATGCGTTGTGTGTGTGTGTGTGGGGGGGGGGGGGGATTTCAAGTCATCAGCCAATCAAACCTGTTTGAGTGAAAAAAATGGACTGCCACATTCAGCGAGTGAAAAGGGGTCAATGTAAGTCTGAACATAATGAAAGTATTGTAATTCACTTAATAATGGCAGGATCAATTCTATCCTTACAACTTATAGGAAGCCAATCTAAATGACCTATATAACTAAAGTCATTCTATAACGCAAATAAGTTTGCTTCAAAGTTGGTGGTGACAATTTAAGCATCCTGAAAAATTGGTAGCAATATGTCCCCACCGTCCCTATGCAAACCTACGCCCTAGGTCTAAAGCCATAACAGTTCGATTCCGATTTGGTTCAGTTTGGAAGCGATGCGATTCAATACAATATACAGTGGGGAGAACAAGTATTTGATACACTGCCGATTTTGCTGGTTTTCCCACTTGCAAGCCATGTAGAGGTCTGTAATTTGTATCATAAGTTCTCTTCAACTGTGAGGGACGGAATCTAATACAAAAATCCAGAAAATTACATTGTATAATTTTTATATAATAAATTTGTATTTAACTGCACGAAATAAGTATTTGATACATTACCAACTAGTAAATATTTCGGCTCTTAGTTCTTTTATAAGAACCCCTCCTGTTCTCCACTCATTACCGGAAGTAACTGCACCTGTTTGAACTTGTTACCTGTATAAAAGACACCTGTTCACATGCTCAAACAAACAAACTCCAACCTCTCCACAATGGCCAAGACCAAAGAGCTGTGTAAGGACATCAGGGATAAAATAATAGACCTGCACAAGGCTGGAATGGCTACAGGAAAATAAGCAAGCAGCTTGGTGAGAAGGTACACAGCAAAAATTAAAGAGTTGAAATTCCAGGGTTAAACATTTCAGAGTTGATTTCAACTCCCAATGTGTCATTTTAACACCATTGTATTTAAATTGGGTTCAGTGTTGGAGTTATTTGAAAGAGTTGATCATGTCAATGTTATCCAACTCAGTCCCGAGTTAATACCACTCAATTCTAACACTTTCTGGTGTAATGGTTAGGTGTCTGGAGTCATTTTAAATAGTTGATGGAAATCGGAGTTAATACTACTCCCAAAGTGTTGTTTTAACACTGTCTGGTGTAATGGTTAAGTGTTTGGAGTTGTTTTTAATTGTTGATTCAAATCACTCCGCCCTGGAGTTGATTTCGACTCCCAAAGTGTAATTTTTAACACCCTCTGATTTAAATGGTGTGACATCAGTGTTAACTCAACTCAGGATAGATGTAAATAAGCTCCTCCCGCGACTCACACACCTGCACTTCATTTTGAATTTGATGAGCCAACAGACCAACACGGTGCTGCGTCGCGACCAGATTTATTTTTTGTCAAACATGATGTTTACAGAGATGTTTGATGAGCATCGTCATGCTTTCAGAGTATCCACAAGTGAGGAAAGGTGTATAAATAAAATGTCTGAGCTGAAATGTTGCACACCGTTCGATGTTCAGAGCTCATACAGTGCCTCAGATGAACATCTATATATTATAGTTGATTTTATACTGCTGTAATGAAAGACTGACTGGACTGGGGAGAACATGGCCAAACGAAATGTTTTATTTATTTTAATATTTTATTTGTTTTAATAAATGTTTTATATGTGAAACTCTCATTTGTCTAATCCCTATTTTTAACTGTGGTAAAGAGTAAAACCTTTTAATTATTCAACTCTCAGAAGGAGTAAAAAAAAACATTTAATTATTTAACTCTCGTAAAGAGTAAATCAATTGTATTTAACTCTGGTAAGGAGTAAAATGATTAGGTATTCAACTCTGTGAAAGAGTAAAATATTTAACTCAGAGCACAGTGTTATTTATTCTAACTCTGGTAAGGAGTAAACATTTAACCCAGAGCAGTGTTATTTGCCTAATAACGTCAACTCTGGTAAAGAGTTAAAGAAGGAACTCTTGGTGTGGTGTTGATATTGAACTATTTCCAAAGTGTTAATTTGACTCTAGAAAGTGTGGACCTATATAAAGTCTGAAAAGGAGTTGAAATTGACTCTGTGAGAATCAATTCAACACCAGGCTTTTTGCTGTGTAACAACTGTTGGAGCGATTATTAGAAAATGGAAGAAGTTCAAGTTGACGGTCAATCTGCCTCGTTCTGGGGCTCCATGCGAGATCTCACCTCGTGGGGCATCACTGATCATGAGGAAGGTGAGGGATCAGCCCAGAATTACACGGCAGGACCTGGTCAATGACCTGAAGAGAGCTGGAACCACAGTCTCGAACAAAACCATCGGAAACACGTTACGCCGTCATGGATTAAAATCCCACAGCGCACGCAAGGTCCCGCTGCTGAAGGCTGTGCATGTCCAGACACGTCTGAAGTTTGCCATTGACCATCTGGATGATCCAGAGGAGCAATGGGAGAAGGTCATGTGGTCGGATTAGACCAAAATGGAACTTTTTGGTCTAAACTCGGCTCGTCGTGTTTGGAGGAAAAAGGAGGATGAGTACAACCCCAAGAACACCATCCAAACTGTGAAACATGGAGGAGGAAACATCATTTTTTGGGGCTGCTTCTCTGCCAAGGGTACAGGACGAATGCACCGTATTGAGGGGAGGATGGATGGGGCTATGTATCGCCAGATCTTGGCTGACAACCTCCTTCCTTCAGTGAGAGCCCTGAAGATGGGTCGTGGCTGGGTCTTCCAGCATGACAACGACCCAAAGCACACAGCCAAGGCAACTAAAGAGTGGCTCTGTAAGAAGCATCTTAAGGTCCTGGAGTGGCCTAGCCAGTCACCAGATCTGAACCCGATGGAAAATCTATGGAGGGAGCTGAAAGTCCGTGTTGCCCGGCAGCAGCCCCGAAACCTGAAGGCTCTGGAGAAGATCTGCATGGAGGAGTGGGCCAAAATCCCTTCTGCTGTGTTTGCAAACCTCGTCAAGGAGTACAGGAAACGTTTGGTACAGTAAGTAAACAATGCGATACAATTCGATACCACATGTAAACAAAGCAATACATAATCGTATTTGTCGTATTCGATCGTAATCGAATCGAATCGTGGGGTGTCTAAGATGGCACACCCCTACTACCTATAGTGAAACACAACATTTAAAGAGCATACGAGAGGAGAAAAAAAGTCTTAAATAGCATTATATGTGAATTAGAATCATATTTTGAGACGATTCGACTATATACAACAATTTAGCAAAGCGCAGATGACGAGAAATTAGTCTTTTAATCTGCCGGTTGGCCAGTCCTACCATTATAGGGCTCTAGCGTCCCCAACAGGTGGATGACGTCAGCGGGTGACTGGGCTCATCGGTTTTACTATTCAGCCCATTGAGGGGGAATTATTCAGAACAAGGAAAACGTGACGAAGAGAGCCGCAAAATGTCATTGTTTCAGTCTCTCTACTCCAAAATTTTTACATTACAGGATATGCTTTTTATCCAAGTATTTTTCCCCAATAGCTAAATAAATGGCTTGAGAAGGACCAATCAGCCCGTCGAGGGGGAAGTATTCACAACAAGGAAAACGCGACGAAGAGAGCTGCAAAATGTCATTGTTTCAGTCTCTTTACTTCAATATTTTTACAGGATATTCTTTTTATCCAAGTATTTTCCCCAATTGCTAAATAAATGGCATGGTCATGACAAATAAGTCTTGTACTAAATGGAATATGAAATAATAAAAATGCACTTATTCAGAACGACATGGCAAAATTACTCCATAATGGTCAAAACTGTCGATTTCACCTTTACTGTCGCACCTCCCGAACGATATTTTATGACACCTAAATCGGACATATGTCATTTCCCTTCCCCGTCTTCGGAGAATGTAAACAAACCAAGAGGCGTGACAGCTAGCCGACATGCTAACCTGAACCGAGTGATGTTTCGAAGTAGGGATGTCCCGATCCAGGTTTTTGCACTTCCGATCCGATACCGATATTGTTTTGCACTTCCGATCCGATACTGGCCGATACTGATACAGACCTATCTGAGCATGTGTTAAAGTTTAAAGTTATTTAGCCTCCTTACTTAGTTGTCAGACTCATGTTGAAAAAAACATTTTAGTACTCTTAATAACAACTAGCCAGCTGAATTAGGTGAGTTTGAATAACACACAACGGTTGGTAACAAGAAACTGACCTGTTTATTCAGTGACAAACACAAAACATTATAAATAAAAAACAGAAATGGCATAGTCAGTCAGTAAAACGTGCAAATAATATTGTAAACGGTCTTAAAGCAAAACACACAAAAAATCTCTGTGGAAAATCCCACAAATCCCCCAAGCTATTAGATGTTTTTAATGTTTCGTGCATTAGTTACAAAAATTGTGTAAAAAGCCTCTCAGGTTTAAATAAACGACTGTTTCAGTATCAAGATAACATTTTAAAACGGTAAATAAAATACTCAAGTCCCCATTCTGTATCAGCAGCTTTAAACTACATTCAATTCATTTAATTTTGCAAATCAACTGTTGTTAAAATTGCTCCCGTTATTCCATAATTTCCCTTCTGTTTACTTTCGACATGTGAAAGTTTTAAAACTGTTTTGAAGATAGATTCAAGTCAAGATTTTGTCGATTTCGGAGTATTTTAGATAAAAAGTTAATTAGGTTCACAACACCCGACTAGGGAAGTCTCCTGCTTTAAGATGGCGGCTGTTTACTAACGCGTCTATTTTTCCATACTTCAATGTTGCTAACACCGTTGAGTCTGTCATTTTGAATCTAGTTCTATAGACATATGATATCTATTATCTACAGTAAAACGATGTTGACGTAGTTTGTAGAGGCTGTCAGCAGCAGTCAGGTATTCTTGTGTTTTTTTATCCAGCGGCATGAGTTGAGCTAAAGCCGTGAGTTAAGCATTGGCATTACCCGGGTCTATGACATGCATTATGTTTACTCTCGGGACGCAATGCGGTCCGTTTCTCATTGCGTCCCGAAGACACTGTGTATTAGTTCCGCTTTACTTGACATATGTCAATAATCGGAATTTGGATGTTTGTGAATCGTTCTCGAGTCTTCCACGTCCGAATCGCTCAAGGATGTAATGATGGCTGAGCATGTTGTACCGTGGTTCTAAGTGTTGGATGGTGCGTCTTTACTCACAAGAGATAATGGCTCGTCATCCAGAATGAATTCTTCGGCAATGAATCTTGTTATTCCCTGGGCTTTGGGACTGTCGAGTGCCAGTTTGTCACGCATAGCAAAAGTTTCTGCCAGTGTTAGTTCCGTAGGACCTTTCTTTTTGTCTTCGGTTTTCTTAACATACTCCTCATATTGTTTGTGGTTGTATTTCGCTAAATCCTTGATTAGGTTGGTTGTATTAAAACTTCTTACAGCTTTACCACCACGCTTGACTTTATTGTAGCATATGTTGCACTCTGCCTCTTCGTCTTTGTTGTCCTTTAAGGTGAAACAATCCCTCACAGCTGACATTTTTACCGATAAAGTCTCTCGGTAAATTGGGAGACGGTAATGTAAATGTAGTGTGTTGAAGGTGTGCCGTAAAATGCGGACTGGATTTTAGGGAAACCGAAGCAAAAACTGGAATGGATTATGTAAATCGGTGCACTGGAAAACCCGGACTTTAAAAAAAAAAAAAAAAAACTGGATTGGAAGTCTGGATCGGAATTTTTCATTGTTGGCCGATCCGATACCGATGCACATTTTTTTGCCCATATCGGCGTCCGATCCGATCCAAATATCGGATCGGGACATCTCTATTTCGAAGTCTTCGAAGCGGAAAATCACACATAACTAGCCCGGATTATTTGACATGACGACTGGGTTGTCGATTGTCTTCGCGGATCGGCAAACCGCCCAGCGGGGAGCAATTTACAGTTCGTTCCCCGGAGGTGGGCGGCTGCAGTTGTTGTGCAGCTAATGTGCTTGAGGAGAGTCTTTTATATGCCTATCAAGGATCAAACGTAAGTTGTCCTTTATTTAAAGAAAGTTTGTAGTGTTTACTTTGTAATCGCTGTATTCGTATTTGACATAATGCAAAACAAGATGTTTACTCAGTTCCTCATAAGTCCAATGGTCCCACAGTAGTAGGGCTTGTTTTGGCCAATATCCACGGTGAATGAGAACCTTTTGAAACTCCAAAAAGGCGCACACGCCTCTCCCTCATAAAGCAAGATTTTTCTGCAGCCGTTTGGCTGGCGTGATGCGAAAAATAAATGTATTAATCCGCAAAATCAGCTGAATCCTTAGTCCTCATACACAACAGTACGGCTGTTTAGTGAAGAGGACGCCTTCACCCATACACGGCACAACACCCTCCTCCTCAATGCAAGACCGAAGCCGGAAGTCACTCATTTTCATGGCGCGAGATTAAAAATAAATAAATAAATATAGCGATCACTTCCACACACGTCCAAGCGGCGCATATCATTCAGGAGCATAAAATACCGCGTGTATTATGAAATAAACATGCTTTTTCGTGTCACATGCACTCTAAAGCAGTAATGTGAAGTAAGGTTGGCCAACCATGTTTTTGAATAATATCAATGGCTAAACAGTTGTAAGCATATTTTCGTTTTTTTTTTTTTTTTTTTTTTTAACGCAACCCTTCCAGATTCTTTGCTTAACCCATAGCAATGCCCTTGATCTTCGGAAATCTTCGGAAATTACGTCACACCTAGAGGTGCGAGGGAAGTCCGCCATAGAACGGTACTGTTTGTTGCATTGCTTCTCGGTAAGATGCCACGGCGGTGTGTGGCGATGTTCTCACTCAAACGAAAAGTTGTATGAGTGGCCAAAGGATAGCAGGGCATGTAAATGGACATCTTTCGTTCGCACGAAGCGAATGAATTTCACGCCATCATCGAGTAGTGTTCTTTGCTGCAAACACTTCGAAGATGCCTGCTTCCTTAACTGGTCTGCTTATGATCAAGGATTTGCCAAAAAGTAAGTGTGATTTTTGGATAGATGACTGATGACTTTGTCAAAGCAGAGCTGCCAACTGGTGTGGAATGAACGGTATAAGCTAGCGACGTTAGCCGAAAGTTAACTCGTGGCATCCCCGATCATAGTTGTTGTTGCGTTCGCTAGGTTAAGCATATTTAAATTGTGCGTCATCTACGATCTTGTCTGAAAGGGTTAATCCACTGTTAATCGGGAAAGGGGTGTGAATGTGCATATAAGCGGGTCGGCGTCGCGGTAATTCACGGTCATGTTGCAGTAAGAGACACACACCGCCGGTGAGTTTGTGCACATTTATTTGTATTTGTATTATGTATTTCCACCTTCATGCTTAAAGCATTGCATTGCATTTGTACGGTTCGCCGTTTCTTTCACGGTGATCGCTTGATAGCCTTCTAGTTTGTGTGTTACTGTACGAGAGCCGCTGACAGGTGACCCCAACAAGCGTGTCAGGCAGTGAATCAGCGAGCGCACAGGTCACGCAGTGAATCATGGGAAATGTAGTCTCGGGACAACACTGAAGTGGTGCTTTGTAATCTGTTCGCTTGTGTGAAAAAACTACATTTCCTCACGCCATTAGACGCCACTTCCTCCCGAGAGCCCCAAGCCGTGTTGTACTGTTAGCTCCATGTGTTAATAAAGAGACAAAGTTGTCTGCACGTCGTGTGTTCGATACATTTGTAAACAAAAAGCTCATAACAAGACACTATGCACGATCCGTTTAAGAGACGCTGGAGTAGTAGGAGGAGAGGAGGAGATCAGCGAGAAGCAAAACTTCGCGGTCGAATGTGGCGGCAGTCCGCTATTATTTTGTTTTCTTATTTTTGGCACAATAAAGTGGAGAAAGCCATCAGCGACTCATCTCCTTTCCCCCCAACGTTTTTATTAGGGCTGTCAAAATTATCGTGTTAACAGGCGGTAATTAATTTTTTAATTAATCACGTTAAAATATTTGATGCAATTAACGCACATGTCCCGCTCAGACAGTATTCTGCCTTGGTAAGTTTTACAGCAAGGCTTTTTGTGCTGTCTAACAGCGAACTCTTGTGGTCGCTTTGCGACATGGTTTATTGTTTTCTTGCCAGTTCAATATGGCTGCACGACGTCTCGGGCTGATGCCTACGTTGTAATGTTGCGCTTATATGATCCTTGGACAAGATTTGTCCCTAAGTATGGTTGTTGTAAAGAATGTACATATTATGTTAGGAAGTGAAATGTTATATTTTTTGTATGAGACGCTTTTTGTTTGTTTAGTGAACCTTTATAGCGTGCTAAGCTAACGTTGTTGCTAATGCAATGCTTGTGTACTTTTTTTGTAGTTTTACGACGGTCTAAAGAGGACAATGGTTTGAGGCCATTTTATTAATAAATCAGATGAAAAAGGAAGAAGTCTGATTATTAAGGCGTCGTTCACTAGCTGTCTAGCTTTGGAAAAAGTAGACGCTTTGGAGTGAGGACAGCATAGACAGATTTAAATGACAGTAGAGTGAAATGCCCACTACAATCCTTATGTACCGTATGTTGAATGTATATATCCATCTTGTGTCTTATCTTTCCATTCCAACAATTTATTTTACAGAATATATATATAATTTACAGAAAAATATGGCATATTTTATAGATGGTTTGAATTGCGATTAATTACGATTAATTAATTTTTAAGCTGTAATTAACTCGATTAAAAATTTTAATCGTTTGACAGCCCTAGTTTTTATATTATTATTTTATATGCATGAGAGCTGCCGGATCTGCCAAAATAACCATGAAGTCTATTATTTTTTTTAACAATGTCATCAGATAGACTGTCATCAGATAGATAAAAACATAAAATTTTGCGCAAATGCCTGCATCTTCAAATCATGAAAATGATAACAGCCTATATCTTACCAATCTTGTAATCTCGATGGGTCTTGTCTCCATTCCATGTCAGGTAGTCTCGGCACATTGTTTGCATCCTGATTAGCGTCTGGCTAATACATGTTAGGTCCAACATAAAATTCCAACCTCCACTTCTCCAACTCTTCAAAAACTTGGATCACCTCCCTTGCGCTCGATCTATAGCTTATATCGCTGTTTGAATCATTGTTTGAAGGGCTTTGTATGGCGGCCGTGTGTATGGAGCTGCCATCGCTGTTCCCGGTGTGACGTATCACTTCCGGGTTCGTCCCCGTTCAGGCTCGAACTTCGGAAACGCGATTATTTTGTCAAATCTACAACATATAAATTATTTTTTTCATGCTTTATTTGTTGGACAATGTTTAATTACTTAAATTGTGACCCTATTTGGTATGTTAGGAAATTACTTCATATTACTGCTTTAAGTCCCTACCAGAATTTTCACGAATTTTCTGGCTCAAGTCATAAAAACACGCTAACACAAAATTTCCTACCTTTCTACATGGATGGGAAAATGTTATCCTGTGCTACACTGTTCTAATTGTCCTTCTGTACACAGTTTCAGGCCCATTATGCTATTATGAGATTACAATGTCAATGTGCTTGGAGTTGTGACAATTACAGTAAGTGGTGCAGTAATTTTCAGCATTAAATGGGCTCTTTGTGGAGAGTACATTTCTATAGCCTGTCATGGGTTGAAAATGAGCGTACGTAAAGGTGAATAAATTCAGATATTCAGTGTGTGTGTATAAGACTGCAGTATATGAAACTTGATTCCCTGTTTAGCGGTGTGAACCATGGGAGAGAGTGGACGGGGAGGGGGCTCGGTGCCTCCTTGACCTGTCACCATTGATGATGTGTGCTTGTGAGTGAGCACGAGTGTATGTGAGAATGCTGCAGACATCGACAGGGGGACCGGTATATCCCCCCCTTAATGCAGCCACTCATGCCACCACCGCCCTCCTTTCCCTGTGCCCCCTCCCCTCTCCTGGCGCCCCCGTTTGGGAGAGAAAGCTGTTGTTAATAAAAACTTTTCAAAGAATGGGATGAAAAGAGAGGTGAAATTGAGCGGCCCTGGCTGTATTATTTCTTCTCTGTATGGGTTCTGGCCTCTCGCGGTCCCTCCGACGCTCTCGGACCAGGAGGGGGTCGCTGGCTCGGTGACCATTACTGCCCCGGGGCCAAAGCAAATGATTTGCTTCTCTGAGGCTTCAAAGGGGAGCAATTACACTTAAGTAACCAAATGAATAGATAGCCCATCTTAGCAGCAGTTTGGGGGGAAACAGTGGAGGCCTTTGAGGAGAGAGGCACCACACCTCAGGAGTAATATGTAACAGCTCGCATCACTCGGGAGAAAGAAAAGAGAAGAAAATAAACATGAGAATATTCTGCCACTGACTTCAGAAGAAGAAAAGGGGTTGCTGAAACCTCGCTGACAAAAACAACAAACATTGTTTAGAGTGGGTTAGCTAACCAGATTAAGGAATGGCTGAATTCAAACACAATTCATTCTAGGATGCTTCTCAGTTTGGGAACATCTTTTGCAGGAACATTTTACTCTTCATGATGCTCCGAAGTCCAAACTTGAATGTGAGTTCTTTTTTCCAAATACACTTCTTGCATATAATATCATGTTCTTCTTCCAAACCCCTTGCTGAGGCTGCTTTAAAAACAAAGAAAACGCAATACACAGTTACCAAGCAACTTTGATGTGTTTGAAGCACTTCATCTCAGGTGTGTCATTTTGGGAAAATGCTGCCATTAGAACCTTTTTTGTAACATTATTTTTTAGTCGTAACAGTTATTTTTTTCATTCAAGGCTCCATAGTCCCACTAAATAGGACACTGATCGCTTTAAAGTGCATGTGACACGAAAAAGCATGTGTATTTCATAATACGCGGTATTTTATGCTCCCGAATGATATGGACCGCTTGGATGTGTGTGAAGCGATCGTTATATTTTTCTTGAATCCCGCACCATGAAAATGAGTGACTTCCGGCTTTGGTCTTGCATTGAGGAGGAGGGCGCTGTGACGTGTACGGGTGAAGGCGTCCTCTTCACTAAACAGCCGTACTGTTGTGTATGAGGACTAAGGATTCAGCTGATTTTTGCGGAATAATACGTTTATTTTTCGCATCACGCCAGCCAAACGGCTGCAGAAAAATCTTGCTTTATGAGGGAGAGGCGTGTGCGCCTTTTTGGAGTTTCAAAAGGTTCCCATTCACCGTGGATATTGGCCAAGCCCTACTACTGTGGGACTGTTGGACTTACGAGGAAGTGAGTAAACATCTTGTTTTGTATTATGTCAAATATTAATACAGCGATTACAAAGTAAACACGACAAACTTTCTTTAAAAAAAGGACTACTTACGTTTGATCATTGATAGGTGTGTTAAAAGCTCTCCTCGTGTACATTAGCTGCACGTTAGCTGCACAACAACTGCAGCAGCCCCCCTCCGGGGAACGAACTGTAAATTGCTCTCCGCCGGGTGGTTTGCCGATCCGCGAAGACAGTCGACAACCCAGCCGTCATGTCAAATAATCCGGGCTAGTTATGTGTGATTTTCCACTTCGAAGACTTTGAAACATCACTCGGTTCGGGTTAGCATGTCGGCTAGCTGTCAAGCCTCTTGCATGCAGACATCCCAGGAATCTGACTGGAATATAGCAGTTTTGTTGAGAAGAATGGGCCATGATTAGTCCTGATCGATGTGCCAGAGTGATCTGCAGCTACAGGAATTGTCTGGTTGAAGTTATTGCTGCCAAAGGGGTGGCCACAAAATATTAAATGTGATTGTTCATTTAATTATTTCACTTACTTATTTCCCCCTTTCTGTCATTGTTTGCACACTATACTCATTAAAATTTGGAACCTATAAATGCTTGGGTGGTTTTAGTTAAAGCACACACTGTTTTTTTTTATCTGTGTGGTTTTGACAAAGATCAGATCACATCTGGCTGTGATTTTATGCAGAAATGTGAAAAATTCCAAAAGGTCTAGATACCTTTTCATACAACTGTAGCGTAGAATCTGAGAATTTTATAGCCATTTAACTTCTGTTATACTTAAATAAAAAACAATTACCAAATTTGCCCGAATATAAGACGGCCCTGATTATAAGACGACCCCGTTTTTCAAGACTCAAGTTTGAAAAAAGACTTTTTGAACAAAAAAATAATTTTTATACAGAAAATAATTACAGTACATCTAAAACAAATGATTATAACAATATATTTGAGAGAAAAAGCATGTTATTTTGCCTCATTCAAATCTTAATAACAACATTTAAATATGTAAACTAAAGTCCAATCACATTCGTAAATGAATGGCTTCTGGTTTTTGAAATGTAAATAAACCAATCTATTGTGATAAAACAACAAAATCGCAGTAATTGCATTAACCATCAAAGTGAAGTTTAACTATAACTGTAGTCTTGAAACAAATCTGAATAAGGAAAAACATTTCAATAAAATAATGCAAACTGGTTAAACTTGAGAGTAGCTGAGATCTGTCATGATAGAACATCGCTTCAATGATATCTGGCGCCATCTAGCGTTGTGAATGGGTATAATGTCTAGACCGCGAATATAAGACGACTAGGGCTGTCAAAATTATCGCGTTAACGGGCGGTAATTAATTTTTAAAATTAATCACGTTAAAATATTTGACGCAATTAACGCACATGCCCCGCTCAGACAGATTTAAATGTCAGTACAGTGAAATGCCCACTTGTTGTGTTTTATGCAGTTTTGCTGCCCTCTGCTGGCGCTTCGGTGCGACTGATTATATATGCTTCAGCACCCATGAACATTGTGTAAGTAATTATTGACATCAACAATGGCGGGCTACTAGTTAATTTTTTAATTGAAAATTTTACAAATTTTATTAAAACGAAAACATTAGGAGGGGTTTTAATTAAGGCTGTCAAAATTATCGCGTTAACGCGCAGTAATTAATTTTTTAAATTAATCACGTTAAAATATTTGACGCAATTAACGCACATGTCCCGCTCAGGCAGTATTCTGCCTTTTGGTAGGTTTTACAGCAAGGTTTTTTGTGCTGTCTAACAGCGAACTCTTGTGGTCGCTTTGCGACATGGTTTATTGCTTTCTTGCCAGTTCAATATGGCTGCACGACGTCTCGGGCTGACGCCCTCGTTGTAATGTGGTGCTTATATGATCCTTGGACAAGATTTGTCCGTAAGTATGGTTGTTGTAAAGAATGTACATATTATGTTAGTAAGCGAAATGTTCTATTTTTTTGTATGAGACGCTTTTTGTTTATGTTTAGCAGTGTTGTTAATAACGGCGTTACAATATAACGGCGTTACTAAAGGCGTTATTTTTTTTCAGTAGTGGGTAATCTAATTAATTACTTTTTTCATCTTGGCAACACCGTTACCGTTACTGAGGACGGAAAGGCATGCGTTACTATGCGTTACTATATTGATCGAAAAGTCTGAGGGAGAAGGACTCACCGAGACGACAGAGCAGAGCAGGAGTAAGGAGGAGGCAAGAAAGTTGTGACGCCGAGCAAACGCGATGCTAGGTAGCTCCAATAATACATGTTGTAGCTGATAGCTAGTACAAACTACGCCCGCATGTTATGATAGATATGGTAGACATGGTAGATATCACATGTACTGTACATACATATAACTAGATGCAAAATGACAGACATGGCACTAAATGAGTTAGTAGACAGCCGCCATCTTAAAGCAGTAGACTTTTTAGGACGGCTCTGTTGTAGAGAACCTTCCTTGCGAACCTAAGTAACTTTTTATCTAAAATACTTCTAAATCGGCAAAATCTTGACTTGAATATCTTTAAATGATGAAACAGTTTTAAAATTTTCATATGTCGAAAGTAGAGAGAAGGGAACTAATGCAATAATGGGAGCAATTTTAACAACTTTTAACAGTTGATTCAGGGTAAAGGGTAAATTAGGTTAAAGAATTGGGCTCGGGCCAATTGTACCAAAAACCTTCACAAAAAACTTCACATAGTGTGGCCAATGTTTTTTTTGTTTTTTTTTTTGAGGGAAAAAAAAAATAAAATAATTATCACCAATTACTTTGCCAAGTAACTAATTACTCTTACATTCAGGTAATTGAGTTACTAACGCAATTACTTTTTGGGAGAAGTAATTTGTAACTATAATTAATTACTTTTTTTCAGTAAGATTAACAACACTGATGTTTAGTGAACCTGTATAGCGTGCTAAGCTAACGTTGTTGCTAATGCAATGCTTGTGTACTTTTTTTTTTTGTAGTTTTACGACGGTCTAAAGAGGACACTGGTTTGAGGCCATTTTATTAATAAATCAGATGAAAAAGGAAGAAGTCTGATTATTAAGGCGTCGTTCACTAGCTTTGGAAAAAGTAGATGCTTCGGAGTGAGGACAGCATAGACAGATTTAAATGACTGTAGAGTGAAATGCCCACTACAGTCGTTATGTACCGTATGTTGAATGTATATATCCATCTTGTGTCTTATCTTTCCATTCCAACAATTTATTTTACAGAATATATATATCATTTACAGAAAAATATGGCATATTTTATAGATGGTTTCAATTGCGATTAATTGCAATTAATTACGATTAATTAATTTTTAAGCTGTAATTAACTCGATTAAAAATTTTAATCGTTTGACAGCCCTAAAAAAATATATATTTTTATAATGGGTCAAAATTATTTTTCGAACAGATCATGTGACTAGCAAATTAGACGGTCATTTGCTTTGCATATAATTTTCAAAAAAAAGAAAAAAAAAATTAAGGGAGGGCAATTTTATTTTTCAAATGATTTTTTTCTTTGATTGAACTGTATTTTTTTTCTTGTGATTGAATGATTTAGACAAAAAGGTCCTATCCATAATATGGCCCAAACACAAAAAGGATTGCTTCAATCAAAGAAATCTTTTTTTGTGAAAAATTAAGTGTTCAAAGACAAATCAAATATTTTTTTCGCATTCAAAAACTTTTTCTAGGGTTGAAAAATTTTTTTTGAATAAAGTGATTTTTCTTTTTGAAAAAATATATTTTTTGAAGCAACAAAATTTCCTCTTGCCAAAATGTGGTCCAAACACAAATCAACATTACTTCGATCAAAAAAGTTGCTCCAATTAAAAAAAAAAAGAGAAAAAAAATCAAAGAAAAATAGCTTTCACCTGCATTTTTTTGAGTTTTTTGAGTTTCAAATTTATTTTTGCATTCAAACAAATTTTTTTTTTTTTTCAAATTTTTTGGGGGGGGTTGAAAATATATATTTTGATTGAACATTGAGCAACTTTTTTTTTTTTTTTTTAATTGAATAATGAAGACACAAATCGACTTCCATACGGCTCCGCCCAGGGGATAAAATTTTTGACTGGGGTAACTACATTGGCACGACACCGGTGGGCGAACCATATTCAATGGATGACAATCTTGGCGAAAAGTATCCCCTAAGCAGCCTGATTTAGAATTCCCCTCAAGAATGATGGGAAACAAAAAACGCTAATTGTCAACTTATTATTATAAATATTCTTGTAAGTTAATTCTATTGCTGACATTGTTTCGGGGTCATCAACATGTTGTTATCCTATGACTAGCATAGAATCTGAGAATTATATAGCCATTTTAAGTTTTGTTATACCTACATAAGAACGACTTTGAATTTTTTGATATGCTGCTCGTATATAATATATGACTCATATATGCCTAAGGGAGGTGCCAGTTTTGGTTTTAGATTGCTAGTGGCCTTGGTTTTGAAAATATTTGTATTTTAATTTTTGGGAAAATAGGCTCCCTATGGAGCGGCCCTGCTCCCCGTTTTCCCGTCAACTGATAGTGAAGTCTATGGATCCACATACACATAAACAAAGTCGACGACTTGAAAAGAGCTCTATTGAGTGGAGTGGAGACTGGGAGTTGGGGTAGGGCAGCTCACCTGTGGAGAGGAGTCTATAGTTGCATAGAATGCCCAACAGCTGCCAGGGTTGTAAGTCTAGGCACCTAGCAGAGCGGCAGAATGGGAAATGCAAGGCTCGCTCTCAATGCCCTGCCACTTAGTAACAGAAGGCATGTGCCAAACTTGCAGAATGAGAATGAAAACTCCGCCTTCAGAGTTCAATAAATATCAGCAGTGGCTCTCTTTTTATCTACTCCCTCGATTCTTTCTTTTAGCGCCCCCCTACTTTAGTCTATTATAATTCCTCTATAAAAGAACAATGGCTGACTGAAAGAACCCCAAACCACAGAGCTATACCAACAATCGCTGGGGAGAGGGCAAGAGAGGGGAACCCGGCTGAAGTGTGGAAGCCATCAATTATGGAAGGCCTAAAGTTAACATCCCAGCAGGATATGTGCATTAGAATGCAGATATAAGCGGGCTACGGGCAGCAGATGCCGAGCGGGGCGGTCAAAAGAGCAGCCAGCGCTCACGAGAGGACATATGCTATGTGGGAGACCCTCGCTTGAATTTTACACAAGCATAGAAAATTCAATTGACTGATGATTACAGGAGCGCCTCAAAAGAGCCATTGTGGGGTCACGCCTTAAATTATGGGTTGAAAAACACCCTAAGGGAATGGCGTTTATTAGCCTCTACATTATCATAAATTGGAGATTTGCTCCCGCAACAAGTGGGCCGCATTCGGCTACCGTGCTTCCTCTGTGTCGGTTTCCTAACAGGATTTTCTCTTCTCACCACATCTTCCTTTCCTGCATGCTCAGCAAGACTCACCCCTCAGGACTTCCTCACGCTGCTAATTTACACCAGCCTGCAGGCTACATTCACAGCCAGAGTAGTGCAATTGTATTTTCAGGCTCATTAAGCAATAGCACAAAAAAAGGGTTCTCTGACTGACCGCCCTACCCCCATCTACTTTCCCGTCCATGTTATGTTCTACAGAGGAGATGAGCTAAAATCGAGGGCAATAGACACTAGAGGTGTGCATCGGCACTGCCATCACGATTCGATTCAATTACGATTCGGAGGGCCACGATTCGATTCGATTCAGAGGGTCACGATTTGATTCGGTTCGATTCGGCAATGCATCCCGATGCATTAAAGCCTGGGATGCATTAAAATTCTAAAGTAAAGCATATTTTTCGTGAATCATGAGGCAACACAAGCGGTCAAACAACTTTTTATTGGCTCTTGTGTCACTCCTGGTTGAAGTCAAATGAAAATACTTTCAAATATATATATATATTAAAAAAACAACAACAACAGATCACAGCATTTACAGTGCCTTGCAAAAGTATTCGGCCCCCTTGAATCTTGCAACCTTTCGCCACATTTCAGGCTTCAAACATAAAGATATGAAATTTAATTTTTTTGTCAAGAATCAACAACAAGTGGGACACAATCGTGAAGTGGAACAAAATTTATTGGATAATTTAAACTTTTTTAACAAATAAAAAACTGAAAAGTGGGGCGTGCAATATTATTCGGCCCCCTTGCGTTAATACTTTGTAGCGCCACCTTTTGCTCCAATTACAGCTGCAAGTCGCTTGGGGTATGTTTCAATCAGTTTTGCACATCGAGAGACTGACATTCTTGCCCATTCTTCCTTGCAAAAACAGCTGGAGCTCAGTGAGGTTGGATGGAGAGTGTTTGTGAACAGCAGTCTTCAGCTCTTTCCACAGATTCTCGATTGGATTCAGGTCTGGACTTTGACTTGGCCATTCTAACACCTGGATATGTTTATTTTTGAACCATTCCATTGTAGATTTGGCTTTATATTTTGGATCATTGTCCTGTTGGAAGATAAATCTCCGTCCCAGTCTCAGGTCTTGTGCAGATACCAACAGGTTTTCTTCCAGAATGTTCCTGTATTTGGCTGCATCCATCTTCCCGTCAATTTTAACCATCTTCCCTGTCCCTGCTGAAGAAAAGCAGGCCCAAACCATGATGCTGCCACCACCATGTTTGACGGTGGGGATGGTGTGTTCAGGGTGATGAGCTGTGTTGCTTTTACGCCAAACATATCGTTTTGCATTGTGGCCAAAAAGTTCAATTTTGGTTTCATCTGACTAGAGCACCTTCTTCCACATGTGTGGTGTGTCTCCCAGGTGGCTTGTGGCAAACTTTAAACGAGATTTTTTATGGATATCTTTGAGAAATGGCTTTCTTCTTGCCACTCTTCCATAAAGGCCAGATTTGTGCAGTGTACGACTGATTGTTGTCCTATGGACAGACTCTCCCACCTCAGCTGTAGATCTCTGCAGTTCATCCAGAGTGATCATGGGCCTCTTGGCTGCATCTCTGATCAGTTTTCTCCTTGTTTGAGAAGAAAGTTTGGAAGGACGGCCGGGTCTTGGTAGATTTGCAGTGGTCTGATGCTCCTTCCATTTCAATATGATGGCTTGCACAGTGCTCCTTGAGATGTTTAAAGCTTGGGAAATCTTTTTGTATCCAAATCCGGCTTTAAACTTCTCCGCAACAGTATCTCGGACCTGCCTGGTGTGGTCCTTGGTTTTCATAATGCTCTCTGCACTTTAAACAGAACCCTGAGACTATCACAGAGCAGGTGCATTTATACGGAGACTTGATTACACACAAGTGGATTCTATTTATCATCATCGGTCATTTAGGACAACATTGGATCATTCAAAGATCATCACTGAACTTCTGGAGTGAGTTTGCTGCACTGAAAGTAAAGGGGCCGAATAATATTGCACGCCCCACTTTTCAGTTTTTTATTTGTTAAAAAAGTTTAAATTATCCAATAAATGTTGTTCCACTTCACGATTGTGTCCCACATGTTGTTGATTCTTGACAAAAAAATTAAATTTCATATCTTTATGTTTGAAGCCTGAAATGTGGCGAAAGGTTGCAAGATTCAAGGGGGCCGAATACTTTTGCAAGGCACTGTAATTAGTGCTTTGAATGAGACCAGGGCTTTATTTTTTTTACACACAGTAGCAGCCTTTCACACAGTGCAACATCTGAACTCCTGTACAAAATCAGTAATGACAGTCACTGTATTTTAGTCACAACGACCCATCAATAAAAATGTTCAAGTAAATATTAAAGAAAACGATATTTTACTGCTGCAGCATCTTTATCGCAATATCAATCCAGGGATCAGTTCAGTTGCAAACAAAACATCAACTAAATTGCAATGTAGAACAAAAGTAAAATGTAGCCGACTAGCCGACTATATGTGTGCAATAGAGGTTAGATCGGGCCAAAAAAATCCAGCCCGACCCGACACGGCCCGCTGGTATTGAAGCCCGACCCGGCCCGAGCCCGATCAATTAACTAGATTTGCAGGCCCAGCCCGAAAACCCCAATTTTTAAAAAAAAATTTGTTGGAGTGACGGGAAAAGAAAAAAAAAAACGTAGCAGCAGCAATTTATTTTCATTTCTTCGAGTTGGCAGAAAAAAACGCAAATTACTTAATGTTTAAATAGTCTACATATTTTTATGATCATTATAAAAGCATTTACACAATGAAATAACGCTGGGAAAGTTTAATATATATATATATATATATATATATATATATATATATATATATATATATATAAAACTTGGGTTTTGCAGACACACAGGGAGAAGATTCAAAATGATCACATTTCTGTTGCCTTTGTGTGCATAAATAAAAGTGTCCTTCGTAACGAATTCTAAGTTGGCAGAAAAAAACGCAAGTTTTCTTTATGTTTAAATAGTCTACATATTTTTATGATCATTATAAAAGCATTTACACAACCAAATAACGCTGGGAAAGTTTAATATAAATAAAAAACCTTGGGTTTTGCAGACACACAGAGGAGAAGATTCAAAATGATCACATTTCTGTTGCCTTTGTGTGCATAAATAAAAGTGTCCTTCGTAACGAATTCTAAGTTGGCAGAAAAAAACGCAAGTTTTCTTTATGTTTAAATAGTCTACATATTTTTATGATCATTATAAAAGCATTTACACAACCAAATAACGCTGGGAAAGTTTAATATAAATAAAAAACCTTGGGTTTTGCAGACACACAGAGGAGAAGATTCAAAAGGATCACATTTCTGTTGCCTTTGTGTGCATAAATAAAAGTGTCCTTCGTAACGAATTCTAAGTTGGCAGAAAAAAACGCAAGTTTTCTTTATGTTTAAATAGTCTACATATTTTTATGATCATTATAAAAGCATTTACACAACCAAATAACGCTGGGAAAGTTTAATATAAATAAAAAACCTTGGGTTTTGCAGACACACAGAGGAGAAGATTCAAAAGGATCACATTTCTGTTGCCTTTGTGTGCATAAATAAAAGTGTCTTTCGTAACGAATTCTCAGTTGGCAGAAAAAAAGTTTTCTTAATGTTTAAATAGTCTACATATTTTTATGATCATTATAAAAGCATTTACACAACGAAATAACGCTGTGAATGTTTAATATTAAAAAAAAAAAAAAAAAACATACGGGCGACGGCGTTCATGTGCGTGCACAAGCAAATGCACAATACAGTTATTTTTAAATAATTTATTAGTCTGGCGCGGCGCGGCCCAAAATGTTAATCGGGTTCGGGCACAAGATCTAACCTCTAAGAGATAGGACATAACATAACAATGGCTGAAGCGGAGAAAGAGGAAGCGAGAAAGATTATTGATACACCTAAGACATTGAAAGCAGACATCTGGAGACATTTTGACTTCTACAGGTTGGTGGAAAACTTGACCAGAGTTATGCGGTGTGTAAAAAATGAAACATAAGAATAATAATACAAATGGGGAATCTTGTGACAAACTACTGTATTTTCCAGACAATAATTATATCGACGTATCAAGCTTTCAAGGGACGCGCTTGTCCGGTATTATCATGAAACTAAATAATCGTGTCTTATTTGTAGAACGAACAAATACTGGTCTGGTGCTGTACATGAATATGCAAGGAAACTCATTCCCCTGCCTCTCTTGCTTTTTGACCATTGAGCTGACGGAACAATGAAAAGATGAAATCCCACTCATCTCATTGGTCGAGGTACTATCGCTAACGGAAAACAACATAAGAGTGTGGGAGATAATAGATTTGAATGACACTTGAGTATTTTCACTAATTATACTTTTCATAGACTTTACTATCAGTTCACGGGAAACGGGGCGCTTGGGGGCCTATTTTCAAAAACTTAAAATTCAAATATTTTCAAAACCAAAGCCGCTAGCGACCTAAAACCAAAACAGGTACCTCCCTTAGGCATACAGTGGAGCAAATAAGTATTTAGTCAACCACTAATTGTGCAAGTTCTCCCACTTGAAAAAATTAGAGAGGCCTGTAATTGTCAATATGAATAAACCTAAACCATGAGAGACAGAATGTGGAAAAAACCCAGAAAATCACATTGTTTGATTTTTAAAGAATTTATTTGCAAATCATGGTGGAAAATAAGTATTTGGTCAATACCAAAAGTTCATCTCAATACTTTGTTATGTACCCTTTGTTGGCAATAACGGAGGCCAAACGTTTTCTGTAACTCTTCATAAGCTTCTCACGCACTGTTGCTGGTATTTTGGCCCATTCCTCCATGCAGATCTCCTCTAGAGCAGTGATGTTTTGGGGCTTACATTGGGCAACACGGACTTTCAACTCCCTCCACAGATTTTCTACGGGATTGAGATCTGGAGACTGGCTAGGCCACTCCAGGACCTTGAAATGCTTCTTACGAAGCCACTCCTTTTTTGCCCTGGCTGTGTGTTTGGGATCATTGTCATGCTGAAAGACCCAGCCACGTCTCATCTTCAATGGCCTTGCTGATGGAAGGAGATTTTCACTCAAAATCTCTCGATACATGGCCCCATTCATTCTTTCCTTTACACAGATCAGTCGTCCTGGTCCCTTTGCAGAAAAACAGCCCCAAAGCATGATGTTTCCACCCCCATGCTTCACAGTGGGTATGGTGTTCTTCGGATGCAATTCAGTATTCTTTCTCCTCCAAACACGAGAACCTGTGTTTCTACCAAAAGTTCTATTTTGGTTTGATTTGAATAACATATTCTCCCAGTCCTCTTCCGGATCATCCAAATGCTCTCTAGCGAACCGCAGACGGGCCTGGACGTGTACTGGCTTCAGCAGGGGGACACGTCTGGCAGTGCAGGATTTGAGTCCCTAGCGGCGCATTGTGTTACTGATAGTAGCCTTTGTTACTGTGGTCCCAGCTCTCTGTAGGTCATTCACTCGGTCCCCCCGTGTGGTTCTGGGATTTTTGCTCACCGTTCTTGTTATCATTTTGACGCAACGGGGTGAGATCTTGCATGTAGACCCAGATCGAGGAAGATTATCAGTGGTCTTGCATGTCTTCCATTTTCTAATAATTGCTCCCACAGTTGATTTCTTTACACCAAGCGTTTTACCTATTGCAGATTCAGTCTTCCCAGCCTGGCGCAGGTCTACAATTTTGTCCCTGGTGTCCTTCTACAGTTTTTTGGTCTTGGCTATAGTGGAGTTTGGAGTGTGACTGACTGAGTTGTGGACAGGTGTCTTTTATACCGTTAATGAGTTAAAACAGGTGCCATTAATACAGGTAACGAGTGGAGCCTCGTTAGAAGAAGTTAGACCTCTTTGACAGCCATCTTGCTTGTTTGTAGGTGACCAAATACTTTTTTTCCCACTCTAATTTGGAAATAAATTCTTTAAAAATCAAACAATGTGATTTTCTGTTTTTTTCCCCCACATTCTGTCTCTCATGGTTGAGGTTTACCCATGTTGGCAATTACAGGCCTCTCTAATCTTTTCAAGTAGGAGAACTTGCACAATTGGTGGTTGACTAAATACTTATTGGCCCCACTGTATATATGAATGTCGCACTTGGATTTGAGTCACATTTTAGGGAAAATATGCATGCCGTCCGCCCTTTGTCTTCTCCAAATAACTAAACACAGTCACGAGTATTACTTCAGCAATGAGAGAGTAATTCAGTTGGATTGTTGTGAAACGTGGTGTCAAAAACACCTTCACGACGAGTCGCGTTTCACACAGTCACACATCACACAGTGCTAGTGCTAAAGTAAGCTTCCTTTCATTTAGCAAGTTAAGAAGAAAAAAAGTTGTTTTTCTCTTTTCACGGGTTTTTATATTCACTTAATGAACAGGTATGTACATGAATGATCGTTCACTGAATGTGTTCATGCACAACACTGGTTGTCGGAAGGTGTATGAGGAGCTGGAATCCGTAGAAGTCATAATTCTGCATAAGAAATCGCACTTAACAAGCTCAACTTTCATAAAGTCTGTGCGATGGGTCCCAAAACAACTCAGTGAAGAACACAAGTGCAATCATGTGAGAATCTGTCGTCGCCAGAGGCGATTTTCTCTAAGACTCAGCTTCCCCCAAAATGTTAAAAAATAAGCGAAAAAATGTGTACTGTTGTATATGGCATACATGTCATCGACTAAATATGCACTACAACATGCTCAACTTTTGTCCAGATTTAGCTTCTTATCATGAACGGATTTTCAAGGGGGGCCAGAGTGGCCAGCCCCCCCCCCCCCCCCCCGGTGGCCGAAAAATGTCATTGCATGTAATTGACTTTCCTATACTAGTACATATGATATGATCTATAAAAGTTGCAAAGCAATAAAACAATATTTTTAATAATGGGTCAAAATTATTTTTCGAACATGATCACGTGATCAGCACCTTAGACCGCCATTTGCTTTGCTTAGCCAAAACCACCTGAGGACCGAAGAGGCTAGATCAGGGGTGTCCAAACTTTTTGCAAAGAAGGCCAGATTTGGTGTGGAAAAATGGCTGACCTCCTATACGTAGAACAATATATTCAGCAAATTTCAGCAATTTTTGCTATATTATTTTTTTCAATTAATAATTTCAACAATCTCGCAACTAGCCTTTGTGGCGTTCTTTTTCGACTCTCGGGCTCTTGTGAAATAATGCTGCTGTGAAATTAAACTAGCTTCAAGTTGCTTTAATTTCTCGCTACGTATCTTCCCTGTAATCTTGTCGTACATGTCAGCGTGTCTTGTTTGGTAATATTGCCTCACATTGAACTCTTTAAAAACAGCAACTGTCTCTTTGTAAATGACGCAGACACAGTTGTTGCGTTTTTAGTGAAGAAATAGGCCAATTTCCACCTATCCTTGAAGCGTCGGCTCTCGCAGTCAACTTTTTTTTTTTTCGCCACTTTAGAAAATTGGGAGTAAAGGGTCACATGGGGTAATGTTGCTTAGAGTGCTGCTGCCTTTTAGTGGGTAAATGAGGAGCAGCATTTAGTGTGTAAGCTACTTCATATGCTGGTGGCAGTACTGTTGACCAATTTATTAAGTCTGTGTGCGGGCCAGACATTATTGATTTTATGACAGAGGCTGGGGGCCGGATGAAATTTGACCACGGGCCACATTTGGCCCCCGGGCCGGAATTTGGACATGTCTGGGCAAGATGGATATACGTATTTTTTTTTCAAAACTATAAGCTTTCAAAAGCGACAACAACTACTGGATTGAAAATGTGGACCATGAAATGCTAGAGACCACCAAAATGGTGAGCTGCATTTCAATTTGCCCCACTGAAAACGGTAATTGTGCAACAGAGCCACCACCGGTGTCTTGCCAATGTAGTTACCCCCATCAAAAATTGTGTCCCCTGGCCGCGGGAGCGCACACACACACATTAGTTATGAGTTATGTCAACTTAAAAAATTAATTGAAGCCAGAAAAGAACCACGGTTATATATTTTGGACATCAATGTTTATTAAACTGGAGAAACTCCATACAGGACTTGAATTACAGTAATAACTGTTATAGGTCATCCTACGAGTAAAACAGTGAAACATTGCCTTTTTTACATTTAGTACGTATGTTACGTTATACGACAGAAAGGTTTTTTTTGTTTTTTTTTATGGATGTGCCATGTTTTAAAACTTTGTAGATTACTAGATCACCAAAACACGGAAATCGAGCAAATCAGTGCAGCGCAGTGGCTCCACACAGGGGATACAATTTTTGACTGGGGTAACTACATAGGCATGACACCGGTGGGTGTACCATATTTAATGGATGACGATCTTGGCGAAAAGTATAGCCAAAGCAGCCTGATTTGGAATTACCCTCAAGAATGCCTGGTAACAAAAAACACTCACTTTGAATTTATAGTTATAAATATTCTTGTAAGTCATTATTTTTTTTGCTGACACTGTGTTTTGGGGTCATCAACATTTTGTCAAACAAGTCAAACTCTGCCTATGCTTCTTATCACTGGTTATGATGCGGCTTGCTTTTCATTCATTCGCGCAGCCTCGCAGTCCCTTAAACAGTGAAGAAGTTGTGCATCTCGAGACGAATCATTGGCTAAAGGCTGGGTTTATCCTGTCCATAAGAAGCTGTTCATCTCTTAGGTCCTATGGGGAATGGGCGGGGCACAGCTAGCCTGGACGCTCTGCTTCTCTGCATGATGACTGGATGACCTGTCTGTGGCGCAATCCCTGTTTGATTGACAGCGAAATGAGCGAATCAGTGATGTTGTATTTTTTTTTCAATTTTCATTCCGTGGTTCAGAGTTGCAGCGGAGACTTTCATTATCATTCTAGCAACGCTCACTTTTTTTTAAAACAACTAGCAATAATCAATCTTATTTCCAGTGTTTTTTTTTCTATTGCAGCTGCTTGTGTTTAGAGACTTGACTTCTGACACTCTAGTTTCTTTCCCTACCGAGCAGCGGGTGACACTGGGCCCCTCCGCCATCACAAAGCACTCACAGGGGGAAACACTTTAAGATTCCCCTCATTAAAAGACTAGCATCCATCACTGGTCATCACCTACTGGACTGTCATGCTAACGAAAGTGAAACATTGAATGAATTTATTGTCATTGTCATCATCATCAAAAAAATCAATGACAGTTTCAGAGTGTGGAATTTTACCTGAAGGAAAGACGAAGACAGACAAGGAAAGACGGGAAAAGCAGATGCTTATCGAAAGAAACATTTCCGAAAGAAATTGTCACTGGAGATGAAACCTGAATCCTTCACTATGAATGACAGCGCAAACGCCAAAGCGTGGAATGGAAACATCCTCCATATTTTCGGTCCACTTAAAGATACTTTAAGGGGCTGTCGTTTTGCCACCGATCGACAGGTGAAGGAGACGGTGCATACGCGGATTGCCGCTCAACTGAAAAGGTTTTCCCTGATAGTATCAGAAAGCTTTATGCAGCGATGGACCAAGTGCATTGAAAAGCAGGGTGACTATTTTGAAAAATCATGTAAATGTAGCTTTTGTGTTGTTGTTGTTGTATCAAATGGAGTTCAGATACTCGTTGACTTACAGTGGTATAAAAAAAGTATCTGAACGTCATGGAAAGTCTCACATTTTGCATAAAATTACCATCAAATGTGATCTGAATTTTGTCAAAATCACACAGATGAAAAAAAAGTCTGCTTTAACTAAAACCACCCAAACATTTATAGGTTTTTGTGTTTTAATGAGGAATGTACGAAAACAATGACAGAAGGGGTAAAAATAAGTAAGTAAACCTTCACATTTTAATAATTTGACTGAGCCATGATGCACACACACAGACAATACTCCTTGTCAAGACAATTCTTGGGCATGGGGTTGGTGGTTTGTCCCCTCTTCCCATCCCTGAGGGCCAGTTGATGGGAGCGCGGGTGGCCCAGGGGACCACCCTGTATCCCGGGGGGTGACGATGGCTCCTTTGCTGGGCTGCGGGAGGAGGGATGCGCTGTGCTGTGCCCCTCCGTCCACCCTCCCTCCCCGAGTCCCCGGGCTGGCTGGGTGGATGTCGACACCCTGGGATGGCGCTTGCGCGGTGTCTCCGCTCGTCTGCGTGGGTTAGGGTTAGGGGTTAGGCGGGGCTCGCGTGCAGCTGGATGCGATTGGGCGCGCTCGGGTGGGGGGTTTCGGTGCCGGGACTGGCAGTGGGGTAGCGTTGGGTCAGTTGCCAACGGGCTTACACTCACAAAGGATTCACACGATTACTGGGTTCTAGATCACAGAGCTGATTTGTGTACACTCTACCCCTCCCAATCACTTAGCTTGTAGACTTCCCCACCCCCCTCCCCTTCTTTCCCGGGTCAACAGGCCACCCACATGGTGTCAACCGGAAATACATCTAGCCGACGATAGCACCAACATATTCATAGTGTAGGCGTTCAATGTATTTCTTGTTGTTGTTTCTTTTCAATTTTTTTTCTTGTTTCTTTTCTTCTGTCCCTCCATAACCCCTCCCTGTTTGCTGTTTTGTCATAATAAATGAAATATGTTAAATGATCACAATGGGAGTAAGTCATATTCTCAATTTGAAACATTAAAACTCTTCAGACCAACCGGACACTTAGGCTACGTTCATACTACAGGTCTTAATGCACGAATCCGATTTTTTCGTCTTTTTCCGACTCGAGTGAGGCATTAACTTGACGGTCTGAACGTGACAAGTCGCATAGAACTGGACCATTTCATATCCGATCTGGGTCACTTTCGTATGTGGTCTAAATCCGATCTGGGCCACATTTTTCCAGACTGTCGCGGCGGTCTGTACTGTCCAGTCCCGCAAATCTGATTTAATGCAGCAATTACGTCATCAACTGGCGAGAGAGTCGTTACCGTAGCAATGCACCTGTGCGTTATTAGCGCCTAGCTTGCAATGAACACGGCTTTTGAGGAAGAGCTGAGCTTCACAACAGTCATAAAAAATAAAAATGGGTTGAGGATAAGCCTGAGAATGCTCAGTTTTCTCTGTTACAAGTGAGCAATATTTCAACATTGCCTCCACGGCCGAGAGTCGGGACAAAATGCCCGTATGTGTGTGTGACATGCACGGACAGTGCGTTTACGCTATCGATCCATATAAACTTTGAATATTTGCCTAAACGGGGATTATTTATGTCTGTTATTTGTGTCCACCTTTTGAAAAGCAAAATATGATATCCCTGGAATGACGGATGACGTCTGTCATTTGTTTTGATGGTTCTGCGCATGCGGGTCTTCTTGCTTAGCGGGTGTCAGACTGCGTATTAGTGTGCATGCGTAATACTTGAACGGTCTCAATGGATAATAGCAGTCTGAACGGGCACGCCAAAAAAACGGATATGACAAAAAATCGGATTCGTGCATTAAGACCTGTAGTATGAACGTAGCCTTAGACTTCCATTCTCCATGTCAAACAGCTGATCAGGACAGGTTAAAAAAAAAAAAACACACACACACACACACACAAAAACAACTTATAAGGTGTGTGTTTTATAGTGGGCAGGGCAGCATTAAACACTCACCAGTGTTTGGTAAAAATTGGTTTCAATTGCTCTTTAGGGTTCAATTGCTTCTCATAGGGTTCACTCAGGGCCGGCGCTAGCTATGCTTTGTGGTGCCCCCCCCAATCCACCAATAAAAGACAAAACATTCAGGGATTATACGGTGAAATATTGTTTTGAACCATGGTACAAACATTTTCTAAATTAATTGTAATATTATGCAGGCCCATATTTAAAACACAGATATATGAAAACTTTAATATTATACATTTATAGACATGGACTGATAGGGCACTATATAAACATTCTGGACATAATGTGGAAACAATGAATATGAAAGGGGAAATCTACATAGCTTTAAGATTGTTTTTTTTTCTAATTAGTTTCACCAGTAGATGTCGCTCTTGGCCTCTGAACCTCTCGAAAATGACTACGGCTTCTTACTAATGGAAATTTTTCAGTATCAACATAGCCGTTGCATAAAACCCCTACCGGTATGTCTCGTAACATTCCATTTAATTTTCATTCACCAAAGGTAGACTGACAAGAGGGCCGCACAGGAGATTCTTTTTTTGTGTAAATGTAACCCCTTTTTCTTTGTCTGCTGCGATTTGGAGCGTCGAACTCCTGGACTCTGCGTTGTGTTGTGTTTTAATTTAGTTCCAGGTGAAATGGATGGTTTCGACTTTTTATTGTCTGCATAACACACGCACACGATGCGAGCTGGTCACTCTCACAGGCCTCGCCACAACATGCTAAAGAATAATTGGAAATGGTTAGCTCTTTGGCGCTAAGCTAATGGCAACTTAGCAATGCTATCCAACTCACCTTTGCTGTTGACAAATCACAACTGGCGCCATCTGCGGCGCGTCCAGCTATTTATAGTCACCACATGAGTTGGGGGCGCTATTGTGCCTTCTAATGTGGACAAGTGGAATCGCACATATCCATAATACCTCTGTTACATAAATAATGAGCCTAAGTTACTTATATTTGTATTACTTGCATTTATCAAGCTTTACAAAGTTTTATTTTAAATAATATATATTGTTGTTATTGTTACAATTACTATTTTTTTTAGGATTTTTTTACAAACTTGTTTTTTTTTTTTTGTGCCCCTTCAGGCAGAGTTGGTGCCCTACGAGCAGTGCGTGTTATGCGTATGGGGAGCGCCGTGTCTGGGTTCACTTACTTATTTTTCCCCTTTGTCATTTTTTTGCATGCTATCCTCATTAAAATATCAAATCCTATAAATGTTTGGGTGGTTTTAGTTAAAGCAGACAGTTTTTTTTCATCTGTGTGGTTTTGACAAAGATCAGATCACATTTGATGGTGATTTTATGCAGAAACATTAGAAATTCCAAAAGGTTCAGATACTTTTTCATACCACTGTACCCTCGCATATTGACAATATACAAGTTGCACTGAAGAAAAACGAAAACAATTCGAAAGCAATTCATAGTCTACAAAATAAAATCAATAAAATCTACAATTGAAATTGAAATCTACAGAACAAGGATAAAAAGAATGAAATATGAAACAAGCGTGTCTTGATTCCCAACTTGCAAGCCCTTGCAAGAAAAAAGTGGACCAAAGTGCTGAATTACTCCATCAGGTTGTTTGTGTTTTCTTTGTGGAAGCTAAGGATGAAGAGGAGGAAGAGAAGGAGGGTTGCTGCTCCCAATCCTCTGAGAATCTACGCGGCTGCTCTGTAGTAGCCCTATTCAGAATCAACCCATGCTTGTTTATTTGAAAGGAGCTGCTTTTTTAACTTCCACCCACGCTATTGTTCCTCTACACATGAGGAACACTTTGAAATTGTAATCTCATGACATTCAAACACAAGCATATATTTTGACCTTTGAGGCTTGCAATAACATTATCGTGTGTCAGCACTTGCACTGTCATGAAAAGTTTTTATAGTGGTTCAACTCTTTAAAGTAAACTGAATGGGGCGGCATGAATTAACATTACTGGTCACATAAATTTTTCTTGAATGAAGGGGACTCATGGGGATATATAATGATCAAAGAAATGAATGTGGGACATGTATTCTGTGATTCATTTAATTTACTTCCCTCTCCAGAGTAGCAAAAGAAGATCATTAAAACCAGATGTACTTGACATTTATTTCAAACAAGTTTAATCATCATAAGGACTTCAATTGAAATACGGGATATAAAACTTTTAAAGTAGCAGAGTGTTCCAAAATGTTATTTATATATATCCATTATGCTAACTATCGTGGTTCTACTGTATAAGAAAAGAAAATTGACGCAATTGTGTTTTTGGAGCAGTTATTTGGTAGCTGGTTTTGTGTCAAGATTTCAGTGTAGAAATGAAAATGGCTACTGCTGCCCTGTTTCTCTGTTTACTGCTACAGAACATTTGGCTCGGAGAGGCAGCATTCTTGGGTTTGTGAATGTGACCACATTGAGCACATGGCCAATTTAAATGTTCTGCCGTCCTCAGCTTAATTTGCATTGTTTCTATTTCTTAATGTATTCGTACTTACTGAGTACACCCCTCGCATTTCTGCAGATATTTATATCTTTTCATGGGACAACACTGACAAAATGACACTTTGACACAATGAAAAGTAGTCTGTGTGCAGCTTATAGAGTTAATTTATTTCCTCCACAAAATAATTCAAAATATAGCCATTAATATCTAAACCCCTGGCAACAAAAGTGAGTACACCCCAGAGGTTGCGCTAGACTTTTTCGTTGTCTGTCATTTTGACTGACGGTCATAAAAATCCGGTCATAATCTATTTTTACCCGTCACTTAAATTTTTAAAATGATAATAATGACATATTCAATCGTATTTAGGTTTCATTCATTTTAAATTAATATTCTGTCCGAACAAGCTTAACAGAGAATCCACACCGTGCCATCACACATCAAGCAGATGAATATGTAACTTTTTCTCCGCAGTGACAAAAACGGCTGACTGTGGCCCCAGTAGGTAGGCTACATATGGAACAATGAAATTAACAGTTCACCTGCTGTGGCCTAAACGCAGTCTCACACCTTCCTCCTGGTGCGCATGGACTTGAATTGCGTGCCCGCTTGTGCATAATCAAATGTCTCAAGTGGGATTGCTGCAGAGGCTATTGTCATGAGGTTTTGGACTTTTGCCTCAGACAGACGACTTCTCATGGCCGTTTTGATGTAGTTCTGGAGGCTGAATCAGCGCTCTGTGGCCACACTCTTTTTTTCACCTCTTTTATCAACACCATCGTCGTTTTGGGGCTTTTTGAAGAAACGTTGGACACTCAGTTGCCTTGACATTTTTCCGAGTAAGGCCAACGACGTCACGCATCAAGAGAGACAATAGCTAAATAATATGCTCACTCGCCACCCTGTGGTCTGGGGTGTGAATTGCAACCTGTCAAAATGACAGATGGACTTGTTTTTTCCGTAACCGTTTTAAAAAACCGGTCAACGACGGAAAATATTCGGTTAACGCGACCCCTGGTACAACCCTTAGTGAAAGTTGTCAATATTAACATACATGTCAACGTCAATATTTTGTGTGGCCACCACTATTATGCAGAACTGCCATTCCTCTCCTGGGCATGGAGTTGACCAGAGCTTCACAGGTTGCCACTGGAATGCTCTTCCACTCATCCATGACGATGTTGCTGAGCTGCCGGATATTTGAGACAAAGCACCTCCAGCTTCCGCTTGAGGATCCCCCAAAAATGTTCTATTGGGTTCAAGTCTGGAGACATGCTTGGCCAGTCCATCACCCTTACCCTCAGCCTCTTCAGTAAGGCAGTGGTCATCTTGGAGGTGTGTTTGGGGTCATTGTCATGCTGGAACATTGCCTTGTAACCCAGATTTTCTGGAGGGAGGGGATCATGCTCTGCTGCAGTATTTCACAGTACATGTTTCCCCTCAATGGAATGTAACTCTTCAACACCTGCAGCACTCATGCAGCCCCAGACCATTACATTCCCACCACCATGCTTGACTGTAGGCATGACACACTTATCTTTTTACCCCTCACCTGGTCGCCGCCATGCATGCTTGAGACCATTGGAACCAAACAAATTAATCTTCATCTCATCAGACCATAGGACATGGTTCTAGTAATCTATGTGCTTTGTTGACAAGTCTTCAGCAAACTTTGAGGCTTTCTAGTGTACCGTCTCTAGAAGAGGCTTCATCCTGGGGTGACAGCCATGCACACCATTTTGATGTAGAGTGCGGTGTTTGTTCTGAACAGGCTGACCCCCCACCTCTTCAATCTCTGCAGCAATGCTGACAGCACTCCTGTGACAATCTTTCAAAGAACGCATTTGGATGTGATGCTCAGCATGTGCGCTCAGCTTCTTTGGACGACCAACCCGAGGCCTGTTCTGAGTGGACCCTGCTCTTTTAAAACGCTGGATGATCTTAGCCACTGTGCTGCAGCTCAGTTTCTGGGTGTTGGCAATCTTCTTGTAGCCTTGGGCATCTTCATGTAGCGCAATAATACGTCTTTTAAGATCCTCAGAGAGTTCTTTGCTATGTGGTGCCATGTTGAAACTTTCAGTGACCAGTATGAGAGAGTGTGAGAGCTGCACTACAAATTTGAACACAACTGCTCCCTATGCACACCTGGACCTAGTAACACTAACGAGTCACATGACATTTTGGAGGGAAAATGACAAGCAGTACTCAATTTGGACATTTAGGGATGTAGTTTCGAAGGGGTGTACTCACATTTGTTGCCAGGGGTTTCGATATTAATGGCTATATTTTGAGTTATTTTGAGGGGAAAATAAATTAACTCTATTATATAAGCTGCACACAAACTACTTTTCATTGTGTCAAAGTGTCATTTTGTCAGTGTTGTCCCATGAAAAGATATACTTAAATATCTGCAGAAATGCAAGGGATGTACTCACTTTTGTGATACACTGTAAAAGAAAGTTTTAATTTACCTTAGACTTCTATACCGAACACAGGGAGCTTTACTTTTATGCAATTTAAAAATAAGTGGCAATTTGCTACTTTAATTGGCTAATACTCCATGTACATTAATGACACCATGAAATCTGATCACAAGGGCATGATCATATGCCCCACAGGGTTTTTACTTTTACTCAATTGCTTTAATACGTTTCTCATATCCGAATTTTACATTTTCAAAACAGTTTGTGCATTTCTCAAAACTTGTCACACAAGCAGCAAAACAACATATATTACCCGCAAAATTCGTTTTTTATTTTTTTGAGGGACTGGACAAGATTCAGTTTACACTTTTACTGTTTTTACAATGTGTTTACAGACCATGCCATTGTAATACAGAGAGCAAAAGACAGCACTGAGTATCACAAAGAAAAAAAATAAAAAACGAAATTAGAAATGTAAACATAACACAATCGGCACAACTAAACTTCGAGTGCTGTCGGGATTTTTTCCCCATTCTTTCTACACATCTTGATGTTCCTTTCTGTTGGGACACAAATTTTCATCTACATTACAACGGATGTCCTGTCTTGCGATACAGCATGAAAAGAATCTTCTTGAATCTCTTATCCAGCCTCTAAAGGCATCTGTTGTGATTAGGGCTGCAGCTATCGAATATTTTAGTAGTCCATTAATCGATGAACTAGTCAGTTCGAATAATCGAGCAATCGGATAAGAAACATAAAAAAAATAAAATACCTGGGCTGAGCCTCAAACGTTACAAAAAGATAAACAAACAAGGATCTATGTACAGCAAACGAACAATTGGCTAACTTGCAAAACAAAAATCTGCTAGCTTAAATGCTATAAAATGCAACCTTTTTTTTTTTTTTTTTTTTTTTTTTTTTTTTACAATGCTCTCAACAAATGGTTCGGACACATATACCCACAAAAAAAGGCTAAATATACCAATAAACTAAATTACGAATGCATTATATAAATTAGCTTAAACAAAAACTTAGCTTATATTGGTCTTAACAGGGAGCAGCTGGATTCAGCCATGTGATTTGAGGCAGACTAAAGGGCAGCGTATTCACCCAAATCAATAAAACTAAATGCAAACACTTTCAAAACAAACCATTACAACGCTACTTAAATTAAACGAGTACTCGAAGCAGCAAAATTTAATTCAAATCTTTTTTTCCTAATCGAATACTCGAGTTAATCGATTAATCGTTGCAGCACAAGTTGTGATGTCAGTTCATGCTGCATTCATGGCATCCAGGAGAGTCATCTGAGTATGAGGCTGGCGATCATACACTTGCCATCTCCATGTGGAGAAAAATTGGTAGGGACGATATTACCGTAATGCACATAATGCAAACAATGATCCAAAAAAGGGACGGCTAGCTTGACTTCGTTGTTCCTTATGGAGGCTGGTCTGTAGAGTAGAGCAGGGGTCCCCAACCTATTCCACTAAGGCACACTGTGGGTGCAGGATTTCATTCTTACCAAACAAGATGACAACACTTTTTCCCCAATCTGGTGTTTTACAAGTGCAATCAGTTGATTGCAGTCAGGTGTGGCTTGTTTTAGCAGAAGCCTCATTGGTTCAACTGTCTCTGCTGGATCGGCTGGAACAAAAACCAGGACCCACAGTGTGCCTTGAGGACTGGGTTGAAAACCCCTGGAGTAGAGTACAGTAGTTTTGCAGGTTAGCAAGTGTAATGTTATGCTAACTATGATGCAGGTTAGACTTTCAATAGCAAAATTAGTGGTGTTTCCCGCACTTCCACAACATTGACGTCTTTTTACATGACTTCCAGTGGCTGCTAATGGCCAAAAAATAAGCTTCTAATATCCCTCCTCCCCGAAGGCGGGAGAGGCCGCATGTTGTCAACTTTAATCTGTTGAGGCTGTTTGAGTAGGTGTGTGTGTCTTGGTGGCAGGATGGGCAGGATTGGACTCATCTGCCAACCAAATGTTCTTTTGGTGGTGGTGGTGGGGGGGGGGGGTGGACTGGCACATTCAGCAAATGAAAAGGGATAAATGTAAGTCTGAATATAATGAAAATAATTCAATTAATAATGGTAGGGTCGATACTATCATGACAACATATGGGAAGATAATCTAAATTACCTATATATAACTGAACTCTTTATATAGTAATACAAATAAGGTTGCTTAAAAGTTGGTGGGGACAATTTGAGCATGCTGAAAAGGTGGTAGTGTTATGTCCATACCTTCCCTATGCAAACCTTTGCCCTTGGATTGAGGAATGGGTATGATGGGAGGAACTCCATTACCATTCTGTTGTGGGTTGCAAACTATTCCCTAGTTATGTTGTCGTGGTGGAAACTCACATTGCCCCAAAATATTACAAATTTTAGCAGATTAAAATAAGTTATGTAAAATAAGTAACGATATTGGTTAGAAATAAGCACACACACGTTGACATATTCTGACAACATGTTAA
This sequence comes from Corythoichthys intestinalis, assembly GCF_030265065.1. Lineage (NCBI taxonomy): Eukaryota > Metazoa > Chordata > Actinopteri > Syngnathiformes > Syngnathidae > Corythoichthys > Corythoichthys intestinalis. Next base: position 13,197,169 of record NC_080402.1, read on the forward strand.
TCCATTTTGCATGTGAAGACTTACAGTGGGGCAAATAAGTATTTAGTCAACCACTAATTGTGTAAGTTCTCCCACTTGAAAATATTAGAGAGGCCTGTAATTGTCAACATGGGTAAACCTCAACCATGAGAGACAATGTGGAAAAAAAAACAGAAAATCACATTGTTTCATTTTTAAAGAATATATTTGCAAATCATGGTGGAATATAAGTATTTGGTCAATACCAAAAGTTCATCTCAACACTTTGTTATGTACCCTTTGTTGGCAATAACAGAGGCCAAACGTTTTCTGTAACTCTTCACAAGCTTTTCACACATTGTTGCTGGTATTTTGGCCCATTCCTTCATGCAGATCTCCTCTATAGCAGTGATGTTTTGGGGCTGTCGTTGGGCAACACGGACTTTCAACTCCCTCCACAGAAGCCACTCCTTTGTTGCCCTGGCTGTGTGTTTGGGATCATTGTCATGCTGAAAGACCCAGCCACGTCTCTTCTTCAATGCCCTTGCTGATGGAAGACTTTCACTTAAAATCTCTCGATACGTGGCCCCATTCATTCTTTTCTTTACACATATCAGGCATCCTGGTCCCTTTGCAGAAAAACAGCCCCAAAGCATGATGTTTCCACCCCCATGCTTCACAGTGGGTATGGTGTTCTTCGGATGCAATTCAGTATTCTTTGTCCTCCAAACACGAGAACCTGTGTTTCTACCAAAAAGTTGTATTTTGGTTTCATCTGACCATAACCCATTCTCCCACTCCTCTTCTGGTTCATCCAAATGCTCTCCAGCGAACCGCAGACGGGCCTGGACGTGTACTGGCTTCAGCATGGGGACACTTCTGGCAGTGCAGGATTTGAGTTCCTGTCGGCGCATTGTGTTACTGATAGTAGCCTTTGTTACTGTGGTCCCAGCTCTCTGTAGGTCATTCACTAGGTCTCCCCGTGTGGTTCTGGGATTTTTGCTCACCGTTCTTGTTATCATTTTGAAGCCACGGGTTGAGATCTTGCATGGAGCCTCAGATCGAGGGACATTATCAGTGGTCTTGTATGTCTTCCATTTTCTAACAATTGCTCCCACAGTTGATTTCTTTACACCAAGCGTTTTACCTATTGCAGATTCAGTCTTCCCAGCCTGGTGGAGGTCTACAATTTTGTCTCTGGTGTCCTTCGACAGCTCTTTAGTCTCGACCATAGTGGAGTTTGGAGTGTGACTGACTGAGATTGTGGACAGGTGTCTTTTATACCGATACTGAGTTAAAACAGGTGCCGTTAATACAGGTAACGAGTGGAGCCTCATTAGATCTCGTTAGAAGTTAGACCTCTTTGACAGCCAGAAATCTTGCTTGTCTGTAGGTGACCAAATACTTATTTTCCACTCTAATTTGGAAACAAATTCTTTAAAAATCAAACAGTGTGATTTTCTGTTTTTTTTCCACATTCTGTCTCTCATGGTTGAGGTTTACCCATGTTGACAATTACAGACCTCTCTAATCTTTTCAAGTAGGAGAACTTGCACAATTGGTTGTTGACTAAATACCTATTTGCCCCACTGTATGTAATGAGCAAATTACTAAATGTTGTGGGTGGTGAGACTATTCAATAGAGACCCATGATAATCAATTTCGACCATCATGACAGATGCAGCTGATAATGTAGGAAACAGCAGAGAATTGTACAAATCATTTGCATGTTCAAAGAAATGAGAAACTGCTTTTTTGACTTCCACTAGTGATATAATGTTGTGAAGATTGAACAATTAGCTGAGAAAAACTGTAATATATGTACAATTATCTTTGAAAATTTACTTTTTTTTTTTTATTCTTATTTTGTAGGTATCAAAAGGCCTTCGGTTTGTTTAAGTGTGCTTAATGAAGTGATCGGAGAGCGCATTTAAATGGTTTTCCATTTGGAAAATTTTGACGCTAGTTGAAGGCAACATGCTTCCTGTCATGCTCTCACTGACCTTGAAAAATAAATCTGCTTTCAAACTCGCTAACATTTTCTGACATGACTTACTCCCATGCAAGATGTTCAACCGATATATTATGTTGGTGTACGTGCGAGCGGCGTAATACTATAGTGGAGGAACAATACGAATCATATATTTGTCGTGTGTTCAGATCACTGTGTACCTGCGTACACCAGATGGAACGCTGTTTGAGTGTTGTAGGGTTTAGAGTTAAGGTGCCTACATGAGATTTAAACAGAGGTTGTGGTTACTCTAGTAATGAGTTAAAATTTTAAGTACGGCTGCGGTTATCGATTATTTTAGTAGTCGATTAATCAACTAGTTTGTTCTAATAATCAAGGAATCGGATTAGGGACATTCATTGCGTTGCAGAATCAATTTTAGGAGACAAAGGTTTGCCCAGATTGCACTTTCAAAATAGAATTAAACGAGACTACAAAATAAAATTCCCAAATGTTTTTTATCAAACTGCAGAATTGCACTTTCTTTTAAAAATACATTAAAATACCCGAGCTTAGCCTCAAACGGTATAAAAAAAAAAAAACAAATGAGGATCTAAGTATAAAAAAAGGACAATTAGTTAACTTGCAGAGCAAAAGTCCGCTAGCTTAAATGCTATAAAATGCAAAAAAAAAAAATTCTTTTTACAATGCTCTTAACAAATTGTTCACACACATATTCCCACAAAAATGGTTAAATACAACTATAAACTAAATTACGAATGCATTAAAAAACATTTTAGCTCAAACAAAAACTTATCTTATGTTGGTCTTAACAGGGAGCAGCTGGAGTGAGCCAAGTGAAATGAGTTATGTCATAATCACTGTTGCCACTAGAGGGTAGTGTATCCCCCAATCAATAAAACTAAAATGCAAACACTTTCAAAACAAACCAACATAACACCACTCTAATTAAACGAATATTCAAAGCAGCAAAATTTGATTCGAAGCTTTTTTGTAATCGAATTACTCGAGTTCATCAAATAATCATTGCTGCACTTAATTTAAGCAATGGTATATGTTTTCTCAGCACGTCATTTATATGAATTATTATATTATACTAGAGCCTTACATTACATGACCATGTTAGGCCGAAAAAATATACAAAAATAATTGCATTCCGACTAGAATAATCTACAGAAATGGAACATCACTCGTCCAAAGAGCATGAGAACACATATTTCCTACCATGAAATTTAAAACGACCATATCTCTTTGATTTCCGAACACTATCTGCGCCAAATAAAAACTGGCAGCGCGCTGTGTCCAATAGTTTCTTTGTAACAGCGCTTTAAAGATGCCACGTGATTGATCAGGCCGCCATGATGATAGGACTTCCAACCGCAAGCTTGTGTGTGGTTGTGCGACTGTATTGTTAACTCTGATTTGTACAAAAGTGTCATGTTATTATTGTTGTGGCGTCTCATTGGTGTAACTGGTAGAGCCACTGTGGGCATCTCTGGCAAAACTATAGTAATATCTAATATGTAGAATAAAGAGGAAAAATGTTATGACTCTACTGTAGCCCAAAGTGGCGAAGTAAGAGTAGCGTCTCTTTTTCACCAATCTACTCAAGTAAATGTAAAGCGTTGCTACCCCCCTCTGCTTGTTGTGTGTTCAGATCACTGTGAACCTTAGTGCACCAGAAGAAACGCTGTTTGAGTCTTCTAGTAGATAGAAGGGCGCCTACATGAGACGTAAACCTAAACCATGTGGGTAACAAGAGGCCGCAGTGTGTATGTAGACAGAGTTCCAACGTTGTCAAAGAGGAAATACAGCAAAGGGACTCAACATGAGGCACCAATCAGAAGTTGTGCCCTTAACATTTTTGCCTGAGGGCTTGCTTCTTTGTCAGCGAATTAATGCAAGTCATGGTAAACAAATCTTTGTAATGTAACATATGCTAGCACTTGAAGGTTCTTACTAGGGTTTTCCCGATCATGAATTTTTGCACCCGAGTCCGAGTCACCTGACTTTGAGAATCTGCCGATACAGAGTCCCGATATGATACCGAAAAAAAAAAAGTGTTTTGTTTTATTTCAATTTGAACAAAAGTTCCAAACGTGTTACAATACTGTACTGGTTACAGTACTTCCTCTCTGGGCGTGTTGCGGAGTATTGTACTTATGACGGAAAACACTCAGGTGACTTGAAGTTCTGCTCTGAGACTCCAATTTGGCCAAATTTGTAAATTGTCCGATATGCACGTGTGATACATCATTGGAAAACTTAATATCTCAATTTTCTGGGGGAAGAAAATTTTGAACAGGAGGGCATTTAATTTTTTTTTTTTTTTTTTTAAAACAGCGAAACCCTAGCTGGAGGTGAGAGCACGCGAGAGCAGAATTAAAGACGCCATGACTTTACGGTAATTAGATATTATCGTGTACTTGCCTTGTTTTGATCCAAAAACTCCATGTCGCATGTATCACTGAGTGTCAAGACACAGCTGTGAATGGCCACACCTGGACCACCCCTTGATGTCTGCGATTTCGCAGACATCAAGGGGTGGTCGAGATTTTCTTCTTCATATCTATACCCTTTTAAACTTTTCATTCTATTTTTCTTTGTTTGGATCGATTATTTATCATCTAACACAGGGGTTTTCAACCCAGTCCTCAAGGCACACTGTGGGTCCTGGTTTTTGTTCCAGCCGATCCAGCAGAGACAGTTGAACCAATGAGGCTTCTGCTAAAACAAGCCACACCTGACTGCAATCAACTGATTGCACTTGTAAAACACCAGATTGGGGAAAAAGTGTTGTCATCTTGTTTGGTAAGAATGAAATCCTGCACCCACAGTGTGCCTTAGTGGAATAGGTTGGGAACCCCTGATCTAACATATCGGAGAAAATGTGACACTAAAAAAAAAAAAAAAAAAAAAAAATACAATTAAGCGATAGCTATGAGGTAGATATCCGTGACTTTTTTTACAGACACCATTTCTTTCATTGTGAGGTAATTTGTTTAAAAGTTTAAAATATGCTAGGACAGACATTGTGAATAATAAATATAATTACTGAGCTTGTTTTTATGGCAGTGTTGAAACAAAAGCGGTTGCACGACGTCTGTAAACGGGGGGTTCCGAGTAAAACGGACAAAATAAAAATAGTTCGGGGGCTTAATGTGCTATGAAACTGCTATGGCAGCATATAGACATATTGTTCGATCAAATACAACCGTTCTTTTGGCTTAAAATACAGCAGTTTATTTTAAACAGGGGTGCAAGAGCACCTGAGTCTGTGAGAGAGTCTGTGTTTTCCGCCATATACTGTATATATATGTGGCGGAAAACACAGACAAGGCTGAAAAAGCAGTTTCTGCTCTTGCAGTCCACTGAAACTGCTGTATTTTAAGCCAAAACAACTTGTTGTGTTTGATAGAACAATATATCCATATGCTGCCATAGCAGATTCATGGCAGATTAAGCCCCCGAACTATTTTTAATTTGTCCGTTTTACCCTGAAAACCCCTGTATACAGATGTCATGCAACCGCTTTTGTTTTAACCCAGCCATAAAACTAAGGTAATTAATTATATTTATCATTCAAAATGTCTGTCATTTTTAGCTTAGAATCATTCATTGATGTCTAATATTTAGTTTAAAAAAAAAAAAACGACTTTAAAAAAACTATTCACTCGCGTATTTTAAACTTTTAAACAAATGACGTCACAATGAAAAATTTGGTGTCTGTAAAAAAGTCACAGATATCTACCTCATAACTATCGCTTAATTGTATTTTTTTTTTGTTACAGTCGCATTTTCCCAGATATGTTAGATGATAAATAATCGATCCAAACAACAAAAATAAAAAAATAACGTTTAATATATATATGAAAAAGAACATCTTGACCACTCCTTGATGTCTGCAATTTCTGCATCGCGACCCTTGTTATACCACCATGCTTCACCCATAAAATCCCCCCAAAATCTGGTTGTGGCCATTCACAGCTGTGTCTTGACACTCATTGATACATGCTGTTTTTGGATCGAAACAAGGTATGTACGTGATAATATGTCGTTAAAATCGTGACGTCTTTAATTCTGCTCCGTGTGCTCATGCCTCCAGTCAGGGTTTTGCTGTTTTTTTTTGTTTTGTTTTGTTTTTTTAAATGCCCTCCCGTTCAAATTTTTTCTTCCCCCAGAAAATTGAGATTTTAAGCTTTCCAATGATGTATCACACATGCATATAGGACCATTTTGAAATATGGCCAAATTTGGGGTCTCAGAGCGGAACTTCAAGTTACCTGAGTGTTTTCCGCCATATAGTTTCAGTTTATTCGCACATCATCAAATACAGTACATGATCATACGCTAGCAGTTCACATGTTAAGATGGGCGAATAGGACACTCCAGAGAAGCTATTCAAAGCTTTTAGCAGGGGCCCAGTTAGACAACACACACACACATTCGCACTCACCCACATACACACACATACAATTAACTGTGGATAATTTCAAAATTTTGGTTACATTGGATTTGATATGAGACACCAGTAGTGTAATTCAAAGAATCAGCATGTTATATACTATACATTGCTAGGAGATGAGTTTTGAGTTTTTTCTTAAAGATGGAAATGGAGTGTGACATTTTAAGTGTTTCGTCCAACTCATTCCAAATCTGTGGTCCTTTGCACACAATGCTAAAGCTTGTACACTTTAGCCTTCGTTTTTTCCCTGTGATTTGATGTTTTCTTCTGGTAGTATACAGTGGGGAGAACAAGTATTTGATACACTGTCAATGGGAAAACCCATTGACAGTGTATCAAATACTTGTTCTCCCCACTGTATGTGTGTTGAGTAGTACAGACTGGGATGAGGTCACCTTCTTTATAGTTTAGCCTATAGATAATCTGATACATTACACACGCATTTTGGTGATAGTTGTGGTCTTTAAGCCTCAGAAGGTGGTGGCGGTGAAAAATGATTTTAGTTGGAGCATTAAACTCAGACCATGTTAGGGCACGTATAACTTTTTTCTGTAGTATTTCAAGCTTTTTTAAATAAGTTGGATATGTGTTGCACCATATGACTTTACAGTATTGTAAGTGTGGTTCAAATAAAGATTTATACAAAATGAGAAGTGCAGAGAGTGGGAGAGTGTCTCAGTTTAAAGAAAAGAGCAGCATATTTTGACAGTTTATTTGTAAGATCGTCAATATGTTTTCTAAAATTAAGGCACTCATCAATATAGACTCCCCAAAATTTTGTAGAGTCGACTCTTTCAATGTTTTCTCCGTTTATGTTTAGGCAAATTTGTTTAGTGGCTTGTTTTTTATGAGAGCGAAACACAATGTAATTTGTTTTATTGATATTTAGAGATAGTTTATTACATTTCAACCATGTGTCTATTTTCTTTAATTCACTATTTATGATTTGGTCTAGTGCAGTTGGATTTTTATGGGAAAAAAACAAATTTGTACCATCAGCAAATATTACCTTATGTAAAACGGATGTGGAATTAACAAAATCCATAATGTACAGGTTGAAGAGGAGCGCCCCTAAGATGGAGCCCCGGGGGACTCAATGTTTGATTAGTTTGTATGATGATTTAGAATTGTTAATGTTGACATACTGATGTCGTCCAGACAGATAACTACAGAACCAGTCTAGTGCTAGGCCTCTAATCCCATAATGCTGCAGTTTATTGATGAGTATTTCAGTGTTAATGGTGTCGAATGCTTTGGATAGGTCTAAGAAAATGCCAACTCCAAAGTAATCTTTGTCGATTGCATCATAGACTTTTTCTGTTAAGCCAAGCACTGCCATATACGTAGTATTTTCTTTTCTGAATCTTTTCTGAGTTTGTTGTGGACTACTCTTTCTAAAACCTTGGAGAGGGTAGGCAGAACTGATATTGGCCGGTAATTGCTCAGATCATTTTTATTCCCAGATTTAAAGATTGATGTGATTCGTGCAATTTTTGCGATTTAGGGCACCACTCCAGAAAGCAGAGACAGATTGATGCAGTGGGTTAGAGGTGCAGTGATAATGTTGGAGATGCTTTTCAGAATCATGATCGGGTATACAGTTACACTATATTTATTTTTAATTAACAAAAAAGCTTTTGATCCTTTTCCCGATCACGTCATCAGATCGGGGACATCCTTAGTTCTTACTGTAAAAAAAGAAAAACAAATACAGGCAAAATAAAAATCTCAATAATGAATTTTAATTTTAGGCATGTTTGCTGACTGATTTTCAGTAGACTTTGGTCCACCTGTTTGGAGCTCGACGACATCCACGTTGGAAGAAGGGCTCAATTCCAATGGTGGAATGTAACGAAGTAAAAGTCCTTTGTGACTGTACTTAAGTACATTTTTATGTCTCTGGACTTTACTTGAGTTCAAATATGAAGTGTTACTTTTTACTTTTACTTCACTACATTATCTGTACTTTGACTCCACTACTTTTCAAATTGTCGCTTGCATTAAACATTGCGTTAGACATACTATTACTTAAGTAAAAAAAAAAAAGTGAGTACTTCATCAACCACTGGTCATTTGTCCACAGGAGTAAATTTGAGTTCAGTTTTTATTTTCACTCAAACACAATTTAAAATGGTAATAACATTTCACGAACAGATCACTTGACGCTTTAAAGGTTTTGTGTTGTGTTTCCCATCCACTTCTTGTTTCTGTGGATTACGATCGATCATTGCTTTTACGAAGTCAGTGGCTATTTGTACAATTTGTAGTCTTGTGTTTTTATGGTTAACCTGTAATATTACGTACTCTAGGTTCTGAATGCTGTTCTGTTATCCTTTTTAGGTTGGTTTATTTTGCCTGATAGCGATGGTATGCGGAATATGTAAAGGTGTAAATAATTAATATTATGACGATATGATATTTGCTACTATTGCAAAGTCTCACGATTCAATTGGATCCATGGCCTTCAATTGGTAAAACATGATTGATTTTTTGCATTTGCGTCAATAGATTTGATTGGATATTTGACTGGATCATGGCTTAGCCAATTGATGTATCAATCCATACTACATCCCTCAAAATAGGATCATGTCATAGTAGTATTCCACCATCAATGGCAGCAAATTTGTTAACTGTGACATGTATTTTTAGAGCAAATTTCCCTACTCCAAACCATGTCGGTGTGGGTTTTACACCCACAAACTCATTTTAAAGAGTCATGAGAGCCTGCATGCCTCTGAAATATTTGGAGGACAATTGGTTTAGTGGAGTTGCACGGTAGAGCCTTTCCTTTCTCCCTGAGGTATCTTCCTTTGAGATCCAGCCGAGCCTGGCGCCTGCAAAACACAACTTGTCTGGCTTATTAAATAGTTGGACCTGGAGAAGAAAAAAGGCCTGTTGCTTCTCAGCCGATCCATTGTCAAACCAGAAAGGATCGTGACAGGCCTTTAATTGCTGTGATACTGCGTGTTTGACCCAATCAGGCCCTTCATGGACGTGTTTAATTTGATTTTCTCTTTTAAAAGGTTGACTCCTTTATTCGGAAGGTCTTTATTTAGACTGTGGGGGTGGGGGGTTATCCGGAATTTACTCGATTTAAAAAGAAACACACACACATTAAAGAAACACTGGTCTTTATGGTCATGTGCTACCTGTGAAATTTTTGTTATTCATTGTTTTGGTATAGTAGAGAAATACACACATACTGTGTGTTTTTGTGATAACGTTAATGCAAACCAGAGTTTAGTTTAACAGAATAACTGAGCAGATATTCTGTTAAGTTAATTAACATTAACTGTCTAATATCACAAGAGGAGATGAATTTAACTTGTGTTGAAAAGTAACTGAGGGAAGTTCATTCATTCATCTTCTGTGCCGCTAATACTCAGGAGGGTCGCGGGGGTGCTGGAGCCCATCCCAGCTAACATAGCCAGTAGTTGGGGTACACCCTGTATTGATTGCTAGCTAATCGCAGGATACGAGACACGCTACCATTCACGCACAAAACAAAACAACGCCCCGCCCAAGTGCTAAATGTCTACTTGTTACCAAATGTTTAGATGTTTAGATGTTTCCCATGTCTACAGAACTTATCCAACTCATTCCGGCGAGGCTCTGTGAACGTAAACAAAGGCATCTCCTTTAATTAACGTCATTTTCGGACTATATGGCGCACCTGACAATAAGCCGCCACCCACCAAATTTGACTCAAAACATTTGTTCATAGATAAGCCGCACTGGACTATAAGCCGCAGCCATCCTCGCTGTATTATGGGATATTTACACTAAAAGATATGAACCGGTAACACTTTATTTGACAGCGACATCATAAGACTCATAAGACCAAATGAACCACCATATGCTCCCTTTAGAGAGACAGTCAACCTCTGCTACCACCTGCTGTCAACACTTGTCATCCAGCATGCCTCCTAGCATGCAATGCGGTGCTCTGGATGTTAATAACAATCAAAATTCATGTTCTGTACTAATTATTTCTTCAGTTACTGTTCTGATTGTTTCCTCCATTGCTAGTTATGTTATTTGGTAACACTTTATTTGACAGTGACGCCATAAGGCTGTCATAAGACCATCATACATCATTCACACATATTCTATGTGCAATACTTACTTACGTGCAATATTAAATGCCTTCACTGTCAAACTGCTGTTACTTCACTTTGATTATTTGCACTGCCTGAACATCTCATACACACTTTATATTTATATTTATTTAGATTTTATACTTTTATATTTGCAAGTCACTTTTGAGATTTTAACTTATCCTGCACTGTAAAGGCAGATGCGCCACAATTTCATTGTACAACTGTATAAGGATAATAAAGGGGTATTCTATTCTATTCTATTCTATTCTATTCTATTCTATTCTATTCTATTCTATTCTATTCTATTCTATTCTATTCTATGACACGACACGACACGACACTGCCATGAGCATTAATCAGTGCTTATGACATATATCATTTAGTGTCATCCGGCAAATTATCTCACTTTTGGGTGGATGTAAAAGATCCGAGCTGGACATAAAGGGAGTTAGAGACATAATTTGCTGGATGACACTTAATGACATCTGTCATATGCATTCAGTAATGCCCATGATAGTGTCATTTGATAATTATGATGGTCTTATGGCATTCTTATGACCCTGCTGTCAAATGAAGTCTTACCTATTAACCCAATAAATCAACAAATAAGCCGCAGGGTTCAAAATAAGGGGAAAAAGTAGCGGCTTATAGTAAAAAAATTACAGTAATTAGTTTAATTTTAAATAGATCTTTTTTTGTACAATATTTAAATTTCTGCTACCATTTAAAGTTAATATCTCAAAAAAGTTAACTAAAATTAATTGACGTTAATTTTGAAAACGTAACATTAGTTTAACTTCAATGAGTGAAGTTTGATATTAACTCATCGGCTGCCATTGACGACGATACATGTCCATGTAGTTAATTTTTCTTCTTCTTTTTTTTTTTTTTTAATTATTATTATTAAAACATTTTAAAGTTGCATATACAATGTGTTGCCTTTTTTAATTTAATTTATTTATTTTGAAATAATAACTGACCCAACTCGTGATAGTTCTTACGGGACTGTCCAGCTAATGGAAGAGTGGTAATGGAAGAAATGGTCAACTGGGTCTTCCTCCTCCAAACTGGTTAATTACACTAAAATTGGTCTTAGCTACTTTGTGAGGACCATGACTGGCCTCTCGCTGCATGGGGTCTGTATGATTAACTGCTCCTTCCTTTCAAAGGCTTTCTGATGTTCCCTTAGAAGGCTGTGAGCCAATCAAAACTGCGCTCTGACCCCAAATTAACCATCTGATTGGTGGGAACGAAGAGTGGACACACACCTCTTCCTCTTATAGACTTTCCTGCCTAAAAGTGAGTAAGTTGGCGTCGCGGACTCAGAAGACGAGCATTGGTCAGTGAACGCATCTTCCACTCCACTGGGAGCTGCGTGGCCCAGTCGCCTGGCCTGAAAATGAACGCATCGCAGGGCTCGCCGTCCCAGGACGATCATGCGAAGGAAGAGACGGACGACCCGACTGCGGAGAAGGAGAAGAGCCGACTCCCGTTCAGTGTCGAGTCTTTGATTTCCAAAAAGAGCACCTGTCAGACTTCTTTTGCTCAAAAGCCCCCGGCGCACTTCTCTCCGAGAACTTTTTACGCGGATGGATCACCGGCGGAGGACGCGACACACTCGGTTGATATCGAGCAGAACACTTGGTTTCAGGCGAATTCCTTCTCTTCCAGCTCTCGTAAGAATCTCTCTGAAATATATACGACTATTGCCAAAAAGTTGTGAAAGTAAATGCGCCACGTGTATGTGGATTTGTAACTGATTTTTTTTCGTGATCAAAATTCTAGCAATTTTTTTTCAGCATCAAAATTCATCCGAAAATTGAGTTACAAAAAAAAAAAAAAAAAAAAACCCTCAGTTGTAAAAATTTATTTAAATTGTTTTAATAATATAATAATAATGTTTAATAATGTAATATAATATAATAATAATAAATTAAAATTAAATAAAAATAAATTAAGAAATTAAAAATAAAAAAAAGTCGCAAACAGAGACGGGGGTTCATTTAATGTTTATCCAGAAATTAGGACTTTTTTTTTTCTTCTTTTTTTGGTGGCTGAATTTTGATGCTGGAATAATAATAATAATAATAATAAATCATTACAGCATTAGAATTTTGATGTTAAAAAAATTAAGTTGAAATTCAAAATCGAACTCCGGTGGTTTGTGTCTTTTCTGATTGTCACAAATAAGGACATAATTTTAATGTCTACACGTTTTGTCATGCATGATGATTATTTGATCTTTTCTGATTTCACTTTAGGTAGTTCCAGTCCCTCTCAGTGCACTTTACGGAAGCACAAAAACAACCGTAAACCTCGCACGCCCTTCACTACCTCTCAGCTGCTGGCCCTGGAGCGCAAGTTCCGCCAGAAGCAGTATCTCTCCATTGCCGAGAGAGCCGAATTCTCCAGCTCGCTCAACCTGACGGAGACCCAGGTGAAGATCTGGTTCCAGAACCGCAGGGCCAAAGCCAAGAGGCTGCAGGAAGCCGAGTTGGAGAAGTTCAAGCTGGCCTCCAAGCCACTTCTGTCCGCCTTCGCTTTGCCTTTCCCTCTCAGTGCGCACATGCAGGGTTCCGCTGCGTGGGGACCTTCGAACCCCTTCCCTAGGCCCAGTCTGCCAGTCCCGGGAATATTCGGTGGACCCGTCACGTACGGAATGTACTATTTGTCTTAATATGTGCTTAAAAGGGGAATACATGTTTTCAGATCATGCTTGCGAAAACACTTTAAGGCACCAAAAGTGTTTCCGAACTGGAAAAATTAAATATATTTTTATGTACTTTACCTTAAGACGAATGTTCTTCTTACCTCCAAAACTGAAAACTGTCTGACACGTTGTAAAAATTGCAGTTTGCGTGAGTTTATTTAGAATATTTCAGAGCTAGAGCAGTAAAAAGTACTTATTGTGAGTGCCTTCAAGAGTCAGCATCTCCTATTCAACTTTTTTTTTTTAAGAGAGTCCGTTTATTTTCGATAAAATGTGTGCATCAAATAGTGTTTACTCTCACGGCGTGGCCTTAATGAGGATTACATTAGAATTTGATATAAAGTGCTGCAATTTCACTGGAGAGACAGCAGGACATTTGTATTTATTGAACCTTTTCTATCTGTACTGTGTACAATTCTCTATGAAAATCTATTGTAACATGTAAATAAACATATACATTGGAATATGTTTTGCATCTTAATCTTGTTGTTAATCAGGGCTGAACTTTGTTTTACCTTTTACCATTCATTTACTATGATAGACGGCAATATGCTGGGAGTCTGCATTTGGTGTCATCTTAAATTAACCCAGAAATAACGAGCACATTTTGTGAAATTCATGACAAACAGGAAACATCTTTTGCTTTAATCATTCAAAGAAAACGCAGTGTTTTGAAATTGAAGGCTTGCAGCACTGAATGATTGAGGGACAAAAAAGAGTAAATTCTGTAAAAAAAAAAAAAAAAAAAAAAAAAAAAAAAGAATAAAGGTTTGCAAAAAAAATAAAACTTGTAAAACTTTGCCATTGACACTTTTTTTTTAAATGTAGCCCTATTAAGTTGTATAAATTTAGCAACTTACTGATAAAAACTCCCCCCCAACTGTTTGTGGGGGCAAAATAAAGTCGTGTGACCAATTCAACCGACGAAGCATTTGAATTATCAGATGTCCCGTGAAATTCGTTACATTCATTTCCCCTCATCAATTGGTTAGTTGAAATGTAAATTATATCGTTTTATATTACTTTTAAAATTCATTTATCTCATAAAATAATGTATTCCTAAAAAGAAGGAAATAAAGATAGAAATATAGTAAAAATTCGACATTAGTCAATTAGAAACTGAAAATCATAAATGAAAAAAAAAAAAAAGTAATTAAAATAATTAAATGGTTTTGTAGAACAAAATAACTTGCTGATTAACTATTGTAAAGAAGAAAATGAAATTATAATCCAATCAAAATAAACAAAGTCGTATATAAATGTTTAATTTATTCAGTTATTGATGCATTAGTTAACTGAAAATAAATATAAGTAATAAAATCAAAAGTAATTATTTCATTTGCCAATCTATATAACAATTTCCCTTATTGCAAATGATAAAATAATACGTTTACGACAATAATTCATATAGTAATGTACATTTACGGTGTACTTTTAATTGTATAGGTCTATATTAATGGATTCGTTGATGTGATTGAATAAAATATAAATGCTTAAACATAAATAACTTGTTATACGATTATAAAAATGAGCACTTTTACTCAAAATAAAAATGTATTCATTATCAAGCTTGGCCGAAAAGTTTGCTCAGTTAGTGCCGCTCTCCGTGCAATCGTAAAGCTGTAGTTGTTGCATTTGACCAAGAGAGGGCGACAAATGTATCACTGTAGACTTTTTTCTTTCAAAGAAGAATCACTTCCGCTCCTTGGTCCGACTGTAGCTAACCCTGTCCTGACTCCTTGGAGAAGAGAGGTGACTGAGCGAACTCTTATCTTCAATGAAATATTTGTATCCTAAATTTGGTTTCGCACGCGAATGTGTCCGTTGCTTATCTGGTCGTTGCAAACGCTAACTTGTTGCTAATGGTTGTTTGACTAAAACCTTGACGTCAGAAGATCTTCCCTGACCTTGGCTAGCAAGCTGCTTACGCTAGCTGGTGCTACGTCGCTTACATCCAATTTCAATGATAGGAAAGCAGTGGTTTTATGACATTTTTGCTTATTGGCATGACATTAGATGTTTTTTTTTTTCCAATTTAACTTGGGGAAACAATGTTAACACTGAAATGAGCCGAATGATGTACCCGCATAATCTCAAAGTGTAGGCTAACGCACATGCTCTATTGTCAGATTTAATGAAATGCTGTGCATTTTATGGCATGAATTTAAATTTGATATGGAATAATATTTATCCTGTATTTGTACATTGTACTGTGTTAACTAATTTGTGTTTAAAAGTTTCTATAGTGCATTGAATCATCATAACGTCCTTTTGTCAAACATCAACATTTGCACTTTTAATTTACTTGTCACTGTGTTTTATGTCTTTCAGATTGTCAAGATGGCAGGCCGCCGCATAGCCCTGAAGGCCATCGACTGGGTGGCGTTTGCTGAGCGTGTTCCCCCAAACCAGAAGGGCATGTTCAATGCCCTGAAGACCCGCACTGACGCCATCTCCGCTAAGTCAGTTAAATATCTGCATACAACCATTTATGTCATTGACATGACATTTGTAGATATTTGTTAGTATTATTTCTAGAGGCGTGCGAGATTTCAGATTCTTAGATTGTTTGCTATTCGGCCGTGGAAGATTAAAGAACGATTCACAAACATCCAAATTCCGATTATTGAATTATACCAGGTAAAGCGGAAATAAAACACAGTCAGCGCGGTCTTCGAGACGCAATGAGGAGCGGACCGAGAGTAAATATCATGTTCAACCAATGCCGCTAGATATAAAGATAATGATAATACCTGACTGCGGCCGTCAGCTGCTACAAACAGCACCCAGTTGCTAGTTTCTACAAACATACGGCTATGGTAGATATCACATATATCTAGAACTAGATGTGAAATGATAGACGACGGCCGCATTTGAACATGTACCAAGAACTAGATGTGAAATGACAGACTTTCCCGCGCTAGTAAACAGGCGCCATCTTGAAGCAGTAGACTTTTCTAGAAGGCTCAGTTGTAGGGCTGCAGCTATCGAATATTTTAGTAATCGAGTAATCGACTGAAAATTCTATTGATTAATCGAGTAATCAGATAAAACATTTATTTTTTAGGTAAAGAGCAATTATAAATATACATGAGAAGAAAAACATTTAATCCAATATTGAACCATTTTCAGTCAGTGTCTTTATTTTCGATGTACATTGTTGGAAACAGCCAACAATTGCATCTCAGATGTGACTAGAAAAAAAAGTCACAGCTTTCACTCCAAAAACTTCTAGATCTTGTTAAAAAAACAAAACAAAACATATTTCTTACCTAAAAATGTAATTACGCTTGATAACACACATCACTTGAAAGCTACGTGTTTTTCCCCACGTTTTTCAATTTAATTTCCATTTGTGTCAAGCTATTTTAAGTTCTAGTTAAGTTTTAAGTTAGTCTAAACTGTAAGTAGTGATAGGATTTTGAGTTTTTGCGGTGTTCAAAATAAATGTATGATACCTGATGTATTGGAGCATATTAGGGACCAGTGCTACTTGGTGTTTTATTCAGCAATGACTACTGAGCTAAAACTGACAGTTAGCTTTATTATGTTTTAATTTTACACCCTCATCACTCTACAGCGCTGTGTTTTTACAGATTAAATAAAGCCTGTATGTAAGACACGTTAGCCACGCATCGACAGTGGTCATAATCAATAGAAACCTAGCCCTCCGAAGGGCAAACGTTACGTGAGCGAGTCACAGTAACGTTGTATTTATTAGCGATGAGAAGTCTACTGCTTAAAGATGGCGACTGTTTACTAACGCTGCCCAGACGCGGCCGAGTCTGTCAATCGCATCTAGTCCTAAATGCATGCGATATCTATGAGACGCATCGGACACTACCTGCTACTAGAGGTGTGCAAAATTTCCGATTCTTAGATTATTCGCGATTCGGCCGTGGAAGATTCGAGAACGATTCACAAACATCCAAATTCCGATTATTGAAATATGCCAAGTAAAGCGGAAGTACAACACACTCAGCGCGCCGCGCGGTCTTCGGGGCGCAACGAGGAAGAACGCAGCGGGAGTAGCTAAACATCATGCTTCTCATTACCCGGCCCCTCGGGTAATGCCAATGCTCAATTCACGGCTCTAGCTCAACTCATGCCATGAGATAAAAAAACACAACAACACACCTGACTGCTGCCGAAAAGCTGCTACAAAGTACGTCATCCACATAATGTAATGGTAGATATCATTTATATAGGACTAGATGGACCATTGATTCGGTAGCGTGAACAGCACATCTACAAAAAGCTAGATGCAGCCGTTAGTAAACGGCCGCCATCTTAAAGCAGTACACTTCCCTGCAAGGCTGTTGTAGCGAACCTTCCAAGCAAACCTAATTAACTTTTTATCTAAAACACTCCTAAATCGGTAAAATATTGACCTGAATCTATCTTTAAAATAGTTTTAAAACTTTCACATGTCGAAAGTAGACAAAAGGGAAATTATGGAATAACGGGAGCAATTTTAACAACTTTAACAGTTGATTCACAACATTGAATTAATTGAATGTAGTTTAAAGCTGCTGTTACAGAATGGGGACAGGAGATTTTTATTTACTGTTATTTTTGTATATTTGTTTACTGCTATATGTTAACTTGATACTGAAATAGTAGTTTGGTTTAGCCTGAGAGGATTTTTGAACAATTTTGGAACTAATGTACAAAACATTTAGTTTAAAAAAAAAAAAAAAAAAAAAAGGAGGGGGGGTTTTCATCAATAATCGTTTTATAATCGAATCGGAGCCTCTGAATCGTAATCATAATCGAATCGTTAGGTGTCCAAAGATTCCCAGCTCTACCTGCTACCACATCACACATCATGCGGGCATAGTTTTTAGCAACGTCGGCGTAGTTTGTAGCGGCTGTCGGCAGTTTAAAAAAAAATTTTTTTTAAACTGCATCTTCCTCTACGCACGTCGCGCCAGCGTGTTTTCCCGCATTAAGAGTAGTCCGGGCAAAACGTGATGCTTAGAGCTGGCAAAATTAAACGATTCCTCGAGTTGAATAAAATTACTCGGATCCGGTTTTAAACTCGAGTTGCTTGAGTATTCGTTTCAGCTCTACTCTGTTGTAGCAAACCTAATTACTTTTTGTATTTAAAATACAGTGATACCTCAGCTCACGAACATAATTGGTTCCCAGAAAGTGTGTGTAAGGCGAAAAGTTCGTCTTCCGAACATTTATTTCCCATAAGAAACCATTAAAATGAGAACAATCCGTTCCCAGGTCCCCATATAACATAATTTTCTACTAAATAAGCCTTAAAACTACACAAAAATATACCTTATTTTCTTTAATGTCTTCTTAGGCTTAACACTAGCCTGTGGTGGGGTCTTTTTCGGTCCCATAATAGCAAAAGTACACTCAATATGGTCCAAAATGTCTATCAAACACAAACCACGTCCGCACTCAACGAAAGGGAGGGGACGAACTGGGACGCCGTGAGCGTGCGTCAGCTTCTCGTGGCGCTGTTCGACGGCGTGGTTTGGTTCGTCCGCCGAAAACTAGTTCGTCAGCAGAGACTATATGCTCGCAAATTTAATGTTCTTGAGGCGAAAAGTTCGTGAGCTTAAGCGTTCGTGAGCTGAGGTATCTCGCGCGCGTGTGTATGGGGCCTGGGTTCGTGGGGGAGGCACAGCACGTCACATGAGTGACACGGCTAAACACTGCTAAAATGCATGCCAACTCCACATACAATAAGAAAATATCACACATTGTGTACTTATAATGGAAACTGGTGAATTTTCATCTCGTCTCGACGACAATTAGCATCCATCTCGCTATGTTTTAGTCTCCCAAGACACGTTTTTAGCACATCAACGTCATGAACAAAATTGTTCGTTGACGAAATATTTTCGTTATCGTCGACGAAAACAACACTGCATCCATAGAAATGCCGACGCTACAGGATTCTGAGATCTCATGGCAAAATGAAAAACGTGGATGTTTCACAGGTGAAATAAAAAACAAGGATAAATTTTACTTTTCCGTACCAAAACCTGTTAATCCTGAATGTTCTTTTGGTCGCAGTAAATACGACAGTAACAATGATCATACACTCAATATTAACTGGTGGCTGCGTGAGAAACACTGTTAATGACTTGGGGTCACATCCCCTGCTAATTTTGCGGCGTGTGTGAACATTAACCAGAGAAATCATTTTGACAAATACAAGAATAGACTCAAATAATACCAGATATTTATCAAGTTGTACAATATTATCAGGGAACCACTAAGTGCTGGAAGTACGCTTTAAATTCTGTCAGTTTCATATTATGCTGTGTTGTGTGCAATTGTAAAATATTCTGATATTTTAGGAGTTATATTTTTGAGATTGGCTGTGGAATTTTCCTCAGAATTTGTTTCTGTCGCAACAAAAGCACTGTACAAAACCAAAACAAATGCACATTTATGGATTTAAATACTGCATTGTTTACATTCTGTGCTTGGTGCAGCTCAGTTAAGAACCAGGAATTGGCCAACTCGACATCCAAGTTTCTAACTAAACAGCTCACATTCTCATTCCTATGTTTTTAATCCTTTGAATCCTTTCCCCTAATACTGTAGACTGGCTTCCCTGCCGGAGTCTCCCGTTGCCATTGACTGGAGCTTTTACAAGACTGCTGTGGCCAAAGCTGGAATGGTTGATGAGTTTGAGAAGAAGGTAAATTTGACTAGAAGCTAGTATCTAGGTCCTAGAAGAATCATTGTAATCCACTAGATCTCTTTGGTCCCCCGGTCACATTGTTGTCTTGTTTTTGTTTATAGTTCAAAGCACTGCAGATCCCCCAACCAGTTGATACGCAGACAACTGCCATCAACGCTCAGGAGGTAGAAGCTGTAAGTGTCGACGTCAAACAACAAATTAATCACCAAATTTTGTATATGAGTTTTATCCCTCTTAAATGGAGTGAACCTCAATGACTCGTTATTTCCAAACATTTGATTTCACCAGGACAAAGACGCCCAAGCTTATGTGGAAGCGTCAAAAGCTCGTATTGCCCAGTATGAAGAAGAGGTGAGATGGCTCCCAAAAATCTCATACCTAACCTAAATACTGTGAATCCCTGATTATAGAGCGCACCCAACTATATGCCGCGCTGCCCAAATTTCACTTTAAAAAACTCCATAAGCCAGTAAGCCACAGGTGTGTATATATTAGTATGGGCTATTTACATCGAGAGATGTCACATATACAGTATTTGATAAAAACATTTTTGTTAACCAAATAGACACATCAACTTGTCCCCTTCATTCAAATGCTGTGGCCTCTCTCTTGTGTTCTCTGAGGCACCTAAAACCTTAAAAAAAAAAAGTGAGGAAAAAAAAATTGTACCTCTTTGCACATAAAAAACTACACTGGGAGCAGCACTCACATGTTGACATTTGAAATTGCATCAGCGTGTGTTTACAAAAAATATATATATATATGTTAGGGCTGTCAAAATCATCGCGTTAACGGGCGGTAATTAATTTTTTAAATTAATCACATCAAAAAATTTGACGCAATTAACGCACATGCCCCGCTCAGAAAAATGACAGTACAGTGTAATGTCCGCTCGTTACTTGTTTTTTTGGTTTTTGGCGCCCTCTGCTGGCGTTTGGGTCCAACTGATTTTATGGATTAGTACCATGAGTGAGCATGGTGTAATTATTGACATCAACAATGGCGAGCTACTAGTTTATTTTTTGATTGAAAATGTTACAAATTTTAATAAAAGGAAAACATTAAGAGGGGTTTTAATATAAAATTTCTATATCTTGTACTAACATTTATCTTTTAAGAACTACAAGTCTTTCTATCCATGGATCGCTTTAAGAGAATGTTAATCATGTTAATGCCATCTTGTTGATTTATTGTTATAATAAACAAATACGGTACTTATGTACCGTATGTTGATGTTGAATGTATATCTCAGTCATATGTCTTATGTTTCCATTCCAACAACTATTTACAGCAAAATGTCATATTTCATAGATGGTTTGAATTGCGATTAATTACGATTAATTAATTTTTAAGCTGTAATTAGCTCGATTAAAAATTTTAATTGTTTGACAGCCCTAATATATATATATATATATATATATATATATATATATATATATATATATGTATAGGTCCTTCTAAAAAAATTTGCATATTGTGATGCATATTGTGATAAAGTTCATTATTTTATGTAATGTTCTGATAAACATTAGACTTTCATATATTTGAGATTCATTACACACACCCTTTTATTGTTTTAATATTGATGATTTTGGCAAAAAAGTCAAGAAAAACCAAAAATCCCTATCTGAACAAATTAGCATATCATGAAAAGGCTTGAACTACATCAGTTGTGTGTAATGAATCTAAAATATATGAAAGTCTAATGTTTATCAGTATATTACAGAAAATAATTAACTTTATCACAATATGCTATTTTTTTTAGAAGGACCTGTGTGTGTGTGTGTGTGTGTGTATATATATGTATGTATGTACTCACATATAACTGTATACTGTGGTGCGTATTTGATTTACGTATTTGAGTTTAGACTCCTTTTAATAAACAGATTAAGTGCTCTCTTTTTACAAACTTTTATTTGCAGATCACTCAAGCTGGTCATGAATTCACAAACTATGTAAAGTCACTTGGAAGGTGTATCAAAAATATACATGCCGCATGTGGCACCGGAGCCGTGGGTTGCTGACACTTGAACTAGTCATAACTGCATTTGTTTTTGTTCTGACAAAAAAAAATCTAGAAATGACGCCAATGCCAATTTGGGGCCCGTGTTTTTAAAGCGTTTTTACACTAGCGTCAGCCCAGTGTGAAGCACGGTCCACAGCAAGCGCAAAACGGGAGGAGCCACGGAGACGCTAGTGCACAAGAAAACAGTGACTTTTCCTATTTCAAGGAGTAGGGGGCATTATAATAGCCGTATACAAAGTTTTACTAATTTTGATGAGAAGGTGAATATTTTTTGTTGTTATTCATGAACTACATTTCCACACAAACGTACATTGAGATACCATTTAGCTTCGCCAGGAGAGGTATGAGTCGTTTTTCGAGTGTCCCAGAGCTCGCGAAACTATAAAAACAGCGCATTCATTAAGGTTTCGTCAGCCATGATTTGTGTATATCCGTCGGCCAAAACAGCCTGATAGTATAGATATACAGTAAGTACGCATGCCCCTCTGCTATTGGATGCGTTGTTGATGCTCTGAAAATGGAGCAAGGCTCTATTTTGGGCTCCGCCTCTTGGCGCAAATTCATTCAAACTTGCCATTCCTCCCAAGACAGCCATCCACTGCTCAGTTTTGCCGAGAAGTCCGCTCCCAAATACACAATTGCTGCTGAACCCATCACACTGGGCCGCCGCTAGTTTGAAACGGCCTTTAGGGTCACCCTGTACTCACAGGATTTCATATTTTGTCATAATGAAACGCTCGCCCTCGTAGTTATTAGTTGCAAACAGCATGATGTGCTGGCCCGCGGACTGAAATGAAAGATGTCATTTTAAAAATTTTAAAGAGAAAGTATGAAGCTCGTTTGTCATATACAAACAAAAAGTCAATGGACAACCCACTTCGTTATAAAACCCACAGGGTACAGAGAGAGAAAAAAGTGGCATATAGTTCGAAAAATACTACACATTTGTTCATGTACTTCACATACTCACTGTCACTCTTTTCTGTTTGCTCACAGTTGAATAAGTTTAGGAATATGATTCCTTTCGACCAGATGACCATTGAAGATTACAACAACACCTTCCCTGAGACCAAGCTGGACAAGGTCAAATATCCGTATTGGCCACACAAGCCTATTTCTGAATTGTAATTAATCCAGTGAATTGACACTTCCCAATAAAAAATACATATTTTAAATGTATTCAATGTGTCTTTTGATATTTACATTGTACGCGTTAAAGAATCGCCTCTTGTCAACATGAAGCCACCATGAATGTATGGTTTGAATGCTGTAGACTCATTTCTAATGGTTTTATGGATATTTGCACTTCACTTCATGGCATATAATTTACTTCACATAAACATACCTTGGCACACTTGAGCGAGACTAGCATTAAAACCAGAATTTTTCATCCAATCACCTTGAAATCATCTGGAAATATCGTCCAACATGTCTCCTAGCATTCATTGCAGCGCTATAAATGAGCCGTGATCGGACCTGATCGATCGGGTCCGATCACGTCATGTTCAAAGTATCGGAATTGGTAAAAAAATATCGGCCATGCCTTTTTTTAATATATATATATATTTTTTTTTTAATTAAAACGTTTTCTAATTGTATTTAACGTTACAAACATAATGTTACACTCATCCATAGTCTTTAGTTTAGGCTTAAAGTAGGGTGATCAAGTTCATCCCGCTAGCAGTAATTAATTTTTAAAAAACTATCACGTTAATATAATTAATGCATGCGCTGCACGACCCACGCATACGTTGCAGCGCTCAATCTGTAATGGCGCCGTTTAAATAGAGAGATAAAAGGCAGCGTTAAATGAGTAGAGTGAATTTTGGCAGCCTTTGGAACCTTTTTTTAATTGGCTAAAGCCTTACAATCCCTCTCCCAACGACTAGCAATATCATGGGAAGCAATGTGGGGAAGCAAGGTAGCAATTGATCTTTTTCTTAACACCTTATGTTACTTCCCAATGCAGAGAAGATATATCAATTGGTAGCACTACGCACAGTCATGGTTCCACTTCCCATCATGCATTTGGGCATGGCTACAGTATCATTTACTGAAAGCTCAACAAATACACTAGATGGCAATATTTAGTCACAATCTACAAAGTCACATTTATCCTTTATGAATTACAAGTCTTTCTATCCGTGGATCCCTCTCACAGAAAGAATGTTAATAATGTAAATGCCATCTTGAGGATTTATTGTCATAAACAAATACAGTACTTATGTACTATATGTTGAATGTATATATTCGTCCGAGTTTTATTTATTTATTTATTAATGCATTGCCAAAATGTATATGATCGGGAAAAATTATCGGAAATGATTGGAATTGAATCGTAAGCAAAAAAAAGCAGTCGGATCGGGAAATATCGGGATCGGCAGATACTCAAACTAAAACGATCTTGATCGGATCGGGAGCAAAAAAACATGATCGGAACAACCCTACTTTTTGCCCATTTTTTTGTATCATGGCTGATTAACTGTGAACTGACTTGTGCCTTGGTTGCCAGTTTGTCGGAAGAGGGCGTGCATGCACACTGCACAGCCTGTAGTGTGGTGAAGCAAATTCATTTTTTTATCTTTGAAGCATTTAAGATATTCAACATTTAGGTTGAATTTATTTAAGAGGAGATGAAGCAATTCCATAACACATCTCAACCGCAAGAATTAGGCAAAAGGCAAATTTTTACCTGACGTCTCCTCGCTATGATGTAAAAGAAAAACATGGACACTTAATAGGAACTACTGTAATTTTCGGACTATAAGCGCTACTTTTTTCTCTCACTTTGAATCCTGGTGCTTATAGTCCAGTGCGTCTTATTTGTTGATTTATTTGGGTTAATAGGTAACGCTTTATTTGACAGTGGCGGTATAAGACTTATAAGACCGTCATAATTATGACACTATCATGGGCATAGCTGAATGCCCGAATGCTTATGACAGATGTCAGTAAGTGTCAGCCGGCAAATCATGTCACTAACTCATTTACGTCCAGCTTGGATCTTTTACATCCATTCAAAAGTGAGATAATTTGCCGGATGACACTAAATAACGTCTGTTGTAAGCATTCATTAATGCTCATGTCAGTGTCATGTCATAATTATGATTGTCTTATGACAGTCCTATGGCCACTGTCAAATAAAGTGTTACCAAATACCATAGCTAGCAATTAATGAAACAACTGGAACAGTGAATAAATATTTAGCACAGAACATGATTTTTGATTGTTATTTATTGGGTTGTTCCGATCATGTTTTTTTGCTCCTGATCCCGATCGTTTTAGTTTGAGTATCTGCCGATCCCGATCCGATTGCTTTTTTTTTGCTCCCGATTCAATTCCAATCATTCCCGATAATTTTTCCCGATCATATACATTTTGGCAATGCATTAAGAAAAAAATGAATAAAATCAATCAATCAATCAATCAAATTTATTTATATAGCCCTTTACAAAACCCGAAAGGTCCCCAAAGTGCTTTACAACAAAGACAAACATGGCACATAGTAAATAAAAGGCAGGAAAGTATTATACAATGACATTAGGAAGCAAAGAAAAGAAAAAAGAAACGAAACAACGCATCACGATTAGTCAGACAGCAAACAAAACAATAAAACAGATAAAATCCGAAAACATTAAAAACCCTAAAGAAATAAAACCAGGCTAAACTAATCTTGGGGAAAGGCGAGTCTAAAAAGGTGTGTCTTTAAACGAGATTTAAAAAGGCCCAAATTTGTAGTGGTGCGGATTTCAGGGGGAAGACTATTCCATAACCTGGGTGCAGCAACCGCAAAAGATCGGTCTCCCCACTGTTTGAGTTTGGACCTTGGGACTTGCAAATGAAGTTGGCCGGTAGAGCGAAGACTCCTGCCAGAGTTACGGATGGTTAAAATTTCTGGTAAGTAAGAAGGAGCCTGGCCATTGATAGAATTAAAAACAAACAGTAAAAGTTTAAAATCAATTCTAAAATGGACTGGAAGCCAGTGGAGCGATGATAGCACGGGGGTAATATGTTCACGTCTAGGTGTATCTGTTAAAAATCGAGCAGTAGCATTTTGAACAAGTTGGAGACGAGAAACCGAGGATTTGGGAAGACCAACATAAAGTGCGTTGCAGTAATCCAGCCTTGAGCTTAAAAAAGCGTGAATTGCTTTTTCCAGGTCGTGGCGAGTAAGAAAAGGCTTCACTTTGGCCAAGAGACGGAGCTGGAAAAAACTTGCTCTTACAACAGAACTAATCTGTTTTTCAAAGTTGAGCCTGCAATCGAATATCACTCCGAGATTTTTAACATGTGTTTTAAAAAAGGGAGCCAGAGTGCCAGGGTTGGGCTCAAGGGCATTTAACATAGAAGGTGTGCCAAAAGTAATATATTCAGTTTTGCTTTCGTTAAGATGTAAAAAGTTTTGCGCTAGCCACTGCTTCACATCAGATATGCACTCCATTAATTTAGTGAGAGCAGTTTGTTCGTTGGGTCTCAGACAAATATATACATTCAACATACAGTACATAAGTACTGTATTTTTTTATTATGACAATAAATCCTCAAGATGGCATTGACATTATTAACATTCTTTCTGTGAGAGGGATCCACGGATAGAAAGACTTGACTTTGTATATTGTGACTAAATATTGCCATGTAGTGTATTTGTTGAGCTTTCAGTAAATTATACTGTAGCCATGCCCAAATGCATGATGGGAAGTGGAACCATGACTGTGCGTAGTGCTACGAATTGATATATCTTCTCTGCGTTGGAAAATAACAGGGTATTAAGAAAAAGATCAGTTGCTACCTTGCTTCCCATGATATTTCTAATCGTAGGGAGAGGGAGTATAAGGCTTTAGCAAATTAAAAAAAGGCTGCCAAAATTCACTCTACTCATTTTACGCTGCCTTTTATCTCTATATAGGTAAAACGGTACCATTACAGATTGAGTGCGACAATGCGTGAGTGGGTTGTGCAGCGCATGCATTAATTGCGTTAAATATTTTAACGTGATACATTTTTTAAGAAATTAATTACTGCCGTTATTGGGATGAATTTGATAACCCTACCTTAAGCCTAAACTAAAGACTATGGATGAGTGTTACGTATTATGTTTGTAACGTTAAATACAATTAGAAAACGATTTAATTAAATATATATATATATTTAAAAAAGGCATGGCCGATATTTTTTTGCCGATTCCGGTACTTTGAAAATGACGTGATTGGACTCGATCGACATCTCTAGTTATTTACATTTATAGCGCTGCAATTAATGCTAGGAGACATGTTGGACGATAACAGTGTTGACAGCAGGTGGCAGCAGAGGTGGACTCTCCACCAAGGGAGCAGTGATGGCCAAATGAAGCACTAATGCTTTGCAGCCTATTAGTTCAAAATTTCATGGTGGTTCATTTGGTCTTAGGAGTTAGGACAGTTTTATGTTCCCGCTGTCAAATAAATTGTTACCGGTTAATATCTTTTGGTTTAAATATCCCATACAGTGAGGACACCTCCGGCTTACAGTCCAGTGCGGCTT
Organism: Corythoichthys intestinalis; assembly: GCF_030265065.1. NCBI lineage: Eukaryota > Metazoa > Chordata > Actinopteri > Syngnathiformes > Syngnathidae > Corythoichthys > Corythoichthys intestinalis. The sequence goes on from NC_080402.1 coordinate 13,224,596, forward strand.
ATCTATGAACAAATGTTGTTTCCGTGTCAAATTTGGTGGGTGGCGGCTTATAGTCAGGTGTGTCTTAAAGTCTGAAAATTACGGTAATATGTATAACAACGTTGACGCATATGTAAGTTGACGCCATTGACGGCCATGGACGTCCAAATTTCCCATTTATTTTCATTGGCAAAAAAACAAATGTCCCCAAATCAACAGGAAATGACCAGATATCAATAGGACGTCTCCCCCAAATGTCCCCGATTCCATTGACGCATATGGAAGTCGATGCCATTGACGGCCATGGATGTCCAACTCTTCCATTCCATTTCCAATGGCATTTACTTTGGTTAATCCCATAGACGGCCATGTATGTTGATTCTGTTGATGCCAATGTACTTGGATTCCATTGACGAATATGTAAATCGATGCCATTGACGGCCATGGACGTCCAAATTTCACATTCATTTCCAAATCCGAAATGTCACCAAGTCAACAGGAAGTGACCTGATATTTTCCCTGAAATGCCCCCCAAACCAATCTGGGCGGGGCTAAGCTCTCTCACCACACAGCAAAGCCCCATAGTAATTTCTCCAGAAATTGCAGTTTCTAGTATGTATAATAATATCATATACAAAAACCTACGGGAGCACAAAGTACCTGAACTATATAATGCAAGCTTTTGATCATTCTAGTGTACTTTGGTAGCACCTGAAATAAATGCTTCTCGTAATCACCGGAAATAGCTTATTGCCAGGGGTGAAAGTGGTTCGAATTTCTTGCCGGAACTTACTGACCTGAAGGTCGCCACGGAGCCACAAATTTTATTTTTTATTGATTTTTTCCCTTTTTTGGGGGGGCACTACTGACATGCTAAGATAACTGTTTTGGTCAGTTATTTCTATAACACATACAAAAACTGTTTTTTTTTTAATTCAAAATTGTATTTTTTTCAATGATTTGCAAAATAAAAGTTAACAAAAACAGCTATAACCCCAACCTCCATCTCCTCTAATTTTTATTTTCCCTCATTTACTCACATACTAAATGCCAAATCTCAATTTTAACTAATTAAGAACATAGGATGTATATTAAAATTGAAGATAATGTAAACATTTACTTGTTTGTTTTTTTTAATAATAAAGATAACAGTAACATACATTCAGAAAAATAAGTACAAATGACTTATTTTATGCAAAGAGAAATGGAATATATTTTGAAGATCGCGCAAACATGTGAGTTTTTTAAATCATAAGGAAATTAATAAGTAGCCTAACATAAATGAACAAATATAAGTTCAAAGTGCACATTGACAGCTAAGATGTTCTGAACCTCCCCATCAGAGCAAATAAAACTAAATAAGATAAATAAGCCACCCTAACTCTTTCCTTGCTCTAAAAGATTTGATCCATTATCTGTTGCATTGTCCTTTTTTTTTTTTTTTTTTTTTTTTAATATATATATATTTTTTCTGATGTTGGTAGATTGTTTTCTTCTTGGAGATGAAATGCATGTGTGGCAGCTTAGCTTTTTTTTTTTTCACATAGCGTTTTGACAGTTGCCGTCATATTTGCAGAATCAAAGCACCGTATACCGGAACAGCGTTCCTGCCCTGAAACTCATACCGGAACAGCGTTCCGGCCCTGAATCTTATACCGGAACAGTGTTCCGGCCCTGAATCTTATACCGGAACTGCGTTCCTGACCGTTCCCGCCCACTTTCACCCCTGCTTATTGCAGTAACGTGGAAAAAAAGTCATCATAAGGTTTTCCACCGACAGTAAGATGTAAAAGCTGTCAATAGATAGATAAATAACTAAAAAAACATAATTCTCAATGGTCATTGGACAATATTTTGTTCGCATTGACAAGCCCCTATCTTATTCAAGCACTGTGATTGGTTTATTCCCCCTTCCGCTTTACTTCCGGATTGGTTTAGCCTATCGTGGAGGAATGAAGGCGGAGTATCAAATATGTGTTCTCTCCTGTTATTTGACAGTCATTGACGAAAAATCTGGTGCCCATCAGTTCAGGTAAATGCCACCTCCTTCCAGGTTTTTAATGTGTCTGCTTTTACATGTATGTTTTTGTTCAGGTTTTGTATATATATGTGAATCGTATCATTGAGTGTTTACCCTGTCGTGATGAGATGAGAGTGGTGCAAAGTACGCCTCACCGTCCCAGTGTATAATACCGCTGGTGTTTACCTGAATACAAATATTAAAGGGAAAAGTAAATAATGAGACGCAAGTGACTTCTCGCACTAAGTAAAATGTGTAATGAATGAGTTGTTAGAGGTTCTCCAGTGGGTGGAATGCCAGTGGTGGACCGCTATCGGTAGCATCGACCGCTAGCTTATGTTTTCGCACAGATGACGTTACAAATGGGACAAGCAGCCCTGTGCCCTCTGCGCTAAATGTAGGAAAGGGTTTTACCAGCGTTTCCTTTCTCAAATGCACCGATATATCGAGAAAAGCATTGACATTTCCGTACAACATTTCCTCCCTTCTGTGCTGAATCAAACAATCCTACAGTCATCTAATAGGTTTTCATGGAAATGCAGCAACGAGCTAACACAGCTAATTGATTGGGGATTTATACAGTACAGCTATATTGATTGTCTTGCATGCATTTAACAGTTGAATTTTAGTCGATGTCCTTTGTGTTTAAAACGTGACGACCCTGTTATTTTTCAACAAGTCAGTTTGGCAACACCTTGGGCAGAGGGTGCTTAATTTCACATAGCTACTCTGACTGCAGGGAAGAATATGAGCTAACACTAATAGGCTCGCCTTTCTCTTATTTACTTTTTGCTGGCCCTTCATACCATAAGGTGCTTAGTTTTGACATGTCTGCATGTACTCTCACGTTATGCCCTGTTGCAAGTTTTCATTGGGGATGTCCCAAGTCCCAAGGGTTAAAGCAACACTAGGTAACCAGTGTTGGGCACGTTACTTAGGGTGACCAAACGTCCTCTTTTGCCCGGACATGTCCACCTTTCATGTCGTGTCCTCGTAATCCGGCCGGGTTTTAAAAATTCATGAAAATGTCCGGTTTTTATGATATTTCAAAGGACCAATTTGAAGAAAATCCCTCCGGCCGCTGGGAGGCAGCGCTTGCCTGCGTTGTCGTGGCTCCTACTAGTAGAGGCGGGAGAAGGAGTACAGTTTACCCCTTGTATTATGGGGCATTACCGCCATCTACTGGGTTGACGGTTTGGCAAGAAAACAGACAGTTACAGACTACAATAAGGAGTAGGTTTAAGAGACGTTTATAGTGCTCCGTACAACTTTCTGTTAGTTTATCTTCTGTTAATGTCGCTCATGTGTCTTCTGTTATATACTATACAACATATGGGTACAAAGAGATGCAGTATGTTGTATTAGTCTTGTATTAATTGTTCTGCATTCGTGTATTTGGTTGAATGTTAGTATTATATTCTAAGTGGGAGCGCCTGCACAGTTGTTAAGTGTTTTACTATAAATACGTATATAATGGCAACTGTTGACTTCTGTCGGAGGTTTGTACTGGCGTGATCTGTAAAATCCCGTTTGGTGTTGCATCGTTGTGCTACAGATGATTGTAAACTTATATAGCAAAGTTTGATTTTGCCTCGTCTCCCGGTACTCGCTAATAGGGTAGCTATCAGTGAGCTAACTGAGCCGTGCTACGCATTATGGGAAACGTAGTTGAACTGCTACGTTTGGAAACATGCCGGTTGAATAATTTGTCAGTTTATTTTAGTTATTGTTTGCGTGCAATCTAGAACATTGAATGAGAATAAAAATTGAGTGGGAATAACAATTTCTCAACGACAGTTGTCGTGATAATTTATAAAAATGTTTATGTGCCACAAGCCTACTGTGTGTCTGTATTGACTTTACTTTATTTCCACGGGTCTGCATGATATATATTTTTTTGTCATTATTTAATTTTTTATTTTATTTTATTTTATTTTATTTTATTATTTTTTAGTAAAAATAAAGCCTGTTCAACAAAAAAACTTATTTCCATATAGTATATAATATATACTATTTGGCTTTTTTTTTTTTTTTTTTTTTTTTGAATAAAACTGAATTTTTCTGTCCGGATGGAGGAGGCACACTTTAAATATATTAAAGTGATATAGGCATCTTTGAGTGAACTTCGAGTAAAATTCAAGTATCTCGAGGCCGGGCAAAGTGTCCTCTTTTTTGGAAATCAAAATATGGTCACCCTGACGTTACTTTAAGAAAGTATTTAGTTATAGTTACCCACTACTTCTTCCAAAAAGTAACTGAGTTAGTAACTGGATTACTCTATAGTAAAAGTAACTAGTTACCAGGGAAAGTAACTATTTTCGTTACTTTAAAAAGAAGTTGTTGTATGTCAAAGAATTTGAAATTTTCTGAGCTGTATTCGAGTCAGTTGAATAGAGAAGAACAGACAGGTAGTTGTGTTATGGAACCTTGTAATATTTATTGCACCTCACCAGCAACAGATTTATCCCACACTTGAAGTGCAACAAAAATAAACAGTAAACAATATAATAAAACAAAAATCAGCAGTAAACAATGTAACCACAGATGTCGACTAAAGCTTTGCCCCGGGACATAAATTACACTTTACATGCACGTTCTTTCCTTTATTTTTGACCAACTTGAAATAGTGTTTATATTTCCACTTCGTAAAGGACAAATTTTCCTCTGAATGCTCTGCCATCATATCCCTCTGCATCTGTTTTGCGTGTGTGTGTTTGCCGCACGCGCTGTTCCGGTTTGTGTGTGAAAACACCGGCTGTGATTGGCTTACCATGACACATGACTGTAACCCTCAGCCAATCACAATCACTTCCATCGCATCTATCCAGGGGGTGCATTCAGGTAGCCTCGTCCCCCTACTCCTCCCCTCACCTTCAAAGCGTCTGCCGTCCTCAAGATGGTAGCAGCATTCATGCTGGCTGACAGTGGGAGATGGGAACGAGGCTAGCATTCAGGTTTAGCAAACATAAAAACGTTAGCAAGCTTATAATGGCTTTATAATGGCTTTAATCCCAACACTGTAGGTAACTTTTCAGTTTTGGTCGATTTTAGCGATGCCGGTGGATAAAAGCGGTAGTGTTTTGCCTTAAGGAAGACTGCGTTTCCCAGTGTCGTGAAATCATGTTCTCGCGCCGCCGTAACCGGAACGCAGAAGCATAAGGGGCCGTTTATATGGTGACTCTCCGAAAAGACGAAAAATTTCATGTTTGCATCTATATGGTTCCATCTCCATTCGACCAATGTCGCAATTCTGCATCAAAACGTATTCATGCCAGGCCCTAGGTGGCAGTGCAGATTTACAAGGCGACAGCGAATGATGCACTTTGACTCCACCAACCTCCTCAGCCCGGAAGACAACATGCCCGCCCACTCCAAGCAATGGCATTTTTCTTTTGCTCCAAAAGGCTCATAAATGGAAACATTTAACATATTTAAATTAAAAATATGATCAAAACAGTAAATTAAAGCCGACGTTCTGCCATTTGCTGTTTTTAATGTTTAGTAGCATGGCTGCACATGCCATATGTGACGTGTGCGAGTGTTGATGTTACCGATATGGATGCAGAGCAAGCCCCCACAATCGAATCCTTCCACTTTGGGGGCAGGATTCCAAGTTTTGAGTCTTCGCCAACACCATACGCCGCAACACAGTCATTGCGTCTTGGTGTTGCAGAGTCGCCATGTAAACTGTCCATAAATCTGCCTTTAGTGTGGCTAACACCCCCCCCCCCCCCCCCCCCCCCCCACCCAACACGACAAGCCAGCGAGTGAAAGGTGGGCCAATGTTTATTCAAGAGTACCATTTTATCCTTGTAGCCTTTTTGTCCCCTCTTCGGACAAAACTTTTTGTCTGTTTTGTTGCTCTGCCATCTTTGTAGAATTCACGCGGAAGAGTTCGCATCGACTTCAGTCTTTATAACTGATAGGGAAGGGGGGGAGTGACGTATGCCATAAAGCAGTCATCACATTTGTAGTTTTTTTGTGTGGCAGGGTTCCTGCCACCCTTCTCAAAGTTAATTAGTGCCGGTGAAAGCGATACAGACCCCCACAAGATATAAAAGAAGTGTCATTAAACTAGTTGTCAGTCGATGTATCATCACAGATGTTAAGAAAATATGTTATGAAGGTTGAAAAGTTACCTAGTGCTGCGTTAAACACTGTACAAATGCGCATCATATTACACAAGCATGTCAGTGTTTGCTCTGGACAGTGGTGTCAACACTAGCTTTGTTCATAGAGAACAATAGATGTTGGCCTGAGTGGAGAGAGGCAAGAGCCAGCCTCTTGCCTCATCACATCTCTGTGGGGCTACAAGCATTTGTTTTGACCACTCCTAAAAGCATTTGAAGGAAGAGGTAGCTGGTCAATGTTTGGATTGAGGCTCACCTGGGTGAAAACAGTTTTGGTGCAGTGGCAAGCTCACGCACTCAAATTCAAACCCACTAGTATGCATTATGTTTGAACAAACAATCAGCACAATAGAAAGTGCACTTTGGAGCATGGATGGTCGGTTCCCCCAAAACTGTTATCGCAGACAACGGGTGCGATTGATTTCCACTTAGTTCTGTTGTCATTTGCTTTAAGTGCAAAGTCAGTTATATTTTAGTGCAGTATTGCCATTTCTCCTCTAAATGGCACACCAATAGACTGAATTCAAAAGCTTTACTACGGAAGCTTCTTGTTTGAAGGATAATGGCGGACAGATGATACTTGCTGTGGTTGCTCTATTGCTGCAACATACTGTCCTGAAGATTGTTTTGTCACTGTCTCTTACTTCATGCAACATGACACAACCCCCAGCCTTTGAGTAATTCAATTTGATCAGTATACAGCAGTGCAGTGACATTCAACCATGAGCTGATGATGACGACTGGGCAGGAAGTGCATCAGGCTCATTACGCAGCTGATGCCAGCCTGCAGTCCTAAGTACATGCAAGTCCTGAAAGCATTTAGTGTCCAGATGAAAGTCATTTACAGTGGTATGAAAAAGTATCTGAACCTTTTGGAATTTCTCACATTTCTGCATAAAATCATCATTAAATGTGATCTGATCTTTGTCAAAATCACACAGATGAAAATACAGTGTCTGCTTTAACTAAAACCACCCAACCCTTTATAGGATTTCATATTTTAATGAGGATAGTATGCAAACAATGAGAGAAGGGGGGAAAATAAGTAAGTGAACCCTCACATTTAATATTTTGTGCTTCCTGTAGCTGCAGATCAGTCTGGCACATCGATCAATACTAATCTTGGTCCATTCTTCTCTACAAAACTTCCGTAGTTCAGTCAAATTCCTGGGATGGCTGGCATGAATCGCTGTCTTTAGGTCATGCCACAGCATCTCAATGGAGTTCAAGTCTGAACTTTGACTTGGCCACTCCAGAACGTGTATTTTGTTGTTCTGAAACATTTTTTTGAGTTGATTTACCTCCGGGTTTTGGATCATTGTCTTGTTGCAGCATCCATCCTCTTTTTAGATTCAACTGTCTGACAGACAGCTCTTTAAGTCTCCTTAGGCCGAGGGTTCACTTACTTATTTTTCCCCCTTCTGTCATTGTTTGAATGCTATTTCCATTAAAATATGAAAACCTATGTTTGGGTGATTTTAGTTAAAGCAGGCACTGTTTTTACATCTATGTGATTTTGACAAAGATCAGATCACATTTGATGATTTTATGCAGATACGTGAGAAATTCCAAAAGGTTCAGATACCCATATTCAAACCTCATTCCAAAAAAACAAGGGACACAATAGAAATTGTGAATAAAAACGATCAAATGATGTCATAGTGTCAATTTCAATATTCTATTCAGAATCAAACATACTGCTAGTGTTGTCAATAACGGGGTTATGTTTTTTCAGTAATGAGTAATCTAATTAATTACTTTTCTCATCTTGGCAACGCTATTACTGTTACTAAGGCGGAAAAGGCGTGCGTTACTAAGTTGGTTGAATAAAAAAAAAGTCTGAGAGAGACGGACTCACGGAGACGAGAGAGCAGAGCAGGAGTGGGGAAGACGCCGTTGCAAACGCGATGCCAGGTGGCTCCAATAATACCTGACTGTAGCCATAGCCTACAAACTGCTCCCACATGATATGGTCGATATCACATTTAATAGAACTAGATGCAAATGACAGACAGGGCTGCATTGGCAACATGTTTTAAGGACTACATGCGTTAGTAAACAGCCGCCATCTTAAAGCAGTAGACCTCTGAGGAAGGCTCTGATGTAGAGATCCTTCCTAGCGAACCTAAGTAACTTTTTTTTTTTTTTTTTAAATCTAAAATGCTCCTAAATCGGCAAAATCTTGACTTAAATCTATCTTTAAATGATGAAAGGGTTTTAAAACTTACACATGTTGAAAATAGACATAAGGGAACTAATGCAATAACGGGAGCAATTTTAACAACTTTAACGGTTGATTCACAACTTTAAATGACTTTCACACATAGCAAAGGTTACTATCAAGTTATCGCAATACCCTTGTGTCTAGTTAAGTGGAGGGTAAAGAATTGGGCTAGGGCCAATTGTCCCCAAAACCCTTTAAACTCACATTGTGTGACCTGTTTTTTTCTTCTTGAGGAAAAAAAAACATGAAAATGATCACTAGTTACTTTGCCAAGTAACGAATTACTCTTACATTCAGGTAACTAAGTTACTAACGCAATTACTTTTTGGGAGAAGTAATTTCTAACTGTAATTAATTACTTTTTTAAAGTAAAATTAACAACACTGCATACTGCAGATCAAGGGTGCCCAAGTCCGGTCCTCGAGAGCCCCTATCCAGCTTGTTTTCCATGTCTCCCTCCGTTAACACTCCTGAATAAAATAATCAGCTCATCAGCAAGCTCTGCAGGAGCCTGACAACGATCCTGATGATATGATTCAAGTGTGTTGGAGAAGGAAGACATGGGAATTAAGATGGATAGGGGCTCTCTAGGACCAGACTTGGACACACCTGCTGTAGATGATAATTTTAAAGGTGCTGTGAAATGACTTGAAAATGATAGCAGACCATACAGTGGGGCAAATAAGTATTTAGTCAACCACCAATTGTGCAAGTTCTCCTACTTGAAAAGATGAGAGAAGCCTGTAATTGTCAACATGGGTAAACCTCAACCACGAGAGACAGAATGTGAAAAAAAAAAAAACCCAGAAAATCTCATTGTTTGATTTTTAAAGAATTTATTTCCAAATTGGAGTGGATAATAAGTATTTGGTCACCTACAAACAAGCAAGATTTCTGGCTGTCAAAGAGGTCTAACTTCATCTAATGAGGTCTAACGACGCTCCACTCGTTACCTGTATTAATGGCACCTGTTTTAACTCATTATTGGTATAAAAGACACCTGTCCACAACTTCAGTCAGTCAGTCAGTCACACTCCAAACTCCACTATGGCTAAGACCAAAGAGCTGTCGAAGGACACCAGAGACAAAATTGTAGACCTGCACCAGGCTGGGAAGACTGAATCTGCAATAGGTAAAACATTTGGTGTAAAGAAATCAACTGTGGGAGCAATTATTAGAAAATGGAAGACATACAAGACAACTGATAATCTCCCTCGATCTGGGGCTCCATGCAAGATCTCACCCCGTGGCGTCAAAATGATAACAAGAGCGGTGAGCAAAATCCAGAACCACCCAAGGGGAGCTAGTGAATGACCTACAGAGAGCTGGGACCACAGTTACAAAGGCTATTATCAGTAACACAATGCGCCGCCAGGGACTCAAATCCTGCACTGCCAGACGTGTCCCCCTGCTGAAGCTAGTACACGTCCAGGCCCGTTTGCGGTTCGCTAGAGAGCATTTGGATGATCCAGAAGAGGACTGGGAGAATGTGTTATGGTCAGATGAAACCAAAATAGAACTTTTTGGTTGAAACGCAGGTTCTCGTGTTTGGAGGAGAAAGAATACTGAATTGCATCCGAAGAATACCATACCCACTGTGAAGCATGGGGGTGGAAACATCATGCTTTGGGGTTTTTTTTCTGCAAAGGGGCCAGGACAACTGATCTGTGTAAAGGAAAGAATGAATGGGGCCATGTATCGAGAGATTTTGAGTGAAAATCCCCTTCCTTCAGCAAGGGCATTGAAGATGAGACGTGGCTGGGTCTTTCAGCATGACAATGATCCCAAACACACAGTCAGGGCAACAAAGGAGTGGCTTCGTAAGAAGCATTTCAAGGTCCTGGAGTGGCCTAGCCAGTCTCCAGATCTTAACCCAATAGAAAATCTATGGAGGGAGTTGAAAGTCCGTGTTGCCCAACGACAGCCCCAAAACATCACTGCTCTAGAGGGGATCTGCATGGAGGAATGGGCCAAAATACCAGCAACAGTGTGTGAAAAGCTTGTGAAGAGTTACAGAAAACGTTTGGCCTCCGTTATTGCCAACAAAGGGTACATAACAAAGTATTGAGATGAACTTTTGGTGTTGACCAAATACTTATTTTCCACCATGATTTGCAAATAAATTCTAAAAATCAAACAATGTGATTTTCTGGGTTTTTTTCCACATTCTGTTTCTCATGGTTGAGGTTTACCCATGTTGACAATTGCATCCATCCATCCATCCATTATCTTCCGCTCTTTCCGGGGTCGCGTCGCGGGGGCAGCAGCTTTAACAGGGAAGCCCAGACTTCCCTCTCGCCAGCCACTTCAACCAGCTCCTCCGGCGGGATCCCAAGGCGTTCCCAGGTCAGCCGAGAGACATGGTCTCTCCAGCGTGTCCTGGGTCGTCCACGGGGCCTCCCGCTGGTTGGACATGCCAGGAACACACCTCCAGGGAGGCTTCCGGGAGGCATCCGAACCAGATGCGTGAGCCACCTCAGCTGGCTCCTCTGTACGTGAAGGAGTAGCAGCTCGACGCCGAGTCCCTCCCGGATGACCGAGCTTCTCACGCTATCTCTAAGGGAGAGCCCGGACACCCTGCGGAGGAAACTCATTTCGGCCGCTTGTATCCGGGATCTAGTTCTTTCGGTCACAACCCAAAGCTTGTGACCATAGGTAAGGTTAGGAACGTAGATCGACTGGTAAATCGAGAGCTTTGCCTTTCGGCTCAGCACCTTCTTCACCACTACGGACCGGTGCAGAGTCCGCATTACTGCAGACGTTGCACCGATTCGCCTGTCGATCTCCCGCTCCTGCCTACCGTCACTCGTGAACAAGACCCCAAGATACTTGAACTCCTCCACTTGGGGCAGGGTATCATCCCCGACCCGGAGAGGGCACTCCACCCTTTTCCGACTCAGGACCATGGTCTCCGATTTGGAGGTGCTGATCTTCATCCCAACCGCTTCACACTCAGCTGCGAACCGCTCCAGTGAGAGTTGGAGGTCACAGCTTGATGAAGCCAACAGCACTAAATAATCTGCAAAAAGCAGAGATTCAATGCTGAGGTCACCAAACCGGACCCCCTCAATGCTTCGGCTGTGCCTAGAAATTCTGTCCATAAAAATTATGAACAAAATTGGTGACAAAGGGCAGCCTTGGCGGAGTCCAACCCTCACTGGGAATGAATTTGACTTACTGCCGGCAATGCGGACCAAACTCTGACACAGGTCGTACAGGGACCGAACAGCCCTTACCAAGGGGCTCGGTACCCTGTACTGCCGGAGCACCCCCCACAGGACTCCCCGAGGCACACGGTCGAACGCCTTCTCCAGATCCACAAAACACATGTAGACTGATTGGGCGAACTCCCATGCGCCCTCAAGGACCCTGCCGAGGGTGTAGAGCTGGTCCACTGTTCCACGGCCGGGACGAAAACCACACTGCTCCTCCTGAATCCGAGATTCGACTTCTAGGCGGACTCTCCTTTCCAGCACCCCTGAATAGACTTTACCAGGGAGGCTGAGGAGTGTGATCCCTCTATAATTGGAACACACCCTCCGGTCCCCCTTCTTAAAAAGGGGGACCACCACCCCGGTCTGCCAATCCAGAGGCACTGTCCCCGATGTCCACGCGGTGTTGTAGAGGCATGTCAGCCACGACACCCCTACAACATCCAGAGCCTTTAGGAACTCCGGGCGGATCTCATCTTTACCCATGTTGACAATTACAGACCTCTCTAATATTTTCAAGTGGGAGAACTTGCACAATTGGTGGTTGACTAAATACTTATTTTCCCCACTGTATATTGTACACAAATCTATCCAAAAATTGTGACGGAAAAGGCTTAATCATTAAATTAGATTGTAATTAATCTTCCTTTCTCAGCTGCCGTGGCCACAACTACTAAAACATCTGCTAACATAAAATTATGTTACACCCAGAATGAGCTGCAGAATTTTGCAGTTTGCTAGCAGGCTATCCATAGGGTTTCTATTGTCTTTTTGCCGTGTTAGCGTTCTGTCATTCTGTCAACATGCAATAGCTAATTCAGTGCTAGAGAGCTAGACATGAGCATCAGTTCTGGTTTTGATGTCACAGCCAGAATTGGTAAAAAAAAAAGTGGGCGTTCCCTGAGCCGTTGTTTTGGTTGTGATAACAATGAAATTGTACAAAAACAGCCAGATTTTACAGCCAAATTGCCAAAAAAGCGTAACAGCCGAGCCCTCCCTAAGGGACCATATTTACTTCCGTAAATACGTTACGCGGTGTTACACGTGTCGCATTGCGCATGTGTGTATTGATTAAAAAAAATATACAGTATTTGATCGTTGCAGCCGTAATAGTATTTAATTGTTGCGGCCCTAACAAAAATAAAAAAATTTTGGAGGAGAATAAGAAGATAATCCCTTTAGGGGGACGGAGGACTGGGGGTAGCTACCATCTGCATGGGTTTATTATATGTCTGATTTTTATGAAAAAAGCCAGGCTCAGTGACCCCTGGTTCATGATGTTTCAGAATGCAATCGTTTGACTCCTGTGTGTCACTTGCTCTCATTTCAGGGATTTGATCCAGAGATTAAATTTTTGTTACAGTAATCTGACAGTGACAATCGATCTTGAACCCCTTTGCTAAGCTTTTACGCAACCACAGTAGCATTCATTGTCTTGCTAGTTCATAATGTTTATGGATTTTCATATTTATTATTTTTGATGGAGTTTAATCGGAAGAGACACTTTTGAACTGCTTAGGTTGAATAGATCGTGTTCTTGAGTCAACCAATGATTTCAAAAACAAAAAAAAAATCCATAGAAAACAATTGAAGTTGAAATGATTGCAATTTAAAAACCTGTTTACGCATCCATTGCACTACATTGTAACTTTAACCCTACCCATGATTTTGTTTCAGCAGACTTTTATGGATCACCCCTATGAAGAAGCAGGCTTACAATGGGACAGAGTACCTCGGAAGAAGAGGTCCAAATAAATGGCCCAGAGGTTGGTTTGTCATTCAGTAACTCTGGACAAATAAGAAGCCTATTGGAATTGTTTGTTGTTAAGAAAGATGAATTAAAAAAAAAAAAATCCTCGACACTTGGGTACTGTATATTTTTAGGTGCATCTGCTGCCTTTGTTCTCACCATCTGCCAGTACCACTCAGTATTCAAAGTATTTGAAGCATAATCCTTTCCTCTTCATACACTTGTCAATATGCCCTTATCGCAGGCATATAACTAGAAAAACATAATTCTAGTATCATTGACTGGATGCTGCAAAACCTGCTCTGCTTATTTTTTTAATTAAGAATGTCTGAAGTTGGATGTAACAGACAAAATGAGGAATATATCCTTCAAAAGGTAGATAAGTTTGATCCATCCTTTTCCTGGTGTCCTAGAAAAGTGATGTTTGGATGAAAAATTTGGAGCTGAAAATTTTGGATATTTGATCAGTTTAATGTAGAGACGCACGATAATATCGGTCACCGATAATTATCGGCCGATAATGGCAATTATGATGTCACACAGATAATCCAGATAAAACGAAATTCTACCGATAATGCAATCCGATAATTATATACTTGATTTAGCCTCCAAATGTGCGCAATCAACAGTTTTGTCCAATTCTGCTACTTTTAAGGAGGTGTTTTTGCAGTGTAGTAATGTGTTATATGTTAGGAATGGCTTACTTTTAAAGGCATTTTTGTGCAACTTGGGTGTTTACTCTCTAAGTAATTGTTGCCAAAATATTACCATTACACAATGTCATTGCCATTGTTTAGTTGTTGGAATTTACTACTTGTTCACATTTGATGTGGCAAAAAAATAGCACTAAATTACATTTTTACACAGTAACATTTGATCTTTGTATACTTTAAAATTTTACATACATATTTAAATAGAATTATCGGCATGACATTATCGGTTAAGGGGTGGAAGGGGCAGAAAATTATCGGTTATCGATATCGGTTGAAAAATGTATTATCGTGCATCACTAGTTTAATGGTACAGTCCAGTGTTGTTTTTGGCAGCCCTTTTAATTTACGTCTTAGTGTTTTGGACAAAAATACTTATAAGTCATATTTTAGTCATTTCAAAATGTGTTCGTCTTTGTCTAGTTTTAGTCAATGAAAACTCAGACAAATTTCGTCTAATTTTAGTCGTCAATTCTCAAAATGTTTTCGTTTATAAACTTTAAAGGTTTTAGTCCATGAATGAATAAATAAATGTTTCCAACAATTTCGAATGACCATTGACAGACGAGCACATAATTGTAGAGTCTACAAGGACATCACCATCTTCATGATGATAATACACACTCAGCATAAAAATGGCACATTATTTGCAATTAATTAAACTAGAGCTGAAACGAATACTCGAGTAACTCGAGTTTAAAAACTGATCCGAGTAATTTTATTCACCTCGAGGAATGGTTTAATTTTGCCAGCTCTAAGCATCACGTTTTGCCCGGACTACTTTTAATGCGGGACAACTCGCTGACGTCACGTGCGTACAGGAAGAAGCAATTTAAAAAAAAAAAAAAAAAAAAAAACTTACTGCAGCCGACAGCCGCTACAAACTACGCCGAAGTTGCTAAAAACTATGCCCGCATGATGCTAGTGTGGTAGCAGGTAGTGTCCGATGCGTCTCATAGATATCGCATGCATTTAGGACTAGATGCGAAATGACAGACTCGGCCGCATCTGGGCAGCGTTAGTAAACAGCCGCTATCTTTAAGCAGTAGACTTCTCGGCGCTAATAAATATAACGTTACTGTCACTCGCTCACGTAACGTTAGCCCTTCGGAGGGCTAGGTTTCTATTGATTATGACCACTGTCGATGCGTGGCTAACGTGTCTTACATACAGGCTTTATTTAATCTGTAAAAACACAGCGCTGTAGAGTGATGAGGGTGTAAAATTAAAACATAATAAAGCTAACTGTCAGTTTTAGCTCAGTAGTCATTGCTGAATAAAACACCAAGTAGCACTGGTCCCTAATGTGCTCCAATACAGCAAGTATCATACTGTACATTTATTTTGAACAGTGCAAAAACTCAAAATCCTATCAGTACTTACAGTTTAGACTAACTTAAAACTTAACTAGAACTTAAAAATAGTCTGACACAAATGGAAATTCAATTGAAACACGTGGGAAAAACACGTAGCTTTCAAGTGATGTGTGTTATTCAGCGTAATTACATTTTTAGGTAAGAAATATGTTTTTTTTTTTTAATAAGATCTTCAAGTTTTTTGAGTGAAAGCAGTGATTTTTTTTTCTAGTCACATCTGAGATGCAATTGTTGCCTGTTTTCAACAATGTACATCAAAAATAAAGACATTGATTGACTGAAAATGGTTCAATATTGGATTATATGTCTTTTTTCTCATGTATATTTATAATTTCTCTTTACCTAAAAAAAAAAAATGTTTTATCGGATTACTCGATAGAATTTTCAGTCGATTACTCGATTACTAAAATATTCGATAGCTGCAGCCCTAAATTAAACACACCTGGATGCCACGAACTGTCCGTAAAAAGTTTCCAAGAGCCTAAGAAGACACTCACAGTGTCACCACGCTAAATGCTAATGTGAACGCTATGCTAAAGTGAACGCTATACTAATGCGAACGCTATGCTAACGCTACAAGTTAGTTTAGTGTGTGATGATCACTCAGCACAGACCTTTAAAGGCTAAAGCAATATGGCATAGCCAAAATAGGAAAACAAAACTTACCAAGCAGATATGTGTTAACTACGCATACAATGAGAAAATATCACATATTGTGAACTTATGACGTAAACTATGGCGAATTTTCATCTCGTTCTCATCTTGTCAGACGACAACTGGCATCCACCTTGTTATGTCTCCCAAGATACTTTTTTTAGCGCGTCATCGTGACGTCATCGTCATGAAAAAATTGTTTGTTGACGAAAACAACAGTGGTACAGTCAACGGATAGTGAAAATCTCCAAAGTGACAGAAATTGAAAATGTAATAAAGGTAGTCCCCGGGTTATGAACGAGGTCCATTCCTTTCTTTCTTTCAAATTTCTTTTTATTGGTTTTACAAAAATACAGAACACCCCCCCTCCCCAACTTAAAAAAAAAAAATTAAAAAAAAATTAAAGTTTCACTCCAAGTTATCAAACACAGCCAATCGTAAATGTCCAGAGAGCCATAGAAAGTTCTTCCGTGCCATCACTCTCAATACATAATAGTTACAGAATCAAAATACAATGCAATACGTTCAAATGTCCAAATAGGAGCAGCATGGAACTATTACCCATCCCCCATAGCTAAATTAACAATATACAGTGAGGTCCATTCCTACGCTGGCAACGTTAACCGAATTTCCGTGTAAGTCAGAAGTAACCCTTTAAATACCCATAAATGCCCCCTAAATCGCAAATACCTATCCAAAATCCATTGTACTGTACTCACCAAATTGTTGGAGCTAAGTCCTAGATAGACAGCGAGCTAGGCTATAATCTTTCCCCTCTCTCTCTCACTGGCTCACTTCTTTGAGGGTGCAAACACGCTCTTGTTCTGTGTCCTTGTACGCAAATAGGTTCTTCGTGGGTACATGCGCTCTTACTCGCGTGCGGAAGTACTATCTGCTCCACGCTTCCTGCACCGAAATAAAAGCATCCATCACAAAACAAAACTCAACATTATAATTAAATAAATGTTTCACCTAGGGGTGCACGATATCCATTTTTTGAAACCGATATTGATAACTTCCTGCTCCTCAAAGCCGATATCGATAACCGATAATAAATATATAATTTTTTTAATGTATATTCACCCGAGTTTTTGAACACCTGGAGGTTTAAAAAAATAATAATGGTGGATTCAACATAGATTTGTCCTTGATCTCACCAGAATTTTCATAATGACATGTATATTATTATAATGAACAAAACAAAGACAAGAACAGTCTTGACTTCAAATAAAGTGCCAATATTTATTTTTTCAAATAAATGTAATTTGAGTCAATCACAATCAATTAGTCAATATAATTAAAGATGTGTTTCCTGAACAATGAGCACGGAACTAAAACATAAACCCAACAGGTATTGTGCTTAGTCATCAGATAAAAATATCTGGTGCTACAGGAGACTGTTGTGGTCTTGGTCCATGAAACAACTTTCTAAACCTGGGAGACAGGTTAGGACAGCAAGCCTATCAATAACCAAAAGGCCTCTCAATAACTTTCTAACTTATAACTAACACTGTAAACATTATATATTAAGGTTTATCACTCATTCCTCATAACAAAAATATGGTAGAACAAAAAGGATTAATGGCTTGCCTTATAATAATCAATACAAACGGCAGTGAGTGAACCCATACTCAATAAAGTATGAGGTTTATTCTCTGCATAGTATAAAATCCTACCAAGCATGCTGACAGGACTAACATTGACAACTATTATATGTATGTATAGCATAGCACACGAGCTTGAGCTACTAGCCTTAAGCATTGGTTGGCTTCTATAACACAACAACTCATGAAGTTCTGTACATATGACCCTTCACCACCGAAGTAAACATAAATTGTACATCCATATGTTATAGTCAGGGGTGCACATAAGTGGTCCGCATGCGCGCATGCGTACTGGACGTAGACAAACGCGCTGGCCCTCAACGGCTTCCATACGCTTTTGCGTACCGATGGCTGACCACTGTATTTGCGGCGGACTCGAGAAAATAACTTCTCAAAATGTCGAAAAGGCAGGCCACACTGAGTAATTACTTCCGTGTTCCCCCACCCCCGTCAAAAGACAGACAGACGACAGAGACGTCACCGGAGCTACCAAAAAAAAGGACTTTTGCTGAAAAGTGGCTTCAGGAGGTACCGTGGCTAGAAGCAAATGATGCTCGCACGGAAATGCGGTACAAAATGTGCCGTGAGAATCCCAATGTCGCCGATAAGAGCAGCGCATTTTATGTAGGGTCAAAGAATTTCAGCCATCCAAACTTTGAAAAACACGAAAAAAACAGAGCATGTGGCAATTAAGCAAACTATCGATGTCAAACAGGACCCCACTCGCCCTATGGACAAGTGGACAAGTGGCGGAATAGGGCGGAATAAAGGTAATGAACAGCGACATGCACTGACAAACGTGTTTTTGCTCGCATTTTACAAAGCTAAACATGCACGTTCAATGAGGTCTTATGAGGAGGACATCCCACTTTTAAACCTCTGAGAACCTGGGCAAAAAAATTATGTGCACCCCTGGTTATAGTAAACATACAGTAAATACTTACAGACATATATTTCCGAGGCGGAAACGTAAGTAACAGAAAGCATTCACGATTGTCAATGCTAACGCTAGACACAGCACTGTGTAAAGTGAATGAGTTTCTGGGCCAAATTATAGATGCAGTGAATTATTCTGACCGGCAGGTGGCAGCAATGCCCCGCAAATGGTCAACTGATTTCCCAGCCAGTGAGCACAGTTCATACTGTATTATCGGTCCTATTAATTGTGTTATTGGATTTATTGGGATGACGTCATAATTCCTATTATCGGACCAATAATTATCGTGCACCAGTAGTTTCACCAAAGGGCAGAACAGTTATATTAATAAAGTAAACGATAAGATACTAAGGTACTGTTTACGAGACAAAAACAATATAACGACTAGAGAAAATGGTCAACGAGACTCCGGCGTCGTAAAGTCAAAACCACATAATTCGGGTACGTCGTAACCCAGGAAGTACCTGTATATTTTTTTCAAAGAATGTTCAAAAGATTTTTTGGGGGACAAAAAAATCAATGAATGCTCTTCCAGAACTGTCAATATGCAGTTTCATATGAAAGACTAAAGTGAAAGTCTAACGTAATAAAATAATGTATCATTTCACCCTCCTAGGACGAGTTTAATGAAATCAAGACATTTGTGGAGGAGGAGCTGCAGACGAGTATGGTAAGTGTTGTGAAGGAGTTTTACTGGTCCTGTTTATTTATTTATTTATTTTTTACTAAGAAGTTCATTGATAATGTATATTTTTTCATCATACAGATATAGCTTTTCAGTGTAGTACTGCACATCATTATGTTCAATGCCACTAAATACAGGGTTTTTTTCCCTACAGATGATGGGGATCGTAATTGGTGCTGGTGTCGCCATAGTCATCATTGCAATCCTCTTCTTCTTCATACTGCGGCGGATCCACCTTCGAAGTCAGTAGCTGTTTGTGACACTTTTTTTATGTGTTGCGTTAATTAGATATGATACATTTTGAATGTATCTCTATATTTGATTATCTTTGTTCTTGTTGGCAGACCTAGAAGCACAGGAGGCCCCTAAATATCGCTTTCGCAAGAGGGACAAAGTCATGTTCTATGGGCGAAAGATCATGCGTAAAGTAAGTTATGCTCCCAGGAATTAAATTCATAGCAATTCGCCTTCTCATTGTCGACATTAATGTCTCCAAAGGTCTCCCAGTCTACCTCTTCCTTGGTGGGTACATCGTCCTCTTCTCGACCACGCCTGAAAAAGAAGCAGAAGATGCTCAACATTGCCAAAAAGTACAAAAAAAAGCTTTGTGTCACAAAGAACAACACTTCTCTTCTGACATTTCAACTCAAACGCTTTTTATTTGTAGGATCCTGCGCTTTAAGAAGGAAGTGCCTACATTGGAGGCTAAGGAGCCTCCTCCATCCGTATTAGAGGCTGATCTTACAGAATTTGACGTGGCCAATTCTCACCTTCCTTCTGAGGTGCTTTATATGCTCAAAAATGTCCGGTAGGTTCAGCCAAATCATACAACAGATATGCATGAAATGCCTAGGAAAGTCAACTTTCACTTTCTTATTGTTGCAGTGTTCTGGGCCATTTTGAGAAGCCCCTCTTTTTAGAGCTCTGCAAGCACATGGTGTTTGTACAATTCCAACAAGGGGAGTATGTCTTCAGACCTGGCCAGCCGGATAGCAGCATCTACGTGGTTCAAGATGGAAAACTAGAACTGTGCCTTACTGGAATGGTATATACATTTTGCAGAAATTGTATGAATTGCCACTCTTTTGGGTTTCATCCCTTACATTCAATGAAAAGTGGAAATTATGGGATGGGAAAGGTGTTATGGCAGGTCATTTAGCTTTCAGTTTAAACATACGGGACATTCAAAGTGCTGCTGTTTACTTTTTTTTCCCAGGATGGCAAAGAAAGTGTTGTGAAGGAGGTTTTCCCTGGAGACAGCGTCCACAGCCTCCTTAGCATTTTAGATGTCATCACGGTATGTTACGTCCACTTTTCTACCATGCGTTTTCACACGTGTATACAAACTCTTACATCCCTTCTATAAATCTATATAATTATTAGTGCTGCCAAATTTATCGCGTTAACAGGTTGTAATTAATTTTTTTAATGAATCACGTTAAAATATTTGACGCATTTAACGCACGAGTTGTGGCGACCATGACTGAGAATGGTGGTTTCCGTTGTTATGTTCTGGTGTTTTCTGTTCAATAAAGGCGCTGACTCTTGGGGTTGTGCAGTGTATGGGGCACAAGAACAGCAAGCGTGAAACATAAAAACTATCTCTCAAATTCTTCTCCACGTTGGTGACGGGATCTGTCGTTCACTTGAGTAAACGAATCCATTCCGGTTTGTTCAGTAAAAAGATTCGTTCAAACAAATCGTTCAACGAATCGTTCGCCCCCCTCATCTCCCTCCCCGCCCAAACGAATCGTTCGGTTACTGAACGGGAAGTGACGTTGCCGAACGAATCACCAAAGACCGCTTCGCAGTATAACTGAACGGGAAGTGACATTGCTTGGTCCCTCCCTCTCTTGCACACAGGCACCGCTCGTCGTAGTTTCAGAAATGAGTGACAGGCGGTATTATTCAGCTTTTACAGACAGCCTCGTCTCCCTCCCGCTGCTGCAAAAGCGAGGGAGAACTTCCGCATCGTCTGTCCTAGTTCTATGGGCTCAAAGTCATGGCTCGTGCTTGCATTTCGATTTAGGACACGGTTAAACATTTTCCTTTTGTGGGGGGAGTGGGGGTTTGGGGTCGGGGGTGCACGGACTTTCTTTAGCATGTTCTTGATCACATATACAATGCTGCCGCTACCAGCCAACGCAGCATGCTTGCTGTCACGAAAATAAAAATAAATTGAAAGTTTAATTTCTAAATATGGAACGACCAACACATCATATTTACCTCTCGCTCTGTTGTATTTTTGTTTTTATGCTCATCACTATTATTTTAGGTCACTATTGTTAAAACTGAAGTGTAAATAGCTAGTTGTCAAATGTGCTGCTCTGAAATAAAAACAATACTACATTTTGATATTCGACAGTTTAATTGCAAATCAGTATTAAGATGATCGTATTGAATTTTTGCACTGGTATTATCAAATAAAATAATCCGGTCAGCTCCCCTGTCGCCCCCTCATCTCAGATCGTCAAATGCTGACGAGAAATAATTGTTTGCTCTTTACGATGTTGCCTTTCTACTCTCATTAGTCTGTTAAGAAAAATGTAGACATATTGCGACATCTCCCGTGTCCACGTGCGTTGTTTTTGAGTAGCACATGATAGACGGATGGACATAATTTGTCAAATCAACCAACACCCGACACGAAAAAAAAAAATAAAATAAAACAGTCGGAAAAAATTGACATGTATATAGTTTCATTGCAAATCAGTATTATGGTGATAATACTAAATATTTTTTCTGTGCGCATATGAGGTAAATATCGCTGCCATGAAGCCTCCATATAGTGACAGTTCTCTGCCCCCTTCACTGCCGTGAGTGCCGTCACGCAACCGCAGCTCACTTTTGCTTGCCTCGTAGCTACCCGTGTTTTTTAAAAATTTTTATTTTTAGCTACCCGTGTTTTAACTACTGTAAATTTGCTCGCTAGATTTGTGTGGTGTTTTGTCTGTTTGAGCAGCTTTTGATAGGCTCCACATTAACAAATATGTGACAAAGTCATTTCCTTCCATTTTTTGACTCGTTCACCGCATTACTGGAAAATCAAGTTAGCAGCAAGCTAGGTCAGGAACCGGAGGACCGAGTCACTGAACGGGAAGTGACATAACTCAGTCTTGCCCCCTTGCGTGCACGCTGGCTGCTTATTGGCTACACGTGGAAGTGAGTGACAGACGCCCTGATTCTGTTTCCGCTCCCTCCCCTGCCCGCGATGAGGCTGGCGTCTGATTGGTCGTGTGTGATGTCAGAAGACGCTGCCGCTTGCTCAACGCCCTCCCACGCAGCGAACAAGCCCTAACTTCATAGAACGAATCAGTGCAGATGGTGATTAGTTCGGTCTCGTTCACCCAAACAATTCGTTCAAAAAGACCGAATCGTTCGCGACCGATACAACACTACTCCACGTCACTTGCCCAATACTATACACAGTGATGGAAAAGCGATTGCGCATTAACCCCTTTTATAGTGTCCTTTTGCTATTACTACATTAGAGCTGCATCTGCAGTATATCACAAAAGTGAGTACACCCCTCGCATCTCAGCAAATATTTAAGTATATCTTTTCATCGGACAACACTGACAAAATGACACTTTGACACAATGAAAAGTAGTCTGTGTGCAGCTTATACAATAGAGTTAATTTAGTTTCCCCTCAAAGTAACTCAAAATATAGCCATTAATATCCAAACCCCTGGCAACAAAAGTGAGTACACCTCTTAGGAACTACGTACATCCCTAAATGTCCAAATTGAGTACTGCTTGTCATTTTCCCTCCAAAACGTCACGTGACTCGTAACAGGAGTGCTGTCAGCATTGCTGCAGAGATTGAAGAGGTATGGGGTCAGCCTGTTAGTGCTCAGACAATACGCCATACTCTACATCAAATTGGTGTGCATGGCTGTCACCCCAGGAGGAAGCCTCTTCTGAAGACGGTACACAAGAAAGCCCGAGACGAATATTAATTTGTTTGGTTCCAATGGTCTCAAGCATGTGTGGCGGCGACCAGGTGAGGAGTACAAAGATAAGTGTGTCATGCCTACAGTCAAGCATAGCGGTGGGAATGCCCACCCCCCCACCTCTTCAATATCTGCAGCAATGCTGACAGCACTCCTGTAATGAGTCACGTGACATTTTGGAGGGAAAATGACAAGCAGTACTCAATTTGGACATTTAGGGATGTACAGTTGTGGTCAAAAGTTTACATACACTTGTGAAGAACATAATGTCATGGCTCTCTTGAGTTTCCAGTTATTTCTACAACTCAGATTTTTTTTCCGATAGAATGATTGGAACAGATACTTCTTTGTCACAAAAAACATTCATGAAGTTTCGTTCTTTTATGACTTTATTATGGGTTAACAGAAAAAGTGATCAAATCTGCTGGGTCAAAAATATACATACATGGATCTGAAAAAGCGAATCATTGACTTGAACAAGTCAGGAAAGTCACTTGGAGCCATTTCAAAACAGCTGCAGGTCCCAAGAGCAACAGTGCAAACAATTGTTTGTAAGTATAAAGTGCATGGCACTGTTTTGTCACTGCCACGATCAGGAAGAAAACGCAAGCTATCACCTGCTGCTGAGAGAAAATTGGTCAGGAGGGTGAAGATTCAACCGAGAATCACCAAAAAGCAGATCTGCCAAGAATTAGAAGCTGCTGGAACACAGGTGTCAGTGTCCACAGTCAAGCGTGTTTTGCATCTCCATGGACTGAGAGGCTGCCGTGCAAGAAGGAAGCCCTTGCTCCAAAAGCGGAACCTTAAGGCTCGACTGAAGTTTGCTGCTGATCACATGGACAAAGATAAGACCTTCTGGAGGAAAGTTCTGTGGTCAGACGAAACAAAAATCGAGCTGTTTGGCCACAATGCCCAGCAATATGTTTGGAGGAGAAAAGGTGAGGCCTTTAACCCCAAGTACACCATGCCTACCGTCAAGCACGGTGGTGGTAGTATTATGCTGTGGGGCTGTTTTGCTGCCAATGGAACTGGTGCTTTACAGAGAGTAAATGGGATAATGAAGAAGGAGGATTATCTTCAAATGCTTCAAGATAACCTAACGTCATCAGCCCGAAGATTGGGTCTTGGGCGCAGTTGGGTGTTCCAACAGGACAATGACCCCAAACACACATCAAAAGTGGTAATGGAATGGCTAAAACAGGCTAGAATTACGGTTTTCGAATGGCCTTCCCAAAGTCCTGACTTAAACCCCATTGAGAACCTGTGGACAATGCTGAAGAAACAAGTCCATGTCAGAAAGCCATCAAATTTAACTGAACTGCACCAATTCTGTCAAGAGGAGTGGTCAAAGATTCAACCAGAAGCTTGCCAGAAGCTTGTGGATGGCTACCAAAGCGCCTAATTGAAGTGAAAATGGCCAAGGGACATGTTACCAAATATTAGCGCTGCTGTATGTATATTTTTGACCCAGCAGATTTGATCACTTTTTTTCTGTTCAGCAATAATAAAGTCATAAAAGAACCAAACTTCATGGATGTTTTTTGTGACAAAGAAGTATCTGTTCCAATCACTCTATCAGAGAAAAATCAGAGTTGTAGAAATAACTGGAAACTCAAGAGAGCCATGACATTATGTTCTTCAGAAGTGTATGTAAACTTTTGACCACAACTGTACGTAGTTCCCATGCGGTGTACTCACTTTTGTTGCCAGGGGTTTAGATATTAATGGCTATATTTTGAGCTATTTTGAGGGGCAAATAAATTATTGTATAAGCTGCACACAGACTACTTTTCATTGTGTCAAAGTGTCATTTTGTCAGTGTTGTCCCATGAAAAGATATACTTAAATATCTGCAGAAATGGGAGGGGTGTACTCACTTTTGTGATACACTGGATAAGGATATAGGTTTTATCTGCGATTCGGGTGTATTGCGTTCACGTTACACAAACCTGAGCAACACCGGGCCATATTGCTATTTCCATTGCAAAATTCAAGTCAGTTTTTAATGATTAAAAAAAAAGTTTTCTTTCAGTCCCATAACTGATGTCTTTATATTTACACATTATAAAATAAAATTTGAGAGGGATTTCTGTATGTCCAGGGCCACCAGAAGCCTTACAGAACAGTGTCGGCACGTGCTGCTGAGGTTTCCACTGTTCTTCGTTTACCAGTAGAGGCCTTCCTGTCTATATTTGAGAAGTATCCAGAGAGCCTGGTGCGGGTTGTACAGGTAAGGTTTGTTCCTTGTTGATACCTTCAAAGTATTTATATTTAGCTGTATTTAGATGTTTTCATTTATCCAGGTAATTTAATTTCCAGACCATTCATTTAATGCATTTTTATGGATGAACTGAGGTTGTTCCATTAATGGCTTCATACACCAGATGTGGTTTGCCTGAATTTATTTGACAAACTTCCACCCTTCAGATTATCATGGTTCGTCTCCAGAGAGTAACCGTTTTAGCCCTGCACAACTACCTGGGCCTAACTAATGAGCTTTTCAGCCATGTGAGTTTATATCACACACTCAAGCACACTGCACATCATCATTATGTATGTACATAACTCAGGCTCTAACTCCTCTGTCGCAATCATACATGCTAAATGACAGGAATTGCATCCTTCACGCCAGCCGCCTCTGTCTCCTCACCCGACCCGCACCAGTCCCATCCGCCATGGCAAGCGCTTTGGCAGTCTGACAGTGCCTGAGGAGCAACGTGAAGCTGCCATAAAAAGTGCAATGTCTGGTAAGGAAATAAAGGCTTTGAAATATGTTACAAGACCTTAAAATGGTAATATTTGATTGTAACAAAATGAACTGCATGTATATCTTTTACATTTAATCTCTGTGACATAATAAATTGCCATTTGCTGATGTATTTAATAGGAGATCAAGGGAAGGATGGAGTTACACTCAGCAGGACCATTTCCATGCCTGTAGATATTGCTAGTAAGGTGTTTTTTTGTTTCACTTTGTTTGAAATTGTTTAGAAACTTGCAAAAATTCATGTATTTTTATGTATATATAGAGTATACAGATACAGTCCCTGACAAAAGTCTTGTCGCTTATCCATTTTGTAGAAACAATTGCTAATAACGTGACCTTTAGTTATTCAATTGGTTTCAGAAATGGCTCATATGAAAGCTCTACTTTCTGTAGGCGACAAAACTTTTGTCTTGCCAAAATTTGACCTTTATGTCTTCATTAAATGATAAATCTTTTTTCAGTGAAACGTATATTTTTGTACATTCAACATCATTTGGGAGGGTCCTAGCTTTCATATGAGCCAGTTCTGAAACCAATTGAATCATTAAAAGTCAGGTTATTGGCAATTGTTTCTACAAAATGGATAAGCGACAAGTCTTTTGTCAGGAACTGTATATATACTGTAAATGTTGTATGCATACAGTTTTATGGTGCACAGAAGATCAAACAAGCCATTCATGCTTACCTCCTTCCCCATTTCCACAGATCCTTTTATTGCCTTTGTTATGACCTATTTGGCAGCAATTTTTAGTTCACTGAGAAAGTGTTTGTTCAGCTCGCATGATTTACTAGCAACTTTCAGAGTAAATTCCAATTAAATTTCTGCTTTCTAAGTATAACAGTAGCGATAGCAGTTATTTGCCTGTCCCTTTCATACAGGAGTGAAACATTGCTATGTCCAAAGTACATCGTCCTTGTGGCTAGCCCTTTTAATATACAGTAAATACATTGCAGCTAGGGGCACTCCACCCCTGATACATCTTTCACACTATGGTTATACTTGATTCATGCAACAATATGGAAATTCACATTCACTCACTTGTTCAATCGCCCGAGGAAGACGCATCCTGCTAGTACAGCCCTTTACAATGGAGTCAAATGCTTATTTATTTCTATCTGTGCAGGTTTACAGAAAGGTCTTAAATCAGACTTTGACATGGCATATGAAAGGGGGCGGATCTCTGTGTCTGCTGAAGATGGCAACACTCCGCCCAACTTTACTCGGGTTAGTGTGTAGTACATTATACCTTTTTTTTAAATTCAATGATAAACGATTGATTTCTATTTATTCTTAATGATAATGTTAATAAAGTCAGTGCCACAATTTTAAATGACCTCACAAGTATCCAGGGAATTATTAACTGAGGCTAATTCAACATTGTGCATCATGACAGTCTGTTTCCCAGGAGCAGCGGGAGAGGAAGGTGACAGTGGAAGAGGTTCCCTCTGGGATCTACTTATATCCAGAGGAAGAGGCAGGGGTGGACAATATTTTCACAACTGTAACCTGCCGATCCAGTTCAGCATTGTTTGAGGAAGCTCAGAAAGAAATCCTTAAACTCATGCGAATTGAGGTATGTACACTTTTAGCATAAGACCTCTTAGCCAAACGCCACACGATCATGTCGTTATAACCACCATCTGACTCCAAGAACACGGACTTTGATAATCCGAAGAAAAGCTCTAACAGCAACTTTCCAAAAAGTTTACCATTTAATCGAGACAAAGTCGAGAACAGTAAAAAATAACGGAACAACAATGAAAACTGTCAGGCAAACAGAGGGAGAAAACTGGGCCCAGGGTCCCATTCTGGAAGCATGCCTCTTGGCATCCTGAGAAGTGAAGAGTTAGAAAAGTTCAAAATTTTTGAAGGTGCTGGGAAGCGAGGAGGCAGATGGGAAGGACTATCATGGCCGTGCCCAGGGGTGTCGCCAGTCTTTGATTGGGCAAAAGAGTTCTTAGCAGTGTTGTTAATAACGGCGTTAGAATATAACAGCGTTACTAACGGCGTTATTTTTTTCAGTAATGGGTATCTAATTAATTACTTTTCTCATCTTGGCAACGTCGTTACCGTTACTGAGGATGGAAAGGCGTGCGTTACTATGCGTTGTTATATTGGTTGAATGACGTGATAAAAGTCTGAGGGAGACGGACTCACCGAGACGACGAGCAGAGCAGGAGTGGGGAGGAGGCAAAAAAGTTGTGACGCCGAGCAAACGCGATGCTAGGTGGCTCTAATAATACCTGACTGTAGCCGATAGCCTACAAACTACGCCCACATGATATGGTAGATATGTTAGACATGGTAGATATCACGTATATATAGAACTAGATGCGAAATGACAGACACGGGGGCGTTAGCAACATGTACAGTATAGGAACTAGATGCGTTAGTAAACAGCCGCCATCTTAAAGCAGTAGACTTCTTAGGAAGGCTCTGTTGTAGAGAACCTTCCTAGCGAACCTAAGTAACTTTTTATCTAAAATACTCCTAAATCGGCAAAATCTTGACTTGAATCTATCTTTAAACCATTAAACAGTTTTAAAACTTCCACGTGTCAGAAGTACACAGAAGGGAACTAATGCAATAATGGGAGCAATTTTAACAACTTTTAACGGTTGATTCAGGGTAAAGGGTAAATTAGGGTAAAGAATTGGGCTCGGGCCAATTGTCCCAAAAACCTTTTTTTTTTTACTTCACATAGTGTGACCTAAGTTTTTTTTCTTTCTTTCTTTTTTTTTTTTTTTTTTTTTTTGAGGGGAAAAAAAAACCGAAACATGGAAATTATCACCAGTTACTTTCCCAAGTAACTGATTACTCTTACATTTAGGTAACTGAGTTACTAACGCAATTACTTTTGGGAGAAGTAATTTGTAACTATAATTAATTACTTTTTTAAAGTAAGATTAACAACACTGGTTCTTAGCTACTGTTGTCGGGGCGATGCTGATTATCTTCTGTCAGCGTCAGCCAGGTGTGAGCTGACTCGGCGCACAACGTCAGCTTGGAACTATCTATCCATCTGTTATCATCTGGTGAGGGGGTGATGTTAGTCATCAACTATCCGCATACTGGCCTGTTCTTATCACTTAGTCATTAATTTCTTGTATAAAGGGCACTCTTTTCAGCCCAATCGAACATTATTTCTCATGCACTCATCTTTCAGATGCATCTGTTGTTGGTTACACTGTGGTTGTAATATCTTTACAGTCCCTGACAAAAGTCTTGTCGCTTATCCATTTTGTAGAAACAATTGCTAATAACCTGACTTTTAATTATTCAAATGGTTTCAGAAATGACTCATATGAAAGCTAAGACCCTCCCAAATGATGTTGAATGTACAAAAATATATTTGTTTTGCTGAAAAAAGATTTATCATTTAATGAAGACATAAAGGTTAAATTTTGGCAAGACAAAAGTTTTGTCGCCTACAGAAAGTAGTGTGAAAATTGAACCAAAAATGTACTTCAAATACAAAAATACGTTACATAACATAAGCGAATTATGTAGTGGTGCTGTTAGATCCAAATTTGCTATTTTGTATGACTTCCATGGGCTTGAAGGACTGCATCCATGCGGTTGGGCAAGGATTCATACAATTTATTGATGAAGTCATCAGGAACATCAAAGAAAGCAGTCTTGCATGCCTCCCAGAGTTTCATCAACATTATTGGGTTTCGTCTTCCATGCTTCCTCTTTCATCCTACCCCAGACATGCTCAATGATGTTCATGTCTGGTGACTGGGCTGGCCAGTCCTGGAGTATCTTGATCTTGAATTTTGAGGTAAAGATTGAAGTATGCGATGGAGCGTCAACCTGCAGAATTTGTCCCTTTTTATGGTTAGGAATGTAAGAGGCAGCTAAGATTTGTTGATATTTCAGACTATTTATGTTGCCTTCCACCCTGCAGATCTCTCGCACACCCCCATACTGGATGTAACCCCAGACCATTATTTTGCCACCACCAAACTTCACTGTTTTCTGAGTGAATCTTGGATCCATATGGGCTCCAGTAGGTCTCCTGCAATATTTGCGCCGACTGTGGTGTAATTCAATGGAAGATTCATCTGGAAAATCCACCTTTTGCCACAAAACAGACCAAAATTGTACCTTTCTGTCTTCATTTAATGATAAATCTTTTTTCAATGAAACATATATTTTTCTACATTCAACATCATTTGGGGGGGGTCTTAGCTTTCATAGGAGCCATTTCTGAAACCAATTGAATAATTTAAAGTCAGGTTATTAGCAATTGTTTCTACAAAATGGATAAGCGACAAGACTTTTGTCAGGGACTGTATTTCATTGTGTACTGAAACAATAGAAGCAGGCATGTCTACGATTATCGATTAGCATCTTAGCAAAAATACCATTTGTCTTCTACACTCAGAGTGATTGCCCGTTAATTCCCACAGGGTCGTCAACTTTTCTTATCCAGTCAAAGACTATCTTAGAAATTAAGCTGGGAAAAAAATCATTGTTTATGTCAAAGTGGTTGTGTAAATTCCATTTGATGTACTGTCAGTACTGTGGTGTATGGATTGAGAAACAACAAGTGACTTACTGGATGAATGAGCCGATTGACAAACACGCTGTAGCATCTGATTACAGATTATAATGCCGAAAGCAGGTCAGTCATGAGGCCCCCTGTAAGGAATTGTGTGGTGAAAAGGACATAAATACACACACAACACACACTCACAGATGGGGGTTTGCCTATTGATGGAAAAAAAAAGTACTCAGCGCTTATAAGAGTGTACAATGCTTCACTTTCTCAAGCTTCGTTGGAATCAAATAAAAATGATAAGAAAGGAGTTTTCATAGTGTTCCTTATTTTTTAATGATACAAATCAATCATTACATCCTCTCAATGCCAGGACCCCTCTCTGTTAAATGGAAAAGTGACTTTACATCACGCTAAAGCTGGAGCTGTCTTAGCCAGACAAGGTGACCAGGTAAGTATTACAATATGAATTCAGTAATCTACAGTTTAAATAAAAAAGCAATATTGGTATTTGGTACACATTGTTGAATCATATAATGTATCTCTCTGTACTCCCCTAGGACGTGAGTCTGCACTTTGTCCTGTCTGGTTGCCTGCATGTCTACCAGAGGATGATAAATAAGCAAGAAGCTGTCTGCCTGTTTGTGACCCACCCAGGGGAGATGGTGGGACAGCTCGCTGTGCTTACTGGAGAGCCTCTCATTTTTACCATCAAAGCCATACGAGACTGCACTTACCTCAAGATATCTAAATCCGATTTCTATGAGTAAGTATTTTTTCAACATGAATCTTTTAAAAGCAAGCAAACAAGTGGTTTTATTTGGTTTCCTGAAAGTATGCAGTTTGAATTCTATTAAAGAGGGCGTGTTGCATAATTTTCAGGCATATAGTACAATTCTAAAGCTCATGCTAGTAACAATTTTACCATTAGTTGATGTGTGAAAGCTGTACAGTATTTCATACACGACTTCATAGAAATTTTCTTTAGCATTATGGCTGTCTCAAAAGGCTGGAAATGGGACTCAGTTTCTTTAAGAACCCCGTCCCCTCCCCTGATGCACCCCTTTCACTACATTATCCTCCAACTGGTTTACTTTTGTTTTCGAAAGGGTCTTTATGAGCAAATTAGTCAAAGTTATGTTTTACAATAGTGTTTTTGTCTGGGAGAGTAGCTAAACTAAAGTCTGGTGGAGAGTGACTCATAGGTGACTAGAAATACAGTGCCTTGCAAAAGTATTCGGCCCCCTTGAACCTTGCAACCTTTCGCCACATTTCAGGCTTCAAACATAAAGATATAAAATTTTTATTTTTTGTCAAGAATCAACAACAAGTGGGACACAATCGTGAAGTGGAACAACATTTATTGGATAATTCAAACTTTTTTAACAAATAAAAAACTGAAAAGTGGGGCGTGCAATATTATTCGGCCCCCTTGCGTTAATACTTTGTAGCGCCACCTTTTGCTCCAATTACAGCTGCAAGTCGCTTGGGGTGTGTTTCTATCGGTTTTGCACATCGAGAGACTGACATTCTTGCCCATTCTTCCTTGCAAAACAGCTCGAGCTCAGTGAGGTTGGATGGAGAGTGTTTGTGAACAGCAGTCTTCAGCTCTTTCCACAGATTCTCGATTGGATTCAGGTCTGGACTTTGACTTGGCCATTCCAACACCTGGATACGTTTATTTTTGAACCATTCCATTGTAGATTTGGCTTTATGTTTTGGATCATTGTCCTGTTGGAAGATAAATCTCCGTCCCAGTCTCAGGTCTTGTGCAGATACCAACAGGTTTTCTTCCAGAATGTTCCTGTATTTGGCTGCATCCATCTTCCCGTCAATTTTAGCCATCTTCCCTGTCCCTGCTGAAGAAAAGCAGGCCCAAACCATGATGCTGCCACCACCATGTTTGACAGTGGGGATGGTGTGTTCAGGGTGATGAGCTGTGTTGCTTTTACGCCAAACATATCGTTTTGCATTGTGGCCAAAAAGTTCAATTTTGGTTTCATCTGACCAGAGCACCTTCTTCCACATGTTTGGTGTGTCTCCCAGGTGGCTTGTGGCAAACCTTAAATGAGACTTTTTATGGATATCTTTGAGAAATGGCTTTCTTCTTGCCACTCTTCCATAAAGGCCAGATTTGTGCAGTGTACGACTGATTGTTGTCCTATGGACAGACTCTCCCACCTCAGCTGTAGATCTCTGCAGTTCATCTGGAGTGATCATGGGCCTCTTGGCTGCATCTCTGATCAGTTTTCTCCTTGTTTGAGAAGAAAGTTTGGAAGGACGGCCGGGTCTTGGTAGATTTGCAGTGGTCTGATGCTCCTTCCATTTCAATATGATGGCTTGCACAGTGCTCCTTGAGATGTTTAAAGCTTGGGAAATCTTTTTGTATCCAAATCCGGCTTTAAACTTCTCCACAACAGTATCTCGGACCTGCCTGGTGTGTTGCTTGGTTTTCATAATGCTCTCTGCACTTTAAACAGAACCCTGAGACTATCACAGAGCAGGTGCATTTATACGGAGACTTGATTACACACATTTGGATTCTATTTATCATCATCGGTCATTTAGGACAACATTGGATCATTCAGAGATCCTCACTGAACTTCTGGAGTGAGTTTGCTGCACTGAAAGTAAAGGGGTCGAATAATATTGCACGCCCCACTTTTCAGTTTTTTATATGTTAAAAAAGTTTAAATCATCCAATAAATGTTGTTCCACTTCACGATTGTGTCCCACTTGTTGTTGATTCTTGACAAAAAAAATTAAATTTCATATCTTTATGTTTGAAGCCTGAAATGTGGCGAAAGGTTGCAAGATTCAAGGGGGCCGAATACTTTTGCAAGGCACTGTGTATATATATTCTTGAATGACGTGTATATATATATATACTGTGTACATATATATATATATATATATATAAGTTTTAGGCAGGTGTCCTGCCTAAAACTTTTGCACAGTACTGTATATATTTTATTTAAATCGTTTTCTAATTGTATTTAACGTTACAGACAAAATGTCTTACACTCATCCAGAGTAGTTTTGGCTTAAAGTAGGGCAATCAAATTTATTGCGATAGCGGCGGTAAGTAATTTTTTAAAATTAATCACGTTAAATAAATAACGCATGCGTTGCACGACCCACTCACGCATTGTCGCGTTCAATCCATAAAAACGCCGTTTTACCTATAGATAGCGCTTAAAGGCAGCGTATAATGAGTAGAGAGAATTTTGACAGCCTTTGGAGCCATATTTTATGTGGCTAAAGCCTTACAATACCTCTCTCAGCAAATAAAAATAATGTGGGAGGTAATGTGGGGAAGAAAGGTAGTAGTTGATCATTTTCATAACACCCTATGTTCTTTCCCAGCGCAGAGAAGATATATCACTTGGGTCCCTATGCACAGTCACGGTTGCACTTCCCATCATGCATTTGGGCAGAAGTTAAATGGCTGCAGTATCATTTACTGAAAGCTCAACAAATACACTAGATGGCAATATTTAGTCACAATATACAAAATCACATTTATCCTTTAAGAATTACAAGTCTTTCTATCTGTGGAGCCCTCTCACAGAAAGAATGTTAATAATGTAAATGCCATCTTGAGGATTTATTGTCATAATAAACAAATACAGTACTTATGTACTGTATGTTGAATGTATATATTCGTCCGAGTTTAATTCATTTTTGTCTTAATGCATTGCCAAAATGTGTATGATCGGGAAAAATTATCGGGAATGATTGGAATTGAATCAGGAGCAAAAAAAAAAAAGCAATCGGATCGGAAAATATTGGGATCGGCAGATACTCAAACTAAAACGATCGGGATCAGATCGGGAGCAAAAAAACATGATTGGAACAACCCTAGTTATGTCATAATTATGACGGTCTTATAGCAGTCTTATGACACCACTGTCAAATTAAGTGTTACCTATTAACCCAAATAAATGAACAAATATGCCACACTGGACTGTAAACTGCAAGATTCTAAATGAGGGAAAAAATAGCGGCTTATAGTCCAAAAACTACGGTATCTCTGCATATCTATGCATACATCTATAACCAAATGCTTATCTAAACAACAGATAGCACACTGAATAATTATTATTACGACTTTAATCTTGTAATATTAAGACATTTTTCTGATAATATTACTTTAATTTTGTTATCACAATGTAGCACTATTTTCTCATAATATGACAATGTATTCTGTACAGTATATACTGTAGTTCCATTTTTTTCCTAATGGTATTACAACGGATGACTTTATTCCCATCATATTTTGACTTTAATCTCATAATATTATGACTTAATTCTCTTAATTCTATTTTTTTTCGTCTATGGCCTTAATACTCTTTCGTTGTTCAACCATTTCTGACTAAGTTTTGTCTTTTGATAGCGTGAAAAAAGACATCCTTCTTTACATCCAAATATACGTTTCCTCGTCGACATTTTGAAAAAAGCAGATGTTAACATTGTGCTCTGACTAACACTGGTGCTAAGGGTTAACTGAGCTATCACATTAGCCGGTACTTCTTTTGAGGGGTAGTCGAGCTGTGCTTCCAGGGGAGTGGGTGAACAGTACTCAGATCAGAGCAGGGGAGGTGCTATGCTCAAAAGGCAGAGTTATGTGGGACCGAGCGTTTCAGCATCTCCCACCGGCAGACAGATTCGATGCACAGTATTTAAGCGCTATTAAACACGTGAAGTGTTATTAAAGACTTCAGCTAAAACATAAAATGTTTCGTTCAATTTTACTGTTGCAAATCATGGGGTTCCACTGCACAGGATTATGCGGGAGCAACCTAGCGTGGTGTTGAGCGCAGCGCACACCGTGGCCATCCGGATGTCACCTTTTGTCAGGCAGATGGACTTTGCTATTGATTGGATGGCTGTAGAAGCGGGTAGAGCCCTCTACAGGTACCCGTTTCCGTTTATTACTGGTTTTCCAGCTTTAGCTGCATTTTCATGGTTAATTTTATCTTGTGAAATTAATTAGTAGAACATACTATATAGTGTGTGTTTTCTATTTACATGCATGTAGACAAGATGATAGGTCAGACTGCACATATATTGTTCTGAACGGACGTCTGCGTTCGGTGATCCGCAAAGCAAATGGCAAGAAAGAACTTGTTGGGGAATATGGAAGAGGAGACCTCATTGGAGTGGTAAGACTTCTAAACCTTTGGTTAATATACAAAGGATGGAAAAAAGTGTGCACATCTCAGTTTAAATCATAGCTTTTTCAGACCAATATTAGTCATTTGAAATCCTTTTGCATCATGATTGTAACACAAAAAATGTATGACTCAATTAAAAGATAAATACTTTGTACGAAATTCTATAGAATGAAGTAAGAAACCACTTATTGTGAAAATAGTACATAGAAATTAGGGAGCTGAGCATAGAGGATGCTCCTGCAATATTAATGAGATTTTAGTGTTTCTGCAAAAAATGAGTGGGCAAATATTGCCACATCAACTTGTGCCACATTGAAAGTCTGCTACTCAAAAATACTTTTTTTTGTGTATTTTTTCAACCCTATTTTTAATTTCCCCTTCAAATGTTTTCATTTCTTGAATTGGATTAAGTTACATAAAATGTGTTACAATGCGTTATCTTGGTATGTTGTTGTGTGTCTGTGTATTTTTTTAACACCACAAAAATCTGGCATTTGACCTGGGGGTGGGGGCTTTTTCTTCCCACTGTATTTTATTCAATTGCCAATTCCACAACTCTCATTTATACAACCCCAATTTCAATGAAATTGGGACATTGTGTTAAACATAAATAAAACCAGAATGCGATGATTTGTTCAACCCATGTTTAATTGATTACACTTCAAAAAAATATATATTAAATGGTCAAACTAATATGCTTTATTGATAATAGTACACAATCCAAACTCTGGAATTTTATGGCTGCAGATGTTTCAAAAAAAAAAAAAAAACTGGGATATAGTCATGTTTACCATTGTTACATCATATTATCTTTTTAACAACATTCTATAAACGTTTAGGAACTGAGGACACTAATTGTTGTAGCTTTGTAGGTGGAATTCTTTGCCATTCTTGCTTGACATACAGGTCACATGTTCAAGTCCAGAGACAGGTCTGGATTGTAAGTAGGCCAATCTAATCTCTGACCAAAGACTTTGCATTACTCCATCTCAGATGAGCTCTGGTTTAGAGAAGCCGGCAACAGTTCTGGTTGTTGTTGATAAATGGCTTTTGCTTTGCATAGTAGAGTTTTAAGCAGTGTTTTCGTCAACAATGACGATAAGTGACAATAACGGAAGTATTTCATCGACAAAAGATTTTTTCATGAAGATAACGTGACGTTGACGAGCTAAAAACGTGGCTTCGGAGACTAGAACACATCGAGAAGAATGCTAGTTTTCGTCTGACGAGATGACAACGAGACGAAAATGCGACATCGTTTCTGTCATATGTTCACAACGCGTGACATTTTTATATTGTACGTGGAGTATGTTAGCTTGCATTGTAGCAGTGTTTGGGTAGTGTCACTCATGTGAGATGTGCTGCACCTATCCCTAACTCTCCTCACCGGAGTTTAGGATGCGTCTAAAGCTAGGCTGCGCTCCATCTTGCTTGTTTGGAAAAACAGTAAGATTTGTTTTCTTATCTTGTCAAGAGAGAATATGCAATATATGCCTTTAAAGTTCTGTGCTGAGTGATCATCAGACGCTAAATGTAACTCCTAGCATTAGCGTCAGAATGGTGAGCGTCCAAAGCAGAGCCACTTGGCTTTCTGGTCAGTCTCGAGGATGTTAAATGTTCTGACAACTTTTTTTTTTTTTTTTTTTAATGCAGTTTGTGGCTTCTACGTGCAGTTTGTTGCTTCTATGTAGGTTTAATTGAAATTAATGTACTGCTGTTCCTGCTGAGTGTGTATTATCATCACAAAGTTGGTGTTGTCCTTGTAGGCGCTACAATATGGGCTCATCTGTCCATGTTCATTTGAAATTGTTGGAAACTTATTTATTTTTGGACTAAAACTTTTGAATTTTACAGACGAAAGCATTTGGAATAACTGTCGACTAAAACTAGACGAAGACAAAAACATTTTGAAATGACTAGAAGATGACAAAGACTACGAAGTATTTTCGTCCAAAAGACTAAGACAAAGACAAAAATTATCCAATTAATTATCCATTATCCATATCCATTATCCAATCTTAATTATCCAATATGTTTAAGGTTGAGGCATTGACCAAACAGCCAAGAGCCACTACTGTACATGCAGTAAGAGACACTGAACTGGTTAAGCTGCCTGAGGGGACACTCAACAACATTAAAAGACGATATCCTCAGGTAAAAATTGAGTTGGCTTGCAGTTGTTTCTGCAGTAATATTAAAGTGGTACTGAGGTTTACCGGGGTGTTTTTTTGTCAGGTGGTGACGAGGCTGATCCATCTATTGGGCCAAAAAATTCTGGGGAACCTTCAACAAGGTCGAGGTCCATTCTCAGGTAAAGTAGTAGTAGTCATGGTGATGACAATGAATAATCAAGTGAAGATGGATGTTGTAGTGTATGGAAGTCAATTTTACACTTGGCCAGTAATTAAACCTTTAGATTTCACCTTTACGAATCTCACTTGCAGGGTCAGCCCTAAGTCTGCCTACCATGGCCACCAGTACTGATGTAACCAACCCTGCCAGCAACCTCTCGACTGTAGCTGTGTTACCAGTATGTGACGAAGTGCCAATTAATGCATTCAACATGGAGCTTAGCCATGCCCTCAATGCAATTGGTAGGTATCAATTATTACTGTTTGATATACTGTAATTCTTGCTGAATGATTGTTTGGGTTATGTTACTTTTTTTTTTTTTTTTTTCCCTTAAGGTCCAACTTTGCTATTGACTAGTGACATAATCAGAGAGCGACTTGGAGCATCTGCTTTGGACAGGTCAGCGTCTTCTCATTTGTATCTTATTCGGCTTCATCTTTGAAATAAGCTTGTGTGCAATCTTAATCATGATATTTCAAAGGCCCTATTGTCTTTTTCATTGGCCTTTATGGCCTTGTTACTATCGAGCTGGTGCAAGTGATCGTTCCAGGCTAGTGTTTGGGTTAGC
The DNA here is from genome assembly GCF_030265065.1 of Corythoichthys intestinalis. NCBI lineage: Eukaryota > Metazoa > Chordata > Actinopteri > Syngnathiformes > Syngnathidae > Corythoichthys > Corythoichthys intestinalis. The sequence goes on from NC_080402.1 coordinate 13,263,201, forward strand.
ACCAGTTCTTTTTTTACACCTTTTCGACTAAAACAGCGAGTGTTCATTTTGCGTGCCTCTCAAATACCAGTGGGCTTTGCATCAGCAAATGAGCCAAACTGGAGCCACGTCATGCGTCACTGGAAGACATCAGTACGTCATTACATTAGTAGTAAACGAAAGCAGGACGTAAAGGCGATCGGGGGCACGCTACGACTGCGACTGGTGAAGTTGCCGGTAGACATGTGCTGATTACTGGTTTCAAAGTATACTGTGGTATGAAAACGCCATGGTTTCAAAATAGCTAATTTTTATGTCCCAAAAATGCATGGAGAAATCCCTCGCTTGCAGCTGAAAGGCTCAACCCTCCCTCACAGATTGTGTCTCAGTGTCAGTGAGTCAGCTGTGCCACACGATGGCTGGAGGAGGTGAAACCCCGAACTTTTCCCCTCCATCAAAGAAAACGAAATCGCTGGTATGGGAATACTTCAGCTACAGAAAGGTTACAGGCGGCCGCAGCTTAGAGGAGGAAGGCCAACCGACATGTAAAACATGTTTGCGGAGGGTGGCTGCTGAGGAGGCAATACCTCCAATATGATTCCGCAAATTAAAGGTTAATAAACACTGTCATGAACGTTTCCCACCAGAGTTAACTCCAGCGTGTTTAGTGTGTCTTGTGATGGTAAAACGTGATTTTTTTTTCTCTATGGCAATTGTCTATGTTGAGAAAGAGTGTGTGTGTGTGTGTGTGTGTGTGTGTGTGTGTGTGTGTGTGTGTGTATAACGTAAAGATGATACTAGTCATACACACGTGCTTTTTATGGAAATTAATTCAATTATTTTTGTTCTGATGGTAATAATGTTGAGCTGTGGCTGTGGGTTTGTGCTCACCTAAAGGACTGCATTCATTTTAATTTTATTTAGAATATTTCAGTTATTAAAAAAAAAACAAAAAAACTTAACATTATACCTATGTTCAATTTGCTAATATGTTTTGAAAAATAAAAATCCTGTTCGATGGAAAAAAGTTATTTTTTCTAAATTTTATTTTATTTTTTAACCCAGATATTTCAAAGTAACACATTTTAGCGCTGTAACTGCAATACCGTAAAACCGTGATATTTTTGCTTAAGGCAGGGGTGCCCAATCCCGGTCCTCGAGAGCCCCTATCCAGCTTGTTTTCCGTGTCTCCCTCCTTTAACACACCTGAATCAAATGATCAGCTCATCAGCAAGCTCTGCAGCAGCCCGATAACGATCCTGATTAGTTGATTCAGGTATGTTAGAAGAGGAAGACATGGAAAAAAAGCTGGATAGGGGCTCTCGAGGACCGGGATTGGGCTCCCCTGGCTTAAGGCTGCAGAAACAAGGTTTTACTTCAAAGCAGAAAACAACAGAGAGAAGCGTTCAAGGGTTTATTAAATACAAACAAAAATACATGCGATCGCGGAAAAGGGTAATAACACAATGGGTCCGTAACAGTAGGTTGACGGGATCAATGATACTAACCTAAGCGGTAGGCAGAGAGCCGTTAAGACAACAAAACAAATATACTCAAATACCAGCACGACGTAAGGGGTTTCAAAACAAGGGTGGCAGAGGTGTCGAATGGCGCCCAGCAAGTTAACACCTCGACACCCTTCTCTTGGATCGCCTGGGCTTAAATACAGTCTTGATGAGCTTGAATTGGCTGCAGTTACGACATCGGGAACGCACCCACAAACTGCTCTGTAAAAAAAACATGATTTGACCAACATTGTGACAGCTGATGCCAACCAAAAATGACGTATTGTCCGGGTTATAAAATCGCGCCAGCAGCCAACCCCGCACAGAGAGCGCCAGTGGGCAACACGGGACAAGTCTGTGAAAGTGTCCAACTCTCCTCATTCTCGGGACATCTCTACATGCGTGACAGCAATGAAGCGAATAAATCCCGCGTCACATTACACGGGAATTTCCTTGGGTATAAGTGTGAAAAGGGCTTTAGACTCTTAACTTGTGTGCAAAAATGTGTGATCGAGACAACTCCTTGGCTAGTGATACACTATTCCTATCCATCAGCATCCATGAGTACCGTTTGTCCGGTTGGCTGGCCCAGCAGGAGGACATCAATCGAATTGTCTTATACCAGACTGACAACAGCATGACCCCATGGACTCAGCGCTGCATTCGTCAAGCAGACTGCATCCTTATTGTTGGCCTGGGAGACCAGGAACCTACCCTAGGAGAGGTTTGTGTTGCAGGAAGGGAAAGAGCTTTGTATTATTTCACATGAATTACAAATACAAATGATCTCTTTTCATATTTGTCCCTAGTTGGAGCAGATGCTGGAGAACACAGCAGTCCGTGCATTGAAACAGCTGATCCTTCTCCACAGAGAGGATAGTCCAGGTCCTTCCAGGACTGTCGAGTGGCTTAACATGCGCAGCTGGTGCTCAGGGCATCTTCACTTAAAGTGTCCTCGCAGGGTCTTTTCCAGACGTAGCCCCAGCAAACTGGTACAAAAGATGAACTAGACAGCTTACATCATCGGTGTCAAACTCTAGGCTTGGGGGTCAGATCAGGCCAGCCAAGTCATGTTGTGGCCTGCAAAAGAAAATCCTGTGATTCGTGTTTATGTTACTTTATAGGAGCAATAGTTATGCTCCCAAAAAATAGGTTTAAGCTCATTAAGCATACCCAGAATTCTTTCATAAGGCGCACTAGATTGTAAAGCGCAGTTTTTGTGGAAAATGAAGGATTTGAAGGGTGTTTTATAATCCGAAAAATACGTTAAAAAAATATCAATCTTAGTTGTCTATTCATTTGATAATCGATTAGTAACCAACTACTTGATTAAACAAGGCAGCCCAGGTCAGCAAACATAATGGCCATTTGAAGGAAACCATAAATACAATGGGCCCGCAACAGAGAAGAGTTTGACACCCTTGTTATACAGATGTACCTCTACTTACGAAATTAATTTGTAATGGAAGTAGTTTCTGAACTTGAAAATTCTGGAAGTATAGACGCGTTTTACATGTAAATGCCGTGATCCGTTCCAAGTCCCCCCAAATTCAGACATAAATCTTTTATAATGCATAAAAATTAGGGCTGTCAGATTTATCGTGTTAACGGGCGGTAATTATTTTTTTTAAATTAATCACATGGACGGAATGACCCGTTCATGCGTTGCCTGAAACGGTTTATAATGACGCCGTTTTAGCACATTGAGACTGACAAGGCAGAGAAATGCAAGTGGAGACAGGCGTTCATTGGACTGCACCTTTTATTGGCTTAAGCAGCCACTACTAACAGTCATGGTTGCCCAACTTCCCGTCATGCATTTGGGCGGAATAAGAGGCAATCTTTTTCTTAATACACTTAATTGACCACAACACAGAACATATTGTATACCATTTACAGCCACTACTGACAGTCATGGTTGGCCAACTTCCCATCATGCAATTGGGCAGAGCAGGAGACGATCGTTTTCATAACACGTCTAATTGACCTCAACGCAGAACATACTGTATATCATTGGCAGTTACCACTGACAGTCATGGTTGCCCAACTTCCCATCATGCTTTTGGGCCGAAGAGTTAAGTCGCTACAGTATAATTTAGTGAAAGCACAACAAAAATAATATTCCTATCTCTCAAAAAAATAATGTTCACAAAAAGAAAAGCGCTTCATACAAAGAGAACTGGCATTCCCCATCAAATAGCTATGCAAAATACACATAAATGTTAAAAATGTTAATGCCATCTTGTGGATTTATTGTTATAATAAACAAATACAGTACTTATGTACAGTATGTTGAATGTTTATGTCCGTCTTGTGTCTTATCTTTCCATTACAACAATAATTTATAGAAAAATATGGCATATTTTAGAGATGGTTTGAATTGCGATTAATTACGATTAATTTTTAAACTGTGATTAACTCGATTAAAAATTGTAATTGTTTGACAGCCCTAATAAAAATGCATCAAAACATGTAACAAATGCATGTTACGGTAGATTATTGCACAATAAACATAAAATCTGAGTTGGTATAATGTAAAAAACCAAGAATGGAGTGAATAATAAACTCATGTAAAGCTGTCGGAAGACGAGGGGTGAATCAAGAGGACGCTGGGATACACACATACACATACAGTAGTGGTCCCTCTTAGCCAATTGAATGCCAGGAGTACTAGGAATTAACCAATGGCAGAGGAGCTATAAGTATGTTACGTTCAGTAAACTGGGAGCTACGAGTGCCAGCCATACTGTATTTTGTATCCTGAAATTTCTTTCTTAACAAGAAGCAATAGTATGTAGAGACGTTCTTAAGTAGAGGTACCACTGTACTGTATATTATATACTGTTCTTTCATTTAAGAATCTGGTGCTGCTGCATTGTTTTCCACACATTTTCTGTGTTTTACAGAGAGAAGTCTACGAAAAGGTTTTTGAGAAAACGGCAGATAGGCACAGTGATTTTTCTCGGCTGGCCCGAAAGCTGACTGGAAACAGTATAGCCCTTGTGCTGGGAGGAGGCGGAGCAAGGTCAGCCAATGAGATGTGATGTGTCTGTACACCTGTTTGTGTGGAACATCTAATGCCAAAGTGTTTGTCTTCCACAGGGGTTGTTCTCATGTAGGTGTAATTAAAGCTATGGAGGAGGCAGGGATTCCCATTGACATTGTTGGCGGGACATCTATTGGTTCATTCATTGGTGCTTTGTACGCTGAGGAGCGAAGTGCCGTCAGAACCAAGCAGAGAGCCAGAGAGTGGTCAAAGGTGCGGAGTTAGTCTTGATAATGTTATTTAGAAACATTTTAAGTAGAGGTGCAACACTTAATAGATTAATCGGCAACTAATCGATTAGCAAATTAATCAGCAACTATTTTGATAAGAAATTAATCGTTTAGGATCTTCACCTTAGGCTTCACCTTAAACTTGTCTAAATTCTTGAAAGTACAGTGGTACCTCTACATAGGAAGTTAATTCGTTCCAGGACGTTGTTTGTAAGTCGAAATGGGCGCTTGTCGAGCAGGATTTTACCATAAGAATTCATTATAATTCCATTAATTTGTTCCACAGCCCAAAAACCCTGCACTAAATCCTTAATAGATACTGCTGGTACTATTACAAATGGCAATTACAAATAGCAAAACAAATAAATTATTAATAAAAACCGTAATAATAATAATTCCTATAATAATAACGATTCGTGTTGAAATGTGGCGGACGTTTTTTCGCGTACTGTACCTGAACGCACCGCGTCTCTGACATGAGAGAGAGGGAGCGGTGCAGTTCAGAGTTTACTTTCACTTTTAATGTTTTGTTGAGAACACCGTCAACTGCGCCAGACAGTAGCCGTGCTTTGGCGATGTTACCACAATAATTATTGTCACCTTAACTCATAAAGACTGGCGAACGGAGGGCGGAGGAGGACCGTGGAGATCGTAAACATTCCGTGGCGGTATTGTTGAGCCAGTTCACGGATGTGTACTCCACACTCATATTTTTCTATTATTTGCATCTTCATTTCAATGGTAAGCGTCACCTTTTTCTTTGTTTCACCACCTTTACCAACCTTTTTGACAGCTGTTGATTTCTCTCACAAGAAAATCCGCCTTGCCTTCGTCTGCGGCGCTGTCATGTCCTTGTGATTTCAGCATGGCGTCGGATGTAGAAACAAATGGCGAGTCAACTTTTACGTCGGATGTCAAAAGGGTTGTGTGTCGAAGCGATCGTATGTCGAGGTACCACTGTTCAACATATACAGTATATAACTTCCCAGTTGTAAATATAATCAGATTTCTTCATTATATTTTTGTTAAGTCACTGTAGGACATGAACAAAAATCTGCTTTGGAAACAACAATTCACATTTTTGCCAATTTTCAGACTTCTTACTGTCTAAACTAGCTTCTTAATAGGGCAGCAACAACTAATTGATTAAAATCGATTAATAAATTAGTTGCCAATGAATTTGATAACCGATACAGTTGTAGACTACAGTTAAGTCAGGAAGATGTTATAAAATATTACTTTCAAAGGAAATAGTCATCCATTTAGTTTCATTGTTACTTACAACATGCCTAAAACAACTTCAAGGTAAATTGTGGAGGTAATTGAAAAGTGACATTTATTCGATTAATCGATTTATCGTTTATTGTCTGATTAATCGATCGTGAAAATGATCATGAGTTAAAAAAAAAAAAAAAAAGTTAAAAAAATTGGATTTAATATAATTTTTGACATAAAATTGCATCTCAATTTTATCTTTACCATCTTCACTTAATCTTGTTTTGTACAAGTACTTCAGCTCTCAACAAGGGCTAAAAAATGAAAATGAATACTTTTACTACAAGTATTTGTACTTTTGTGTACTTTTACTACAAGTATTTGTACTTTTGTGTACTTGTACTACAACTTGCATGTACTCACAAGTATGTGTGTACTACAGACCAGCACAGCAAAGCTACCCAAGCATTTTCTCCAGGAATTGCATTTTCTAGTTTCTGATTGAAATGCAATATTGGAATGAAATCCAGCTTGATTTTCAATTGCAAAGCACTTATCTGTCAGCCCAAAGGGGAAAGGAAGTTGTGCGCCTCATTAGTTTGATACTGGTTGCAGTCATTTTTGGCCACCAATCTAACATATTGCTCTTTCCACTATGCACATGTTTAATAGGTTTGTTTTTTGGGTGTTTCAATAGGCCATGAACTCTGTATTCAAAACGGTCCTGGATCTTACCTATCCCATCACCTCCATGTTCTCTGGGTCTGCATTCAACACAAGCATCTACAAGGTTTTCCAGGATAAGCAAGCTGAGGTGATTTGCAAACGACAGCACTTTAAAGGGATCCATGGATAGAAAGACTTGTAGTTCTTAAAAGATAAACGTTATTATATTAAGTTACAATAATTCGATATTGAAACCCCCCTTGATGTTTTCATTTTTGTACAATTTGTAAAATTAGTTTAACTTGTAGGTTGCTATTGTTGTTGACGTCGCAGGGAGGTGACGTCACATGGTTACACTGCCGGGCTTCCAGAGTATGACTCTAGCGACATAAACATCATCTGTTCAACCCTTTCAATTAGAACGTGAGAGAAACATAATGAGCATGACAGCGCTGTCAATATTTCACAAAATGAGCAGCAAAAGCAAAATTAACAGGAAAGACGAGACGAGACAAGAGTAGGAAAAAAAACTGTTCTGCCAAAATGTGTTACACCGGCGAAACGTCTACAAGGGGCGAATTTGACAACAAGTACAACCGTACGCTTTCAGTTTGTTTTGTTTAGGTGCATACTGACAGAACATACTAAAAATGCTTTAAGAAAATACTTAAACATATTAATGTTAAATAAGGGTGGTTTAAATATGCTACGTGACTAATGTGGTTAACAGATCAACAATCTGCTTTAAAGCTTCCACAAGAAAACACAATGCTTAAAAGTATGATAGGGAAACACATGCAAAAAGTATTTTGAGGCAGTGAAAAGGTAATAAAAGACTCAATAAAAAACAGAAATAGTAAGCACTCGCCGCTTTTAACCAATGTGCGCATGTGTTAGACGTCTGGCCGCGTAGAAGGAATTGAAGTAACCCAGTATTGTTCGTCTAGTGGCAGTGACAATCTACGTCATCACCCCGAGCGTCCATTGCGCGCATAAAACATGGTGCCCTCCATAGGTCAAAACATGTACTAAATATGCTAGATTTTTAAATCAATAGCAATATTTGATGTGTTTGTAATAACATATTGTCTTTTAGTAAAAGAGAAAAATTGTGGCTTCTTAGAGCATTTAAGTCTTTAAGTCCGAGGTTCCCTTTAATGCATTAATATTAGTATATAAAAATAATGGACTTATGATACAATCTGTGTCTTCAGGACTTGTGGCTACCATATTTCAATGTCACCACAGATATCACAGCGTCTGCCATGCGTGTTCACCAAGACGGTAAGTGACAGCTGTTTTAATAAGAGCGACACTTTAGCTCCGTTTCTTTGTATTTTGGCTTCAAACATAAAACTTTAGGCCTTTTTTTTGTCAAACAAACTAAGCTGAGCAAGATGTTAAAACCTTAGGACAAAAATTTCGCTCTGTATAATGTATTCAAAAGTTGGACTATATCGTAAAAATGTGAGTCAGCATTTTGGATGTGTTTCTAGTATGTTTGTACATTTACTATTGCTAATATGCATCATAACTAACAATGACTGAAGGACTGTAGTTCTGTGGCCTCCTTCCCCCACAAATGTAGTACACAGAATATTTTTTTAATTTACAGTATGATTCTAAATTTTTGAAAAATAACTCAAATATTTTGTTAAGTCTTTTATTTTTTTAAAAATATAAAACATGGTGAATCTGTGGGGTTTAGAGGCTGTAGTACTTCAGGACAATATGATGGATAATACTATAATAGTGCTTGCTTTGTGGCATGTGTATTATTAACAGCTGAAGCAAAGCCCTTCCCTCTCTGTCTCACTTTTAGAGTTTACTTGACCCGTTTCATTCATTTCCATTTCATTTCCTTGTTTTTTTTTTTTTTGTTGCTTAATTTCATTTCAACTGAATTATCAAAGGACTATCTTGTTATTGTTTTTAATTTGTTTTAAACAGAGTTTTTTCAAAGTCAGTTTATAGAGAGTTTTGGAGCAGGAAAAATGTTTAGAATGTTTAATCCCTTCAGTGCCTCCCAGTACCAGCATGTAGGATCCAGAACACTCCATTTCAACCTTTCTCCTCTAAAATGGCATCTCAGCATGTTTCATTAACTCATTCAACTTCATATAGTGCATCATGTAGTTATTCTAGTGTGTCTTTGCCTAACTTGACGATACTGGGACTCTTTGCAGTAGTAGGTTTCTTTTGGGGAGGGGCAGTTATAATCCTACATTTCATTTTTTTGCTTTCATTCACAAATCCTCCGATAGGTGTGTTGAAACCGAACCAAAAACAGCCTTATTCACTTCTAGTTTTCTTAGCGAGTTAACATTTAGACATCGCGATTTAAGGACTGACAATATCTAATGAAATGTTGGACTTCCTCTTCCTTCAGTCTTCTTACCTTACTCGTCTTTCTCACAGATTACTGTACTTACACTCCTCTTTTCCTTGCTTGTTCTCTAACAAAGCTAATATTTTTTCCATTTATAAACCCTTAAAATCAACTTAGCATCCACTTATACGCATTAGGTTATGTACTGTATTAGTGAGTGACTAAAAGGCCATGTTTGGGTTTGGATACACATATAACAGTCACTGAATGCGACAATTTTTGTGTTTTTTCATTGGGAGTTAAAATACTGTATATACTGTTTGATTTAGCCTTAAAGGAGCAATATGTGAAATTTGCATTACAATTATTTATGAAATGGCTTTAATATTTCAATAGACATTGGGAAATACTTCTATAACGGTTCTTAATTGTTAAGATGAGCGTTTTTGTTAGGGTTTTGGTCCTGTGTTTACAACGGATGTCCCGCCCTCCACCAATCAGCCAATTATGAGATAAGTTATTTGTCTTTGTCCAGGTTGCCAGAGCTCTGTAGGCTTCGTAAAGTAAGATTGCAGTAATAACACTAGGTTATGGATATATGTACGTTGTGCCATTGTACTATAAGTACGTTTGTTTATACTACAACAACGTGTACTTCCAGTAATTGGACTCCATTATGGTTACTTGTACTTCAAATACGTGTAAAATATGTACGCGGACTTGTGCTTCAAGTGTGTGTACGTACACGGACTTGTACTTCAAGTACGTGTAAAATACGTATACGGACTTGTACTGCAAGTACCGACTTGAACTGCGAGTACGTGTACGTACTTGCCTGGACTTGACTTGTATTGCGAGTACGTGTACGTACTTGTCTGGACTTGACTTGTACTGTTAGTACGTGTACGTACTTGCCTGGACTTGACTTGTACTGTGAGTACGTGTACGCACTTGCCTGGACTTGACTTGTACTGCGAGTACGTGTACGTACTTACCTGGACTTGACTTGTACTGTGTGTACGTTCCTGCCTGGACTTGACTTGTACTGCAAGTAAGTGTACGTTCCTGCCTGGACTTGACTTGTACTGCAAGTAAGTGTACGTACTTGCCTGGACTTGACTTGTACTGTAAGTACGTGCACGTACTTGCCTGGACTTGACTTGTACTGTGAGTACGTGTACGTACTTGCCTGGAGTTGTACTGCGAGTACGTTTACGTACTTGCCTGGACTTGACTTGGACTGCGAGTATGTGTACGTTCTTGCCTGGACTTGACTTGTACTGTGTGTACGTCTACGTTCTTGCCTGGACTTGATTTGTACTGCGAGTAAGTGTACGTTCTTGCCTGGACTTGACTTGTACGTGTACGTACTTGCCTGGACTTGACTTGTACTGCGAGTACGTGTACCTACTTGCCTGGACTTGTACTGCGAGTACGTGTACCCCCTTGACTGGACTTGACTTGTACTGCGAGGACGTGTACGTACTTGCCTGGACTTGACTTGTACTGCGAGGACGTGTACGTACTTGCCTGGACTTGACTTGTACTGCGAGGACGTGTACGTAATTGCCTGGACTTGACTTGTACTGCGAGGACGTGTACGTAATTGCCTGGACTTGACTTGTACTGCGAGTATGTGTACGTACTTGCCTGGACTTGATTTGTACTGCGAGTATGTGTACGTACTTGCCTGGAGTTGTACTGCGAGTACGTGTACGTACTTGCCTGGACTTGACTTGTACTGTGAGTACATGTACGTACTTGCCTGGACTTGACTTGTACTGTGAGTACATGTACGTACTTGCCTGGACTTGACTTGTACTGTGAGTCGTGTATGTACTTGCCTGGACTTGACTTGTACTGGGAGTACGTGTACGTATTTACCTGGAATTGACTTGTACTGTGTGTACGTATTTACCTGGAATTGACTTGTACTGTGTGTACGTTCCTGCCTGGACTTGACTTGTACTGCGAGTAAGTGTACGTTCTTGCCTGGACTTGACTTGTACTGCGAATACGTGTACGTACTTGCCTGGACTTGACTTGTACTGCGAATACGTGTACGTACTTGCCTGGACTTGACTTGTACTGCGAGTACGTGTACGTACTTGCCTGGACTTGACTTGTACTGGGAGTACGTGTACATACTTACCTGGAATTGACTTGTACTGTGTGTACGTTCCTGCATGGAGTTGACTTGTACTGCGAGTAAGTGTACGTTCTTGCCTGGACTTGACTTGTACTGCGAATACGTGTACGTACTTGCCTGGACTTGACTTGTACTGCGAATACGTGTACGTACTTGCCTGGACTTGACTTGTACTGCGAGTACGTGTACTTGTGTTTACTTGTACTTCAAGTATACCAACCGGCACAGCAAAGCTACCCACACGATTTCTCCACAAATTGCATTTATTTTCTAGTTTCTGATTGAAATGAAACATTGGTATAATAGCGCAGCTTGATTGTAGTGTGTGTGTAGTGTGCACTTGTAGTGCAAGTGCGTGTAGGTATGTGGACTTGTACTACAAGTACCGACTTGTACTGCGAGTAGGTGTACGTACTTACCTGGACTTGTACTGCGAGTAGGTGTACGTACTTGCCTGGACTTGTACTGCGAGTACGTGTACGTACTTGCCTGGACTTGTAACGAGAGTACCTGTACGTACTTGCCTGGACCTGTACTTCGAGGACTTTCTGATTGAAATGCAACATTGGTATGATAGGGCAGCTTGAGTTCCGATTGCGAAGCACTTATCTGCCATCTCAAAAGGAAATGTTGTGCACTTCAATATTTTAATCCTTGTTGCTGTACCATTTTTGGCCATCAATTTTACTTATTGCTCCTATAAGTGAATATACAAGTAGTTAATGACGCGTTGCCATTCATCTATGCCCAAGACAGCTTCCTATTTTCTCCTTTCACACTTTCTTTCCTTTTTTTCCCACATGCTACTTTGAGTCCAACCCCTTATTTGATGTTTTCCTCCTCCATCTCAATTTCCTGACAGGTTGCGTCTGGCGGTATGTTAGAGCCAGCGCCTCCTACACCCCCTATTTACCTCCCCTCTGCGATCCCAAGGATGGCCACTTGCTTGTGGACGGTTGCTATGTAAACAATGTCCCAGGTCAGATCTTAAAACGCCCACACACAAAAAAACTGCGGGTCTTCGCTTTACCTTCAAGAGATAACAAACAATGACTCGACAATGGTCTCCTGTTTCCACCCTGTTCTTGGTCCTAACTAACCTCACCCTGACCAGCTAGACTTTGGGAGCCCATGGTTTGGAAGGAGAGACGTTAATTAATGTGTTTTTGAGTAGATGCCCACCTAACTGTAATATAATCTTGCAATAAGTAATAGCCAATAGGACATCTCATTCTCTTCATTAGGTCTTACAATCACATTTATCTGAGGATATTTTTTCCTCTTAATTATTTGGGCATCATACAGTACGTATGGATCATGACTTTGCATGATTGTATGGCTGCTTTTGGCCTCCTGTGTGTAATTTGAAATTTCTTATTCATATCTGTATTTGAATTGATAATCCGGATGCGGTCATGTACTGTGAGAAAGAAACATGATTCTAAAGTTGCTAAGTTCACTTTGGAGAGAAAGGCCTGGCAACCTGCCAGGCTTATAACGCACTGGGGGAAACCCTGCACTTATTGCCCAAAGTTGACTGCGGAATAGGCTGCAGAGCTCCCAGAACCGTGCCAATTATTTTTGGATGGTTAAAGTCATGACTCTCCGAAAAAACACTTTAAATTTATTTAGATTAAGGTTGCGACAACTAATCGATTATAATCGATTAATGTATTATTTGCCAAACAATTTGATCATCGATTTTTGCCGGCATCTATGAGCAGTCCCGTTTGGGTCCCTTATTTGTATGTAATGTGAGGCTGCGTGCGCACCAGTGATTAGAGCAAGAGAGAGAGAGTTCACTGCTACACTTAGGTTGGGTTGCTTAATCAATAATGTGACGATGTGTCAAGAGTTAGACTTTTGTTTTGTTAGTCCAGTGTGTGAGGTGAGTAAATGAAGCCAATTGTTTTGTTTGTATTCTTTGCTGATGAGACACTACTACTTTGCATTACGCGCTAAGTTAGTTAGCGACTATGCTAATCAGTGTCTCAAGTGTCTGTTTGTGTTGTGTTTTAGAGAAGCATATTAGCACTTGAGTTATTGTTAGATAGTAAAGTTGTCTCATTTCTTTTTATAAAGAAACCACACACATAAACTCATTCATATACACAAGTTTCCTGAGCGAAATAAGGGCGGTGCCATCTTGGAAAATTTCTGCTTCGAACTTCCGGTTTAGAAAAAAACTCATAAGTTGTGGTTGAAGTTAGCAGCGTGTTGACGAAGATAAAACGGCAAAATCAAACCAAAGGAACCCACCGAATCTCCCAAAATTGGTTCAGCACGACGTAGATGAGACGTACAGTGGGGCAAATAAGTATTTAGTCAACCACTAATTGTGCAAGTTCTCCCACTTGAAAATATTACAGAGGCCTGTAATTGTCAACGTGGGTAAACCTCAACCATGAGAGAAAGAATGTGGAAAAAAAAAACAGAAAATCACATTGTTTGATTTTTAAAGAATTTATTTGCAAATCATGATGGAAAATAAGTATTTGGTCAATACCAAAAGTTCATCTCAATACTTTGTTATGTACCCTTTGTTGGCAATAAGAGGCCAAACGTTTTCTGTAACTCTTCACAAGCTTTTCACACACTGTTGCTGGTATTTTGGCCCATTCATCCATGCAGATCTCCTCTAGAGCAGTGATGTTTTGGGGCTGTTGTTGGGCAACACGGACTTTCAACTCCCTCCACAGATTTTCCAAGGGGTTGAGATCTGGAGACTGGTTAGGCCACTCCAGGACCTTGAAATGCTTCTTATTAAGCCACTCCTTCGTTGCCCTGGCTGTGTGTTTGGGATCATTGTCATGCTGAAAGACCCAGCTACGTCTCATTTTCAATGCCCTTGCTGATGGAAGGAGATTTTCACTCAAAATCTCTCGATACATGGCCCCATTCATTCTTTCCTTTACACAGATCAGTCTTCCTGGTCCCTTTGCAGAAAAACAGCCCCAAAGCATGATGTTTCCACCCCCATACTTCACAGTGGGTATGGTGTTCTTCAGATGCAATTCAGTATTTTTTCTCCTCGAAACACGATAACCTGTGTTTCTACAAAGCATGATGTTTCCACCCGGATGCTTAACCGTGGGTATGGTGTTCTTCGGATGCAATTCTGTATTCTTTCTCCTCCCAACACGAGAACCTGTGTTTCTACCAAAAAGGTCTATTTTGGTTTCATCTGACAATAACACATTCTCCCAGTCCTCTTCTGGATCATCCAAATGCTCTCTAGCAGACCGCAGAGGGGCCTGGACGTGTACTGGCTTCAGCAGGGGGACACGTCTGGCAGTGCAGGATTTGAGCCCCCTGCGGCGCATTGTGTTACTGATGGTAGCCTTTCTTACTGTGGTCCCAGCTCTCTGTAGGTCATTCACTAGGTCCCCCCATGTGTTTTTGGGATTTTTGCTCACCGTTCTTGTTATCAATTGACGCCACGGGGTGAGATCTTGCATGGAGCCCCAGATCGAGGGAGATGATCAGTGGTCCTGTATGTCTTCCATTTTCTAATAATTGCTCCCACAGTTGATTTCTTTACACCAAACGTTTTACCTATTGCAGATTCAGTCTTCCCAACCTGGTGCAGGTCTACAATTTTGTCTCTGGTGTCCTTCGACAGCTGTTTGGTCTTGGCCATAGTGGAATTTGGAGTGTGACTGACTGAGGTTGTGGACAGGTGTCTTTTATACCGATAATGAGTTAAAACAGGTGCCATTAATACAGGTAACGAGTGGAGCCTCGTTAGAAGAAGTTAGACCTCTTTGACAGCCAGAAATCTTGCTTGTTTGTAGGTGACCAAATACTTATTTTCCACTCTATAATTTGGAAGTAAATTCTTTAAAAATCAAACAGTGTGATTTTCTTTTTTATTTTCCCACATTCTGTCTCTCATGGTTGAGGTTTACCACAATTATAGGCCTCTCTAATCTTTTCAAGTAGGAGAACTTGCACAATTGGTGGTTGACTAAATACTTATTTGCCCCACTGTATATAATTTATGGAAAATTAGCGTACGAGAATGTGATTCCGGAGCCTCGCCAAACTTTCACCTGACATTACGGCCTCCGGGAGGGCTTTCTCCCGCTGTCCTGGGTAATAATTCCAGCTTCAATAGCTTAAAGTTGCTGCAGTTAAAAAGCTCGTTGTTGGATATCGGGATCGAGCTGACGGTCCGCCGCGAGGCAAGCGAGGCACCTCCAGCCCCATCCTCTCGGCCGCACCCGGGTAGAACGACGTAGTCTTGATAGTATGTACATCAACGTACAGTAAGTGTTGCTGTGAGGCACCTCAACACATCTTCCCTTGCCTAACAGCATAATTGAAAGGTAATTGAAAAAAAGTAACATTTATCCGACTAATAGTTCAGTTAATTGATTATAAAAATGAGCGTTATTTGCAGCCCTAATTTAGATATAGTATTTTTATATTTAGGTATTGTCAACCACTAGTACAATGTGATGTGTTTAGGTCAAATGGAGACTTGCAGTATTCTGTTAGTGAAAAATACTTTTTCACCGGTAATTAAACGCATGTCGTTTTCTTCTTTCTTCAATAAGATTTTTTTTTTTTTAATCAGAATCTGCCACTGTTTCATTTCAATTCATCTCTCAGTTCATCTTGACCTGAAGGAACATATTGAGTTCTTCCTTCAGCAAACCTTTCTCCTCGCCTGGATTTGCTTGCTTCTATGTGCATGCAAGTTGTTGAAATATTCATTCAATGACCCTATCTTTATCCTTCAGATTATTTTTCTTTATGAGAGTGTTAAGTGTTCTGGATCCTGCTGTTGCCCATTTGTTACCTGTGTACAAATTGAAAATAATATCAAATGAGAAGAGAATTCTGCAAAGAAAACCTTAAATTTCTTCACATTTCACATATGCTTTTAATGCACAGTTGCAATTTGATGCATCTCTGCTGTGCCCTTATCCTTCCAATCCATGCAGTTCTCTGTCTGCTCCTGCCCTCTGCTGTTACTAAACTGTACTGCAGAACTGGGCAAGCTGGTGGTTTCTGAGCACAATCGTCAAACTTGTCTCAAAATAGCTTCTTCTTTGAAATAACACGTTTAGACCAAATGTGTTTCCTAAATATGGCTACTTTGAACATTTTAATAACAACTGTGCTATTGTCGAGACAGAGTTTGGGGATTTGTACAGCCTTGGTGCTCTTTGTCACGCTGCCATTTGCCTTTTATCCACTGCACAAGTCACATTTGATCTGTGTGCATGATAATGAGGTTTGCATTGCTGTACAGCAGAGTGTGAAGGCTGGCAGAACTATAATCCCAAACTTTGCAGAGATCGTCTCCCCATACGTGACTGATCTCTGCCTCGTGTTGGGGTCGTGGTCTGCATCAACACTAACATGAATCACTTAGCAAAAATTGAGATGTTATTCCCCATTCCTTCCCTCCTACTTCCGTCCCCGGTGTGCCAGGCTCTCTGTGGCGCTATGTGCGGGCGAGCATGACCCTATCCGGGTACCTGCCGCCTCTCTGTGATCCCAAAGATGGGAGCTTGCTTATGGATGGTGGCTACATCAACAACCTGCCAGGCAAGTATAGGTGGTACACTCTCAGAATCCACCAACCCCATGGATCCGAAGAAGGGGTGAAGTGGACTGAGGGTAGCTTGTTTGGTAGCTTAATAAAGGACTGAAAATAATGCGAATAAGGTGGGTGAGTATGACATCGTCTTTTTGGAAGCAAGGAAGTAAGGGTACATGTAAGGGTACATTCACATTTGCAAATCAGTTCTGTAAAATCAAGTTTCCAGATGCTCCAATTCAGTGCTCTACAGCGCCCTCCATAATTATTGGATTTATAATAATTATGTGTTTTTTAGCTTTTAATAATTTTTTTTTCTAAATAATATGGGACCTCAATGAAAAAAAAAAAGAGAAAAATTCAACCGTCAATACAAGTGCATTTATTCAGTGGGAAAAAACCCCACATAAAGAAATAATTATTTGACATCAAATAATGTGTGTCACAATTTTTAGCACCCGTGGTGTTAATACTTTGTACAACCCCCTTTTGCCAACAAAACAGCACCTAATCTTCTCCTATAATGTTTCACAAGATGGGAAAAGACAGAAAGAGGGATCTTCAGCCATTCCTCTTTGCAGAATCTCTCTAAATCAGGG
Organism: Corythoichthys intestinalis; assembly: GCF_030265065.1. Classification (NCBI taxonomy): domain Eukaryota; kingdom Metazoa; phylum Chordata; class Actinopteri; order Syngnathiformes; family Syngnathidae; genus Corythoichthys; species Corythoichthys intestinalis. The sequence continues at coordinate 13,280,470 of NC_080402.1, forward strand.
GTCCCCAACGACCGGGCCGCGGACCGGTACCGGTCCGTGGCGCATTTGGTACCGGGCTGCGCAGAAATAATAAATAATTTATTAACGACTGCATTCTGGCCAATTGACTTTGGCCTGTGCCGCTTAACACACCAATATCCCTGTCTACTCTAGATATACAACTACAGGATAGGAGGTCGTCATAGAAATGCATTGATGCATTGCTGTTAGCACTAAATCTCGTTCTGAATATCTATGCGCGCTTGGACTCGATAATAACGTATGACGTAGGTCGTCGCCAATCAAATTTCTTCCCGGAAATAATTATCCCCCACACTAGAATGACTGAATAACAGACGTCTTTGGACAGACTTTTTACGGGGAAAAGGGAACCTGACGAGCCAGAAGATGTGCCTACAACCTTGAAGAAAACAAAATTTGCTATGCTACTTCCCAATCACTAAAGACCCATGAACTGCGAAGGAGTGAATTCGTGACCCGTATGTGAATAAACCGAGTTATTCGAGCAGGTCTGTGGAACACGAATATCAGCTTGTAGGGATCGCAAATCACGGCGACTTAAACGTACGTTTGAGACAACAACTCTACCGAAGTTCTGGATTAAAGTCATTTCGGAATATCCTGACATCGCTAGGAGCGTGCTGAAAACTGTGCTACAATTTCCAACATCGTGTATTTGTGATGCTAGCTTCTCTCACTCTCCCATCTCGGGACCATCTCGTCTCAACGAAACAAACTCAGGCCTCCCACTGATTCAGCGGGTGAGTTGTATTTTTTCCCTGCACTTAACACGACAGGGCTAAAAACAAATGCTATTTTATATTTGCTGTGTTTTTCTGCCGCACATTGCCGGTGTTCTGACAAAGTTGGCATGGGCGTAACGTTAAAAATGACCGCGAATGCAGCGATTCCAAAGTACACACTACAAACTTTCTTTAAAGAAAGGAATATTCACTTACGTTTGCCACGTTAGGTGCACACAACAACTGCACGTAGCCCTGTCACTTAACGACTTCGCCGTGTCGTTGAGCATTAATTTACGCCATTTCCGTGTTGCACATGTATGTTTATGATGTAAATAGTTTTTTAGCACCATTGGATAACATTGAGAGTCCAACTGAATATAAAAGAGGGCTTTTTTCACCGCCACAGAAGCTTTGGGGGCAAAATTTTATAAGGTTGCAAACTTTGACAGGACACCGGTCCGTGAAAAAAAGACCCAAATCACACCGGTCCGTGGTGCAAAAAAGGTTGGGGACCCCTGCTCTAAATCATCCAGAGACCTGGGTCCTCTCCTCTGTACTCTCCTCTTCAGCTCACCCCACAGGTTTTCAATGGGGTTGAGGTCTGGGGACTGAGATGGCCATGGGAGGAGCTTAATTTTGTGTCTGGTGAACCATTTCTGTGTAGATTTGGCCATATGTTTAGGGTCATTGTCTTGCTGAAAGATCCAGTGCCGACCCATCTTCAGCTTTCGGGCAGAAGGCAACAGGTTTTGATTTAAAATGTCCTGGTATTTCAAAGCATTCATGATGTCATGTACCCTAACAAGGTTCCCAGGGCCTTTGGAAGCGAAACAGCCCCACAGCATCACTGACCCAACCCCCATACTTCACAGTGGGTATGAGGTGCTTTTCAGCATGTGCATCTTTCGAGGCACGCCAGAGCCACTTAGAGTGTTTGTTGCCAAAAAGCTCAATCTTGGTCTCATCTGACCAAAGCACACGATCCCAGTTGAAGCCCCAACACCGCTTGGTGAACTCCAGACGTTTTTTTTTTTTTTTTAAGTGGAAAAAGTTTTGAAGGAACTTTTTTTCGATTGAATCATTTTGACACAAAGATTCAACTTCAACGCTACTTCCGACATGTTTGAGTGGCAGGTGACTACGCCAATGGCATAAACGCATGAAGCAAGAATAACGGCCGCCAGGGCTCCATCCAGCCATCGGGTGTGACATCGGCATCTCACCGGAGTGCCCGCGACGGTACACGACGGGGTCCCACTAGTGTGCCGTGACGGGAGTAGGCGGTACGCGACGGCGTCCCACCAGTGTGCCGTGACAGGGCAGTGTACCATCGCGGGCACTCCGGTGAGATGCCGATGTCACACCCCCGTACCGGTGCCCTATTTTCAGCTTGGACTCGAGCAGAGTCCGATGGCTGGATGGAGCCCTGGTGGCCATTATTCTTGCTTCATGCAAGATTTAAATCCCCCCAAAAATTTCAATCAAAGAAAAATAGTTTTCAAATACATTTTTTTGAGTTTCAAATTTATATTTGCATTCAAACACATTTTTTTGGATTGAAGTGACTTTTTCTTCGATTGAAAATATATATTTTGATTGAAGCAACTTTTTATTTGATTGAAGCAACTTTTTTTTTTGGATTGAATAATAAAGACACAAATCTACCTCTATACCAGTACTTAAAGTTAACGATGATTGACAGGTTTGTAGCTTTGATCTGGCCAGAGACACCTCTGTAGCTCTGTGATCAAAAGCACAAATGTGTTAATCATTGTTAAGCTTGGTAAACAGTCTGAAGTGTGCTGTGACCATTCATTTAGTAAGTGAGAGGCTGTTCTCGGCAGCAAAAAAGAAAACAACCTTTTTTTCGGTATTGGATTGGGACTCTGTATCAGCAGATACTCAAAATCAGGTGACCCCGATTCGGTGCAAAAATATGCGATCGGAACATCTCTAGTATTTATATAATACTTTTTAACCCAGGCTAAAGGAGTTTATCTGTGAATGATTATGATTGGTGTAAATAAAAGGGATCCAGGAAGCCATGTCTCTGCACAATTTCTGCTTTTATGAAGAAAAACAGTAGTTTTAATTAAAAAACAAAAACAATTGCACTTCCTACGCACATTGCGATGGCGATGTTCAAACGATATATTGTGCAGGCTTAATTCTTAAGCTAAAGATTTGATTAATGGTTTTCTTTTAACTAGCTGACACTATTTCACTAGGACCCTGTACCCGCTAGTGAAACTTGCATACTTCTTTAAACGGAACAACATGTAAATTATTTTATGCTGTTTTGCAATTTATTTGGAAACCTGTAAAAATGGGCATTCTTGAATCCTTATCAATCAGTTCATCTTTTTTTTTTTTTTCATCAGTTTATTACTCAGCTCAACTTGTTGTTTTTGTTTTGCTTTGGTCCTTAAACCGGTGGAAAGACAATTTGAAATTTTGGGTTGTCAAATCATTTTTTAAAGATATAAATTACAGGAACATATCACTGGCATCAAACCGAAACCCAGTTTATCGAAATTTGGTTAATTTCAGATTTTTTCCACAAATAGAATTGCTCATTTACCATGGAGTTATGCTTTTAATGGTTCAACAAACATGCCATTATTTTAGGTTTCCTAAAAATGGACTGATTTGAAAATGTGGATAACCTGAATGACGCCTGCGATGTGCAAGACGTGTAAATTTTCCGAAACCCGCTGTGTCAGCCACATTTCACAAAGCTCCTTACTGCAAACTTGTTAGGAATGAATCATGATGAATGTCTCATCTACCTCCGTGGTTGCCACCAAAGCTTGTGAAATATGGTGGTCCGTGGGTCCAACCATTGATCCAACAGACTTTTAGTCTTGTAGAATCAGCAGCCTTTTATCGATGAACTATATTGCCGCCCTCTCCCTGAGTAGTTTGATCAATCAGGAGTATTTATGGTCATTGTAACACTGGATTGGAGCTTTTACACGTCTTCTCGTTCGTCTTTAAATGGGCTCAACGCCACCACGATGTTGAGGCCCAGTTTTTGAAAATAGACGACTCATAAGAAAAATCCTGATTAATAATTAATTTCCCCAAAATGTCAAATAAATCAGTTCTTGATCTTAAATTCTCAGCCTTTTGGTGGTGTTAGTGTACTCACTTTGGGACTCGGTTTGCATTGAAAGATTCTGTAGCTTTTATCTGTGGCTCAATTCTGGTGTTTGCGTTGCGGACGTCACAGCGGATATTGCCAGGAACATGGGTGCCAAAACGGTCATTGCCATCGATGTGGGCAGCCAGGACGAGACAGACCTCTGTAACTATGGCGACTGTCTGTCTGGCTGGTGGTTGCTGTGGAAACGAATCAATCCCTGGGCTGAAAAAGTCAAGGTGCGTCCGGTTGGCAGCACTGTGATGACCGTAATTAATGCATAAATTGCATTCAGTGTGTTGCCCGGGCGACCTTTGTGTCATTTCACATATTTGCATTGCAATTGTAATCTTTACAACCTTTTTCAGGTGCCGGACATGGCAGAGATCCAGTCTCGGCTGGCCTACGTGTCTTGTGTGCGGCAATTAGAAGTGGTCAAGAAGAGTGCTTATTGCGAGTACATTAGACCGCCAATTGATCGTTTCAAGACCATGGACTTTGGAAAGTTTGATGAGATTTACGTGAGTCTTCTCCTCTTTCAATTGGACAATTGTTTTGACATCCTCATGTAAAAATACAGCACTGTGACTTCAGAGTTTTATGTTATGGCTAATTTGTTCATCACAATCAGAGCTATTAGGCCTTTTAAGCATTGTTGTTTTTGGCTTCCCTTCTAATTTTCATCTTAGTCTTTTGTACGAAAGTACTTATTAGTTTTGGTCATTTCAAAATTTGTTCGTCTCGTTTTTGTAGACAAAAACTCAAGTCTTATTACGTCTAGCTTTAGTTGACGCATACTTAAAATGTTTTCGTCTGCAAAATTAAATAAATAAATAAAATAAAAAATAGTCCAAAAATAATAAAAGAAATAAATATTTCCAACAATTTGTAACGAACATTGACAGCTGAGCACATATTGTAGAATCGGCGAAGACAACACAAACTTGGTGATGATAATACATACTTAGTAGAAAAACAGTACATTATTTTCAATTTGTTATATCCACCTGGACCTGTATGTAAAAAAAAAAAAAAAAAAAAAAAAAAAAGTTTACCCGAGAGTCTTAGATGACGCTCGCCACGCTAAATGCTAGCGAGAACATGAATGTTAACGCTCCGAGTTACGTTGAGTGTGTGATGATCACAAGGGATTGGAATCGAAATCCGATTCCAATTCCAAACCGGTTCCTAGTGTTTTGAGGCCTCGACATCACAATGAAAAAACCTTAACGATCTCTTTAACGATTCCTAAAGACGCGTATTGCATTGTGACGTGTCTTGTTGTCCAGACACATCAAACTAGCATGGCGCCAAGAACCACTCGCTCCAAAGTTTGGCTACACTTCACCAGAAAAGTGGGTGAAAATGAAAGGCTATGATGGTTTAGCACGAGAATTGCAGCCGTAATCATGACAATGACAGCACGTAGGTTCAAACTCTCGAAAGTGTGTATTCACTTCACGAGGAAAAATTACAACAAAGCGTCTTGCGGTCATTGCAAGGTGGCGATAACTGCATCGGGAGGGAATACGACTGTACTGTCCTAACCGAGACACTAAGGCTCAGTCCTGGGTATACAGCTAGCTAAACTACCAAATGACGATGCAGAAGACGTTTGTATAATTTGCTGACTTTATTCAACCATCACTTGAAGAGTGAAAGCAAAAAATAGAAATGAAACAAATCAATTTCGTCCCAGATAACAAACATTCGCATCAACGTAAATTAGCGATGATTAGCGATGATTAGCTGCTAATACAATAATAACACAAACAGTTAGCATGCGTTCGCACATCGTTCAAACCACTGCACAACTGGATTTAAGAGTCCGATCGCGAGTGGAAACACACAACAACAACACAAAAGATGATACATACAGGCATTGCCTCTAGATAGTTTACAAACATTAACAAAGAACGTAGGCTCGTAGCAGTGTTTCCCTCTCTCACTAACTCGCTCACTCGCTTGGATGCGGGGCTACTTCTTCGTGTGTGTAAGCGCGCTCTTCTTCATGTGGGCGCGTTCTTCTTCGCGTGAGGAAGCGCAAGGGCGCCCCCACTTGAGCGTGAAAGCACCATAAAAACTAAAAGGCATGCATTTCAATATAGTGGTAAATAATACACTTTAACTGTTAAAGTATATTATCCCCAAACTAGGGCCCGCGGGCCGGACAATTGGTCCGGCCCCCTGAACATTTTTTTTTTTTTCCCCCCAATAGTGCTATTTATTTTTTCTGTGAAAACCCAGAGAGGGTTATTTGGTTATTATCTATTTAATTAATAGTGTTATTATTATATTATCTATTTAATTAATAGTGTTATTATGACATGACATGACATGACATTGACATGACATGACATGGACATGGACATTTACTTTTGTTCCATGAAGAATCCAGAAAGGGTTGTTTGATTGTGGCTTTCTGGAAAAACAATAAATTTTTACATTTAGGCACTCCTGCAAATCGTCACACCTTTTCTGTTACAAACTGACCCTGGCCCCTCGTCAGAGAAGGTAAAAGTTATGTGGCCCTCACAAGAAAAAGTTTGGGGACCCCTGCAAGTTTAACACATATTGCCAACGGCAGACCAACGACCCATATGCCAATATATACCAATATTTTTTATTTCTATTAGAAAAATGTTTCAGTAAAATGTTACACATTCTTGTGTATTTGCCACTTATTGCCACAGTTAACATTGAGGCTTTGGGCCTCTTTTGACCTCGTTGTGAGTTTGTAAGGTTGTGACTTCTGATTAACCCTTTAAGGTCTGGGCCTCTTTTGTCTGATTTTGCATGCCTTTGAAGTTGCCTTTATATTTCAAAGAAAGAATTGTTTACGATGGCCTGGTTTGGTCCCTTTTTTTGTGACACCTTGAACTTCATGTCCAAACTGTTGTTTCCTTCACTGACCAAATATAAATCATCATTTTGGGCCCAAAAAGACCAAAAATTCCAAAATCGTTTTGTCAAAATTTTTAATATTGATGTCCAATTGACAACCAAACATGCGTAACGAACCGTTTTGAAACTTTGTAATATTTATTCAACATGTTAGGATGAACATTCAACCCAAAAAATTTAGAATAAATAGTCTTATATTTGACAATTCAACATAAACAACAGGTATAGCCATAGGCGTTTTTTGCCTTTATACATGCTGTAGTCAAAACAGGTTATATACAGCAGACCGAACAGTGAAAAAATATATACCATCCAACACAAAAAGTGTTTAGAGGCCATCTCTTTATGAGTTTAGGTATTGCGGCCCATCACCTGATGAAAACTATGTACACACAATCAAGCTTCTTGAACACACATTTATATACACAAATTGAGAAGACTGATTGTGGGGGAAAAAAAATATATATATAACATTGGAGAAAAAAAAGTATTTTCAAAAATATTTACAATAAACAAGTTAAAAAATTTTCAGGCATGCCACTCCGAAAAGCAGCTTCGTCCTGGAATTACACAGGGCGACATCACACAGCCCACACTTCCATGGGGTGTCGGTCCTCTTTCCACCCTTCCATTTTCATTTCACTTTACTTTCCCTGTCACTATAAATGCACGTGAAAAAAAGTCAGTATTTATGAAAATAATAAAGTATAAAATAAAAATATATACAGCAATAAATAATAATGGAAATCTATATGTATGACAGTAGAAAGAATACCATAGCTGAATATGTGCTACATCCCTAATCTTCATATAGAAAAAGAGGAACACCACAGTTATAAATTCCTGCCTTGGATACACACAGTGCACGTACGACTTTGATCTGATATGCACATTTTATTATTATATACACAAACACACACTTATATTGCATCATAATTAACTTTGTCTTGCAATATCAAAAGAAACTTTCAAAAGAAACTTTTTCAGCATTAAAAAAAAAAAAAGTGAGTTTGCTTACCTCTGCTCGTCGATGGCGTCACCCACGTGTTCAAATCCGTCACTATCTTCACTCGAGGACTCTTCCGAAGAAGACGATGATGACGAATTTGGACCATCCTCTTCCTCAAGTTGATCAAAAAGCACAATTGCTTGCGCTAAATTTAGTTTTCCGTTCATTCTCAAAGTCACACAAAGTCGCTGCTCGATCCAAACGGCCGTCGCTCGCCACCTCGCTGCTTCAGCACACTCCTCCCTCTCGTTCGGTGGAACCTCGCACGGCAGTTGTATTTATTTTTTTTTTTTAAACGCATTTTGTGCTTCCACTGTGACTTCGAAAGGGTTCGTTTGATTTGTTTTTTTTTTTCATGGCGCTTCCGTTTTGAAAAAGGACAAGAAATGATGTAAATATAGACATAAACAAATGATCCATGCAGCGTTTTAATGTTTTTTTTGAGAGGACAATAAAACTATAAAACTTAAATGACAATATCTCACGTTTTAGTTGGTCGATTGACTTCAAATAATAACGAGAGTAAACCGCAACTTCCGCACTTTAAAACGAGACCAACCAACGGCATGTGGGTGACGTAATTAAAACGTGAGGGCGCTTCAAAGACGACGTGCGCTGAGGACGCGCCGGCGCGTCCTTCGACTCTCAAGGGTTAAACAAACTTGATGCCAATCAAAACGTTTGTTCTTCTTTTTCCCCAAATTAGAATCGATAAAAGAATCGATAAAGAATCGAATCGTTAAGCAATATCGATAATCGAATTGTAAAAATCCTATCAATTCCCATCCCTAATGATCACTCAGCGCAGAACTTTAAATGCTTAAGCAACATTGCATATTCTCACTTGCCAACATAAAAAAACAAATCTTACCATGTGTTTCAAGACAAGAAACCTGGAGCAGACACCAGTGAGTGGGGATGGGTGCTGCATGTCACAGAGTGACACAACCAAACACTGCTACAATGTAGCCTAACTACACATACAATAAGAAAATGTCATACATTATGAAAATTTGGCGGAAGGTATGGCGCATTTTCGTCTCGTCAGACGAAAATGGACATTCATCGTGTTATGTTTTCGTCTCCCAAGACATTGTTTTAGCTCATTATAGTCCCGTCATCGTCATGGAAAAAAAGTGTCCGTCGACGAAATATTTTCCTTGTCGTCTTTGTTGACGAAAACAACAATGCTTTTAAGTAGGTATGTACCGAACGCAAAATTCTTGGCCAAAACTGAAAATTGGAAACACCTGGCCATAAAAAACGAAAGGCCGAAAAAAACATGCATGTACATGTAAATGTATTGAAAAAAATATAATAATATGTGTATATCATTATTTTCCAATTAAAACCTAAGCAATTAATTAATATTTGTATACTGTTCGCTTGATTAAACTCCAGACTACTCACACACAGGCTCAAATGCACTGTGCTCGAATTGACACGGGACATCAATGGGAAATCAACTACAGAACGAGCGTGTTACAGCGATGAAGCAAATTTATCTTATTTTACTTCGTTTAATCATTATATATTTATTTGATACCTCAAAATACTTCCAAACCGCGGACATGTTGGTGGTGAGCCAGTGTGTTGCTTCTCGCTGTATTTTGATTACGTCATCACAAGAGGACTACGGTTCTTCACACTTTTCAGTGGTAAACTTCGGTCTTTTAACCGAAAATGCAACTTTAGCTATTTTCAGCCGAATTTTCAGTCACATCTCTACTTTTAAGTCATGTCTCATCCCTTATACACTGTTTCTGTGTCAGGATGTGGGCTTCCAGCACGGTAAACTGGTGTTCACTGGCTGGGCCAGAGGTGACATCATTGAAAACATGCTAAGGGACCACCGATCAGCCGACTACAACGACAGCAAAAGAGTCGATGTGAGAAGTATTGTTATTATTGAACTGAATCACTTAAATGCTTAGAGGCTTAAATTATGTTTAAAAAGAGCCTCCAAACTTTCATGACAATAATGTATTTTGTAGAATGCAACATGATTTTTTGTTTTCGTTGTTATTTTGTGATTACTTCATTATTCAGCATAAGTAAATGATAAAGAAATGTGTGTCCCAGTCATGTACATGTCAAGGAGCTGACTTCACCGACCTTGCTGAGATTGTATCCAGGATAGAGCCAGTCCAAAACTACGTCTCTGCTGAGGGTAAAGTTGTTTTTTTAGTCACTTTTACTTAAAACGCTTTGCACAGTTCACCTTAAAGATCTCATTAGCTTTCAGTGGTATAATAAATAAGGGCTAGCAACCTACACCGGACAACACAGCAGAACACATCTCTTGACAGTTGATGGATGTTCGTGGGTTCAGCCGCTTTGTAATTTGTCACGGTAATCTCTCTTCTAAATCTTTTCCTTTAGCGGAGGAGTCAGACTGTCTGACAGAGTACGAGGAAGATGGGATGGATACTGTGAGAGAGGAAGAAGGACAGGAGGAGGAAGAAGAGGTAGAAGACCCAGAGGACCAGTCCCCAGGAGAGTGGGTTCCGAATGGAGTCTTTCAGACTGTGAGTGCAACAAAAATAGCACTAAACATAGACTTCACTATCAGTTGACAAGACAGTTCCGGGCCGGACCAGGCAGAGTGTCGTGGAAGCTTTCACTACGATAAATTCAAACAAACAGTGTGTTTTAACGCCGGATTTAGGTGGAAACAGGACGAAAGTTTTAGGGGCAGTTTACACGGCGAATCTGCGACACAAAGACGCAATGACCGTGTTGCGGAGTTGCCTCGCGTGCATATGGTGTCGGTGAAGACGGACGGGGAAGACGAAAAATTCTGTATCCTGCCTCCAATGTAAGCCTGTCGCAATATGCAATAATTCCATTTATCGTGCGATAAATAAAAATGAAGGCGGTAATTTTTCCGCTGCGATTGTGCGGCAGACGTGCTGTTAAAAGTTCGGATTCCTCGTTACCAACTGCACAAAATGCATCTTCGTTCCAGGTCCGCCAAAAACTAGCGCCGGAGCCAATCGTTCCCATATCCTATTGTTCAAAGTAGGGCTGCAGCTATCGAATATTTTAGTAATCGAGTAATCGACTGAAAATTCTATCGATTAATCGAGTAGTCGGATAAAACAAATATATTTTTAGGTGAAGAGCAATTATAAATACGCATGAGAAAGCAAGACATTTCATCATTTTCAGTCATTCAATGTCTTTATTTTTGATGTATATTGTTGAAAACAGCCAACAATTGCATCTCAGATGTAACTAGAGTTAAAAAAAAAAGACTAATTCACTGCTTTCACTCAAAAAACCTTTAGATCTTATTTTGAAAAAGTAATATATATATATATATATACACACACACCTAAAAATGCCTTTACGCTTGATAACACACATCACTTAAAAGGATTTTCAACGTTTCCACGTTTTTCAATTGAATTTCTATTTGTGTCAAGCTATTTTTAAGTTCTAGTTAAGTTTTAAGTTAGTCTAAACTGTAAGTCCTGATAGGATTTTGAGTTTTTGCAGTGTTCAAAATAAATGTATGATACAGGCTGTATTGGAGCACATTAGGGACTAGTGCTACTTGGTGTTTTATCCAGCAATGACTACTGAGCTAAAATTGATAGTTAGCATTATTGAGTTTTTATTTGACACCCTCAACGCTGTTATGTTAAAGCCTGTATGTAAGACACGTTAGCCATGCATCGAAAGTGGTCTTAATTAATAGAAACCTAGCCCTCTGCAGGGCTAACGTTACGTGAGCTAGTAGTGACAGTAACGTTAATCTTATTTATTAGCGCTTAGCGCTCTTTATTAGCGCTTAGCGCTCTACTGCTTTAAGATGGCGGCTGTTTGCTAACGCTGCCCAGACGCGGCCTAGTCTGTCATTTCGCATCTAGTTTAACATACATGTGATCTCTACGAGACTCATCAGACGCTACCTGCAACTAACGTAGCATGTGCGGGCTAGTATTTAGCAACGTCGGCGTTGTTTGTAGCGGCTGTCGGGTGCAGTAAGTTTTTTTTTTTTTGCTTCTTCCTCTACGCACGTGACATCTGCGCGTTGTCCCGCATTAAAAGTAGTCCGAGCAAAACGTGATGCTTAGAGCTGTCAAAATAAACGATTACTCGAGGTGAATAAAAATTACTCGGATCAGTTTTTAAACTCGAGTTACTCGAGTTGCTCGAGTATTCGTTTCAGCTCTAGTTCAAAGTATACTGGCCGCGTCAGTGCTCCGGAGTGACTGTGGACCATCTATGGCGCGCCGGTGTTGTTGATGTGTGGGCGCTCCCGTCAGGAGTGACATTTCACGCGGGGCGGCTATTTTTCGGCACAACGGCGGATATTTACAACGAAGTCCGCCAAAACATTGTTACCGACTCGGCTGCTACGAACAACCTCGCTTTGACAACAAACAGCTGAATGAAATTAAGAGCGCTGTGCTTCAAACTCCTGTTTATGAAAGTCGATTGTCATATGCTGGTGTTGTGTAGTAATGAGCAGAAGTGACGTGAGTGAGTGAGTGAAGTGAAAATCGTGTCCCCCGTATCAAAAATCGTACCGAACCATGACTTAACTCTATTGTTGCATCCCTATGAAACACCATTGCAGAGGCGATGACGGGAAAAGTTTTCATTTGCCTAAATGCTGAAGTTATGAAGTGCAATTTTTTTTTTTTTTTAAACACGTTTTATTTATTCTGTGTTTCTGTGTGGTATCAATATTGTTTTTTTTTTTTTTTACTTAAGAGGCATGGTCTATTGCAGGGGTGGGCAAACCGGTCCTCGAGGGCCGCAGTGGGTCCTGGTCTTTGTTCCAACTGACCCAGCACAGATAGTTTAACCAATGAAGTTTCAGCAGAAATGAGAAGCACCTGACTGCAATCGACTGATTGCACGTGTAAAATAGCAGATTGGTGAAAAGGTGTCCTCTTAATGGGTTGCAACAAAAACCCGCACCCACTGCGGCCCTTTGTGGAATAGTTTGCCCACCCTTGGTCTATTGTTTTTAGTTGTGATTTCCTAAAAAGTATTTTTGAATTTAAGAGTAAATATTCATCACGTTTAAATTGGTGTAGTCTATTCTCACTGTGTTATTGTAAATTGGTTAAAAAAAAAAAAAAGGGGGGCGCAATAATATCGCATATCGCAATAATTATATGAGAATAATTATCGCACACTAAAATTTGTTATCATGACAAGCCTACTCCCAAGTGGAGGAATTCGATTGCGGGGGTTTGAGGGGGGCTATCTCCGCATGCATATCAAAAGCTCCCATACCTGTTAAATTGTAGAAATTGCAAATAGGGAGATTTCTGTTTGCCAACCCCGATGACACGCGCGCGCGACAATCGCTAAGACAAGTTCATTTTGGTCACAACACTTGTGTAAAAATTAAATACACTGTCAAAGAACCTCTTTTTGGTGGCATCAGAGCTAGTCTTCAACTTGCTCCATGTATTGTCTGGCATCATGTGATACTGCTATGTTGCCTGTGTCATGCCAGTTCTCCTTGTTCCTGTAATCAACATCTAGGATATCCTCAGCTTTCCTGATCACATCCATTTGCACAAATTTGGACATCAGCTTCCTCAGCAGCCTCTTCATCTCATCAACCATCACTCCAATTAGGGTTTCGTCAGACTAAATCAGCAAGATTAAAAACATTAATTACATCATTTAGAAAATTAATCATATTTGTTTTTAAAAGTATCTTTGTCATGGCAGTTTTTTAATTGAATTGTAACCTAGAATTGAAACTTTATATTTTTTGTTTCAGCACAGTAATAATGATATAATGTAATAAAGTGTATAGTATACACTTTAGCTTTAGCATAATAGCGAATCTAAATGATTAAACTTCAAGTAAGTAACGATACGCTTTCTCACTTAAATTCATATATTGTGGGGGTAGGACCGCAGTGGTTTAATATTCCATGATGTTTGATCCACGAAAACACAGAGTAAAGCAGCGACTTCTTCCTCGTCATCGTTCTCCCATCATTAGCTCTAATGCTATTAGCATTAGGCTAGTTAGCTATCGCTGGCAGGTAAGACTTACGGCAATTACGTTGATGAACGTCGTTTTTCCCGAATACTGGAGGCCGACCAGGGTCAGCTCCATCTCTTCCTTCCAAAATAAAGACTTGAACCAGTCTAAAAGCCGGTTTATTAGTGCCAGCATCTTGGGAAGTCGGTGGTGCTTCGCCTCTTCCCTCCCTGTCAGATGTATGGGTTGGGCTTTTCCAGCTCTGAAGGGGAGGGAGGGCAGGGAAGTCGAAGACGGCCAGGCTATTCGTTGTTGGTCACTTTCCGAATCGGGCCGAATGCTATCGTTACAAAACGGTGACAAACAAAAACGTTTAAAAAAAAAAAAAAAAAATTGACATTTTTGGAAAATCGGGAGATTTGGCTGTCTAATCGTGAGGCGTGAGCATTGGGGTCAAAATCGGGAGTCTCCCGACCAAATCGTGAAACTTAACAGGTCTGAGCTCCCGTGGCGCGACACCGCGCCGATAACGTCAAGCCTCGTACACGTCACATTGGGCATGCGCAGCGGTGCTATTAAACATTAAAAACAGTAAATATGGCGGAATGTCGGCTTTAATTTACTGTTTTAATAATATTTTTAAATTAAATATGTTGAATGTTTCCATTTTTGTGCCTTTTTGAACAAAAGAAAAATGCCTTCGCTTCGAGTGGGCGGGCATATTTTTTTCCGGGCTGAGGAACTTTGGTGGGGGCAAAGTGCATCATACGCTGTCGCCTTGTAAATCTGCACTGCCCCTAGGGCCTGGCATGAATACTACATCGTTTTCATGCAGAATTGCAACATTGTTCGAATGGAGACGGGCCCATACAAATGCAAACATGAAATTTTTCGTTTTCTCGGAGAGTCATCATGTAAACGGCCCCTTAGTGCGTACGAGCAGGCAGAGTGTCTCGAGTGATTTGGTCGAGGATTCACGGTAATTATTATGTAAATTAACACCATGGGTGAAACGTTGTGAAAAAAAATGAAATGAATGGAAAAAATTAGCGTGACTTTAGTTTGTAATATTTACATAAAATGAAAGATAATGGCCCGTTTTTTTGCATTTAGCCAAAAATCTAGATGTTTTATGTTCATATCTATAGAAATTCCGATATCTACGCATTAATTTTAGTTCTGTCAAACGATTAAAATTTTTAATTGAATTAATTATAGCTTAAAAATTAATTAATCATAGTTAATCACAATTCAAACCATCTATAAAATATGCCATATTTTTCTGTAAATTATTGTTGGAATGGAAAGATAAGACACAAGTGGATATACAGTATACATTCAGCATACGGTACATAAGTACTGTATTTGTTTATTATAACCAGTGTTGTTAATAACGGCGTTACAATATAACGGCGTTACTAACGGCGTTATTTTTTTCAGTAATGAGTAATCTAATTAATTACTTTTCTCATCTTGGCAACGCCGTTACCGTTACTGAGGCGGGAAAGGCGTGCGTTACTATGCGTTACTAAGTTGGTTGAATAAAAAAAAGTCTGAGAGAAATGGACTCACGGGGACGAGAGCAGGGCAGGAGTGGGGAAGACGCCGCTGCAACCGCGATGCTAGGTGGCTCCAATAATACCTGACTGCAGCCATAGCCGACAAACTACGCCCACATGACACGGTAGATATCATATTATAGAACTAGATGCAAATAACAGACACTGCTGCACTGCCAACATGTTTTAAGGACTACATGCGTTTGTAAACACCCGCCATCTTAAAGCAGTAGACCTCTCAGGAAGGCCCTGATGTAGAGATCCTTCCTAGCGAACCTAAGTAATTTTTTAAAATCTAAAATGCTCCTAAATCGGCAAAATCTTAACTTAAATCTATCTTTAAATGATGAAACAGTTTTAAAACTTACACATGTTTAAAGTAGACAGAAGGGAACTAATGCAATAACGGGAGAAATTTTAACAACTTTAACGATTGATTCACAACTTGAAATGACTTCCACACATAGCAAAGGTTACTAGCTAGTTATCGCAATACCCTTGTGTCTAGTTAAGTGGAGGGTAAAGAATTGGGCTAGGGCCAATTGTCCCCCAAACACTTTAAGCTTCACATTGTGTGACCTGTGTGTGTGTGTGTTTTTTTTTTTTTTTTTGAGAAAAAAATATATATATCACTAGTTACTTTGCCAAGTAACTAATTACTCTTACATTCAGGTAACTGAGTTGCTAACGCAATTATTTTTTGGGAGAAGTAATTTGTAACTGTAATTAATTACTTTTTTAAAGTAAAATTAACAACACTGCATGGCACTAAATGCGTTAGTAGACAGACGCCATCTTAAAGCAGTAGACTTTTTAGGACGGCTCTGTTGTAGAGAACCTTCCTAGCGAATCTAAGTAACTTTTTATCTAAAATACTTCTAAATCGGCAAAATCTTGACTTGAATCTATCTTTAAATGATGAAACAGTTTTAAAACTTTCATATGTCAAAAGTAGAGAGAAGGGAACAAATGCAATAATGGGAGCAATTTTAACAACTTTTTACAGTTGATTCAGGGTAAAGGGTAAATTAGGGTAAAGAATTGGGCTCGGGCCAATTGTACCAAAAACCTTCACAAAAAACTTCACATAGTGTGGCCAATGTTTTTTTTTTTTTTTTTTTTTGGGAGGGGGAAAAAAAAAAAGTAATTATCACCAATTACTTTGCCAAGTAACTAATTACTCTTACATTCAGGTAATTGAGTTACTAACGCAATTACTTTTTGGGAGAAGTAATTTGTAACTATAATTAATTACTTTTTTTCAGTAAGATTAACAACACTGATTATAACAATAAATCAACAAGATGGCAACAACATTAACATTCTGTTACAGTGATCCATGGATAGAAAGACTTTTAGTTCTTAAAAGATAAATGTTAGTACAAGTTATAGAAGTTTTATATTAAAACCCCTCTTAATGTTTTCGTTTTAATAAAATTTGTAAAATTTTAAATCAAAAAATAAACTTGTAGCCCGCCATTGTTGATGTCAATAATTACACAATGCTAATGGGTCCTGAAGCCCATAAAATCAGTCGCACCCAAGCGCCAGCAGAGGGCGACAAAACTTCAAAAAACACAAGTAGCAAGTGTACATTGCACTGTTCTGTCATTTTAATCTGTTTGAGCGGGGCATGAGCGTTAATGGCGTCAACTATTTTAACGTGATTAATTTAAAAAATTAATTACCTAACGTTAACGCAATAATTTTAACAGCCCTAATTAATGTACAAGAATTTTCAACGTAAAAAGCTTTTTGTTTCGTGATGGCTGCCATGTTGGATTTTGTTAACTCTACATTCAAGTAATCAGGTAATTTTCAGCTAACTGCCCGTTTTTTTGGCAAAAAATAGTAATTTAAACATTTCTGTCGTCCATACAAAAAAACTGCTGTAATGTCTTTTATTTTATGTAACATTTCCATCTTAAATCGACGCGGTCCAGATAGCCGGCAAGACGTGCTGAGGCAATAGTCACGTCGGAATTCAACCTAAATAAGTTGTGATTGTACAGTATATAGAAAAATGCTAAATGTGCTTTTGTTGGGTAAAATTAAGATGATTTTGCAAGCTTTACTCAAGTATTAAGTTTCTGATGTGAAAATTGAGTGATTTATTAGCTGTTGAAAACTTGCACTAATATTGCACTAAATAAAAAAGTATTTCAGGCAAAAACTTCTATGATATGTTAAATATTGCTATTTATCCTGAAAATATAGGTGTGTGGTGACCCTTTGTTTGACATAATTCACCCACTGTACTTGTGTGTCTGTTTGGCTGAGCGCGTTACCGGCTACGTCATAGTCACGTGACAGAGACACTTAAGAGCCGCGCGCGTTCCGGCTTGATTAGAGAGTGCACGAGAGTTCACAGAGTGCAGCAGAGTTACAGCGCTGGACACAGCAATTTGAGCTCACAAGACTCTAAACATTGCAAACCGCTTCAGGTGATTATTTCTCCATTTGGTGATTTTTGTGCATTTAGCGTAAAATCTGATAATTTTATAGCCATTTTTAGCCAAGTTTTGTTATACTTATATAAAAAAAATAATTAAGCAGGTTTTTATTTGGGAAAGACTTTGAAGTTTTTGATGCCGCTGCTCATGGAGACTCATATATGCCAAAGGGAGGTGCCTGTTTTGATTTTAGGTCGGTAGCAGCTTTGATTTTGAAAATATTTTGAATTTTAAGTTTTTGAAAATAGGCCCCCGACGGAGCGGCCCCGCGCCCAGTTTCCCGTCAACTGATTGTGAAGTATATGCACCAAAAATTCCAAAGTGCTTAAAAAGCCATGTCGTTCTACATCAGGGGTGCCAAACTGGTCTTTGTCACAGGCCAACTTAAAATTAGGGCAGCCGCGATTAAGAACTCTTTAAGAATTAAAAGAAAGATTAAGAACAAGAACTCTGAATAGTCTGTGTGCAGCTTATATAATAGAGTTAATTTATATATATAATATATATTAATTTATTTTCTCCTCAAAATAACTGAAAATATAGCCATTAATGTCTAAAACCCTGGCAACAAAGGTGAGTACAACCCTTAGTGAAAATTGTCAACATTAACATACAACATATCAACTGTCCATATTTTGTGTGGCTACCACTATTACCCAGAACTGCCTTTACTCTCTTGGGCATGGAGTTGACCAGAGCTTCACAGGTTGCCACTGGAATGCTCCTCCACTCCTCCATGACGACGTTGCGGAGCTGCCGGATATTTGAGACTTTGCGCATCTCCACCTTCTGCTTGAGGATCCCCAAAAGATGTTCTATTGGGTTCAAGTCTGGAGACAAGCTTGACCAGTTCAGTAAAGCAGTGATCATCTTGGAGGTGTGTTTGGGGTCATTGTCATGTTGAAACACTGCCCTGCGGCACAGTTTCTGGAGGGAGGGGATAATGCTGTGCTGCAGTATTTCACAGTACATGTTGAGTTCATGTTTCCCTCAATGGAATGTAACTCTACAACACCTGCAGCACTCATGCAGCCCCAAACCATGACATTCCCACCACCATGCTTGACTGTAGGCATGACAGACTTATCTTTGTACTCCTCACCTGGTCGCCGCCACACATGCTTGAGACCATCGGAACCAAACAAATGAATCATCGTCTCATCAGACCATAGGACATGGTTCCAGTAATCCATGTGCTTTGTTGACAAGTCTTCAGCAAACTGTTTTCGGGCTTTCTTGTGTACCGTCTTCAGAAGAGGCTTCCTCCTGGGGTGACAGCCATGCACACCAATTTGATGTAGAGTGCGGCGTATGGTCTGAGCACTAACAGGCTGACCCCCCACCTCTCCAATCTCTGCAGCAATGCTGACAGCACTCTTGCGGCGATCTTTCAGGGAAAGCATTTGGATGTGACGCTCAGCACATACGCTCAGCTTCTATGGACGACCAACACGAGGCCCGTTCTGAGTGGACCCTGCTCTTTTAAAACGTTGGATGATCATAGCCACTGTGCTGCAGCTCAGTCTCAGGGTGTTGGCAATCTTCCTGTAGCCTTGGCCATCTTCATGTAGCGCAACAATACGTCTTTTAAGATCCTCAGAGAGTTCTCTGCCATGTGGTGGCATGTTGGAACTTTCAGTGACCAGTATGAGAGAGTGTGAGAGCTGCACTACAAATTTGAACACAACTGTTCCCTATGCACACCTGGACCTAGTAACCCTAACGAGTCACATGACATTTTGGACGGAAAATGACAAGCAGTACTCAATTTGGACATTTAGGGATGTAGTTTCTAAGGGGTGGAGTCACTTTTGTTGCCAGGGGTTTAGATATTAATGGCTATATTTTGAGTTGTTTTGCTATTATATAAGCTGCACACAGACTACTTTTCATTGTGTCAAAGTGTCATTTTGTCATTGTTGCCCCATTAAAAAACATACTTAAATATCTGCAGAAATGCGACGGATGTACTCACTTTTGTGATACACTGTAAATTTTACTCACTCAGATTTCTTGAAATAAGAAAAATAGCTAGCTGAAAATAAGTTTAACAGACTTATTTTAAGAAATAAATTAGTAAATTTAATCTTAAAGCTTTGAAATGTCGAATGTTCTTAATTCAAGAATAGATTTTGTTGAAAACATTATTAGAAAGCATTTTTTTCTAGATTTAGGTGAACATTTGACCAACTTTAAGATGTATAGGTTTAATAAGAACAAACAGTAATATTTACTTCAAGTTAGTAGAATAATCTGACACATTAATCTGTTAACTAGTCTTTAATATTCAAAACAAGATGGAAAAAATTGGCTACATTTAAGAAAAATAATCTGATTAAGATGTTCTAAATTTGCAATGTAGTCTCCTAGAATGATTTCCGGACTAATGTATCGATAATTGTTGTATTGCCATATCGTGAGATCATCGTTACCGTAAGCCTTGCATGGCAAATCGTATCGTGAGATACCCAGAGGTTCCCACATCTATTTCCAATAGCTGTGTCATGGTACGAATTGAGACAAACAATGCTTTAAAAAACATCATTATTATTAGAATTTGGGGACTTTAAAAGACCTTATGCCCACTGTTCATACTCAGAAACAACATTGTTTTACTGTGCAGGATGAAGAAAAGTCTGTAAGGCAACGTAGGAAACTCACCAATGACGCCTCAGAAGTCTCTGATTGCTGACAGCAAGCTGCAGCAGAAGATTTTGAAGTGGATCATAAGCCAACAAAGAACTTGAACTAGTAGCTTCACTTCAGATTTTTCTGGAAAACCTTTTTTTTGTGTGTACTTTTTTTTCTCTGGAACTCATCCTCTAAGTCTAAGCTGTCTCAGCACCTCTGAGATAACGGAAAGTGGCTTGCTTATTCTGTTCCGCAAGATGTTAAGAGGATTTTTCAACCACGGATTTCAAAAGGGGCCCTTTCACTTCATGTACTCTAATTCTTCAAACAGCGACAGGACTCCAATAAGCAACCCTACATCGGAGGACCTTTCACAGCACTGCAGTAGATAGATAGCTGCGAAATGGCTAGAAAGACGCTTCAATGCATGCCTCCTGAGTATTAATATACACTGTGTATGTGTCATAGTTGCAGGACACTGAAAGATAATGTTGACCAGAAACAGGGAATGCCCGACAAAATGAGGATTGAAAGATTTGTATGGGACTTAAAGATATTTTTTTTTAATGTCTTTTAAGAAATTGAGATAGACCAGTAAATTAACTGTGATTTTAATTTAATTTATTGTAAATTAGCACACGACGGCAGCTTGCTTTCTGTAGTTGAGAAGCAAGGAGAGAGAGAGAATGATTCTGTGTGTTTATTATAACTGCGATTGTCAAACTGCAAAAGCCTTGCAGCCAGCTTTGAACTCCCGCCCGCTGTTTGCCACAAAGCGACAAGACTGTTTTAATTTTGACTGTACAGCAGGGGTGTCAAACTCATTTTGCATTCGTGGGCCACATTTATGCCAATTAGTTAGATCAACCGGATGAGTACATTTTGGATTTTGGACAATTACTCCTCACACACACACACACATTTTTTATAAATAAATAAAATACACTGAATACATACAATATTCACAATTTCTGAAGATTATCTTTTTGGAAATATTTTTTAAAAATCAACCAAACAAACTTCGCAAAAATAAGTGTACAAGTTGTCCTCGGGTTACGAACAAGTTTCAACTGCTCACTTAGACACAAAGAGTTGCCACAGCAACTGTTTAACAATCAATCAATCAAATTAAAGGCCCTCAAAGTGCTTTACAACAAAAACATTGCTCAAGATAAATAAAAGGCAGGAAAGTATTATACAATGACATTAAAAAGAAATGAAACAAAAACAGCACATCGTGAAAAGTCCAGCAAATGAAACGATAAAACCGATAAAATTCAAAAACATTAAAAACCCTGAAGCAAATAAAACCAGGCTATCCTAATCTGTGGAAAAGCCGAGTCTAAAAAGGTGTGTTTTTAATCGAGACTTAAAAAGACCTAGATCCGTAGTGGTGCGGATTTCAGAGGGAAGGCTCTTCCACAGCCTGGGGGCAGCAACCGCAAAAGATCAGTCTCCCCACTGTTTAAGTTTCGACCTCGGAACATGTAAAAGAAGCTGGCCGGTTGAACGAAGAGTCCTGCCAAAGTTACGGAAGGTTAAAATTTCCGATAAATAATATGTAGCCTGTTTAATAGAATTAAAAACAAACAGTAAAAGTTTGAAATCAATTCTAAAATGGACTGGAACGACAAGGTAAACGATGATTGACGCATGCGGCACTTTGACGTTTCGGCTTCCATGCTCTCTCTTGATAGATCAAACCTTAATGTCTGTCAATCATTGTTAACTTTACTAAGCAACTCCTGTGCACTGCCCGACCAAGAAAAGCAGATTTACAGTGGGGCAAATAAGTATTTAGTCGACCACCAATTGTGCAAGTTCTCCTACTTGAAAAGATTTAGAGAGGCCTGTAATTGTCAACATTGGTAAACCTCAACCATGAGAGACAGAATGTGGAAAAAAATAAACAGAAAAATCACATTGTTTGATTTTTAAAGAATTTATTTCCAAATTAGAATGGAAAATAAGTATTTGGTCACCTACAAACAAGCAAGATTTCTGGCTGTCAAAGAGGTCTAACTTCTTCTAACGAGGCTCCACTCGTTACCTGTATTAATGGCACCTGTTTTAACTCATTATCGGTATAAAATACACCTGTCCACAACCTCAGTCAGTCACACTCCAAACTCCACTATGGCCAAGACCAAAGAGCTGTCGAAGGACACCAGAGACAACATTGTACACCTGCACCAGGATGGGAAGACTGAATCTGCAATAGGTAAAACGCTTGGTGTAAAGAAATCAACTGTGGAAGCTATTATTAGAAAATGGAACACATACAAGACCACTGATAATCTCCCTCGATCTGGGGCTCCATGCAAGATCTCACCCCGTGGCGTCAAAATGATAACAAGAACGGTGAGCAAAAATCCCAGAACCACAGAGACCTGGGACCACAGTAACAAAGGCTACTATCAGTAACACAATGCGCCGCCAGGGACTCAAATCCTGCACTGCCATACGTGTCCCCCTGCTGAAGAAAGTCCATGTCCAGGCCCGTCTGCGGTTTGCTAGAGTTCATTTGGATGATCCAGAAGAGGACTGGGAGAATGTGTTATGGTCAGATGAAACCAAAATAGAACTTTGTGGTAGAAACACAGGTTCTCGTGTTTGGAGGAGAAAGAATACTGAATTGCATCTGAAGAACACCATACCCACTGTGAAGCATGGGGGTGGAAACATCATGCTTTGGGGCTGTTTTTCTGCAAAGGGACCAGGATGACTGATCTGTGTAAAAGAAAGAATGAAAAGGTCCATGTATCGAGAAATTTTGAGTGAAAATCTCCTTCCATCAGCAAGGGCATTGAAGATGAGATGTGGCTGGGTCTTTCAGCATGACAATGATCCCAAATACACAGCCAGGGCAACAAAGGAGTGGCTTCGCAAGAAGCATTTCAAGGTCCTGGAGTGGCCTAACCAGTCTCCAGATCTCAACCCCATAGAAAATCTGTGGAGGGAGTTGAAAGTCCGTGTTGCCCAACGACAGCCCCAAAACATCACTGCTCTAGAGGAGATCTGCATGGAGGAATGGGCTAAAATACCAGTGTGTGAAAAGCTTGTGAAGAGTTACAGAAAACGTTTGGCCTACGTTATTGCCAACAAAGGGTTTATAACAAAGTATTGAGAAGAACTTTTGGTATTGACCAAATACTTATTTTCCACCACGATTTGCAAATAAATTCTTTAAAAATCAAACAATGTGATTTTCTGTTTTTTCCCCCCCACATTTTGTCTCTCACGGTTGAGGTATACCCATGTTGACAATTATAGGCCTCTAAAATTTTTAAGTGGGAGAACTTGCACAATTAGTGGTTGACTAAATACTTATTTGCCCCACTGTATGTCTGAATTTAGGGCATTTACAAACAGAACTTTCAAGTTACGAAACTACTTCCAGAACCAATTAATTTTGCAAATAGAGGTACCACTGTATAGCATTGTTTAAATTTTTTTTTTTTTTTAAATCAGACATTGTCGGCAGTTACTCATTACCAGAGTATTCTTTCAGAGTATTCTTCCCCTGAATGCTTTTTTTACTTGTAATTTTTGGGGGGGATGACTACTTTTAAGTGAGTAATATTATTCTGACGTAACGCTACTCTTATTTTGAGTAAAATATCTAATATAGGATGGGAAGAGTACGCACTCGCTCACACAAGTCTAAGCACCTTCGGTTTTATGGTGCTCATTTCAAAACAAAAGCATCTAGTTCTGTATGTACTATATGAATGAACTAAAATGAACAACCTCATGGGCTTCATTGGACCGCCATGTGGGCCATACGTTTGACACTTCTGCTCTACAGGAACACCAGGCAGCTACTTTATGGTCTCATGCAAACAAAAGTAATGCCACACAGTACAACATACCCGCGTAGAACTTTTTTTGACTCTACTGAAAAGCAATTTAATTAAATAGTTTCAATTGTGTTACTTGCCAGATCTATTGTATTAAAGCAACACTCGGTAACTTTTCAACCTTTATAAAGTATTTTCATAACGTTTGTGATAATATGTTGACTGAAAACTAGTTGAATGACACTGCTTTTATATCTTGAGGGGGTCTCTATCGCTTTCACCGGCAATAATTAACTCATTCACTCCCAGCCATTTACACCGGAGAAAGGCCCTTCGCTCCCGGCCGTTTTACTGGATTTTGACTGATTTTGGAAGGCCCACAGAAAATTCTTTTCTATTGCTATATAAACATGGAACCCACCAAAAGAAAGATTAGACTCTCTTCTTTCAGCAGAAAAAAAGTTAGTTCATATCTTTTTACATTCTTTCGAAATCAGCATTAGAAAATAGCTTAGTTTGAGCAATTTTCCAATTTCTGTTGAAAAAACGGAGAAATTGAGCTTTTTGTGAAACATAACTTTAACTTATACACAGCTATTTTTTCCTTTAGTTACATCCCAAACATCTGAATAATGTTTTCCTTTTACAAAATAAGATTAACAACAAGACAAATAGAGCTTTTGATAGCTAAGTAACAATTTATTTACACATAACTAACTGAAAGATGACGCTGTTCTGGCCACGACAGCCGGTTAAACTTTTCCCTCATCACTGTCTGTCTCATAAAGATGAATTTTTTTGAGTCTCTGCGGGCTCTGCTCGCGAGCAGCACGGGCTCGAAGGCATCGTCCGCTGCACTAGTGGTCCCGGCCGTTCTGCTCGGTCGTCCAGCACCTGGCATCCCGGGCGTCCTACCGGTTGTTCTGCTCGGTCATCCGCCGCCTGGCATCCATTCGGTTGTCTTCCGCCGGCGCCCGGCCGTGCGGCTGGGCCGTCTGTTGCCATTGAATCGGGTTGCGGCTCTTACCAAATGCGCTACTGCCCTCCAGTGGCCAGTTTTATTGCTTTAAAATGGATTTTCAGATTTGTGCTTTGGAGCTAAATTGAATCAGAACTCAGAGAGATCTTTTTTGAAAAACAAAAACGTAAAATAAATACGTCTCTGGAACACTGAAACAATTAAAAATAGAATGTTTTTATTAGGGGTGTCAAACGATTAAAATTTTTAATCGAGTTAATTACAGCTTAAAAATTAATCACAATTTATCGCAATTCAAATTATCTATAAAATATGCCATTTTTTTTCTGTAAATTATTGTTGGAATGGAAAGATAAGACACAAGAAGGATCTATACATTCAACATACGGTACATAAGTACTGTATTTCTTTATTATAACAATAAATCAACAAGATGGCATTACCATTATTAACATTCCGTTAAAGCGATCCATGGATAGAAAGACTTGTAGTTCTTAAAAGATAAATGTTAGTACAAGTTATAGAAATGTTATATTAAAACCCCTCTTCATGTTTTTGCTTTAATAAAATTTGTAAAATTTTCAATCAAAAAATAAAGTAGTAGCCCGCCATTGTTGATGTCAATAATTACTTACACAATGCTCATGGGTGCTGAAGCCTATAAAATCAGTCGCACCCAAGCGCCAGCAGAGGGCGCCAAACTCCGAGAAACACAACAAGTACACATTTCACTGTGCAGTCATTTTAATCTGTCTGAGCGGGGGCATTTGTGCGTTAATTGCGTCAAATATTTTAACGTGAATAATTTTAAAAAATAATTACCGCCCATTAACGCGATAATTTTGACAGCCCTAGTATTTATACGTTTTTGGGAGCAGATGAGTTAGTATTTATACGTTTTTGGGAGCAGATGAGTTAACTTTGAGAAGGGTGGCAGGAACCCTGCCACACAAAAATACTTCAGATGTGCTAATTGCTTAACGGCATATGTCACTTCCCCCTTTCTCCATTCATTATAAAGACTGAAGTCGATGCGAACACTTTCGCGCGAATTCTGCAAAGATGGCAGAGCAATAAAACAGACAAAAAGTTTTGTCTGAGGAGGAAAAAAAAAGCAAACTAGCAGGATAGACAGAATAAACATTGGCCCGGCTTTCACTCGCTGGCGTGATGCCCCCTTCCATCCCCCCATGGTTGGGGAGGTTAGCCACACGGTTGCTAAACATCATATCATATTGTTTAGCCACAACTGGATGCATTACCTAATGACTATTCATCCTTCACACAACCACTGGAAACAGAAATCTTGTTGCGCCGATCATGTTTTTTTGCTCCCGATCCCGATCGTTTTAGTTTGAGTATCTGCCGATCCCGATATTTCCCGATCCGATTGCTTTTTTTTTTTTTTTTTGCTCCCGATTCAATTCTAATCATTACCGATAATTTTTCCCGATCATATACATTTTGGCAATGCAATAAGAAAAAAATGAATAAAACTCGGACGAATACATACATTCAATATCCAGTACATAAGTACTGTATTTATTATTATGACAATAAATCCTCAAGATGGCATTTACATTTTTAACATTCTTTTCTGTGAGAGGGATCCACGGATAGAAAGACTTGTAATCTAGTGTATTTGTTGAGCTTTCAGTCAATGATACTGTAGCCATTTAACTGTTCTGCCCAAATGCATGATGGGAAGTGCAACCATGACTGTGCATAGTGGCACCAATTGATATATCTTCTCTGCGTTGGGAAATAACATAGGGTGTTAAGAAAAAGATCAACCACTACCTTGTTTCCCCACGATATTTCTAATTGTTGAGAGAGGGATTGTTAGGCTTTAGCCAATTAAAAAAAAAGGCTCCAAAGACTGCCAAAATTCACTCTACTCATTTTACGCTGCCTTTTAGCTCTATATATAGGTAAAACGGCACCATTATAGATTGAACGCGACAATGTATGAGTAGGTTGTGCAGCGCATGCAATAATTGCGTTAAATATTTTAACGTGATTAATTTTTAAAAAATTAATTACCGCCATTACCGCGATAAATTTGATAGCCCTACTTTAAGCCAAAACTAAAGACTCTGGATGAGTGTAAGACATTTAGTCCGTAACGTTAAATACAATTAGAAAACGATTTAATTAAAAAATATATGGATATTAAAAAAAGGCATGTCCGATATTTTTTTGCCGATTCCGATACTTTCGATCCCCATCTTTAATTTTTGTATTGATGATTTTACCACACTGTGGGTGTGCGCTGGTCCTCATGGGAAACAGTCTTCCTTAAGGCAAAACACTACCGCTTTTGTCCACCGATGTTGTTAAAATCGACCAAAACTGAAAAGTTACCAAGTGTTGCTTTAATTGATTATAATTTAGCAATTAACTACTGGATTTTAATTTATGTGTATTTGTGTTTCCTTAATTTATTGTGGGGGATTATTTAACGTCAGGAAGTGACTGAAACATTGACAATATACCATGCTCATCAGATGCTTAGTTTTCATTCATTATCCTTGTTGAGAACTTAAAGCAACAAAAATGAGAATATAATGAACAATTTAATATGCACATTGAAATAAATGTTGACATAATGCCACTTGTCCTTTTAATGCCACATTGTGCTTTACCTTTTGCTGGTTGTTTTAACTTCAGTTTTTTGTTGATGATAAAGGAAAGTTCTTTCTTGCAGAGATTTGTAAGCGGTCAGCTGTATTCAAGGGCGTAGGTTTGGTCTCAACATTGGTAAGGACGATATAATGGCATAACCTGCATATACACTTTTTTACCTGCATGTACTTTTTGCTGGGGACAGGGCATTAATAAGACCAACCAGATTGGGTGAACAGGGGTCAGGGCTACATTTCTCACCAATATGAACCTAATTAATTGACAGGCTAAATGGTAAATGGAAATTAAATCTGTATTGATTTATACTAACTTTCATGTGTACACGATCAAGTGATAAACCGTTCGTTTCCAACCTTTTGTTTTTATAAACTACTCAAGAAACATTTTTAAAACTTCCAGAATGAATGTCTGGATTTTATAAGCAAATTTAAATTGCATGTTTTGAATATAATTTAAATTATATTAGCATACACAATACATACAAACTTGTTAATAATCTCTTTGCTATCCAGGAATGCAAAAAAAAATGAACATTTGTCCTAAGACCAGTCAATATTTTTGACCACTTCTTAGTCAGAGATTAGCAAAAATACATAAAAATGAACCCTGAACGTTAATTTCATCTATTAGCGCTGAGAAGTCTACTGCTTGAAGATGGCAGTGTAAGGATGTGATATCTATGAGGCGCACCAGACGCTACCTGCTACCACCGTAGCATCACGCGTGAGTAGTCTGTAGAAACGTTCGCATAGTTTGTAGCGGCTGTTGGCTGCAATTAGGTACTATTGCTTCTTCTTCTACAGACGTGATATCAGCGTGTTGTCCCGCTTTAAAAGTAGTCCGGGCATGGTCCATAGGGGTAGTCCGGTGTATCGGCTGGACGTCGCCTGCTCCGGCAGGGGACCCTGCCCTGCCCTGGGCTTGGTGGGCCGCTGGGCCCGTTGGCTGTGCCGGTTGGGGGGCTGCAGCTGTGGTTTGTGGGCTGGGTGGGCGGATGGGGCTAGGTATGGGCGTGGGGCTGGTGGTGAGTCCCCTCTTCCCATCCCTGAGGGCCGGTTGATGGGAGTGTGGGTGGCCCGGGGGACCACCCTGGATCCCAGGGAGTGACGATGGCATCTTTGGTAGGCTGCGGGAGGAGGGATGGGCGGCACTGCCCTCCCTCCCTGGACTGGCTGCGTGGAGGCCGTGGCCCCCGGTCGGTGCCTGCGCGGCAGTCTTGTGTTTGGTGGGG
Organism: Corythoichthys intestinalis; assembly: GCF_030265065.1. Lineage (NCBI taxonomy): Eukaryota > Metazoa > Chordata > Actinopteri > Syngnathiformes > Syngnathidae > Corythoichthys > Corythoichthys intestinalis. The sequence goes on from NC_080402.1 coordinate 13,309,535, forward strand.
ACTGGATGTGATTGGGCGCGCTCGGGTGGGGGGGTCCCGGTGCCAGGATTAGCAGTGGGGAGGTGTAAGGTCGGTTGCCAACGGGCTTACAATCACAAGAGATTCACCTGATTACGGGGTTGTAGATCACAGAGCTGATTTGTGTACGCTCTACCCCTCCCAATCTTCTAGCTTATAGACTTCCCCACCCCCCTCCCCTTCTTTCCCTGGTCAACAGGCCCCCCACATGGTGTCAACCGGAAATACATCTAGCTGACGATAACACCAACATATTAATGGTGTAGGCGTTAAATGTATTTCTTGTTGTTTTTTGTGTTTCTTTTCTTTCTTTTCTTGTGTTTCTTTTCTTCTGTTGCCCCATAACCCCTTCCTGTTCGCTGCTTTGTCATGAAAAAAAAAAAAAAAAAAAAAGTATTTCGGGCAAAACGTTATGCTTAGGGCTGGCAAAATTAAACGATTCCTCGAGGCGAATGAAATTACTCAGGTCAATTTTTAAACTCGAGTATTTGTTTCAGCTCCAGGTAAAACACCACTGCTTTTGTCCACAGGCATCTCTAAAGTGCATCAGTGGGTTGACCAATTATGGAAAAAAATCTAAATCGGGATGAAATAAAACTTTTTACCTCGATTATGTTCAATGTATGATTATCTGAAAAAAATGTTTGCATAAGCTCCAAATAAAAAATAATGGAGAGAAATATTTTAGAAAATACATACATGCATTTTAATTAATAAATGAAATGGACTAATACGTATTTAGATTCAAAAATGGAAAGTCACAACATTCTCTAGCCATATTTTCTTCTAAACCAGTCCATTTACAAGAAGAAAAGCATCAGCATGTGTTGTTGGGGGAAGTGTCAACCCTTTCCTGTGAAACACAGACTGGGACCTCACGTTTTTGTGGTTCGATAGTTTCCTTCACAGTTCACTACATTTCTCAGTTTAATCAACATTAACAGTAGAAAAAACATACAGGAAGGCATTTCTCTCTAAGCAGCTTCCTACTCGAGTTTTGCAGGTTGGCAAGTTCATGCTAACTCTGATGCAGGTCGGACTTTCAGTAGCAAAATTAGTGGTATGTTTCCCACTGCCACAACATTGACGTCTTTTTACATTACTTACAGTGGCTGCAGCTAGCTGAAACAAAACTTCGAATATCCCTCCTCTTCGACGGAGGCTGAAGAGGCTGCATGTTGTCGAAATGTATTTCTGTGTCGGGGATGGCTGCGTGTGGATGTCATGAAGTCATCAGCCAATCAAATGTGTGTTTGAGGGAAAAAATTGACCGGCATATTTAGCAAGTGAAAGGGGGTAAATGTAAGTCTGAACATAATAAAAATAATTTAATCATAGTAGGGTCAATTCTGTGCTTACAACATACAGTGGGGCAAATAAGTATTTAGTCAACCACTAATTGTGCAAGTTCTCCCACTTGAAAATATTAGAGAGGCCTATAATTGTCAACATGGGTAAACCTCAACCATGAGAGACAGAATGTGGAGAAAAAAAAAAAAAAACTGAAAATCACATTGTTTGATTTTTAAAGAATTTATTTGCAAATCATGGTGGAAAATAAGTATTTGGTCAATACCAAAAGTTCATCTCAATACTTTGTTATGTACCCTTTGTTGGCAATAAAGGAGGCCAAACGTTTTCTGTAACTTTTCACGCAGTGTTGCTGGTATTTTGGCCCATTCCTCGTCGTTGGGCAACACGTACTTTCAACTTCTTCCACAGATTTTCTATGGGGTTGAGAACTGGAGACTGGCTAGGCCACTCCAGGACCTTGAAATGCTTCTTACGAATCCACTCCTTTGTTGCCCTGGCTTTGTGTTTGGGATCATTGTCATGCTGAAAGACCCAGCCACGTCTCATCTTCAATGTCCTTGCTGATGGAAGGAGATTTTCACTCAATATCTCTCGATACATGGCCCCATTCATTCTTTCCTTTACACATATCGGTCGTCCTGGTCCCTTTGCAGAAAAACAGCCTCAAAGCATGATGTTTCCACCCCCATGCTTCACAGTGGGTATGGTGTTCTTCGGATGCAATTCAGTATTCTTTCTCCTCCAAATACGAGAACCTGTGTTTCTACCAAAAAGTTCTATTTTGGTTTCATCTGACCATAACACATTCTCCCAGTCCTCTTCTAGATCATCCAAATGCTCTCTAGCGAACCGCAGACGGGCCTGGATGTGTACTTTCTTCAGCAGGGGGACACGTCTGGCAGTGCAGGATTTGAGTCTCTGGCGACGCATTGTGTTACTGATAGTAGCCTTAGTTACTGTGGTACCAACTCTCTGTAGGTCATTCACTAGGTCCTCTCGTGTGGTTCTGGGATTTTTGCTCACCGTTCTTGTTATCATTTTGATGGCACGGGGTGAGATCTTGCATGGAGCCCCAGATCGAGGGAGATTATCAGTGGTCTTGTATGTCTTCCATTTTCTAATAATTGCTCCCACAGTTGATTACTTTACACCAAGCGTTTTACCTAGTGTAGATTCAGTCTTCCCAGCTTGGTGCAGGTCTACAATTTTGTCTCTGGTGTCCTTCGACAGCTCTTTGGTCTTGGCCATAGTGGAGTTTGGCGTGTGACTGACTGAGGTTGTGGACAGGTGTCTTTTATACTGATAATGAGTTAAAACAGGTGCCATTAATACAGGTAATGAGTGGAGCCTTGTTAGAAGCAGTCAGACCTCTTTGACAGCCAGAAATCTTGCTTGTTTGTAGGTGAACAAATACTTATTTTCCACTCTAGTTTGGAAATAAATTCTTTAAAAAATCAAACAATGTGATTTTGTTTTTTTTCCCACATTCTGTCTCTCATGGTTGAGGTTTACCCATGTTGACAATTACAGGCCTCTCTAATCTTTTCAAGTTGGAGAACTTACACAATTGGTGGTTGACTAAATACTTATTTGCCCCACTGTATGGGAGGGCAATCTAAATGACCTACAGTTTATAACTGAACTCATTATATAATGCAAATAAGGTTGCTTAAAAGTTGGTAGGGATAATTAAGCATCCTGAAAAATTGGTAGTTTCACCGTCCCTATGCAAACCTAAACCCTTGGCTGTATTGCAGTTTGTAAAATTACAGCACAAAGCTTTGTCATAGCTAAACAACTCGTAATTTGAACAAGCACCAGATATTAAACCTTTAAAAATACGTGCAAGATTGGGTACATTGTGCCTCCTTATTATCTGAGGAATTGAAGCAGTTAACAAATAACAAAATTCACAATACAGTGAGGAGAACAATGGGTTTTCCCATTGAGAGTGTATCAAATACTTGTTCTCCCCACTGTATACCAACGCCACCCCAAAAAAACGACTTTACTTGATCCGTAGCTTTTATCTGGCCTTGCACAGTGCCCTGCTGTGCTTCTAAATTTCTTGGAAATCAGGTCTTTGTGCATCGTGCTGATAACACAACGTGTCAAACATAGATGTGTCATGGAAAAAATTACGCTGCATTACGGTTTTCCATTAACTCATTTATACAGAAGTACTATTTGTTCAGAATATTAAGGCTTAAAATGCCCCCCATCCCTTCATTCCTACTACTCAGCAACAGTAGTAGCCTTTTTGAATGAATGCTGAAAAGTTTAATTTATTCTGAACTCAACCAAACTTGTATCCTCCAAACATGATTTGAGGTGACCAATTTGTCAATATAGTCGCCAAAAATAGGAATAAATCATGGGATTTTCTGTTTATTTTGTATGGGTAGGGTAGAGGAACACAACTATGACTAGGTTCAGACTTCAGACCGCAGGTCTTCATGCACAATTCAAATTTCTCGTCATATCTGTTTTTTTGGGCGTGCCTGTTCAGACTGCCTTTTTTCATTGAGCACGTTTAAGTATTACGCATGTGCACTAACTCGCATCCAACACGCGTTGAGCAAACTGACCCGCATGTGAAAAAATATCAAAACAAATGACTACAAATGCTGGCTCCACGTTATTCTAGGGTGACCATACCCGCATTTTCCGGACTATTAAGTCGAATCAGCCATGAAATGCATAACAAAGAAGAAAAAAAAACATAAATAAATCGTACTGGAGTATAAGTTGCATTTTGTTTTTATATTATTGCTCCAACACCACGAACAGACATGTTACTTGAAATTTAAATGACAAACAATTTAAAATAAAAAAATAATAGAGGCTACAACAGGCTTAACGGTATTGCATATTTTACAGTCCCTGACAAAAGTCTTGTCGCTTATCCATTTTGCAGAAAGAATTGCTTATAACTAGGGCTGTCAAACAATTAAAATTTTTAATTGAGTTAATTACAGCTTAAAAATTAATTAATCGCAGTTCAAACCATCTATAAAATATGCCATGTTTTTCTGTAAATTATTGTTAGAATGAAAAAATAAGACACAAGACGGATATATGCATTCAACATACGGAACATAAGTACTGTATTTGTTTATTATAACAATAAATCAACAAGATGGCATTAACATTACTAACATTCTCTTGAAGCGATCCTTGGATAGAAAAACTTGTAGTTCTTAAAAGATAAATGTTAGTACAAGTTATAGAAAATTTATATTAAAACCCCTCTTAATGTTTTCGTTTTATTAAAATTTGTAAAAATTTCAATCAAAAAATAAACTAGTAGCTCGACATTGTTGACATCAATAATTACACCATGCTCACTCATGGTACTAACCCATTAAATCATTTAAAACAAGTAACAAGCGGACATCACAATGCTGTCATTTTAATCTGAGCGGGGCATGTGCGTTAATTGCGTCAAATATTTTAACGTGATTAATTAAAAATATTAATTACCGCCCGTTAACGCTGGCTGTCACTGAGTAGCATTTGCGATCGCTACACAAAGCTAACTAAATTACCCCCAAGAACGGTAAGAGACTTAGGACAACCAGAGGACATGTAATAAAGACAGAGCTGATGGTAAAGATAGCTTGTTGAAACAGGAGAATGTCATTGTCAGTCGCGTCGATAAAAAAGCTAAAACTATGCTTAGGTCGGCTCGTTTTTTTCGTCTTTTTCAGCCTTCGACACTAAAGCCATCTCTTTAACTGAAGATTTTTATGTTCTTCCACATCTTTGCCTGTCAATTTGGTACCAGGCACATCATTTTCGGAGAGAATTGGTAGGTTTAGCGCTGTAAATATCTCCTTCGTACACGATTTCCATTCATTTCCTATTGGGGACAAACGGTGGCTTATCCTTACTTAGCAACAGTAGCTAATGTCATGAATATTAATGAGCAGAAGTGACGTGTTGCTTGCGGTACGCCATTGGTGTTCAAACGTCCATCTCGTCTGATCATTATGTAAATTTAGTAGATTAAAGCCTAATTAGCCTAATTTGCCTAACAAAAGTCCACTATTTTAAATGCTATGAATGCTCACGTATTTACAATTCTCATAGCAAATCGCTCACACGTACCTCCACAAATTGTAGCTATAAACTTAATTGCAAATGCATACACATATACAGTCCCTGACAAAAGTCTTGTCGCTTATCCATTTCGTGGAAACAATTACTAATAACCTGACTTTGAATTATTCAATTGGTTTCAGAAATGGCTCATATGAAAGCTATGACCCTCCCAAATGATGATGAATGTACAAAAATATATTTGTTTCACTGAAAAAACATTTATCATTTACTGAAGACAAAAAGGTCAAATTTTGGCAAGACAAAAGTTTTTTCGCCTAGAGAAAGTAGTGTGAAAATTGAACAAAAAATGTACTTCAAATACAAAAATATGTTTACTTAACATAAGCGGATTAAATAGTGGTGCTGTGAGATCCAAATTTAATATTTTGTATGACTTCCATGGGCTTGAAGGACTGCATCCATGCGGTTCGGCAAGGATTCATACAATTTATTGATTAAGTCATCGGGAACATCAAAGAAAGCAGTCTTGCCTCCCAGAGTTCATCAACATTCATGGGTTTCGTCTTCCATGCTTCCTCTTTCATCCTGTTCATGTCTGGTGACTGGTCTGGCCAGTCCTGGAGGAACTTGATCTTCTTTGCCTTGGGAAACTTTGAGGTAGAGATTGAAGTATGCGATGGAGCACCATCCTGCTGCAGAATGTGTCCCTTTTTATGGTTAGGAATGTAAGAGGCAGCTAAGATTTGTTGATACTTCAGACTATTAATGTTGCATTCCACCCTGCAGATCTCTCGCACACCCCCATACTGGATGTAACCCCAGACCATTATTTTGCCACCACCAAACTTCACAGTTTTGTGGATTTTTCAGACGAATCTTCCATTGAATTACACCACAGTCGCCGCATTTGAATGCGACCTACTGGAGCCTGCATGGATCCGAGATTCACTCAGAAAACAGTGAAATTGGATGGTGGCAAAATCATGGTCAGGGGTTGCATCCAGTTTGGGGGTGTGCGAGAGATCTGCTGGGTGGAAGGCAACATAAATAGTCTGAAATATCAACAAATAGTTCCTCAAGATAAAGAAGATCAAGATCCTCCAGGACTGGCCAGCCCAGTCACCAGACATGAACATCATTGAGCATGTCTGGGGTAGGATGAAAGAGGAAGCATGGAAGACGAAACCCACGAATGTTGATGAACTCTGGGAGGCATGCAAGACTGCTTTGTTTGATGTTCCTGATGACTTCATCAATAAATTGTATGAATCCTTGCCGAAGCCCATGGAAGTCATACAAAATTATTTAATTTGGATCTCACAGCACCACTACTTAATTCTCCTATGTTATGTAACATATTTTTGTATTTGAATTACATTTTTTGTTCAATTTTCACACTACTTTCTGTAGGTGACAAAACACTTGTCTTGCCAAAATTTGACCTTTTATGTCTTCATTAAATGATAAATATTTTTTCAGTGAAACAAATATATTTTTGTACATTCAACATCATTTGGGAGGGTCTTAGCTTTCATATGAGCCATTTCTGAAACCAACTCTATAATTAAAAGTCACCTTATTAGCAATTGTTTCTACAAAATGGATATGCGACAAGACTTTTGTCAGGGACTGTATTAGCTGAAACAACTTACAGCCTTATGTGGGCTAAACCAGCTATCCCTTATCCATGTCAGACACCTGAGTCTGATTCTCAGTTTTATAGGGCAACCGTCCAACCAGACCCAATGCTGCCACCAGAGGTCAGTGTATCCTCCATTATTAAACAAAATAACACACTTTTGGACTTTTTGGAAAATTATTTGGGGGTACTTGAAGGCTTAATTCGGATGTACAGTGGGGCAAATAAGTATTTAGTCAACCACCAATTGTGCAAGTTCTACTTGAAACGATTAGAGAGGCCTGTAATTGTCAACATGGGTAAACCTCAACCATGAGAGACAGATTGTGGGGAAAAAAAAGAAATCACATTGTTTGATTTTTAAATAGTTTATTTCCAAATTAGAGTGGAAAATAAGTATTTGATTTGATTTCTGGCTGTCAAGGAGGTCTAACTTCTTCTAACGAGGCTCCACTCTCTACCTGTACTAATGGCACCTGTTTCAACTCATTATCGGTATAAAAGACACCTGTCTACAACCTCTGGCAGTCACATTCCAAACTCCACTATGGCCAAGACCAAAGAGCTGTCGAAGGACACCAGAGACAAAATTCTAGACCTGCACCAGGCTGGGAAGACTGAATCTGCAATAGGTAAAACGCTTGGTGTAAAGAAATCAACTGTGGGAGCAATTATTAGAAAATGGAAGACATACAAGACCACTGATAATCTCCCTCGATCTGGGGCTCCATGCAAGATCTCACCCCGCGGCTAAATGATAACAAGAACGGTGAGCAAAAATCCCAGAACCACATGGAGGGATCTAGTGAATGACCTACAGATAGCTGGGGCCACAGTAACAAAGGCTACTATCAGTAACACAATGCGCCGCCAGGGACTCAAATCCTGCAGTGCCAGACGTGTCCCCCTGCTGAAGAAAGTACACGTCCAGACCCGTCTGCGGTTCGCTAGAGAGCATTTGGATGATCCAGAAGAGCACTGGGAGAATGGTCAGATGAAACCAAAATAGAACTTTTTGGTAGAAACACAGGCTCTCGTGTTTGGAGGAGAAAGAATACTGAATTGGATCCGAAGAACACCATACCCACTGTGAAGCACGGGGGTGGAAACATCATGCTTTGGAGCTGTTTCTCTGCAAAGGGACCAGGACGACTGATCTGTGTAAAGGAAAGAATGAATGGGGCCATGTATCGAGAGATTTTGAGTGAAAACCTCCTTCCATCAGCAAGGGCATTGAAGATGAGACGTGGCTGGGTCTTTCAGCATGACAATGATCCCAAACACACAGCCAGGGCAACAAAGGAGTGGCTTTGTAAGAAGCATTTCAAGGTCCTGGAGTGGCCTAGCCAGTCTCCAGATCTCAACCCCATAGAAAATCTGTGGAGGGAGTTGAAAGTCTGTGTTGCCCAACAACAGTTTCAAAACATCACTGCTCTAGAGGATATCTGCATGGAGGAATGGGCCAAAATACCAGCAACAGTGTGTGAAAAGCTTGTGAAGAGTTACAGAAAATGTTTGGCCTCCGTTATTGCCAACAAAGGGTACATAACATAGTATTGAGATGAACTTTTGGTATTGACCAAATACTTATTTTCCATCATGATTTGCAAATAAATTCTTTAAAAATCGAACAATGTGATTTTCTGGTTGTTGTTTTTTTCCACATTCTGTCTCTCATGGTTGAGGTTTACCCATGTTGACAATTACAGGCCTCTCTTATATTTTCAAGTGGGAGAACTTGCACAATTAGTGGTTGACTAAATACTTATTTGCCCCACTGTATGCGGGAATTTGGGTTACATTGCCAGCCTAGGAACAGAACTCATAACCTGGGTTTTTTTTGTGGGTTTTATGTGGTAGAAGGCCAAATTTGTGAAAACAAAGAAATAAATACTTTAAATCACTTCAATTATGAGCCTTGAATCTATAATCTATGAAATGTTGACTTTTTTTTTTTTTTTTTTAATGGAATTACGGAAATAAATAAATTTATCCATGATATTCTAATTGTTTATCATTAATAGGTGTCTGACTCGACATTTGAGTTAATATTTTCCTTTTCTTTAGAGTTCAAACACATGAGTCAGTGTGGGTGGAAACACATGGTGGGATCTGACCAGATGTGATAAGCTATATTAGAGAGACCTGCTGCTCTGTGACTCCACAACTGTTTGCTGCCTGTGAACATGAACATTATCTGTGTTTTGTCCATCTTCATCCTGCTGCTTGCAGCTGCCAGTTCTCAGAAACCCAAACAATGTGGTGAGTCATTGCTCAACACTGTCATGTCAATCTATATTGATTTCGAATTGAAATGTGAGTTTACGGTCACTGTGCGTTTCGCTGTATAAAAATTCACAAGAGGTGTTAATCCTTCAACTAGAGGTGAAACACGTGGTTTACCATTATATTTTGACAATTGTGTCCAAAAAACTGCCTCTTACGTAGACTCACATAACATGTCAGTGCAAAAATCCTTGATGTCGCTCTTGTAGTGCCTATAACAACCAGTAAGTCTTTTTTTATAGAATCTAAATGCATTTTTTTTGGCTTGTTTCACCTACAGGATTGTTACGTTAAACAGTATTTCTATTTTGGCCTTTGCATAGATTCTCCTCCCCTGATGACTGGAGGTGTCACTGTGGTAAGTCATAAAGCTGGATCTCCTTCCCCCATCACTTAACTGCTTCGCTGCCATTGACGGTGATAAACGTCCCATACACATTGACCGAGAGGCCTGGCAGCGATCAATCAAAAATGGATACGACATCTATCGCCGTCGATGGCAGTGAATAAGTTTAAACAAGAAAAATATACACTGTGTATATTTTCAACTGGTGTCCAGAAAATGTAATTAAGCGTCTTCTAGATGGGCTTCAATGGGCGCTTGCTGTCTACGGGAAAGATGACCTATGACGCTTTCGGTCAGAAGATTCGAGTTAGAAACTTTGGCACGGTTGGAAATGAAACCTTCGCTATGGACCAACTAATGTTGTTCGACAAGGTATTAGTGTGCACAGTTGGATTTTCAACATCATTTTTTGTATAATAGCATCTTGAAAAAAAAACGTACCATTTGTTAAAAGGTCAACACTTTTATATTTTCCAGAAAGTCTATTATGAGATTGACTGGAGCAAACTATCTTGTACGAAGAGGCGTCTGAACGCAGATTTCATTCCAATGCAAGTGCCCGATGATGCGGAATTGATGAGTCAGGTCGTTTTGGGATCTTCCTCCTCCTGGGGAATGGGTGTACTGGTCAACACCTGGTATGGAAGCCTACCCGGCAATGGTGAGAAACAACACAATGGCTGCGTTCAGACTCCAGGCCAGTGTTGTCACGGATTACTTAAAAAAGTAATTTAATTACTGATTACACCTCAAAAACGTAATCTAGTTACTTTACTGATTACTTTATTAATTAAGTGACTTATCAGTTACTTTTTACCATTTTTTTTCCTTTTGCTGCCTCAACATAAAAATAACAGAAAAATGTCATCGCGTGAAATTGAGTTTCTCACATAAGGCTTAATCTTTGAGTTAGCGGGGGTTAAATTAGTCGACCACCATTGACTCGCCCTAGCTTAGCCATTCCGGAGCCCTAAAACTAACAAATAACTGACAAACTGCACAAAATTTGTTGAAATCAACTCCAACGACTAATTAAACCCCCGCTGACTCCAAGATAAAGCCTAATGTAAAAAATTCTGAACTTCCCCTTTGAAATAAAGACCTGGCCGTTAACGCAAACAACAAAAATTAATGAAATGAACAAAAATCCGACAACGTAAAGTTTTCATTAGGGTCAAAATCATTTTTTGAACAGATCATGTGACTAGCACCTTGGAGACTGTCCTTTGCTTTGCTTACCCAAAACTACACCAGAGGAGGCAAGATGGATATTTAGAATTTCTTTAAACCTAAGCTTTCAAACGCTGCAAACAACAACTTGAACAGTTGATTGAACTCGAACAGTGTCATGATGTCTATATATATATCCAGTATTGGCCAAAAGTTTGGAGACACCTCAAAGGTGGATACTTCGAAGAATGTAGAACACAAAACCTGTTTTCAGTTATTTCACTTTTTTTTGCCATTCCACATGTTCGTTCATAGTTTTGATGTCTTCAGTGAGAATATACAATAGTAGTGAAAATATATAAAACGCAAAAATTATGAAGTGTGTCCAAACTTTTGGCTTTCATTTCAGTCTTCAAAATGGTTCTCCCCGCAGTCCCACAAATGTAAAACTCCGCCTACGATTACAAACTCTAACTATAAAATGTACATAATTACACATATTATAAAGGCTGATTACAAACTGTAGCAGTGCTGGCTGTCTCGTTACCTGTCGGTTTTGTCTCGAGTTTTTTTTTCGCGACGCGCTGTGCTGTAATTCCAAGTGCTTCCTTGTTGAATTGGATGTCGCGTATATAGCGGTTGACAGTCTTTCTGAGCCAGCGCAGAGTTTGCAACGCACGGAGATATTTTTGTCATCTTTACTGGACGGATATGTGAAGTAATGGCTGTATCTCCAGTGAGCAAATGCAGCCGTTTGCTGTAGCTCTCCGGCTCCTTTACTGTTGGTATCCTGTTAGGTAGCCACTAGCCAGGCTATATTGTTGACCGCCGTGGCAGACGGCACGCGCACAGGCAGCATGGTAATACACGTGACCCGTTTTTTTTCCCCCCGATGAGAAAACGTGAGATGTGATGTCACTCCCAAACTCAAGCGCAGTATTTTCTTTTCAAATGCGCTTCGTACATGACTTCAATATTCTTCATTCTACATAAAGTATGAGGAAACAACAAAATAGTAACGCACAGGCACCGAGGAAACCAACTTTAGTCAGATTACTGGCTTGGAAAAATGAACGCGTTAGATTGCTTGTTACTGAAAGAAAGTAATCAGATTACAGTACGTGTTACTGACAACACTGCTCCAGGCACATCTGATTCCAATGATCCTCCTCAAAACTGATTTTTTTTAGAGCTGACTTTTCACACTATTTTTAAGCAAGTGTCCAAATCAGATCTGGGCCTGTTGATACTGGGCCACATTATTGACACACCTGACAGATTGATGTGGCAACAAAGGCGCCATCCACCATAGAGTGACGTCACGGACAATCAAAACCCATTTGAGATGTTCAGACTGAGAAGCATCTAGTCCATATCTGATAGGAAACTACTATACCTCCCGGATGTGGTTACAATCCGTCTTGCAAAAATCAGGGTTCTGTACTTTGTGACTGTTTAGACTACAAAAGAGCCATCTAGTTTCAATCTAGATGTACTAAAATCTGATTTTGGCTGCCAGTCTGAACAAGGCCTATATGGTTCTGTAAAATGAGCAGAACTCATGTAACAAGTAACTCTCCACTAACTGAGCAGGGTTCCCAATTTGAATGTACTAAATTGCGTATACACTGTAAAAACATATCTCCTTAAAACCAGGGGTGAAAGTGGCTAGGATTTCATGCCAGTATTCCATGACAAAAAGGTCCCCTCGGAGCCTGTCTGTTTGTTATTTACTTTTTTTTTTTGGGGGGGGCAACCTCCCAAAACCACAGAAATGCAAAAAAAAAAAACCAAAGAAAAAAAAGACAACGACTTTTAAAAAATTATTCACTCGCGTATTTTAAACTTTTAAACAAATTACTTCACAATGAAAGAAATGGTGTCTGTAAAAAGGTCACGACTATCTACCTCATAACTATCGCTTAACTGTATTTTTTTTGTTACAGTTGCATTTTCTCCGTTATGTTAGATGATAAATAATCGATCCAAACAAAGAAAAATTGGGGGGGGGAAAAATGTTTAAAAGGGTAAATATATGAAAAAGAAAATCTCCCTTGTTATATTACCATGTTTCACCCATAAAATCCCCAAAAAATTCAGCTGTGACCATTCACACCTGTGTCTTGACACTCGTTGATACATGCTACATGGAGTTTTTTTTGATTGAAACAAGGTAAGTACGCGATAATATCACGTTAAAGTCGTGGTGTCTTTAATTCTGCTCTTTCATGCTCTCACCTCCAGATAGAGTTTCGCTGTTCATTTTTTTTTAAATGCCCTCCTGTTTAAAATTGTTCTTTCCCCAGAAAATTGAGATTTTAAGCTTTCCAATGATGTATCACCCATGCATATCGGACAATTTTGAAATTTGGCCGAATTGGTGGTCTCAGAGTGGAACTTTCCGCCATATATATACCGCCACATATATACAAATTGATTAAAAAAAAAAAAAAATACAATCAATATTTTTATTACGTTTAGGACCACATAAAAATTTCAAATTGGAAAAAAATCTGATTTTTCTGTTCATTATTTCTGGGGTCAGGCATTGTCGGGTTAACATGATGTTCTGAACCTTCCCATCAGATGAAAATCAAATAAATGCCTCTTCAATTATTTCCTTTCTTTCAAAGATCTGATCAATTTTCCATTGCGTTGCCCTTTTTTTTTTATCGCATTAATTCAACAAGTTTGTTCCTTTTTTTTCTTCCAGAAAACGTACATTTGAACCATTCAGAGCTAACTATCCATGCTGATCACATGTTAGTATGTCAACCAATTGAACAGGCAACTGGAGTCCCAGCTAGGGAGGATAGTTAGCTGAGCGCATGCACACATGGACACTGCACATCAGATACACGCTTGGAGAACTCCGTGCTGTCTGTGGATAAATATAAATAAATAATAATTATCGGTGGAAAGGGATGACTCAACACAAGCACTTTATTATGCTTGTTGTTAACACTTGTGTACGTAAATCGGACGTTAGTGGATTGTTTTTCTCTTGGAGATGCTTGTATGCCAGCCAGGCAGGTTGTTTTTAGCATTGGGTTTTGACGGTTGCTGTCACATTTTCAGGTTCAAAGCACCACTCCGGCGCCGAACTTCTTGCCAGAACGGGGTTCCGGCCTTTTCTGGCCCACTTTCACCCCTGCTTAAAACTAGTTAAATTCCCTTGTTTACACTCTAAATCTACTTGAAATAAGTGAAATTATCTGCTGGTGCTTCAAGGAAATTTTACTCTGATATCGTGAAATAAGAAGAGTAGCTAGCTAAAAATAAACATAACAGACTTTTTTAAGCAATACATTTGTATACATAATCTTCAAAAAATGAAATGTGACGCATTCATCTGTTACATATCTAGTCTTTAACACTCAAAACAAGATGAAATTTGTTTAACTAGATTTCAGAACAATACAATACTCTGATTAAGATGTGATAAATTTGCAGTATATTCCTTATTGAATATTCTTCTTCTGACCTTAACCCATCACATATACTCCATGAGTGCAGGCACCTATACAAGCGTCTTCACTGAGATTGGCTGCATTCCCATTACCATCACTGGCTACACACCAGCAACGGGATGGACCATTGTCAGGTATTACCTGCTGACTCACAGTACTGTAAACTAAAACTACAACTAAAATTAAATTAGATGTTTTGACACAACGTTTCACGGAGCCAATTTCAAAATAAAAGCAAGTGATTTTGTATGTACAGCATGAATGAGCTGCAACGTGCCTGTCAGGCAGAAGAACTGTTGATTTGACACCCCTGATATACAGTCCCTGACAAAAGTCTTGTCGCTTATCCATTTTGTAGAAACAATTGCTAATAACCTGACTTTTAATTATTCAATTGGTTTCAGAAATGGCTCATATGAAAGCTAAGACCCTCCAAAATGATGTTGAATGTACAAAAATATTATTTGTTTCACTGAAAAAAGATTGATCATTTAATGAAGACATAAATGTTAAATTTTGGCAAGACAAAAGTTTTGTCGCCTACAGAAAGTAGTGTGAAAATTAAACAAAAAATGTACTTCAAATACAAAAATATGTTACATAAGCAAATTAAGTAGTGGTGCTGTGAGATCCAAATTTAATATTTTGTATGACTTCCATGGGCTTGAAGGACTACATCCATGTGGTTCGTCATGGATTCATACGATTTATAGATGAAGTCATCCGGAACATCAAAGAAAGTAGTCTTGCATGCCTCCTAGAGTTTATCAACATTCTTGGGTTTCGTCTTCCATGCTTCCTCTTTCATCCTGTTCATGTCTGGTGACTGGGCTGGCCAGTCCTGGAGGATCTTGATCTTCTTTGCCTTGAGGAACTTTGAAGTAGAGATTGAAGTATGCGATGGAGCACCATCCTGCTGCATAATTTGTCCCTTTTTATGGTTAGGAATGTAAGAGGCAGCTAAGATTTGTTGATATTTCAGACTATTTATGTTGCCTTCCACCTTACAAATCTCTCGCACACCCCCATACTGGATGTAACCCCAGACCATGATTTTGCCACCACCAAACTTCACAGTTTTTTGGCAAAAGGTGGATTTTTCAGATGAATCTTCCATTGAATTACACCAGTCGCTGCAAATATTGCAGGAGACCGACAGGAGCCTGCATGGATCCGAGATTCACTCAGAAAACAATGAAGTTTGGTGGTGGCAAAATCATGGTCGTGGGTTACATCCAGTATGGGGGTGTGCGAGAGATCTGCAGGGTGGAAGGCAACATAAATAGTCTGAGATATCAACAAATCTTAGCTGCCTCTTACATTCCTAACCATAAAAAGGGACAAATTCTGCAGCAGGATGGTGCTCCATCGCATACTTCAATCTCTACCTCAAAGTTCCTCAAGGCAAAGAAGATCAAGATCCTCCATGACTGGTCAGCCCAGTCACCAGACATGAACAGGATGAAAGAGGAAGAATGGAAGATGAAACCCAAGAATGTTGATGAACTCTGGGAGGCATGCAAGACTGCTTTCTTTGATGTTCCTGATGACTTCATCAATAAATTGTATGAATCCTTGCCGAACCGCATGGATGCAGTCCTTCAAGCCAATGGAAGTCATACAAAATATTAAATTTGGATCTCACAGCACCACTACATAATTTGCTTATGTTATGTAAAATATTTTTGAATTTCAAGTACATTTTTTGTTCAATTTTAACACTACTTTCTGTAGGCGACAAAACTTTTGTCTTGCCAACATTTGACCTCTATGTCTTCATTAAATGATCAATCTTTTTTCAGTAAAACAAATACATTTTTCATCAGCGGATTTGAAGGGGGGGGCAAGGGGGGGCAGGCCCCTCCCCGGTGGCCGAAAAGTGTCATTGCATGAAATTGACTTTTCAAGCAATAAAACTGCAACAAAAACGAATCAAATGAACAAAAATTATATTTTTATAATGGCTCAAAATTATTTTTCGAACACATCATGTGACTATCAACTTAGACGGTCATTTGCTTTGCATGTAATTAAAAAAAAAAAAAAAAACGGGAAAGCAATTTTATCTTTTAAATGATTTTTTTTCTTTGATCGAAAATATTTTTTTTTTGATTGAAGCAACTTTTTGGGGGATTGAATGATTTAGACACAAATGTCCTACCCATAATATGACCCAAACACAAAAAGGATTGCTTCAATCAAAGAAAACTTGTTTGTTGAAAAATGAAGTGGTCAAATGCAAATTTTTCAATCTGAAATATTTTTTCGCATTCAAAAACGTTTTCTCTGATTGAAATTTTTCTTTTTTTTTTTTTTGAAGTGAAGTTTTCTCTTTGAAAATATATATTTTTTTGAAGCAACCTATTTTTTGATTGAATAATAAAGACAAAAATGTCCTTGTCAAAATGTGGCAAAACACAAACCGACGTTACTTCAATCAAAAAAGTTGCTTCAATCACAAAAAAAAAAAAAAAAAAAAAAAAAAAATCAAAGAAAAATAGCTTTAACATGCATTTTTTTGAGTTTCAAATATATTTCTGCATTCAAACACTTTTTTAAAAATTGAATAATAAAGACACAAATGTACCTCCATATGGTTCCGCCTAGGGGATACAATTTTTGACTGGGGTAACTACATTGGCACAGCACTGTCGGGCGTACCATATTCAAAGGATGACGATCTTGGCGAAAAGTATTGCCTAAGCAGCCTGATTTAGAATTCTCTTATTGAATGATGGGAAACAAAAAACGGTCATTGTCAACTTATTATTATAAATATTCTTGTAAGTTTTATTGCTGACACTGCGTTTCGGGGTCATCAACATGTTGTGCCCCCCCGCCCCAAAAGTCAAACTCCGCCTTTGATATTTTTGTACATTCAACATCATTTGGGAGGGTCTTAGCTTTCATATGAGCCATTTCTGAAACCAATTGAATAATTCAAAGTCAGGTCATTAGCAATTGTTTCTACAAAATGGATAAGCGACAAGACTTTTGTCAGGGACCGTAGATTTGACACAACCTGATATATACACTCACCGGCCACTTTATTAGGTACACCATGCTAGTAACAGGTTGGACCCCCTTTTGCCTTCAGATCTGCCTCAATTCTTTGTGGCATAGATTCAACAAGGTGCTGGAAGCATTCCTCAGAGAGTTTGGTCTTAGCTGAAAGGAGTGGCACCCGGCGTGGTCTTCTGCTGCTGTAGCCCATCTGCCTCAAAGTTCGACGTACTGTGCATTCAGAGATGCTCTTCTGCCTACCTTGGTTGTAACGGTGGTTATTTGAGCCACTGTTGCCTTTCTATCAGCTCGAACCAGTCTGGCCATTCTCTTCTGACCTCTGGCATCAACAAGCCATTTCCGCCCACAGAACTGCCGCTCATTGGATATTTTTTCTTTTCCGGACCATTCTCTGTAAACCCTAGGGATGGTTGTGCGTGAAAATCCCAGTAGCTCAGCAGTTTGTGAAATACTCAGACCAGCCCTTCTGGCACCAACAACTATGCCACGTTCAAAGTCACTCAAATCACCTTTCTTCCCCATACTGATGCTCGGTTTGAACTGCAGGAGATTGTTTTAAACCATGTCTGCTTGCCTAAATGCACTGAGTTACCGCCATGTGATTTGCTGATTAGAAATTAAGTGTTAACGAGCAGTTGGACAGGTGTACCTAATAAAGTGGCCGGTGAGTGTATATATAAACGAAAAAGTTTAATAATGAACAATTGGATGACAATTTCTTCCCTTGACAGCACTTTCAATTGGGTACTTGGCATCACCGATCCCATGGATCTGGTCCCGCCTTTCTTCTGTGCCAAGGCTCAGCTGGAAGATCCTGAAACAGCGGACACTATGTTCAGTGCCTTGGAGTCGCTGGCCAAAAAGACCAAGGACATGAAGTAAACACAATGAGTAAACATCAAGGATTGTATTGAACAGCCTGCCCACATTTCAAAGGGGAAAGAGCCAATGCAAATAAAGTTTATATTCAATGTCAACATCACATGGCATTTTCTCAAACTTTGCTTGAAAGTGTCTTTATTTATGCAGCATGCCGCATTACATTTGGTGTTTTGTAAATTTGAAGTTTTCTTATGTGTGTGATTTTTCTTTTTTTTTTGGGTCAGTTTGTGTTTTTTTGTTGCATTTTAGATTTTTTTGTGCCTTAATTTTTTTATCTGAATGATTTTTTGGGTGGGCACATGAGGTTTTTTTTTTTTTTTTTTGGTGTGATGTTTCAGTGTATGTGATGTTTTTTGCTAATTTATTGTGCAAATTTGTTCAGGTGGATGCAAAGTTTTGCAACTCACTGGTTGCCGTTGACGGCGATAGACATCCAGTCCATTTTCACGGAGAACAAATCCGTTCAATCTCCTTTTCTACTCAATTTGTCATCTTTACTAAGAAATTCAAGGGTCATCAGGAGCTGGCGGTCAGTCAAGTCCATTCCTACGGTCGGTCAAGGTAGTTCGGGCGGTCGGTCAAGTCCGTTCATGCGGTCGGTCAAAATCATTCGGGAGGTCTGTCAAAGTTGCAGGCAGTCTGTCAAGGTCGTTTGTGCGGGTCGCAGCAGGACGTCGAGGTCGCTTCGGCGGTCCTCAAGGAAACTTGTATTGTTTTGTTTTTTCCTTTGAAAGTACTGAATTGTTTGTCGATCATTTTGTGCACTTATAAAACAAACGGTTTTTGATTATATTAAAACATGACAAACTATATCAGTGGTGTCCAAACTATTCCACATAGGGTCGCAGTCAGGGGTGAAAGTGGGTAGAATTTCTTGCCGGAACTCCCGACGTGAAGGTTGCCACAGAGCCAGAAATTTTGTTTATTTATTTATTCCTTTCATTTTTTTAGGGGGCGGGTCAAACCTCTTAAACTACTGAAATGCAAAGAAAACTGTTTTAACAGTTATTTCTATAACACATACAAAAACTGATTTTCATTCAAAACTGTATTTTTTTCAATGATTTGCAAAATAAAAGTTAATAAAAAGAGCAATAACCCCACCCTCCATCTCCTAATTTTTATTTTCCCTCATTTCCTCACATACTAAATGCCAAATCTCAATTTTAACTACTTAAGAATATAGGCTGGATATTAAAATTGAAGTAATTTAAAGTGATGTAAACGTTTGCCTGGTACAACAGACTTACCGCTGTTCCAGCTATAGACCCTACCCACGTGACGTCACAACTCCGCTCTCCTGAATGGTACCGCCCAATTATCCGTCAAAACATAGTGTTAACCTGTTACGGCTACGTACATTCCTCCTATTTACGGCGTGTTTTTCTGCTCCTTAACATTAATAATCAAAATGGTGAAGGCGTGTGTGGCTGTTGGTTGCACTAACAGAGAAGATGGAAGGAGAGACTTGAAATTTTACCGTATTCCGAGGGATCCAAAGAGGAGAGCGAAATGGACGGCTCCAATTCGACGTGAAAACTGGGCACCAAAAATCACCACAGACTATGTAGTAGTCATTTTATATCCGGTAAGATGCATTTAAGATATACTTAGAGGGTTTTGGGCTGACAAATAACCACAATTAAGATCATTGCTAGGCTAATCGCCGACAACATACACGTATGTATGTAGTGAGAGTGCTATCGCTAAACCATATAAACATTAAAAGCCTTAACTCCATTGACAAACGACATGAAATACATTAGACTTGACAGTGGATGTTAGCAATAACAAAAGAGTTTGAATTGAAAATTTCGTACCTCACCTTTCCAAGCACAAGATAGATCCCTGCCGAATTTTCGTGGACGAGGACCTGTTTCACCCAACCAGCAACGAAGTATTTATAAGCCTCCAAGCTCTTGAAGTTTTTCAAATTTTCGTGAGAATAGGCTGATTTTGTGTGGACAAGATAATTGTAAATATCAGCGTAGCAGATGTCAGGCAGACAGGGCGAAGACAGTGGGTCGAAAAACATCAATTTGGGCATCAAATATGGATCTGGCGACTGTATAGAACGAAGCTTTTCCACATAACGCCTTTTATGCAACACATCCAGTGAGTTTACGGCATCAGAAAGCACCGGGTCTTCCATGAAATGCATTTTAAATTCCTCGATCAATTGAAACCAATGCTAATACAGAGACAAAATGACGGACAAGTGGGTGGAACCATACAGCGAGCACGTGGTTTTGTGACGTCGGTGGGTAGGGTCTATTGAGTCTGGCTACCATTCAGCGGATACAATTTCCAGGGCGGAGCAAGCCACAGCAAACAGACAGCGGAGTGGACCAATCAGCGACGGGCAGACGTGACGTTAGCAAAACGACGAGGGCAGGACGAGGGACTTGCGCGCGGAAGTAAACATACGAGGAGAGCGGAGTTTATTCAACATGGCTAGCGCGAGACGGACTGTTGTCAATGACTCGTGTCGATGTGTTTTTGGTAATTTAAAACTGATTTTACCATGGATTGGAACATATTCTCGGCTCTCCTCTTCACCATCTATGTTGTTGAGAAGACGACTTCCGACGCGCAAGAGTGACGTTGCTCGTTAAGAACACGTCACGCAAATAAACGAATCTGATTTGTCGATTGATTTTGTACCTGCTCGTGAGGTCGTTAATGGGATGGTTCCCAGACTATTTCTCTCAGTGTTTGAAAAATACAGGGAGAACAGTCTACGTTATACCCAATAACCACACTAGAGGGCATGGGCGACATTTGAATGAAGTCAGAGACTCACAAGTATGACGTCAGCGCATGCGCATTTCCTGTTGGAACGTTGGCCTCTTCATACTGAGGGGGAAAAGTTTTGTTCGCCCCAGAAAGAAATTTTAAAAAAAAAGATAAAGAAAAGCAAATTGACGAATGCATCGATCACTGCTGTGTGGCGTCTGTTGCTTAAAGCAAATTCAGACGGTTGCGTGGTGAAAATATTAAGCAGAAACCACTCGGTAAGATGTGGAAACAATTCGCTAATGCTAAATTTGCATTCATGGCTAACTGCTAGCGTGTTATTCATGCAGGCCAAAAGCCTTGTGTGAGAGGAAGAGGACCAGGCATCGTCAGTTAAGGCTATTCGGTGAGATATTTGTATTAAAATATACTGCGGTTTGAAACGGTATAAAATATGTTTTCCATTTGAAAGGAAAATAAATGTATTTTCTGTTTTTGGTTATGGAAAATGTACCATTTACAGTGTTGCATGAAAAAAATGCTTTTGAGAGCGCAAATAACATTTTTGTGTGAAAAATGTATAATTTATTGCATACAAAATGCTAGTTAATGATTAGAATTTTTATCATTGAGTGATTACTCAGTATTGTTTGAAAAAGAACAACATAAATGAAACTGAAAAGATTGTAACCCAAGACCTGTGTTAAATACAGGTCAGGTTTTTTTTCTGATTGGACAAAAAAGAAAGATCATCAGATTGGATTCAACGATGGCGAGCTAACCCAGAGTGATTTGAAGAACCAAGAACATCGGAAAATTCTGGAATAACAGACGGACTGTCTGTGTGGTAGGATTGTATCAGTCATCGGACTGATTCCTACATTTTTTTCTTCCAAAGAGTG
This sequence comes from Corythoichthys intestinalis, assembly GCF_030265065.1. Lineage (NCBI taxonomy): Eukaryota > Metazoa > Chordata > Actinopteri > Syngnathiformes > Syngnathidae > Corythoichthys > Corythoichthys intestinalis. The sequence continues at coordinate 13,331,387 of NC_080402.1, forward strand.
CACTCCAACAAACATTGGGAAAAACTATTGCAATAGAAAAACTGAGACTGAATGGCGTACCGCACGCAGGCTATTTTTAGACCGTGACGTCGCATCGTAAAGCGGAAGTAAAGCCGAAGTGGGACATTATAGACCCGCCCTCGCATAGACCCCACGTAAAAAGTGCTACTTTTCGCCGGTAATCTTTCAAAAACGAACATGGCGATCACGCATTGCTTTTTTGGAACTTGTAGAAACGACTCTAGACATTACGACCATGAAGGATGTTTTCTTCATACCTTCCCGGAAACCAAAAACTCGGGAGGAAAAAATGTGAAAACCGAATCAACATGCGCGGACTTTAACACCAGCTCGGCGAATCCATTCACGTTTCATATGCAGTAAACATTATGTTGGGTTGGCATGGTCTTTCAGAGGACAAAGAGGTAAGCCATTTTTATATTTTTACTTTATTTTTTTTAGCGTAACGTTGTGCCGTACTGCTTCTGTCTGACAATGAATGACCTGAAAAAACTACAATGGTGTCTGACTGCCACTGTTACCGTTTCTGTTATATATATATATATATATATAAATTAAAAAAAAAACTTTAGTAAGGGGGAAGTGTAAATAAATTATAGGATTAAGATGTGTTGTCAATGAAAAAATTTAAAGTGTTCGTTGACTGTCACTGAGTAGCATTTGCGACCGCTACACAAAGCTAACTAAATTACCCCCAAGAACGGTAAGAGACGTAGGACAACCAGAGGATATATAAGAAAGACAGGGCTGATGGTAAAGGATAGCTTGTTGAAACCGGAGAATGTCATTGTCAGTCGCGTCGATTAAAAAAAAGCTAAAGCTATGCTTAGGTCGGCTCGTTTTTTTCGTCTTTTTCAGCCTTCGACGCTAAAGCCATCTCTTTAACTGAACATTTTTATGTTCTTCCACATCTATGCCAGTCAATTTGGCACCAGGCACATCATTTTCGGAGAGAATTGGTAGGTTTAGCGCTGTAAACATCTCCTTCGTACACGATTTCCATTCATTTCCTATTAGGGACAAATGGTGGCTTGTCCTTGCATAGCAACCGTAGCTAATGCCATGAATATTAATGAGCGGAAGTGACGTGTTGCTTGCGGTACGCCATTAGTTGCCACTGAAACTAATATTGGACAAATTTGGACTTTGACAAAACAATTGACTGAGACTCAAGACTATTTTTTTTATTTTTCTTGTTAGTTATTATTACTAGTTCATTGTTTGTTTGTTATTGTTTAAATTGTTTATTGTATTGTTCGTTAAAAATATAAAATATACAAAACTAGGATTCCAATTGCCTAAACCTGATGTATGATGTGATCATCGTATCTAAATCAATTAAACCGAACCTAGATTGCAGCTCCTATCGGTATACATACAGGAGGGTATTGATTGGGGCTACATAAACATTTACTTTAAAAAAAAAAAAAAATTGTGTAATATAAGTAACATACACTCAGAAAAATAAGTACAAATGACTTATATCATGCAGAGTGAAATGGAATATATTTTGAAGATCACGCAAACATTGACTTTTTAAAATCATACGGACATGAATAAGTAGCCTAACATAAATGAACAAATATAAGTCCAAAGTGCACATTGACAGCTAAAATGTTCTGAACCTCCCCATCAGAGCAAATAAAACTATGATAAATAATCCTCCTCAACTCTTTCGTTGCTCTTTAAGATTTGAAGCATTTTATGTTGCGTTGCCCTTTTTTTTGACGCACCAATTCAACAATTTTTTTTTTTGCTGTTCCAGAAAACATGCACATTTGAACCAATCAGAGCTAACAATCTCTGCTGATCACATGCCGTCCGTGGAATAAAATAAATAATAAATATTGGCGGAAAAGGATTACGCTACACAAGCAATTTATTACGCTTGTTTTTAACACTTGTGTATGTAAATCTGATGTTTTCTTCTTGGAGATGAAATGCATGTGTGACATCTTAGCATTTTTTGTTTTACGTAGCATTTTGACAATTGCCTTCATATTTTCGGAATCAAAGCACCGTGTACCAGAACAGCATTCCGGCTCTGAATCCTATACCGGAACTGCGTTCTGGCCCTGAATCTTATACCAGAACTGCGTTCCTGACCGTTCTTGCCCACTTTTACCCCTGGTTGCAGTGGGTGCTAGATTTCATTCCTACAAAACAAGACAACATCTTTTCACTAATCTGGTGTTTTACAAGTGTGATCAGTTGATTGCAGTCAGGTGCTGCTTGTTTTAGCACAAACTTTGTTAAACTGTCTGTGCTCGATTGGTAGGAACAAAAACCAGGACCCACAGCGGCCCTTGAGGACAGGTTTGGACAGCCATGAACTACATGGTCAAGGTAAAGGATACATTTTCTGTTCTGAAATAACGGCATGTAAATCTGAATTTAACTCCCAGCCAAAAGCCAGTTTGTAAAATTTCAGCTGTCAGGCAAGGGTTCAGGTTAAACTCTGCAACATAAAACTAATACCCATGTTTCTCTTAAAAACATTTTTAAATGGTACTTTAAAAATAATCTGAACTAATTCTTTACAATGATCATTTCAACCCACGCCTGTTAAACCTATCATCATACCGCAGTACTCCTGTTCTCCAGCAGAGGAAAGCAACATTCTTTTCTCTTTCAGAAGCCACCTCAGGAAATACTTTGACATATTCATATTTTTGTTCCTGAAAACAACTTTACCACTGCTTGACACAACTGACTTTTTGCACAAAAAGACTCTTTTATTTGATTTTTTTATTTGAACATAATTTCAAGAACGAGCAACCGACGACCAATTTACATCTCCATGCATTTGATCAGGCCAACAATGCAATTCCAACAATACCATACGTAAATGTTGGTAAAGGACTTCATGCATTATGGATTATATAGTACGTGAGCATTATTATACTCTATGTAATAAATTAACACCACATATTCTTAGCGACAGACGTCACTAAAATGAAACGCACTGGTGTCAAGCGATCAATTTGTTGAAAGCTATGACTGTGACTTGAGCGTGTTGCATTAGTGCGGAGTGATTACAAGTGCAAGCTGTTGCAGTGATTACATGGTGCCCCTTTCAGGCTGATGCCTCATCAGGAATGGACAGTGGCACATTATGCTGCAAAGCAGACCGTCATTGGTAAAAAATAAATTACACGATTATAAAAATATATTCATCTTTATCTATTTATTACTGAATTAATTTAATTAACACAATATCCACAATATCTTATGATTTGTACAAAATATATTCCTTTATAGAAATCTGTGTTTTTTTTTTTTTTTTTTTTTTTTTGGGCAGCCCTTTTAAATTTCGCGTTAGTATTTTGGACGGTAAAACTTATTACTCTTAATCATATTTTCCTCATCTCAAAATGTTTTTGTTTTCGTCTAGTTTTTGTCGACGAAAACTCGACTAATTTCGTCCAGTTTTAGCCGACATTTACTAAAAATGTTTTCGTCTGTAAAACTAAAAATTACTCCAAACTAGGGCTGTCAAAATTATCGCGTTAACGGGCGATATTTTTTTTAATGAATCACGTTAAAATATGTGACGCAATTAACGCACATGCCCCGCTCAAACAGATTAAAATGAAAGCAGCGTGTAATGCTTGTTACTTGTTTTTTGGTGTTTGGCGCCCTCTGCTGGCGCTTGGGTCAAACTGATATTATGGTTTTCAGCACCATGAGTGAGTATGCTGTAATTATTGACATCAACAATGGCGAGCTATTAGTTTATTTTTTTGATTGAAAATTTTAAAAAATTTTATAAAACGAAAACATTAAGAGGGGGTTTTAATATAAAATTTCTATAACTTGTACTAACATTTATCTTTTAAGAACTACAAGTCTAATAATACAGTACTTATGTAGCATATGTTGAACGTATACAGTATATCCGTCTGTGTCTTATCTCTCCATTCCAACAATAATTTACAGAAAAATATGGCATATTTTATAGATGGTTTGAATTGCGATTAATTACGATCAATTAATTTTTAAGCTGTAATTCACTTGATTAAAAATTTTAATCGTTTGACAGCCCTACTCCAAACATAAAAAAAAAGGAGTAAACAGCTTTTGTGGTGAAAATTCATGTGAATAAATGCTTGAATCCCTGAATTCTTTATACTGTAGATATGGACGTAAAACAGTCTCGATTCTTGGTTAAAAGTAAACTATGAAGCTAGTCAGCTACGAAAATTAGCCGCCTCCACGTGTAAACAAAGATTATTCCTGTGACTAAATGCTTCAATCACGCATACGTGGTACGAAAAATATCATATTTACCTCGAACAAATCACTCCTAAGACAATTCATCCTGTTTGTATGCAGTACAACTTTCGTAGATGAATCCAATCATAAGTAAATCCAAGCTTCCGTCATGAGCGTGTGCCGTCTTTGGCTATTACTAAATGAAGCTTGGCCCCCTCTGATAAGGCGTCGCGCAAAGAATGATGAAGTGACACGTCAATGGTGATGATATCTATGTTGAAGAATACATAGTGTTCAAAACATTTGAAAGCGATTTTTTTTTTTTTTTTTTTTTTTTTTGGATTTAGGTGAAAGATGACCACCTTTCAGATGTATGGGCTTATTAAGAACAAATAGAAGTATTTACTTAAAGTAAGGGGAATAATCTGATGCATTAATCTGTTAATTAGTCTTTAACACCAAAACAAATTGGAGAAAATTTGACGAGATTTAAGAAAAATAATCTGATGAAGACGTTATAAATTTACTGCGTGCCACCTGAGTAGGAAAAATCTGACCTCCCCCATTCCTCGAATGCAGGAATTCCTAATGGTCATGCCGTCAACTTGTGAATACGAATGACTGCACACAGTCTTGTCTTTGCAGAAAGATTATGTGAATTTGTGAGGTGTTCTTAAATTATACCTGCAAATGTTATTCTGTTTGAACATGTGTAGAGTGCAGTATTTTCTCCAAACACGAGTAATACTGTAGGTGGTGTGGTGTGGTGTTTGTGAATCTGTAGTGAGGTTGAAGGCTGATCGAAAAAATCTTACTTGTAGTACAGTCCCTGACAAGTCTTGTCGCTTATCCATTTTGTAGAAACAATTGCTAATAACCTGACTTTTAATTATTCAATTGGTTTCAGAAATGCCTCATATGAAAGCTAAGACCCTCCCAAATGATGTTGACTGTACAAAAATATATATTTCATTGAAAAAAGATTGATCATTTATTGAAGACCATGTGAAGACATAAAATTTTGGCAAGACAAAAGGTTTGTCGCCTACAGAAAGTAGTATGAAAATTGAACAAAAAATGTACTTCTAATACAAAAATATGTTACATAACATAAGCGAATTAAGTAGTGGTGCTGTGAGGTCCAAATTTAATATTTTGAAGGACTTCCATGGGCTTCGGCAAGGATTCATACAATTTATTGATGAAGTCATCAGGAACATCAAAGAAAGCTGTCTTGCATGCCTCCCAGAGTTCATCAACATTCTTGGATTTCGTTTTCCATGCTTCCTCTTTCATCCTACCCCAGACATGCTCAATGATCATGTCTGGTGACTGAGCTGGCCAGTCATGGAGGATCTTGATTTTCTTTGCCTTGAGGAACTTTGAGGTAGAGATTGAAGTATGCGATGGAACACCATCCTGCTGCAGAATTTGTCCCTTTTTATGGTTAGGAATGTGAGCGGCAGCTAAGATTTGTTGATATTTCAGACTATCTCTCAGGGTGCAGACAATAAAAAGAAACGTGTAGCATTTGCCAAGGCCCACGGCATGTCAAAAGGATGGACGCTGGAAAAGTGGCAAAAGGTGGATTTTTCAGATGAATCTTCCATTGAGTTACACCACAGTCGCCGCAAATATTGCAGGAGACCTCCTGGAGTCCGCATGGATCCGAGATTCACTCAGAAAACATTAAGTTTGGTGGTTACATCATTACCAAAATCATGGTCTGGGGTTACATCCAGTATGGGGGTGTGCGAGAGATCTGCAGGGTGGAAGGCAACATAAATAGTCTGAAATATCAACAAATCTTAGCTACCTCTTACATTCCTAAGCATAAAAAGGGACAAATTCTGCAGCAGGATGGTGCTCCATCACATACTGTAGATATGAATTTCTGTACCAAGTGTGCAAAATACTATTGAAAAGTGAGCTGTGATAATCTCCATCCAGTTCACTCATGACAGTAATGAGAAGCAGTATAGAAAATGGATGGCTCTAGTGTCGTCACGATTTGCTCTAGATGTCCCCCTGTCATAATGACGTCTATAAAAATGGCCTTCCAAGTCAGCTCGTGGCAAGGTGGTGTGAAGGCTGCATAGTTTATTCTTGGGAAGTCAGGATGCACTCACTTATTGGAGTCACCATTTACTACCCATAACTGTCTTCTAACAGTGAAACACGTTTTAAGAGTGTGTGTGAATCAGTTACCTATTGATTCAACATAGAGGATTCCACTGAATGAAATACATAAGACACACTGACTATAATATTAACTACACCTGTGTAAATTAGACCCTGTACAAGTACTCTTTCAAATTAAAAGCTTCCAAAAGGTAATAAAACAAACAAACTAATGAGCCCTTCTGAGTATCATTCAACTGTAATGCTATTTATTGGAGTGTTTTATTATGCAGTGCATGTTTTTCCACCACAACAGACTGCAAGAGTAGCGTGATTATAATGTTAACTCATTGGCTGCCACTGATGTCCATAAATACAGCAACCAATGAGGGGGGCATTCTAGTGTTAAAGGGGAAGTTCAGAATTTTTGACATTAAGCTTAATCTTTGAGTTAGCAGGGTTTTATTTAGTCAGTGGAGGGTTGATTCCAACAAATTCCATGCAGTTAGTTAGTTATCTATTATTTTCAAGGCTCCGGAGTGGCTAAGCTAGCGCTAGTTAATGGGCCCGTCCTAGCATGCCAATAAAAAACAACATATACATGCATGAAAATCACCGATGACCCATGCAATCAATAGTGTTGGCTGTTTTCAGGATGATGTTATTAAAACTTACCATTTGATGTCGATAACTGTAGTATGAACAGTAACATTTGTAATCCAGCAGTTCTGTTCGTGGCCGAAGCACTCCTCTATATTATGATCGCATTATTCATCTAAAAAAAATAGTCCCGCAGAAATCAATGAATTACGGCAGTTTGGTGTAAAATTGTTCTGGCTGCGTTAGTATTCAGAAAAACGATCTGCATTTTTAATTTATTTGACTATGTTGGATCTGTTCTTAGATCTGTATCGTTTTTATTGCCATGCTGGGATGGCACCATTGACTCATGCTAGCTTAGCCACTCTGTAGCCCTGAAACATAGACTTTAAAATTTATTGACGTGACACATTCCCCATTCACGTTCCCACACTCCGCTTCATTTATTAGAAGTCAGTCACATGCAGCGATCTAACGCCTGATTTAGGTTGAAAAAGTACGAAAGCTGTACTGCATACAAACAGGAAGGATTGTCTCAGGAGTGATTTGTTCAAGGATTCAAGGTAATTATTATATTTTTCGTACCATGCGTGCATTTTGAAACATTATGAAAAAAATCAATGGGAGAAATTAGCCACTACAGCATTGGCATTATACTTTGCAATATTTCCGTAAAATAAATGCAAACTGCCCGTTTTTTTGCTTTTAACCAAGAATCGAGACTCACAACATTCACAAATTCACAAGAATTTTCAAGGGAAAAAGCTCTTTGTTTACATATGGCTGCCGCTGATTTCCTTACTGACTAGCCTCATAGTTCGCAATATATACGTAAAATAAATGCTTCCTGCCTGTTTTTTTTTTTTTGCTTTTAACCAATAATCTAGACTGTTTTACGTCCATATCTATAAAGAATTCAGGGATTCAAGCATTTATTCACAAGAATTTTCAACGGAAAATGCTTTCTTTACATATGGTGGCCGCTAATTTTCTTACTGACTAGCCTCATAGTTTGCAATATTTGCGTAAAACAAATGCTACCTGCCCATTTTTTTTTTTTTGCTTTTAACCAAGAATATAGACTGTTTTACGTCCATATCTATAAAGAATTCCAGGATTTAAGCATTTATTCACAAGACTTTTCAACCGAAAAAGCTCTTCGTTTACATATGGCGGCCGCTAATTTCCTTACTGACTAGCCTCATAGTTCACAATATTTACGTAAAATAAATGCTACCTGCACGTTTTTTGCTTTTAACCAACAATCGAGACTGTTTTATGTGAATATCTATTAAGAATTCAGGGATTTAAGTATTTATTCACATGAATTTTCAACCGAAAAAGCTCTTTGCTTACGTATGGCGGCCGCTAATTTCCTTACTGACTAGCCTCATAGTTCGCCATATTTACGCAAAATAAATACAAACTGCCCGTTTTTTTTTTTTTTGCTTTTAACCAACAATCGAGACTGTTCTATGTCAACATCTATAAAGAATTCAGGGATTTAAGCATTTATTCACAAGAATTTTCAACAGAAGCTTTTTGTCTGTGTTTCCACTCTGTCAGTTTGACAGAAATAGGCCCCCTATTAATCGGCCCCGTGTCCCGTCATTACATAATGAAGTCTATGCCTGAAATTAATAAATAACTAACAAACTGCACGGAATTTGTTGAAATTAACTCCACCAACTAATTAAACCCCCACTAACTCGGAACATTAAGCCTAATATAAAAAATTCATAACTTCCGATTTAAATGAATACTCCTCTGAAAACTCAGTATTATTCAACCTGTTTTTGAGTAACCTTTTGTACGAAGTCATATGAGATGGTGCAGGTCTACCTAATGTTATGGGTTGGTCATGTTAGGAGTGTATTCAAATCTGTTCTTGCATCCACAGCAGCTCACAATGGCTCAGAGTGCTGGAGCCCTAGTTGAACGCATTAGTGTGTAACAAGTCTAGTGCGCATGCATAGTGCATACAAATACTCAGAAGGTCTCTAACGTTACATGCTTTTATGCAGGATGTCAAACTCATTTTAGTGCAGGGGCCACATTCAAGCCAATTTACTCTCAAGTGGGCCGGACTAATAAATCTGTGGACTAATAATACATAAAAAAATGTATATATACATTAAAATGACTTTAAAAAGTAAATTCTGTAGACTTTTTTTTTTTTCAGTGCACCTCTTGAAGTATCTCAGAATGAAATATTTACGACGTCTCAAATGTCCGTGAAGTTACGTATCTGTCTGGCTGCGGCTTCAAGGCAGACTCAACTCGCCTTAGATCAGAGGTCTAGTCTGTGCCGTCCGAAACTCACCTTTCATCCACCAAATTTTCACTTGTCACACCTTAACTGCCCCGGTAAGCCCATTTTGGTGCAGAGCTGTCTGTCGAATGCCATAACACATTGTTCTCAATCCAACGTGATCAAACAAGCTCATTATCGCAAAAACTCCTTTGAAAAGAAGACATAGCAACGGCCTTTGAAATAGTATGTTAATCCTGGCAGATCTTGTTGTAGAGCTGAAATCAAAGAGGACAAAGGCATTGATTAAAATGTCACATATATCACAGAAATCATCAGTTGAAAGGTGGTCGATTAGCTGTTCGTCACATTTTTTTTCTTAAAACTGTGTTTTGCATCATGTGCATCATGTCACGAAATGTTAAACCTAATGGTTTCATCAAGTAACATTTAAGTCGTGTTGCCTCTCTGAAAGACTTGTTAAAGTCCTCAATGATCCCAGCCAGACTGTCGGGAAAATACTAATGTCTGGTCAGCCTCACAAAACAGTAAATCATCATAATCATCTGTCAAGGAAAAGTTCTCATAGCTGCTCACCTTAAGACCCAAGAGGCTGTAAAGCATCCTTCAACTCATTTCTGACAGCAGACTATCCGGAGACTTTACTTTATATGCCGGAACTCATTAGGACAGTCTACACACATTTTTCAAAGCCACAGTGAAAATGGTCCGGTAACTACCTGCCAGTAACAAACCGCAGCTGTGGAGCATATCCAATGATTTACTGACTGCTCGACTGTCAGATTTCCTCAGGAGTGTTGAAATGAAGTGAAATATTTGAAAAAGTAGTGGACTGAATGAGGATTTTAGATAAAATGCAAATATTGTGCACCTGTGTTCTTTTAGCTTTTTGCTAGCCACATGCCAGCAAAAGTGTCCATGTCTTCAGTAGCTTTGTTAACTCTCTATAGAGCACTTGTTTAAATACTGTACAAGGAAATTAAAATATAGATTCAATTCAATTTTATTTGTATAGTCCTATATCACAACAAGGTTGTCTTAGAGGGCTTAGCAGAGTCAATATGATACACAGTCAGAAACAGTAGGTGAATTAGATGAAGTTCATGTCCTGGGCATCCCCCATCCTTATACCCTCCATGTCAGCAAGGAAAATGAGAAACCTTGGTCAGGTCAGGGTAGTCAGGAGGCTGCGGCTGAAAAATACCGTGTGACTAGTGATGAAAGGACTAGTCAACTAGATATTACAATTAGAAAAGAGAAATAAAGACAAGTGGTAGGTAGAGTGAGAAACAGGGGATAGGACTCAGTGGCTGTACTTCCCCCAGCATTGTAGCTTCTAGTGCAGCTTTGACTGAACTGTGAGTCTAGTCTGATTTCAACTAGCCCGACCATAAGCATTGTCAAATAGGAACGTTTTTAGTCTAATCTTAAATGTACGGACTGCATCGACTTCTTTAATACTGGCTGGAAGCTGATTCCATAAGACAGGAGCTTTGTAGCTAAAGGCTCTAGTTCCTACTGTACTTTTAGAGACCCTGAGAACTACCAGTAGACCTGCATTCTGAGAACGGAGTGTTCTGTTCGGGCGGTATGGAACCAGAGCATCGATGAGATAAGATGGCCCCAAACCATTAATGGTCTTAAATGTAAGAAGGAGGATTTTAAATTTAATTCTAAACTTGACTGGAAGACAGTAAAGGGCTTGGAGCACAGGGGTGATGTACTCTCTTCTATTAGTTCCTGTTAAAAGTCTTGCTGCTGCGTTCTGGACTAGCTGAAGACCTTTTAGGGAACTTTTAGGACAAGCTGCAAGTAAGGAGTTACAGTAATCCAATCTAGACGTAACGAACGCGTGAATTAATTTTAAAATATTTCTAATTTTGGCTATGTTGCGCAGGTGAAAAAAGGCTGTTCTGCAGGTTTGTTTAATATGAGCTTTTAATGATAAGTCTGGGTCAAATAGAACTCCTAGGTTTTTAATTGTGGTGCTGGAGTCTACACTTACATTGTCCAGAGTGACAATCTGGGCAGTTAGAGAGTCACACTTAATAATGTAAGTATGTCGTAATGTTGCGCAATATTAGTAATGAAATGCTCATAATTGTGCCCAGAAAAAACAACAACAAAAAAACATATTGCTTTTACATCACTTTGAAGTAAGAGGACATCACTATTCTTTTTAACGGGCATTTACACAGTAGGTTTCTGTTAGGGTTTGTTCCCTCCTAGTGTGGCTTGTCCCTGTGATTACCCATTGATTTTACCTGTTGTGCCTGCTTCTTGGGTGTGGACCAATCCGCTGCCTCTTCTGTCACCCACCTGTGCCTCATTGTCTCGTCATCCCATGCCTGTATTTAAGTTCCTGATGTGCTGTCTGTTCTTTTTGCATCATTGTTTATTTGTAAGTCCAAGACCTCGTGTTCAAATTCCACTAAAAAGTAAGTTTTGATACCTCTTCGTTTGGGTTCCCGTGGTCTTTTGTTTTGAACTTCGTATTTTTTGTAAGCTCCAAAAAAAAAAAAAGAAAAAAGAAAAAAAAAGCATTTTGAGTTCCCACAGACCCTGCCTTTTCTTGCCTTTTGTTTTCCCTGCGATTGGGTCCACCTCTACCTTGAAACCTGACAGTTTCTTGTTATCAAAGTGTTCCCATCAAAATGTATAAGGAAAAGGCTGAAGTTAAGCTTGAGTTATGCTTCCGCGTTGCGGTGACGCCGTGGCGACTACGGCGTCAATGAGCATTCGATAGTTCTGCGGCAAGGGAACGCGTTGCTCTGTAATTCACCGCCAACCCACTAGAGGGGTGTGGCGTTGTGTTTGTACGGTTTGGAGTGACTCTTGTCGACTTCCTCTAGTTTTCTTCCGGTTACACAGCAACGCCAACAGAGATGAAACGCTTGAACGGGATCTTCAGCTCATCAACATTGAACAACTAATTTGATCATACTGTAATGTCCGTAACTAAGCGCTGGTCCTTTAAGAGGCGATCAAACTCGAGAGCGGTGACATAGCAGGAAGCGAATGGAAAGAACGGGAGAAAGCGAACGTTAGCGGTCACATGTTGTGGCAGCCCGCTATTATTTTGTTATTTCTTTATTTTATTGTTGCCACGATAAAGTGGGGAATGCCATCATCGACTCTTCTCCTCCTTCCCCCCATCCGGGGCTATTATACAAATGTTGAGGCGCAGGCGACGCAGAAAACTGTTGCGGTAGAAGCCAGCAAGCTGCGTTGTCCAGCGTTTTGTAAACATGTTATGATAAAACACCGAGGCGCTCTCGATCGGTGATTTATCAAGTGTGTGAACTGTCTTGTTAAAAATAAAACATTAAAAGAACTCTATTGACACTAAACCTGTACTTTATTCTTCATGTACTTGAAGTATGACATGTAAATAAGTCACATACTCACAGTAAACATATGTACAGACTAAATAATGAAGTGCACCAACCAAAAATATGTCAGGCTTTTGGCTGACTGGGCCACCGCTTGGAGTGGCCATTCACTTTCAAACGCACACATACAGTGGGCCAAATAAGTATTTAGTCAACCACTAATTGGCAAGTTCTCCCACTTGAAAATGTTAGAGAGGCCTGTAATTGTCAACATGGGTAAATCTCCACCATTAGAGACAGAATGCGGGAAAAAAATCCCAGAAAATCACAGTTTGATTTTTAAAGAATTTATTTGCAAATCATGGTGGAAAATAAGTATTTGGTCAATACCAAAAGTTTATCTTAACACTTTGTTATTTATGTTGAGATCTGGAGACTGGCAAGGCCACTCCAGGACCTTGAAATGCTTCTTGCGAAGTCACTCCTTTGTTGCCCTGGCTGTGTGTTTGGGATCATTGTCATGGTGAAAGAACCAGCCACGTCTCATCTTCAATGCCCTTGGTGACAAGGAGATTTTCAATCAAAATCTCTCGATACATGGCCCCATTCATTCTTTCCTTGACATAGATAAGTCGTCCTGGTCTCTTTGCAGAAAAACAGCCCCAAAGCATGATGTTTCCACCCCATGCTTCACAGCAGGTATGGTGTTCTTCGGATGCAATTGAGTATTCTTTCTCCTCCAAACACGAGAACCTGTGTTTCTACCAAAAAGTTCTATTGTGGTTTCATTTGACCATAACACATTCTCCCAGTCCTCTTCTGGGTCATCCAAATGCTCTCTAGCGAACCGAAGACGGGCCTGGACGTGTACTTTCTTCAGCAGGGGAACACGTCTGGCAGTGCAGGATTTCGGTCTCTGGCGGCGCATTGTGTTACTGATCGTAGCCTTTGTTACTGTGGTCCCAGCTCTCTGTAGGTCATTCACTAGGTCCCCCCGTGTGGTTCTGGGATTTTTGCTCACCGTTCTTGTTATCATTTTGACGCCACAGGGTGAGATCTTGCATGGAGCCCTAGATTGAGGGAGATTATCAGTGGTCTTGTATGTCTTCCATTTTCTAATAATTGCTCCCACAGTTTTTCTTTACACCAAGCGTTTTACCTATTGCAGATTCAGTCTTCACTGCCTGGTGCAGCTCTACAATTTTGTCTCTGGTGTCCTTCGACAGCTCTTTGGTCTTGACCATAGTGGAGTTTGGAGTGTAACTGACTGAGATTGTGGACAGGTGCTTTTATAACGATAATGAGTTAAAACAGGTGCCATTAATACAGGTAACAGATGAAGCCTCGTTAGACCACATTAGAAGTTGGACCTCTTTGTCAGCCAGAAATCTTGCTCGTTTGTAGGTGACCAAATACTCATTTTCCACTCTAATTTGGAAATATTTAAAAATCAAACGATGTAATTTTCAGGTTTTTTTTTTTTCACATTGTCTCTTATGGTTGAGGTCTACCCATGTTGACAATTATAGGCCTCTCTAATGTTTTCAAGTTGGAGAACTTGCACAATTGGTGCTTGACTAAATACTTATTTGCCCCACTGTACTTGTCTCGGTGGTGTTTCCATTTTTTTATGGAATCGCTGACCTTGCCATTTGGCAATCTTTATAATATCTTGACGAGACTTGCTATTCGATGATACTCCCGTCGGCTAGGTCTGTTTTTGCATGTAGCAAAACAATGTTTGACAATGGCGTTTTTTTGAAATTTGAAAACAGTCTGAGCGGACCAATCACAGTACATTTGCGCCACGTCGCCATGCGCTGACGTCGCACAAGTTAAGATTTTCTTGAAGTGCATGAAACGCTACGGCGGAGGGTCATAAATCGAGTCTGCCTTGACGGCGCAGGTCTGCCGCAGAAGCATTAACTCGGCCTTTATGAGTCAGCATCTCTAGCTAGCCAATTGCTTGCTAGCTGTTACTTGAGCTTTCAGTCAAAAGCATAAGTTGGGGTTGGTTGTCATACCATTACTCATAACCATGAACAGTGCTTAGGATTCAAAGATGTTTTTACTAGTATAGTCACTGTACACGGCTCATGAGAAATTGTGCGATTTGGTTTGACTTGACGCTCTGACTCGGCTTCACTTGACAACTTTGTGACTTGACATAACCTTGCGAATAGTCTCGACTTGCCAACAACAAGAAAGACTTTGGACTTGGTTGAAGCTCGGACAAAACAACTTGCAATTTGCTAATGATTCCTCGTGCAATTATTCTGGTTCTGGTATTTTTCAGCAAGATGGGTTATAAGCCTGTTTCCTATCTTCAGAGGTGTTGAATGTTCTCAGTCTTGAGTGGAAGTATATAGTACTGTGTGTGAGACTTGGCTCTTTCAATGGCTTATCAGTACAGCAGTAATATTTGTCATTGTTTGACTAAAATATGGCTGTGAGTATTGCTGTTGTTACTGATATAGGTTCTTAAGAAACAATTTCAATATAACACTTGTATTTGCTAAAAAAAGTACTGGATTACTTTTTCTTGCTTTCGAGGCTTATGCCTATGACTCCAAAGGAATCTTTATTGCCGTGATCAAGGCAATGTAATAAATATGTGACACATTCTTTGCTCAGATGAAGTACTCTCACTGTCTAGAAGAATCAGTTCATGGAGTTTGTTTGAGAATAGATGAGAGGTAGGGAAGAGAGGAAGAAATAATGTGGAATAAATAATAGCAGTGCTACTTGATTTGATAACATCGTTCCTGCGATAGGGACTATTTTTAAATTCTGATTGGTCCAAAGAGTTCTTGGAACAGTTGAGTTGTTTGTGTGGACCTTTTCTGTAGGCTCTGCTGATTTATGTTCTCACGTGATCTTGAGGATAAGTGTGTATACAGTACGTGAAGTAGCAGAATTCAGAAATTAGAATATTTCATGATTTGACGTACAACACACGTCCAATATACAGTATTCAAGGTGATGTTTGTCATCCACAGCTGACCTCCATACGAAGGGGAGCTCATGTCCAGTCCAAAGCGTGACTGGTGAGGTCACAGAGTGCTTGTCACATGACCAAGTCTGGCCCTTGTGTGTGGAATGCAGGTGCTGTGTCTGGCCAGTGTTCATGCCACACGCTGATGTAGAGGCGGTCACAGTAGGCATACAGTGGCATAAAAAGGTTTGAGCACCTATGATAATTTGTAAGAATTTCCTTTTTAAAAAATGGATTGTATGGGTCAGCAATTTCAGTTAAATATCATTAGCCTCATAGCGTAATTGCCTTTCATATTCTAAATTTTAGGAAAAATGGGGAAAACTTTATTATTTCTTTTTTTTTTTCAAATACAGTGTATCACAAAAGTGGGCACACCCTTCACTTTTCTGTAGATGTTTAAGTATATCTTTTCATGGGACAACACTGACAAAATGACACTTTGACACAATGAAATGTAGTCTGTGTGCAGCTTATATAAAAGAGTTAATTTAATTTCCCCTCAAAATAACTCAAAATATAGCCATTAGAGGCGTGCGAAATTTCCGATTCTTAGATTATTCGCGATTTGGCCGTGGAAGTTTCGAGAACGATTCACAAACATCCAAATTCCGATTATTGAATTATACCAGGTAAAGCAGAACTAAAACACTGTCAGCGCGGTCTTCGGGACGCAATGAGGAACGGACTAGGCATGAGCCGGTTACCGGTTTCAAGGTTTACCGTTATGAAAACGTCACGGTTTCAAAACCACTAAAATTTTCCGTCATACCGTAGTACGGTATTCACTATTTTACAAGTCTCAAAAATGCAGCCAGAAGTATCTTGGAGCGGCAGCGCTCACCCCTCCCTCTCCGGTTGTTGATGTGTGTGTGTGTGTGTGTGTGTGTGTGTGTGTCAGTGACGCTATTCTGCTAAACACCAAAAAAGAAGCACTCCAAACAAAAGGTGTACTTTTCTTGAATTTATGTTGGTCTCAAACCATGGTAACTGAAATATACAGTTTTAAAACGTTGTACAATAGTATTTTACACATGTGAGTAGCTTCATTAACACAAACACAACAGAATGTCTGGAAGTCATCCATGGAAAAAGTTTGCCAAAAACAAAACACACATTTTCCTTTCAAATTCAAAATACAAATTTACTAAAAACTTACAAAGACGAATGTTAGCCTAGTCTTATCTGTGAGAGCAACTTCGTCGAGGTTATAAATCTCACGGCCACTGAGAAACAAGCTTGCCTTGAATGAAGGAAAAGGGATAACATCAAAGATCGCTAATTGCGGCAGATGATCTTGCCCTAAGCACAAATGTACTCTCGCTGGACAAGGAGAGGTCTCACTCCCAGTGTTTTTAGATGAAACCTTTACACAACAACATTCACATTTTAACAAACGTATCCATTTTTAACCTATTAACTTATAAATTCTGCGTCTTTTTAACACAAAGGCATGACATGTAGACTAGAGTTGACACAGTGGCTGAAAATGGCGAAACTTCACTTGAGCTTTTGCCCCCTCCAAAAAAAAAAAAAAAAAAAAAGTATAGTCAATATTTTTCAATTTTATTTAGAAGTGTTTTTTACTTTTTTATAGCAATTAATTTATTTCTTGCTCCAATCTTGAGCAACCTTAGCTGTGGATGTGGCTAGTCTATAAGTTCTATTTATTTTAATTTTATTTAAAATATTTTTTTCTTTCTTTATTTTAACATAATATTCATGTTCTAATTTGCAAATATTTTCTGAAAAATAAAAAAATCCCGGAAAAAAAGTTAAAAAACAAACAAACTTTTTTTAACCCATACCTCTCAAAATAACACATTTTGGAGCTATAATTGCAATACCGTGATACCGTAAAACCACGGTATTTTTGCTCACGGTTATCGTACCGTCAAAATCTCATACCGGCACATGCCTAGAACGGACCGAGAGTAAATATCATGTACAACTCATGCCGCTAAATAAAAAACAATAATACCTGACTGCGGCCGCCAGCTGCTTCAAACAATGCCCAGTTGCTAGTTGCTACAAACATACGAACACATACGGCTAGAATAGATATCACATATATGTAGAACTAGATGGAAAATGACAGACGACGCCAGCGTAAAAACATACAAAGAGAAGTAGATGCAAAATGACAGACTTGCCGTTTAGTAGTTGCCGCGTTGGAAACAGCCGCCATCTTAAAGCAGTAGACTTCTCTAGAAGGCTCTGTTGTAGCGAACCTAAATAATGTTTTATCTAAAATACACCTAAATCGGCAAAATCTTGACTTGAATCTATCTTTAAATGAAGAAACAGTTTTAAAACTTTGACATGTCGGAAGTAGACAGACGGGAAATTATGGAATAACGATAGCAACGGTTCATTCACATCATTAAATTAATTGAATGTAGTTTAAAGCTGCTGATTCAGAATGGGGACTTCATAGGGACAGCATTTAATTTACTGATTTTAATAGTTAACTGATTTTTACTGATTTTAACAGTTAACTTGATAATGAAATATTAGTTTGGTTTAGCCTGAGAGGATTTTTGAACAATTTTGGAACTAATGAACAACACATTAAAAGCCGGGGGGGGGGTGTCAATAATCCATTTATAATCGAATCGGAGCCTCTGAATCGTAATCGAATCGTTAGGTGCCCAAAGATTCCCACCTCTAATAGCCATTAATATCTAAACCCCTGGCAACAAAAGTGAGTACACAGAATGGGAACTACGTACATCCCTAAATGTCAAAATTGAGTACTGCTTGTCATTTTCTCTCAAATATCCCAAATATCATGTGACTCGTTACAGGAGTGCTGTCAGCATCCCTCCTCAAAAAAGGAAGTTATTTATTTTCATGGTGCGGGATTCACACATCCAAGCGGTCCATTTCATTCAGGAGCATAAAATACCATGTGAAATATGAAACTAACATGCTTTTTGGTGTCATAAAAGTCTGTGCGGAGTGTCACTCGCCGAATTAGCATAGCATTAGCGCTAGAATTAGCATCAACTTTAGCGTGGCAAGCATCGTCTTGAACGCTCGGACAACCTTTTTTAAACGTACAATTCGTGGCGTCCAAGTTAGTTTATAATTGCAAATAATGTGCCGTTTTACTGCTCAGTGGAGTTATCATCATGAAGTCGGCGTTGTCCTTGTAAATGCTACAATATGTGCTCGTCTGTCTATGTACATTTGAAGTTGTTGGGAACCTTTATTTTTGGACTAAAACTTTTGCATTTTACAGACAAATTTTGAGTAACCGTTGACTACAACAAGACTTAGTTTGTATGAGATTTCATCGGCTAAAACTGAACCAAGACGAACACATTTTGAGATGAAATATGACTAAGACTAATAAGTACTTTCATCCAAAAGACAAAGACAAACACTAATAGGGCTGCCAAAAACAACACTGCAGTGAGACAGGATGATGCAGCAGTGGTGTGAGAGCCGTAATATTATGCATAACACTCAATTTGGCACAAATATGACTTGGGCAATTATGCTGTGAGGCGCACGATCCATAAAATAGCAGAAAGGCACAGTAATATTGAGAGGTGGAAAAAAAGGGTTAATAGGTGGTACAGAGTGTGTGATAATCACTCAAACAAAATAATCCAGGTGCAACGATTTGGGTACCCTTAATTTGAATAGCTTTAGCACCAGTTATTGGAAGATTAATCATGTTCGGTGAGCTCGCTGACCCGTGACCTACAAACACAGGTAAAGCCAATAATGAGAAAGCTTTTTATGATGGCTATTTGCAAGTGTTTCTTCTCTTTGCACCTTCTCTAAAGATAACATAATTGGATTCTCAAGACAACTCTCAAATGACACAGTTGATGGGAAGGCAACAAACAGCTAATAAGTTTCCACTGTTGTTATTTAGTGAAAACATACACGTATCATAAAGAAAATATATTGACCTTAGGCCTGAACGATATTGGAAAAAACTATTGTTGCGATTTTTTTGAGGTGTGCAATATATTGCGATAGTAAAAAAAAAAATATATATATATATACATTTTTTTTTTTAAATTTTAAAGAAATTTTCACTAGATGACTTGAATAGCTGTTTGGAAATACTTTGCATGACACACCGTGACCACAGTGTATTCATATAATACCGTTTCATTTGTGAATGATTAAGATTGCTGTATTATTATGAAGGGATCCAGGAAGCCATGTCTGCACAAAATAGATAATTTATTGAACACAATATTTGACACTTCAACAGCAGCAAATACATTAAATGACAAATAAAAGAGCAGGTGCATTCGTCCCCTAAGTTTTTGACAAAATATAACAATAAATAAAAACTTCGGTAAAATAACAACAAAGTTGTAAACATATTTGAACAAAAATATTAAATATGACAAATAAGAGTTGTTCACAAACTATAACAATAAATAAAAACCTCAGTAAAACAATAAAGTTGTCAACATATTTGAACTTAAATATTAAATCTGTCAAATAAAAGTGCAAGTGCATTAGTCCCCTGAGTTGTTTCCACAAAATATAACAATATAGAACTGCAAAACTGCAACAAAGTTGTAAAAATATTTTAAAAAAATATTAAGTATCAAAACTTTATGTGCAGCTGTACTATAGTTATTTGAAAAATACGATTTACAATTAATTTAAATATAAAAGAAACAGAAACTCAATTGAACTTGTAAGTAATTGAACTGAATAACAGCAAATAACTGATGAATAACAGAACCATTTTAACTCCCAAATTTCCTGCCTTCCTGATAGCTGTCACATGAATAAAAAGAAAAAAAGACATTCCTGCAGCTGTGTTATGTATTTGTCTGCATATCGTCCACCTTCCTTGCTCAGCAATTCTCAACTGGGTCTCATAGGTTTTTGGCCAAGACTACTAGTTTATCCACCATTGCAGGCTTGAGACAAGAACGTTGGCACGTAACAATGTTCCCACCTGTACTAAAAAGCCTCTGATGGGAAGCTCGTAGCAGGAATGCATAGATACCTGTGTTTTAAATGGTCCCACATGTTCGACGGATTACTTCTTGTTGAGGCAACCACGGCGAGGCACTGTCAACAGGGCTGTTTTTTGTTCCTTATATTCTTGTCGATAGCCAAAATACTTCCAAAACTCCTTTTGGAGACAGTCTTCCCTATTCAACGTGTTGCTTGCTTTCATTTTGAAAACGGCCCCTCCTCCCTCCGCTCTGCTGTTCGGCCCCTCCTCCCTCCACTCCGCTCTAGCAGGGGAGGGGGAGGAGCCGATGACTGCGAGCTGGAGGGAATGAGAGGCTGTGCGCTCTCCTTCCCGCTCCTTGCTCAAAACAAACGTTTGTGGATTTAAAAAAATGAAATGAAAAAACTATCGCACGTCCTTGCGATGGGACTATTGCGCATGCGCACATCGCGATGGCGATGTTTAAACGATATATCGTTCAGGCCTAATTGACCTCACAATTGATTGTCATGCTTTAAAAATTGAAGGTCTTTTCTTTGGAACAATCCCAGTTACAGATCAGAAACATGTTCAGCAAAAATCATTTTCTTTCTCATTTGCAATGTACTAATGACAGTTTTTGCCAGTAACAAACAAAAACATTGACACCTAGGATTTATTATCCTGTGAGGTTTGCCCTCATTTACATGAAGTATACTTGAAATACTGTAATCTTCTAATTGAGTTGTGCAAATTGAACTGATTGTGTTATCACTGGCACGTACAAATGAGAAGATACAGTATGTCTAATTCTTTCATTATGCACGTACTGCAAGGGTGCATGTTTGCATAGGGACATAACACTAGCAACTTTTCAGGATGCTGAAATTGTCCCCACCAACTTTTAAGCAACCTTGTTTGCATTTTATAATGAGTTCAGATATATACTGTAGGTCATTTAGATTGTCTTCCCATATTTTGAAAGGATAGAATAGACCCTACCGTTATTAAGCTATTTTAATTCTGTTCCGACTTATATTGATCCCTTTTCATCTGCTGAATGTGCTGATCTGTTTTTTGCCCCTCAAAGGCACTTTTGATTGGCCCTGCGCCCTAAACGCACAGTCACACAGCGCCGACAGATTCATGTCGACAGCATGCCGCCTCTTCCACCCCCTTCGAGGGGGGGGGGGGTATTAGAAGTTTTTTTCGGCCAGCAGCAGCCACTGCAGGTAATGTAAAAAGTAGGGCTTTCAAACGATTAAAATTTTTAATCGAGTTAATCACAGCTTAAATCGCAATTCAAACCAATTACTTTACTTGACAATTTTTAAAGCTGTAACACACATATGAACACGTCTGTTTAAAACGACACGCATTTTAACAATAAAACACTGAACACAAAACGATTGGTGTCCAAAAGTCTATTTAGTCTGATCAATATGTAAATTTAGTATCTTAAATTAGTCTAATTTGCGTCACAAAAGTCCACTATCTTAAATGGTACGAATGCTAACGTATTTACGATTCTCATAGCAAATTGCTCACACTTAGCTCCACAAATTGCAGCTCTAAACTTAATTACAAATGCATACACAGACATATAATAGCTGAAGCAACTTACAGCCTTATGTGGGCCAAACCAGAGCGCAGCTATCCTTTATCCATGTGAGACAGCGAAGTGCTCTTGCATGGAAGCATTATTAAAAGACAGTCAGGCCAGACCCAACACTGCCACCAGTAGGCAGTTTATCCTCCACCATTAAACAAAATACAATACTTTTGGACTTTTTGGATAGTTATTTGGAATTTTTAAAGGGTTCTTTCGTGGAAATTCGGGTTACGTCGCCAGCTTAGGAGCGGAACTCGTTCGTAACCCGGAGACTACCTGTAGTTTATTTTTTTTATGGCGCCTTAAAGGCGCAACATTGAACAGGCCAGCATGATTGTAGGACTTCCGGCTGCAAGCTTATATGTGGTCGTTTGACTGTATTGTTACGTCTGATTGGATAATACGGTCATGTGATTGTTGTCGTCTCATTGGTGTAACTGATAGAGCCACAGTGGGTCTCTCTGGTAAAAAAAAAAAAAAAGTAAAATTTAATATATAGAATAAAGAGGAATGATGTAACAACTGTAGTTTGGCCCAAAGTAGCGGAGTAACAGTAGTTTCTTTTTAACGAAGTTACTCAACAAAAAGTAAGGACTACGTTGTGTCAAAACTACTCTTAGAAGTACATTTTTCTTCAAATGTTACTCAAGTAAATTTGTTACTACCAAAAGCGGATTTTAAGGGGGGGGGGGCAGGCCCCCCTGGTGGCCGAAAAGTGTCATTGCATGTAATTGACTTTCCTATTCTTGTATATAAAAGTTGTAAAGTAATAAAACTGCAACAAAAATGAATGAAATGAACAAAAATATATTTTTTTTATAATGGGTCAAAATAATTTTTGAACAGATCATGTGACTAGTAACTTAGACGGTCATTTGCTTTGCATATAATTAAAAATATATATATACTTAGGGGAGTGTAATCTTATTTTTCAAATGATTTTTTTTTTCTTTGATTGAAAATATTTTTTTTTAGATTGAAGCAACTTTTTGGGGGATTAAATGATTTAGACACAAATGTCCTAAACCAAAAAAGAAAACTTTTTCAATGAAAAATTAAGGGTTAAAATGCTTTTTTTTTTTTTTTTTTTTTTGATTGAAGTGATTTTTCTTTTTGAAAATATATATTTTTTGAAGCAACTTATTTTTTGATTGAATAATAAAGACAAAAAATGTCCTAACCAAAATGTGGCCCAAACACAAATCAACATTACTTCAATCACAAAAGTTGCTTCAATCAAAAAAAAAAAAAAAAAAAAAATCAACAATAAAAAAAAAAAAAAAATCAAAGAAAACTAGCTTTAAAATGCATTTTTTTGTTGGTTTTTTGAGTTTCAAATGTATTTTTGCATTCAAACTTTTTTTTTTTTTTTTTTATCGTAGTGACTTTTTTATTTAAGCAACCTTTTTTTTTTTTTTTTTTTTTTTTTTTTTTTAATTTTTTTATTTTAATTTTTTTATTTATTGATTGAATAATAAAGACACAAATCTACCTCCATATGACTCTGCCCCGGGAATACAATTTTTGACTGGGGTAACTACATTGGCACGACACCGGCGGGCGTACCATATTCAATGGATAACGATCTTGGCGAAAAGTATTGCCTAAGCAGCCTGATTTAGAATTCCCCTCAAGAAGGATGGGAAACAAAAAACGCTCATTGTCAACTTATTATTATAAATATTCTTGGAAGTTAATTTTATTGCTGACACTGCGTTTCTGGGTCATCAACATGTTGTGCCCCCACTGCCCCAAAAGTTAAACTCCGCCTATGGTTACTACCCACCTCTGCATAAGGATGCATGAAAAACAGTGTGCAAGTAAAGGTACAGTAGATTTAGCCTTACCTTAATATGGACAAAACTCATCATCATCAGTTCATTTTCAGGTCTCTGTTGTATTTCTTCAATGATTCTATTCTGTTTATTGATTGAATTCATGCACTGCGGTGTCCCACAAAAAAAAACAAGTTCAGTCACAAAGCAATCACGAGTGATTTTAACAATGCTTTTCGATTGAAATGACAATGTGCACATTAAAAAAATGGTATTGTTTGTTGGTGTTTTAAAGGGTGGGGGACATTGGCTCACAAACGATCCTGTGAGATTGGAGCTGAGATTCAAACCCCATACCAAAGTGAGAAGCTGACGCAAGCTGGTATTTAAAAGTTGAGCATATTACTGCTGAGTGCGTCTTTTTCCGTCTTAATCCCTTTTTAAAAGGTCAATCGTGAAGCAACACAGCCACCACTAGATGAACTAAACTCTCTTGATGAGCCGTTTTAAAGGTTACGGCAACACTTAGTAAGTCATCATGCGAGCACTGATGTCATCAAATGTAATAATGAACCGATGCCGTTTGTAAAATTTATAGCACACTGTTGATTTATGCATCTTTACTCTGATGACAGAGGCATCACTGGTCACGAGAGTTCCGGCCCGACATCCGGCACGCAGAGGCCTTTTCTTATTGTGTCAACATTGCCAAACCTGTGCAGGCGTATGCACCGTATTTGCATTGAGTGTTTTGGGAAGGTTTTTGTTCTCGGGTAGAATTTAGACTTAGCTGGGCTTAGTGGCACAATCACCCGCATCACTCATTTTTGCAACCTTGGCATGGAAGTCAGTCCACTGTGAAATTTCTTATATGGAGTCTTTGGGTTTGAGCAAATAGGCTACTGTTGCACTTGTGTCTTAGTAGCTTTGGACATTCGGCCACTGGAATGAAAATGTGCTGGTCATGCAAACCCTACTTTTCCCTAATCAAAACCTTTTTCGAAGCTTCATGTACAAAACATCATTATTTGAATTTATAATTTTGTAATTTGCTACAGGCTGTTATTACTGTGGTACTGATGCTTCTCCCCACATTGTGAAAAAGTAACTTGGTGATGAGGCAGTTGTTTTTAATCAATCATTCGCACACCTGGTTTTCAATAGTCATATTTGATTTTGTCAAAAAAGTAATTTTCTCTTGCTTTTATTCTCATCAATCTAAGGAACAAAGCATATTTCTCACCGCACTGCTGGTGTGCATCCAAAATGTGCGGTTTTAA
Organism: Corythoichthys intestinalis; assembly: GCF_030265065.1. Taxonomy (NCBI): domain Eukaryota; kingdom Metazoa; phylum Chordata; class Actinopteri; order Syngnathiformes; family Syngnathidae; genus Corythoichthys; species Corythoichthys intestinalis. The sequence continues at coordinate 13,356,534 of NC_080402.1, forward strand.
TTTCATTTTATTTAATATTTGAGCCAAGTTTGTTGATTGCTTTTATTCAGTATTACATTTTTTTTCATTCTTGCTATAGCAAAAGGCGGACTTTTTCTTTATAGAACAAGTAAAGAAATGGCTACATTGTTACTAGGGCTGTCAAACGATTAAAATTTTTAATCGAGTTAATCACAGCTTAAAAATTACCGTATTTTTGGACTATAAGTCGCACCTGAGTATAAGTCGCACCAGCCATAAAATGCCCAACGAAGAGGAAAAAAACATATATAAGTCGCACCGGATTGATTGTAAGTCTCATTTTGGGGGGATATTTACTTGATAAAATCCAACACATAGAACATGTATGTCATTTGAGGGCCTTGAAAGGTGGAAAGGCACTATACAAGTATAACACCATTTACCATCTTGAAAGACAATTTAAAATAAAAATACAATAGAGAAAAACATGCTGAATAAGTGTACAGTATGATGTTGTTACATGACGCATGAACAACAAAATGCAAACGTGGCCAGTATGTTAACCTAACATAGCTATTAAGAGTTCTTCAGATAACTATAGCATAAAGAACATGCTAACAAGGTTACTAAACCATCAGTGTCACCCCAAAACACAAAAATAACATGTAAAATCATATAATAATGTGTTAATAATTTCACACATAAGTCGCTCCAGAGTGTAAGTCGCACCCCTAGCCAAACTATGGGGGGGAACTGACTCATAGTCGGAAAAATACGGTAATCGTAATTAATCGCAATTCAAACTATGTCTAAAATATGCCATATTTTTCTTTAAATTATTGTTGGAATGGAAAGATAAGACACAAGACGGATATATACATTAAACGTACTGTACATAAGTACTGTCTTTGTTTATAATAACAATAAATCCACAAGATGGCATTAACAATATTAACATTCTTTCTGTTAAAGGGATCCACGGATAGAAAGACTTGTAGATAAATGTTAGTACAAGTTATAGTCATTTTATAATAAAACCCCTCTTAATGTTTCCGTTTTAATAAAATTTGTAAAATTTTCAAACAAAAAAATTAACTAGTAGCCCGCCATTGTTGACGTCGCCGAGCGAGACGTCACATGGGTTCCCTGCCGTTCTTCCACAGTGTATTTAACTACGCAAGATAGTGATTGAAATACACAACAAGGTGTCAATTACTTAGAAATCAAGCCAATGAGTGTGTTTTGTTCCTCGACTGATGCTGTAGTTCCCATTCATTGTACTACTTGAGTGCTGGCTTCACAACATACGAGACCTCTGATAGTTTGTCTATTGTGACTAAATATAGCCGTCCAGTGTATTTGTTGAACTAAACGAAATGTTTGAATAGAGTTTGACCAAAGTCTGAGTAAGTTTTATGTGTATTATGCATAGCTATTTTGTTTGGGAATGCCAGTTCTCTTTGCACCGTTGTTTAACTGTGTGAGAATAGGGCCTCATTAATACAGATTGAAGCACTTTTCTTTTTGTGAACATTATTTTATTTGAGAGGTATTATTTTTGTTGTGCTTTTACTAAATGATTGTTTGTTGTGAAGGTGTTGCCGAAGCTTATGCCAATAAACGGCGCGGTCCAATGAACGCCTGTGTCCACTCACCTTTTGTAATATTCTGATATAGAATTATCCGAGGCACCCAGAAGTGCATGCGGCGCCAATGTTGTTTATTCACATGATGCAGGAGTGAGTTAGAGTTACGGCCTGCCTGGAGCCGTAAGCTGTGTTAATATTGAAGCTGAATGTGCTAATGAAGAAACAAAGTGCCAGCACGTCGCGTGTGGTATACCTTTGTTAAGAAAACCACAAAACAAGACACCTTTCTCTGCTTCTTAGCTCTCAAGTGCGTCATTGTAATCTGAGGCAATGCATGAGCGGGTCATTCCCCGTATCCGTTAAATGCGTCAAATATTCTAACGTGATTAATGAAAAAAATTAATTACCGCCAGTTAACGCGATAAATTTGACAGAACTAATTATTACCTCGATTCAGTGACCTCCCCACACCGTACACTGCAACTACACTTTGAGCAGCTGCATATTGGCGCGAGCCAACAGGGGGTGCCTTCACAAGGATTCCCAGTCAAATTCACTCCCGTTTTTTTTCCCCCCCAAGTCGTGTGTGTTAGAGCCAGTATGCCTCTGTCAGAGGTGAGTAAATGAGGCCAATTATATAGTTTGTATTCTGTGTTGATGAGACGTTACTACTTAGCACGGAGCGCTAAGCTAGTTAGAAATTATGCGAATCAATATCTTAAATTGTATTGTTTTGGAGAAGCATATTAGCACGTGAGTTATTGTTAGATTGTTAAGTTGTCTTATTTCTTTTTATGAAGAAGCCACACACTTAAGCCCATTCATACAACAGTTCAAAGTCACTCAAAGTCCCATTCAAACTGTAACTTGTCAAATGAGAGTGTGCTATGAATTTGGATTATGTTAATGAACAACTGTTCATTACAGTCTGCCTCCTCTTTATTCGTTTTAGTTGTTTAGTTTGTTTAAAGAAAATAAGTGAGTCATTGACAAAATTTATATTAGTGCTTTGCCCACAAGAAAAAAAAAGTTAATTAGCAGCACTTTTTATTTATTTGAATGAACAGGACTTTTGTCTGATTTTTCTACTGAGAAATTCTCTCTATATTTTATACTCAGAACCTTTATTAAAAACCTTAAAAGTTGCAAGCACGTAAAACAGTACAGATTTAGACTAGAGTTACGTCAGGAGCTGTAATAAAATGTTATTATACAGTGGGGCAAATAAGTATTTAGTCAACCACCAATTGTGCAAGTTCTCCTACTTGAAAAGATTAGAGAGGGCTTTAATTGTCAACATGGGTAAACCTCAACCATGAGAGACAGAATGTGGAAAAAAAACAGAAAATCACATTGTTTGATTTTTAAAGAATTTATTTCCGAATTAGAGTGGAAAATAAGTATTTGGTCACCTACAAACAAGCAAGATTTCTGGCTGTCAAAGAGGTCTAACTTCTTCTAACGAGGTCTAACGAGGCTCCACTCGTTACCTGTATTAATGGCACCTGTTTTAACTCATTATCGGTATAAAAGACACCTGTCCACAACCTCAGTCTGTCACACTCCAAACTCTATGGCCAAGACCAAAGAGCTGTCGAAGGACACCGGCGACAAAATTGTAGACCTGCACCAGGCTGGGAAGACTGAATCTGCAATAGGTAAAACGCTTGGTGTAAAGAAATCAACTGTGGGAGCAATTAATAGAAAATGGAAGACATACAAGACCACTGATAATCTCCCTCGATCTGGGGATCTAGTGAATGACCTACAGAGAGCTGGGACCACAGTAACAAAGGCTACTATCAGTAACACAGGGACTCAAATCCTGCACTGCCAGACGTGTCCCCATCCTGAAAAAAGTACACGTCCAGGCCCGTCTGCAGTTCGCTAAAGAGCATTTGGATGATCCAGAAGAGGACTGGTAGACTGTATTATGGTCAGATGAAACCAAAATAGAACTTTTTTAGAAACACAGGTTCGCTTGTTTGGAGGAGAAAGAATACTGAATTGCATCTGAAGAGCACCATACCCACTGTGAAGCTTGGGGGTGAAAACATCATGCTTTGGGGCTGTTTTTCTGCAAAGGGACCAGGACGACTGATCTGTGAAAAGGAAAGAATGAATGGGGCCATTTTGATTTTGAGTGAAAATCTCCCTCCATCAGCAAGGGCATTGAAGATGAGACGTGGCTGGGTCTTTCAGCATGACAATGAGCCCAAACACACAGCCAGGGCAACAATGGAGTGGCTTCGTAAGAGGCATTTCAAGGTCCTGGAGTGGCCTAGCCAGTCTCCAAATCTCAATCCCATAGAAAATCTGTGGAGGGAGTTGAAAGTCCGTGTTGCCCAATGACAGCCCCAAAACATCACTGCTCTAGGGGAGATCTGCATGTTGGAATGGGCCAAAATACCAGCAACAGTGTGTGAAAAGCTTGTGAAGAGTTACAGAAAACTTTTGGCCTCCGTTATTGCCAACAAAGGGTACATAACAAAGTATTGAGATGAACTTTTGGTATTGACCAAATACTTATTTTCAACCAAGATTTGCAAATAAATTCTTTAAAAATCAAACAATGTGATTTTCTGGGGTTTCTTTCCACGTTCTGTCTCTCATGGTTGAGGTTTACCAATGTTGGACAATTACAGGCCTCTCTAATATTTTCAAGTGGGAGAACTTGCACAATTAGTGGTTGACTAAATACTTATTTGCCCCACTGTATTTTTGAAGGAACTAGTCAATAGTTTTGTCTCCACTGTTACTTACAACATGCCTAAGAGAACAAGATAATTGAAAAAAATGACATTTATCTGATTAATTAAGCGGCTAATTAATCGATTATAATTATAATCGTGAGTTGCAGCCGTATCACTAATATGCTATTAAAAAAAAAAAAAAAAAAAAAAAGCAACAATGATGCCACAAAAAACAAACGTGTGTGGTTGTGTGTCTGCTGGGTTAGGGCCGGTTGAGTTGTGGGTAGGGATGGGAATTGATAGGATTTTTACGATTCCGATTCCATTATCGATATTGCTTAACGATTTTATTCTTTATCGATTCTAATTTGGGGAAAAAGAACAAACGTTTTGATTGGCATCGAGTTTAATCAGAAGTCACAACCTTACAAACTCACAACGAGGTCAAAAGAGGCCCAAAGCCTCAATATTAACTGTGGCAATAAGTGGCAAATGAATGATTTTACCAAAACATTTTTCTAATAGAAATATGAAAATGAATGAATGAATGAATATTGGCATATAGGTCCTTTTTCTGCCGTTGGCAATATGTGTTAAAGCAGGGGTCCCCAAACTTTTTCCTGTGAGGGCCACATAACTTTTAACTGATGAGGGGCCGGGGTCAGTTGGAACAGAACACAGAAAAAGTGTAACGATTGCAGGAGTGCCGAAATGTAAAAAATTATTGCTTTTCAGAAAGCCGCAATCAAATAACCCTTTCTGGATTCTTTACAGAACAAAAGTAAATAAAATAAAAATAATAATATAATATAATGTAATATAATATAATATAATAATAATTAATAACACTATTAATCAAATAGATAATAACCAAATAACCCTCTCTGAGTTCTTCATAGAAAAATGCCAGAAAATAAATAACACTATTAAGAAAAAAAAAATTCAAAATGCTCTCTGGTATTGTTCAGGGGCCGGACCAAATGTGGGGGCGGGCCGTATCCCGCGGGCCGTAGTTTGGGGACCCCTGTTAAAGTGTATTATTTACCAGTATATTGAAATGCATTAGTTTTTATGGCGCTTTCACGCTCAAGTGGGGGCGCCCTTGCGCTTCCTCACGCGAAGAAGAACGCGTTCACGTGAAGAAGAGCGCGCTTACACGCAAAGAAGAAATGCCGCATCCAAGCGAGTGAGCGAGTTAGTGAGAGAGGGGAAACACCGCTACGAGCCTACGTTCTTTTTTAATGTTTGTAAAATATCTCCAGAGGCAACGCCTGTATGTATCGTCTTTTGTGTTGTTGTTGTGTGCTTCCACTCGCGATCGGACACTTAAATCCAGTTGTGTAGTAGATTGAATGATGTGCTAATGCTAGCGAACGCATGCTAACCGTTTAGCTGTATTAGCAGCTAATCATCGCTGATTTACGTTGATGCAAACCTGTTTGTTATTGGGGACGAAATTGATTTGTTTCATTTCTATTTTTAGTTTCACTCTTCAAGTGATGGTTGAATAAAGTCAGCAAATTATACCAACGTCTTCTGTATCCTCATTTGGGAGTTTAGCTAGCTATATAGCCAGGACTAAGCCTTAGCGTCTCTGTGAGGACAGTCCAGTCTTATTCCCTCCCGATGCAATTATCTCCACCTTGCAAGACTGCAATTCGTTTTGTTGTAATTTTTCCTCGTGAAGTAAAGACACACTTTCGAGCGTTTGAACCTACGTGCTGTCATTGTTATGTTTACGGCTGCAATGCTCGTGCTAAACCATCGTAACCTTTCATTTTCACCCTCTTTCCTGGTGAAGAGTAGCCAAACTTTGAAGCGGGTGGTTCTTGGCGCCATGCTAGTTTGATGCGTCTGGACAACAAGACACGTCACAACGCAATATGCGTCTTTAGGAATCGTTAAAGGGATCGTTCAGGCTTTTTCATTGTGATGTCGAGGCCTCGAAACACAAGGAACCGGTTCTGAATTGGAATTGGATTTCGATTCCCATCCCTAGTTGTCGGGCGCCATTTTTCGTTTTTCATACCCTAACAAGAATGGGTATTTGCCCCCTAGCCCCCCCAAACAAATATGTATACTGCAGATAATCGTTATTATAATATCTGAGCACAGACTGACAGATTGGAGCTAGATTTTTTTTTTTTGTCTTGAGAAAGAACTTTCCAAATTTGAGAAGTAACTTTTTGCAAGTAAATCTGATATTTTATTACAAAATATAAAGAAATATTTCTAATAATTTAGGGGATCGTACTTAATTGCGGCAATGGAAGCGGACGTCTAAAATCAATACACATTTCTTTCATTGTAAGTGCATTCATTTAGAAGTAGGCCTTCTTGCGCAACTTTTTAAAAATCCAAGAATCTGACCATGACTATTCTTGCGATCATTAAGCAGGCTTACAACGACATAATCGTCATTGTCGTACTTTATTAATAATCTCATCCACCATCAGTTTCCAAGACAGCTTCCACATACGTTGCGCCACACCTTCCCGTAGGGGGCCGACCCATGCAGAGCATTGAGTTGGCTGTCACTCTTGACAAACTTAAACACACGCTATGTTCTAACGCCGGATTTAGGTGGAAAAAGGAAGGTTTTACTGCATACAAGCAGGAAGGAGTGTCTCGAGGGATTTGGTTAAGGGTTGAAGGTAATTGTTATATTAAACAGCACCATGCATGCACTTTAAAATGTTGTGAAAAGAATCAATGGAAATAATTCATGTAACTTTGGCTGGAAATATTTGCGTAAAATGAACGATCACTGCCCGTTTTTTGCTTTTAACCAAAAATCTAGACTGTTTTACATTCATATTTATATAAATTACGCAATTTAAGAATTTATTTACAAAAATTTTCAACTTAATAACCTCTGTTTCGTGACGGCCACCATGTTGGATTACACAATACCGTAACTTTTGCTTGAAATATTTGCGTAAAATGAACGATAACTGCCCGTTTTTTGCTTTTAACCAAAAATCTAGACTGTTTTACGTTCATAGCTATAGAAATTCCGCGATTTAAGCATTTATTTACAAGAATTTTCAACTTTAAAAGGTCATTGTTTTGTGACGGCCGCCATGTTGGATTTTGTATCGCTACACAATAATGGAATTCAACCTAAATAAGTTGTGATTCTATAGAGATAAATGAGAATGTTTATTTTGTTGAGAAAAATTAGATTCTTCATGCTTTCTAAAGTATAAAGTTTCTGATGTGAAAATTGAGTCATTTATTAGCTGTTGAAAACTTGCACAAAATTAAAAACATTAAGTTGCTATTTTGGGCAAAAAAATAACATTTTAAATATTGCTATTGATCCTGAAAATATCGGTGATTCTCTGCATTTGGTGATTTATGTGCATTTAGCGTAAAATTTGAGAATTTGTTATCCATTTTAAGTTTTGTTATACTTGTATTAAAAAAAAAAAAAAAAAAGTGATTTTATTCGGAAACGACTTTGAATTTTTTTATGGTGCTGCTCATGGAGAGTCATACATGCCTAAGGGAGGTGCCTGTTTTGGTTTTAGGTTGCTGGCGGCTTTGGTTTTGAAAATATTTGAATCTAAGTTTTTGAAAATAGGCCTCCTATGGATTGGCCCCGAGCCCCGTCAACTGATAGTGAAGTCCATGATTTAAACGGTTAATAAATATATTGCTATGCTATTAAAATGTCATTCATTTTTCAAATCGAGTCCCGCCCCTAATACGTGTCTGTATACTTTGTATACATACTGTACATACACAGAGTTTCCCGCTTAATATTTTTTATAAGTTGAGGACTATGAAATGCTAACCCCATGCACCAGTTATTTTGTATGTTGTATAATAACATATGTCACTCTGTCTCACGTACGCCTCCCCTCTGTTGGCACAAGTCTGAGTCTGACTTCATGCAAACACTACACTGCTAAGCACATCATAACATGGCAGGAGTACAAATAAATGGCATCATATCCATCCATGGTAGCTCAACCTCTGCTAGAGTTCGGTGGCAACATAGGACACACTTCCCTCCATATACCCGACATAATGGATCTAGCCCATCAACAGCCCACCATTATCCACTCGTTATTTCTCACACAGCCATTTTTAAGTCATGTTTTGCCGTGTGCTTGTTTGTTCTCACCGCGCGCCGGTGCTGCTAAAATGGCGCTCTGACTCAACGTGTTAATGGAGGGGGGGTGGGGTCTCGAGTTAAAAACGGCTGCCACCATTACATTAAATTACATGACACTGTTGAGACTCTCAATGTGCAAGTATCGATTTGATTTTGCGTTTTACATAAGCTGCTCTCATACATTGTTTCTTTTTGAAGCCATAATTATTATTGGTACTCTTTTGTTATCAGCATTTAGTGTGTCAACCACCAAACGTAATTTTCAAACTATGCTAAGAAAACAAATCATTGGACATGTAGATCTAAAAGTGTGATATGCTGGATCCCTGTTGCGGAACACAAAAGACTGACTGAATTACACGTTCAAACAATTATCTCATTCTTTATCTCGTTCCAGTACAATAATGAAGTACAGTTCAGTTATATTCAAATTAAACTCCAAAAGAAGTGTTTATTTTCAAATATTTAGGAACAACGTGGAGGTATAATATCATTGAAGAAATCCTTAATCCATTAATCCACGAATTATGATTTTTATTTTTTTAAACCCTTATACAGTGGGGCAAATAAGTATTTAGTCAACCACTAATTGTGCAAGTTCTCCCATTTGAAAATATTGGAGAGGCCTGTAATTGTCAACCTGGGTAAACCTCAACCATGAGAGACAGAACGTGGAAAGAAACCCCAGAAAATCACGTTGTTTGATTTTTAAAGAATTTATTTGCAAATCATGGTGGAAAATAAGTATTCGGTCAATACCAAAAGTTTCCCAATACTTTGTTATGTACCCTTTGTTTGCAATAACGGTGGCCAAATGTTTTCTGTAACTCTTCACAAGCTTTTCACACACTGTTGCTGGTATTTTGGCCCATTCCTCCATGCAGATCTCCTCTAGAGCAGTGATGTTTTGGGGCTGCCGTTGGGCAACACGGACTTTCAACTCCCTCCACAGATTTTCTATGGGGTTGAGATCTGGAGACTGGCTAGGCAACTCCAGGACCTTGAAATGCTTCTTACGAAGCCACTCCTTTGTTGCCTTGGCTGTGTGTTTGGGATGATTGTCATGCTGAAAGACCCAGCCACGTCTCATCTTCAATTCCCTTGCTGATGGAAGGAGATTTTCACTCAAAATCTCTCGATACATGGCCCCAATCTTGCGCTAAGAATTTTTGGAGGCAGTCTTTCAGGTCCTCAGCGTGTTCGTTTTCAATTCAGGTGAGACGGCTAGACTGGATTGCAAAGTAAAAGACTGGAGGCAAGAGATCATTACTGCGCAGTTTAATTTCAGAAATTTCTGGGTGCATTCAATGACAGAACAAAGCTGTGTAGAGAAATGCACGCCAAACAGGGAGCTCGGCGTTGCTTATATGCTGTACTTAAAAGGAGTTGTGTCTGGTTGGTGAATAACTCATCTTACAAAATCGGTCATGAGCCTTGCTGGTTGGCAGTCAAAAGTCCATGATTATTGTTGGCTGTTAAAGTCCATGATTATCTGAGGCAAAATTAACTGTCAGCGGTTTTCTGTGAAAAATAACTCCATTTATGGACATGATTGCATTAGGGGAGATGTATACTGACTTCAGAATGTAAACAGAGCACCTTATTACTCAAAGTTCGGAACGGTACATTTTTGATGTATCAATAAAGATTTGACTCACGCTGTTTGCAGAATAAGGCCTAATTATTCTGCTTTTCATGTACTAAACAACATTTGGGAGAAATGCAAGCAAATGAGTGCGAGAAATAATTAGTTTGTATGCAAAGATTGAAGAGCGCATCAAGCATCTTTCCTAAATACGTGCATATCGACATCTTCTCGCGAGCTCATGTGTTGAATAACTCACTGCTGTTTAGGAAACACTTGTCGCAAAATTTGTGATTCTGGTGCAAGCAGACAAGTGTTTTACATAAACACATGAAATATAATTAACTAGCACTTGTATCTTCTCAGCCGTGTAGCAGCTGGTGACATGCTTGGCCCCCTGCGCCCATATTTTGAAAGATATTATAAAAGAGATGAAGCACGATGAAAAGTTTGAGCAAACCCACCTGCTTGTTTGGATCAACGCTCGTCTTTGAAATGATGGCTTAAAGATGATGCGGTAGGTTTTCAATATCGGACTTTTCAAACAGTAAACTCCATCAAAAGTTGCGAAATCACGGTTGCCATGTTGAATTCGTTGGGTGGCAGCTTTTGCGTTGCAATTTAAAGCCAAAAGTCTATGTATAGATTAGCGGGATTACTCCTATAGGTAACATGTAACCATGGAAACAAAAGCTCTCTGGCTTTTAACAACTGTGCACACATTTTAATCCAATTTTGTCTCAAACAAGAACCATTCTCGATGTAATTATTTTGAGCAGACCTTTAACCAGACATTGACTGTTGAGCAGAGAATGCATCAAAAAAAGGAAAATAGCATAGCGTTGAGGTCCAATCCATTTTGACTTGAAGGGCTGACTGCGACCATTCATGTAGTCAAAATGGATTGTAGCTCTAGTGCCCTAGATGCCTCTGATACATGAACATTCACTGCTGGTCCTCCCACTTCAAATAATTAGAACACTGAAATGCCAGACTGTCAGGGCGTCTTTTTATTTATTTATTTATGTATTTATTTTTATGATATGTCGCAGGCACTTTCAGAAAAAAGTTAGGCACACCAGTGCAACCAATACAAAAAGTACAGTGCCTTGCAAAAGTATTCGGCCCCCTTGAATCTTGCAACCTTTCGCCACATTTCAGGCTTCAAACATAAAGATATGAAATTTAATTTTTTTGTCAAGAATCAACAACAAGTGGGGCACAATCGTGAAGTGGAACAACATTTATTGGATAATTTAAACTTTTTTAACAAATAAAAAACTGAAAAGTGGGGCGTGCAATATTATTCGGCCCCTTTACTTTCAGTGCAGCAAACTCACTCCAGAAGTTCAGTGAGGATCTCTGAATGATCCAATGTTGTCCTAAATGACCGATGATGATAAATAGAATCCACCTGTGTGTAATCAAGTCTCCGTATAAATGCACCTGCTCTGTGATAGTCTCAGGGTTCTGTTTAAAGTGCAGCGAGCATTATGAAAACCAAGGAACACACCAGGCAGGTCCGAGATACTGTTGTGGAGAAGTTTAAAGCCGGATTTGGATACAAAAAGATTTCCCAAGCTTTAAATATCTCAAGGAGCACTGTGCAAGCCATCATATTGAAATGGAAGGAGCATCAGACCACTGCAAATCTACCAAGACCCGGCCGTCCTTCCAAATTTTCTTCTCAAACAAGGAGAAAACTGATCAGAGATGCAGCCAAGAGGCCCATGATCACTCTGGATGAACTGCAGAGATCTACAGCTGAGGTGGGAGAGTCTGTCCATAGGACAACAATCAGTCGTACACTGCACAAATCTGGCCTTTATGGAAGAGTGGCAAGAAGAAAGCCATTTCTCAAAGATATCCATAAAAAGTCTCGTTTAAAGTTTGCCACAAGCCACCTGGGAGACACACCAAACGTGGAAGAAGGTGCTCTGGTCAGATGAAACCAAAATTGAACTTTTTGGCCACAATGCAAAACGATATGTTTGGCGTAAAAGCAACACAGCTCATCACCCTGAACACACCATCCCCACTGTCAAACATGGTGGTGGCATCATCATGGTTTGGGCCTGCTTTTCTTCAACAGGGACAGGGAAGATGGTTAAAATTGACGGGAAGATGGATGCAGCCAAATACAGGAACATTCTGGAAGAAAACCTGTTGGTATCTGCACAAGACCTGAGACTGGGACGGAGATTTATCTTCCAACAGGACAATGATCCAAAACATAAAGCCAAATCTACAATGGAATGGTTCAAAAATAAACGTATCCAGGTGTTAGAATGGCCAAGTCAAAGTCCAGACCTGAATCCAATCGAGAATTTGTGGAAAGAACTGAAGACTGCTGTTCACAAACATTCTCCATCCAACCTCACTGAGCTCGAGCTGTTTTGCAAGGAAGAATGGGCAAGATTGTCAGTCTCTCGATGTGCAAAACTGATAGAAACATACCCCAAGCGACTTGCAGCTGTAATTGGAGCAAAAGGTGGCGCTACAAAGTATTAACGCAAGGGGGCCGAATAATATTGCACGCCCCACTTTTCAGTTTTTTATTTGTTAAAAAAGTTTAAATTATCCTATAAATTTTGTTCCACTTCACGATTGTGTCCCACTTGTTGTTGATTCTTGACAAAAAATTAAAATTTTATATCTTTATGTTTGAAGCCTGAAATGTGGCGAAAGGTTGCAAGGTTCAAGGGGGCCGAATACTTTTGCAAGGCACTGTAAGTGTGAAGCCTTGGCGATATACACTCACCGGCCACTTTACTAGGTACACCATGCTAGTAACGGGTTGGACCCCCTTTTGCCTTCAGAACTGCCTCAATTCTTCGTGGCACAGATTCAACAAGGTTCTGGAAGCATTCCTCAGAGAGTTGGGTCCATATTGATATGATGGCATCACACAGTTGGTGAAGATTTGTCGGCTGCACATCCATGATACGAATCTCCCGTTCCACCACATCCCAAAGATGCTCTATTGGATTGAGATCTGGTGACTGTGGAGGCCATTTGAGTACAGTGAACTCATTGTCATGTTCAAGAAACCAGTCTGAGATGATTCCAGCTTTATGACATGGCGCATTATCCTGCTGAAAGTAGCCATCAGAAGTTGGGTACATTGTGGTCATAAAGGGATGGACATGGTCAGCAACAATACTCAGGTAGGCTGTGGCGTTCCAACGATGCTCAATTGGTACCAAGGGGCCCAAAGAGTGCCAAGAAAATATTCCCCACACCATTACACCACCACCACCAGCCTCAACCGTTGATACAAGGCAGGATGGATCCATGGTTTCATGTTGTTGATGCCAAATTCTGACCCTCCCATCCAAACATCGCAGCAGAAATCGAGACTCATCAGACCAGGCAACGTTTTTCCAATCTTCTGTTGTCCAGTTTCGATGAGCTTGTGCAAATTGTAGCCTCAGTTTCCTGTTCTTAGCTGAAAGGAGTGGCACCTGGCGTGGTCTTCTGCTGCTGTAGCCCATCTGCCTCAGAATTCGACGTACCGTCCGTTCAGAGATGCTCTTCTGCCTACCTTGGTTGTTACAGGTGGTTATTTGAGTCACTGTTGCCTTTCTATCAGCTCCAACCAGTCTGGCCATTCTCCTCTGGCATCGACAAGCCATTTCGGCCCACAGAACTGCCGCTCACTGGATATTTTTTCTTTTTCGGACCATTCTCTGTAAACCCTAGAGATGGTTGTGCAAGAAAATCCCAGTAGATTAGCAGTTTCTGAAATACTCAGACCAGCCCTTCTGGCAGCAACAACCATGCCACGTTCAAAGTCACTCAAATCACCTTTCTTCCACCTACTGATGCTCTGTTTGAACTGCAGGAGATTGTCTTAAACCATGTCTACATGCTTAAATGCACAGAGTTGCCGCCATGTGATTGGCTGATTAGAAATTAAGTGTTAACGAGCAGTTGGACAGGTGTACCTAATAAAGTGGCCGGTGAGTGTATATCGCAATGTAATTTTTTACCAGTATCGTTCAGGTCTATTACAAACAGCTATACATGTTATCTGGTAAAAATTCTTCAGGTTGTAATATCGCAATATAATGTCGTGCTATATTGCAAACCAACAAAAAAATTGCAATGATAGTTTTTTCCAATATCGTTCAAGTCTGAATTTTTTTTTTTTTTTTTTTTAGTTTTTAAGGGCTAAAAAGTAACAATATAATCCAGAAAATCCATTGCCAAAAGATATACAAACATATACATTTTATACTCTGCAACACTCATGGAAAAAGCGGAAGAGAAAGTACTGTAAAAATTACAGTGCTGTAACATGTTTGGAACTTTTGTTTTTTTTTTAAAAAAAAAAAAAAAAACTTTTTCGGTATCAGATCGGGGCTCTCGGCAGATTCTCAAAATCAGGTGACTCTGACTCGGGTGCAAAAATATGCGTTTGGAACATTCCTTTACGCGACCCACCTCTGACGCAAATGACATATGATGAATTGATCAGCTTTCTACTGTTAATCACTAATAGAGGCCTGATAGAATGGCTGTATTGTGTAAAATGCTAAATTATTGTTAGTTATGGCATCAGTTTGTGAAAGTTAAAACACGCCAGATGGGTTCTGTGAGAGCCTTGATAGGAATTAATCACTGGCAGCTAAGAGATAATTGAGATTTAGAAGAGGATTAAGGTCTTTTAAATAACACTTCTCAACAAATATTACTGGGACATATAATACACGAGTAGTAAGTCAAGAGGCGTTTATTATTCATCATCTAATTTGGGCTCAGGGCCCATATTGTTTGGAATTTTAGCATGAGGTAGCCCTGCAAATATCTGTTTTGACCAAGGTAATATGAATTTTTTGCTTTTTAACTACTGTTACCCATGCAGATTAATTGGTGTCTATTTGATTTCATGGTAAACTTCGTGATGGATGTCCGATTCATTTCAATTGGTAGGGCTGGATTTGAAGGATTATGTTCCAGTGCTTTTGACGGTGATAGACTTCCATACATTTCAAATGATTTGGATGTGTTATCACCATCAATGGCAGCCAATGAGTTGATGTAACGTATAATGTAAATGAGGTGATCAGGCAAGCTGTGGGGAATTGTCCATTTGAACCCTTTTCGTCCCATCTATTTATGCCAGCGACATATAGTGACCAATTCGCTTTTGCCATTCATACAACAAAGTATTAACATATTTTTCGGAAAATAAATCCGTAGTAGAAGTCCTACTACTAAAACCAAAACATCCCCACACCTTCTAACTCAGAAACAAAAGGCAACGATTCGTCTGCAATTGATTAATATACACTGCAAATTTATATCGTCTTAATCAGTTTAATTTTCTTAAATCTAGTCAAATAATTTTCTCCATCTTGTTATGAGGGTTAAAGACTAGTTAACAGATTAATGCATCAGATTATTCCACTTACTTTAAGTCTGTACTTCTCAAATAGTGGGGCACCCCCCAGAGCAATGGCGGGGGTGGCGCATGTGACCTCAGGGAACATACTATTTTTTGCCATACTTGAATAAAGTGTAGTTGCACATCCGCACCGGGGGTGGCAGTGGTGCTCTCATTATCAGAGTGTGTGCAGTATTTTTGAACCAAACAAGAGCATAAGTCCGTGGATAGTGACGTCACAGACCTCCATGTTAATTGTGCTTGCATTTGTTGGCGCGTGTTTCTTGTGACTTATTTTTCTACCTGTGCGCATCTGGGTCACTTTACTCTGCGCGATTATGTGATGTGTCATTTTTGGTCTTCTACGCATGCGCAACATTTTTCGGGCTGCGATTAAAAATGGTAGTCTGAACGAGCATGCAAAAAAAACAGATATGACAAAAAACCTGCGGTGTGAACTAGGGATGTCCCGATCCAGGTTTTTGCACTTCCGATCCGATACCGATATTGTCTTGCACTTCCGATCCGATACCGATACCGACCTATCTGAGCATGTGTTGAAGTTTAAAGTTATTTAGCCTCCTTACTAAGTTGTCAGACTCATGTTGAAAAAGGTTTTAGTACTCTTGATAACAACTAGCCAGCTGAATTAGGTGAGTTTGAATAACACACAACGGTTGGTAACAAGAAACTGACCAGTTTATTCAGTGACAAACACAAAACATTATAAATAACAAACAAAAATGGCATAGTCAGCCAGTAAAACGTGCAAATAATATTGTAAACTGTCTTAAAAAAGCAAAACACACCAACAACCTCAGTGGAAAATCCCACAAATCCCCCAAGCTATTAGATGCTTTTAATGTTTCGTGCATTAGTTACAAAAATTGTATAAAAAGCCTCTCAGGTTTAAATAAATGACTATTTCAGTATCAAGTTAACATTTTAAAACGGTAAATAAAATACTCAAGTCCCCATTCTGTATCAGCAGCTTTAAACTACATTTGATTCATTTAATTTTGCGAATCAACTGTTGAAGTTGTTAAAATTGCTCCCATTATTCCATAATTTCCCTTCTGTCTACTTTCGACATTTGAAAGTTTTAAAACTGTTTTGAAGATGGATTCAAGTCAAGATTTTGCCAATTTAGGAGTATTTTTGATAAAAAGTTAATTAGGTTCGCTTGGAAGGTTCACAACAGCCTACTAGGGAAGTATTCTGCTTTAAGATGGCGGCTGTTTACTAACACAACTAGTTTTCAATACTTCAATGTTGCTAACGCAGTCGAGTCTGTCATTTTGCATCTAGTTCTCTATACATATGATATCTATTATCTCCAGTAAAACGACGTTGACGTAGTTTGTAGCGGCTGTCAGCAGCAGTCAGGTATTCTTGTGTTTTTTATCCAGCGGCATGAGTTGAGCTAAAGCCGTGAGTTGAGCATTGGCATTACCCAGGTCTATGACAAGCATTATGTTTTCTTTCGGGACGCAATGCGGTCCGTTTCTCATTGCGTCCCAAAGACCGTGCTGTGTATTAGTTCCGCTCTACTTGACATATTTCAATAATCGGAATTTGGATGTTTGTGAATCGTTCTCGAATCTGCAGCGGCCGAATCGCGTGTTGGATGGTGCGTCTTTACTCATGTGAGATAATGGCTCGTCATCCAGAATGAATTCTTCGGCAATGAGTCTTGTTATTCCCTGGGCTTTGGGACTATTGAGTGCCAGTTTGTCACGCATAGCAAACGTTTCTGCCAGTGTTAGTTGCGTAGGACCTTTCTTTCGTCTTTGGTTTTCTTAACATACTCCTCATATTGTTTGTGGTGGTATTTCGCTAAATGCTTGATTAGGTTGGTTGTATTAAAACTTCTTACAGCTTTACCACCACGGTTGACTTTATTGTGGCATATGTTGCACTCTGCCTCTTCGTCTTTGTCGTCCTTTAAGGTGAAATGATCCCACACAGCTGACCTCTTTACCGATCTCGGTAAATTGGGAGACGGTAATGTAAATGTAGTGTGTTGAAGATGTGCTGTAAAATGCGGACCGGATTTTAGGGAAACCGAAGCAAAAACTGGAATGGATTATGTAAATCGGTGTGCTGGAAAACCAGGACCGGACTTTTAAAAAAAAAAACTGGATCGGAAGTCTGGATCGGAATTTTTCATTCAGTGGTGGCCGATCCGATACCGATGCACATTTTTTTGCCCATATCGGCGTTCCGATCCAAATATTGGATCGGGACATCTCTAGTGTGAACCTAGCCTAAAAGTCTGGGAAAAATACGGTGTGTATTCAAGCAAACAGGCCGGGATTATGCAAGAAGTCTAAATTTATAAACAAATTGAGACAAGATGATCATTAATTCAGTAGATTTTATTTTATGACATTTATGTTCGGCGAGGTGCATTTCTCAAAGTAAAATATGTGACATAGACGACTAAAGGTCAGGACAAACTGGGTTGGAGAGACACGTAATTGGGTAGCACCTCTCCATGTGAATCACGTAGAAAGTGAATTCCCCACTGTGGAAAACCTCATGCTGCACTCAATCTAAACTGCCACCAAAATTTATGTGGAGTTCACAGAAGTGACCCACATGCTGCATTCAGATGCCTGATGCTGTAAACTTGGCAGCCCAGTGACAAGCATTTAGGCAGACTGTCTTCATCCAGGAGCAGATGGTGCTGTTTTGCTCTGAAAGAGTAGAGAGGACATACCGCCCATCTCATCAGCTCCCATGTATTTGTTACCCTGCGTGAGGATAGTAGGCGGTCAGCATTGACAGATGCTTACAATTAGGTGCCGTGTTCTTAGGGCTGCCACCGTCTTTTTGAATAAATTGCTGTCAAAGTATTGGAAATGATCCCACCATGGCCTTACACTTATAGCACCTTGGGAAAACAAAAACAGTTAATGAGCTCCACTGCAGCTCAAATGTCTGCAACCTAAATAAAGAACAATGACTTTTTTTCCCTTTCATACTGCTGAGGTTGATCATGTGATGGAGTGTGACATTCACCAGCCAATTTGCTGTCACTGCTGCCAATGTGGTTCAAGGTAGAGAATGCGTGACCCCATTCAGGCTGGATGTCTGCCAAGGTCAAGCACAGCACGTCGACATTAATAACTGTCAGGGTGACAGCAGGCTGCCGGTTACTTGTTGAGTATTGGTATTTAGCTACAACGAATAGATGGACATAATTATAGACCATTAAACATGTCCCCGATCACAATATCTTTACAGGATTGGAGTAGCGTGAAAAATAATGTTTTGAAATGTATCTATTTTAGTGCTGCAACGATTAATCGATTAACCCGAGTATTCAATTAGAAAAAAATATTCGAATTAAATTTTGTTGCTTCGAGTATTCGTTTAATTAAAATGGCGCTTTAATGGTTTATTTTGAAAGTGTTTGCATTTAGTTTAATTGATTAGGGTGGCTACACTGCCCTCTGGTCTGACTCTTTTCACATGGCTGAATCCAACTGCTCCCTGTTAAGACAAACGTAAGTTTTTGTTTAAGCTGATTTTTTTTTAATGCATTCATAATTCAGCTTATTGGTATATTTAGCTGTTTTTTTGTGGGAATGTGTCTGAACCATTTTTTAAGAGCATTGTGAAAAAAAAACATTAGCATTTTATAGCATTTAAGCTAGCAGACTTTTCTAGTTAGTTAGCCAGTTGTTCTTTTGTTGTACATAGATCCTCATTTAAAAAAAGTTTTTATACCGTTTGAGCCTAGGCTCAGGTATTTTAATTTTTCATGTTCCTTATCCGATTACTTAATTATTCGAACTAACTAGTCCATCGATTAATCGACTACTAAAATATTTCATAGCTGCATTCCTAATTTTATTTTTTTTAAATGGTGATAGGTAATTCAGTTTTACTTGCACTGCGTAAAATCTGTATTTATAAAGTCCCACTGTCACCATTTTCCCCAAACCAAATAAATGACTGAATCTTATCAAAGGTATTCAAGAACAATTATAAAGACTCACTCATATCATAGGCTTCATGATGATATTGACGAGACATGGGGTGCAAGGCCGATTAATAGGGGGCCTATCTCCATCAAAGGTGACCGAGTGGAAACACAGACGAAGAGCTTTTTACGTTGAAGATTCTTGTGAATAAATGCGTAAATCCCTCAATTCTTTATAGATATGGATGTGAAACCGTCTCGAGTCTTTGTTAAAAGAGCAAAGAACTTGGCTGTTATTATTTATTTTACGTAAATATGTTGAATGTGCTGCTAGTCTGTAAGCCACTGTAGCGCCGCCTTATCACAAAGAGCTTTTACCGTTGAAAATTCTGGTGAATTAATGCGTAAATCCCTCAATTATTTATAGATATGGATGTAAAACAGTCTCGATTCTTTGTTAAAAGAGCAAAGAACCGGGCAGTTAGCATTTATTTTACGTAAATATGTCGAATGTGCTGCTAGTCTTTAAGCCATTGTAGCGCTGCCTTATCATCACAAAGAGCTTTATCCGTTGAAAATTCTTGTGAATAAATGCTTAAATCCCAGAATTTTTTATAGGTATGGACGTGAAACAGTTGTATTTTGGTTTCATCTGACCAAAACACATTCTCCCAGTCCTCTTCTGGATCATCCAAATACAGTTAAGTCACGGTTCGGTACGATTTTCGATACAATTCAATACATTTAATGCTCTGAAACAGAAAATACAACTGTTATTATTATTATTATTTTTTTATATTATTTTATTTTTTTATAAGTATAACACCATTTACCATTTGCTAACAAGCAAAAATAACAGTGCCATCATATAAGCAAGCATTTTAGTGCATAATATTTATGTGCTTACTTCTTGCTGAGCTGTAGAAATTTTGTATATAAGTGCTGAGAACAATCTTTACTATTTGTAAAGTGGGGCACACTGTTGATTGCTGCAGCTCTCTTAGCAGCTATATTTACCATATAAGCAAAACATCCTATTTGTGGTCCGAGTCCATCTGTAACATGTACTGAATTAACAGTATTTGCAGCATTATCTATAGTCACTGGTATGGATTGATTTGGCCTGCTTAACTTCCATTCAGTCATGGCGGTTTCTAATTCATCAATGTAGTATATGGACTACGCGTCGCTCTGGGCTCTCGCAGCTAGTGGCATGGGATCTAAAGTAGCACATCTAGGTTTCTATTTGATGACATCTAGTGTGTGCGCGCGAGAGTTGGCATGGGATCTAACATAGGACATCTAGGTTGTTATTTGATGATATCTAGTGTGCGTGCTGCGCCGCTAGAGTGTTTTCTGGCCACAGAAGTCACTTCTGCTCATTACTGCACAACACCAGCATATGACATTCGACTTTCATAAACAGAACGAGTTTGAAGTGCGCCGCTCTTCATTTGCCACTCATTGTTCATCATGAAACCATGAGTTTGCTTAGTCTCCCACGGTCTTAAGCTTTCTGATCCCATCGGCGCTACAACAACAGGCGTTAGCTGACGCATGCTAATCGTTTGTGAATGCCATGTTAGAAGAGCAGCGTAACATCGCGGATATGCGTTGTAGTTTACAACCTTAACATTGAAAACGAAGTTGGTAATTTCGAGACAAAGACATACAAATGTCATGCATCGGGATTTGGGAAGTTAGCTCACGTGTGTAGGACAGTACATTTGCGTCCAAGTGATGCCAGTAGATGGTATCGGCGCCCTAAATGTTGGTACTTGTCGATACCGATACCACCAATTCGGGCCGGATCGGCGTCCCCTGCCGATACTGGTATCGGTGCAACTTTAGTTAAAACAGGTGCCATTAATACAGGTAACGAGTGGAGCCTCGTTAGACCTCGTTAGAAGAAGTTAGACCTCTTTGACAGCCAGAAATCTTGCTTGTTTGTAGGTGACCAAATACTTTTTTTTCACTCTAATTTGGAAATAAATTCTTTAAAAATCCAACAATGTGATTTTCTGTTTTTTTTTTCCACATTCTGTCTCTCATGGTTAAGGTTTACCCATGTTGACAATTACAGGCCTCTCTAATCTTTTCAAGTAGGAGAACTTGCACAATTGGTGGTTGACTAAATACTTATTTGCCCCACTGTATGTATGTACGCGCACACACATAGTAATGTACAGTGGTACTTCGACATATGATCGCTTCGACACACGATCTCTTTGACATCAGACGTAAAATTTGTTTCTACATCCGACGAAATGCTCGAAATACGACGATTTATGACAGCAGCGCAGTTTCTTTGTTTTCCCGCAAGATTGACGCACAGCGGATCTTGTGAAACAAATCAAACAACAATGTTAGTGAAGGTGATGAAAAAGGTAAGAGGAAAAGGTGAGGCATACCACTGAAATGAAGATGGGAATGATTAAAAATATGAACATAAGGTGCGCATCAGAGAACTGGCTCAACAATACGGCCATAGAATGTCTATGATTTCCACGGCCCTCCTCCAACCTCCTTTCGCCAGTCTTGTAACGTCGCCAAAGAAATCGCCAGCTTCTTCAGGTTTTTAATCATTTATTTTCAGAACACAACATGTACTGTCCATCGCAGCTGAACAAGTCAAGTGAAAATATTAAGTCTTCCCTCAGTCTGACACGTCAGCCACCCGGTGCGTTCAGGTACATCACTCAAAAATACATCTGCCATGTTAGAACCCGATTCGTTTCATTATTACAGGTAGTATTATTATTAGGGCTGTCAAAATGATCGCGTTAATGGGCGGTAATTAATTTTTTAAATTAATCTCGTTAAAATATTTGACGCAATTAACGCACATGCCTTGCTCAGATTAAAATGACAGTACAGTGTAATCTCTGCTAGTGCTTGGATGCGACCCATGAGCATTGTGTAATTATTGACATCAACAATGGGGGGCTACTAGTTTATTTTTTGATTGAAAATTTTACAAATTTTATTCAAACGAATACATTAAGAGGGGTTTTAATATAAAATTTCTATAACTTGTACTAACATTTATCTTTTAAGAGCTACAAGTCTTTCTATCCATGGATCGCTTTAACAGAATGTTAATAATGTTAATGCCATCTTGTTGATTTATTGTTATAATAAACAAATACGGTACTTATGGACCATATGTTGAATGTATATATCCGTCTTGTGTCTTATCTTTCCATTCCAACAATAATTTACAGAAAAACATTTATACATACATACAGTATTTATACATATTACTCCCAGTAAAAAAATAAATAATTTGGAGCTCTGGGTATCATTCAATATGTTGCGTACACGTAGTAATCTACACCCATTTTAAAGACTTGTTGTTTCCTGACCTTGCAAAAGAACTTTAGGAAATTTTTAATCTTCAAACTCGACTTGTGATTCATGAGTTGAAACAGCTTAAGCTTATGCAATAAACTTTTCATCACCATCACTTGATGAAGGTTAACAATCGTACTGGAAGTATTTTTTTGTGCTCTTTACAGAAGTGTGTGAAATGCATTCATATCCTGCCGCTGGATTGAAACTCTTGTTTGATTTATCAGAGATACGCAAAATCTGTCAGAGATGTGTGTGTTGGTGCCTGTGATGGGCGGGAAAAAAAGTTTTCTACCTTGGTTTGCATGAAAGCCCTTTTTCTATTAGCCCAAATAAGGGCTGATTCGTTGGATCATACATCAAGAGGAGTACAGATGTAATGTGACTGTCTAAAAGCAATGACGCACCCAAAATAATGGTTCAAAAGTCCCTCTACTCTCAGCTATTTATTTTCAGGTGACAGTAACCAAGTCGTGAGGTGTGGAAAAACTATCCAGGGCATATTTTGTTCAGAAAGACCGGGGTCAAACATGGGAGGTGGTTATCATTGTGGGAGAATGACAGTAAATAGAATTATGTGTCATTTTCTGCCTCTGAAAGCAGCCTTATTCATGTAAATACTATATATATATATATATATATATATATATATATATATATATATATATATAAATATATATATATAAATAAAAAAGTAAGAGGTGCACAGTAGTTGTGACAAACAGCACCTGTGCTTCACGGAAATATGACAGCCAACTCACGTGCAGTGATGGATGATTTGTCCCCCAGTAGTTTCCACCTTTGACACATTGCCGTGCTGGTTGCTGCACTTACACTGTATCTTTTCTTCTATTACACCCAAATTGTGCTCAAACTTTATATACTATGACACTGACAACATTGTGATGCGAATGCACTTCTGTGATTGCTCTGTTTCATACAGGGTGGAAGGAGAAAATTGCACATTTAACATTATTGCCGGCCATTTTCCTAGCAGATTGTGAATTTTTTTGATTGATGCCCTCGCAGGGATAGACAGCTCGCTTTGGAGATGATGGTTTTCAGAACACTGCTTTGATTCATAGCTTGTATTTTCTCAACAGTAAAACTCCTCCTTAGGATGGATTCAAGGCTACTGGCGCTGTTTATGACTGATGTGATGAAACAGAAGCAAACCCTTTGTTGTCTGCTTTCCCTCATGAACATTTGTTATTATACCAATTAGCAGGTTTTCTTTTTCACAATACCGTGTTTTAATTGCTGCTTGATCACTTAGTCTCAAATGGAATTTTTACAAAGGCTTTATGTTTGCAAAACAATTATTAATGAGAATGAAATAAATTGGGAGTTTGGTAGGAGGTCCCAAGAGGTGAGTTGTAATGTGTTGCATTCACTCGGTAACATTTACTTGGTAAAACTTTACAATAAGGGTCCCTTAATTAACATTAGTTAATGCATTTTTAGACAATAACTCATGTTTAAGTAACATGATAATAATTCATTTAATCCCTTATCTAACATTTATCAATATATTAATTAACATTAATTATATATTAACATGAGTTAATACATTTTAAGACAATAACTAATGTTTAAGTAACAGTACATTCATATAATTGCTTATCTAACATTTATTATATATATATTAACATGAGTTAATGCATTAGTTAATGTATAACCAGACAGTAACTAATAGTTTGTTCAAGTTAAAAAAATATATAGGCCTATATAGGTTTAGGGTTAGGGTCTGTTAACTTAAGCATTTATAATTTCTTAGTTAAGAGACACATGTGCTACACTTTACAGTAAGGGTCCAAAAAGCATTCAGTAATGGTTAATAAAGGTTAAGGGGGGGACTTAAGCATTTATAATTTCTTAGTTAAGGGACACATGAGCTACACTTTACATTAAGGGTCCAAAAAGCATTTAGTAATGGTTAATTAAGGTTAAGTAATACATATGAGGTACGTTCAAGTGAAATAATACCATATTTAAGGTTAGGTTGTGATATATAACATATATAATACTTAACATTAATTCACATGTACATTAGTGCATTTATACTGCTGTAAATAGTTAGTATACTGGTACTATTAAGTGATTGTTATTTTAAAATGAGAAACATTGCTCTGTGAGTCCTTGGGTGCTGCTAACCTAACCTTAAGTATGGTATTATTTCACGTGAATGTACCTCATAAGTATTACTTAACCTTAATTAACCATTACTGAATGTTTTTTGGACCCTGATTGTAAAGTGTAGCACACATATCCCTTAACTAAAAAATTATAGCTGCTTAAGTCACACACCCCCCCCCCCCCCCCCCCACCCCTTTTAACCTTTATTAACCATGACTGAATGCTTTTTGGACCCTTATTGTGAAGTGTAGCACACGTGTCCTTTAACTAGGAAATTATAAATGCTAAGTTAACAAACCCTATAACCCTAACCCTATATAGGCCTATATACAGTATATTTTTAATTTTACCAAATCATTAGTTACTGCCTGGTTAAGCATTAACTAGTGTGTTAACTCATGTTAATATATTAATAAATGTTAAACAAGCAATTATATTAATTATTGTCATGTTACTTAAACATTAGTTATTGTCTAAAAATGCATTAACTAATTATTGTAAAGTGTTACCATTTACTTGAATAACTTCTTGAGAAAAATGTACTTCCAAAAGTAGTTTTACCTCGCCATACTTAAGAAGAAACATTACTCTTAAGGGACTGTTATGCTTCTGCGTTAGGTGACGCCATAGCTACTCCATCAGTGGCGTACCCTGCTTGGACCATACACCGTAGAATGACGTAAAAAATCCTGACTACGTGTCGCGGTGCGCATTGCTACGTGAACGGCAAGGACTCTGATTATTCTACGAAAAACCGTAATTTTCAGGATTGCTATTTCCAGTTATTATAGGAACCGGCAACAATCCGGCTTAGACATGTGCCGATTACCAGTTTCAAAGTATACTGTGGTATGAAAAAGTCAGGGTTTCAAAACCGCAAAAATTTTCCGTCATACCATCCCTAAGGTATTAGCTATTTTTTATGTTCCAAAAATGCAGGGAGAAATCTCTCACTTGCAGTTGCAAGGCTCAAACCTCCCCCACTAGTTATTGCTCAGTGTCAGTGAGTCAGCTGTGCTACACGGTGGCTGGAAGAGGTGAAACTCCTGAACTTTTTCCCCTATCGAAGAAAATTAAATCGCTGGAATGGGAACACTTCGGCTACAGAAAAGTTACAGACGGCCACGGCTTAGAGGAGGAGGGCCAACCGACATGTAAAATATGTTTGCGGAAGGTGGCTGCCGAGTAGGCAATACCTCCAATAGGATTTCAAATTTATGCAAAATTAAAGGTTATCAAACACTGTCATGAACGTTTCCCACCAGCTACGAGATTTAACGCCAGCCTGTGTAGTATGTCTAGCGGTGGTAACTTTTTTTTTTTTTTTTTTTTTTTTCCCTAGCAACTGTCTATGTTGAGGAAGAGAGAGAGAGAGTGTGTGTGTGTGTGTGTGTGTGTGTGTGTGTGTGTGTGTGTGTGTGTGTGTGTGTGTAAACATAATACGAATCATACACATGTGCTTTTTATGGAAAAAAACGTATTTTGTTCTGATGGTAATAATGTTAAGCTGTGGTTTGGGTTTAGGCTAACCTAAAGGACTGCATTTACGGTATTTTAAATTTTTATTTAAAAAATTTCAGTTATTTTTTGTTATTTTTTATTTAACTAAACATTCCACTCCATGACCTTGAAATGCTTCTTACGAAGCCACTCCTTTGTTGCCCTGGCTGTGTGTTTGGGCTCATTGTCATGCTGAATCTTCAATGCCCTTGCTGATGGAAGGAGATTTTCACTGAAAATCTCTCGATACATGGCCCCATTTATTTTTTCCTTTACACAGATCAGTCGTCCTGGTCCCTTTGCAGAAAAACGGCCCCAAAGCTGGATGTTTCCACCCTCATGCTTCACAGTGGGTATGGTGTTCTTTGGATGCAATTCAGTATTCTTTCTCCTCTAAACACGAGAACCTGTGTTTCTACCAAAAAGCTCTATTTTGGTTTCTTCTGACCATAACACATTCTTCCAGTCCATCCAAATGCTTCCTAGCAAACTGCAGACGGGCCTGGACGTGTACTGGCTTCAGCAGCGGGACACGTCTGGCAGTGCAGGATTTGAGTCCCTGGTGGTGCATTGTGTTACTGATAGTAGCCGTTGTTACTGTGGTCCCAGCTCTCTGTAGGTCATTCACTAGGTCCCCTCTTGTGGTTCTGGGATTTTTGCTCACCGTTCTTGTTATCATTTTGACGCCACGGAGTGAGATCTTGCATGGAGCCCCAGATCGAGGGAGATTATCAGTGGTCTTGTAAGGTCTTCCATTTTCTAATAATTGCTCCCACGGTTGATTTCTTTACAGCAAGCGTTTTACCTATTGCAGATTCAGTCTTCCCAGCGTGGTGCAGGTCTACAATTTTGTCTCTGGTGTCCTTCGACAGCTCTTTGGTTTTGGCCATAGTGGAGTTTGGAGTTTGACTGACTGAGGTTGTGGACAGGTGTCTTTTATACCGATAATGAGTTAAAACAGGTGCCATTAATACGGGTAACGAGTGGCGCCTCGTTAGAAGAAGTTAGACCTCTTTGACAGCCAGAAATCTTGCTTGTTTGTAGGTGACCAAATACGTATTTTCCACTCTATTTTGGAAATAAATTCTTTAAAAATCAATTCCACATTCAATCTCTCATGGTTGAGGTTTACCCATGTTGACAATTACAGGCCTCGCTAGTCTTTTCAAGTAGGAGAACTTGCACAATTGGTGGTTGACTAAACACTTTTCCCCCCCGTATGTCTTTCCAATGTTAAATCTGAATAAATACATTGAACACACACAAAAAAAACATAACTTTTTTTTCCTGCTAAAAAAAAAATATACATTTTTGGGGGGGAGGGCGCTACTTCGCGGTTTTTCACTTATTGCGGCGGGTTCTGGTCCCCATTAACAACAAAAAACGAGGGATCACTGTACTCATGTAATAATTAACATTATGAGTAACTGCTTATAATTTAAGATTTTTTAACAGTGGTACATTAATAGGTTATAGTACAGTATAATAATAATTCATTGTAAAAAAAAAAAAAAACAAAGAAAATTCTGCATCGTGAGCAATTACTTATTACTTGAGTATTCTTTTCAACAAACACTTTTTGGAATACATTTTTCGGGTGACTACTTTTACATGAGTAATATTATTCTGAAGTAACGCTACCCTTACTTGAGTAAATTTTTTGGCTACTCTACCCACCTCTGCATTAAATACATGCTTTATATACTGTATGCCTTGGCTGAGTCGTGCACACTTTAAACCCGTGACTGTATTTGTATCATTCTAGCCTCTAAACAAGACATACTTTACGTAGTATGTGTTTGTGGAGAACGTTTTTGAACAGGATGTCCAGTTAGGAACATAAAATTGTGCTTAGAGTTCCGACTGAATTCTCATGAGAATTCACTTCGCTGGAATGTACACGAATTATGTATGCCAGTGATCTCATCAAGACTCTACCAATGCAGTGTTTGCCTTCAGAGTCTAATTAGATCAATTATTACCCCTACGTGTGAGATTGTTATCATTCTCCTTTCAAATAGCTTGAATTATTTACAGTCACGCAATTTTATGAAATATGAACTAACCAGAATTGAGGTCAATATGTTTTCCCTATTATGATACTCAGAGGACTAGTGGGTCAAGTACAGGAGAAGGCAGGATATTAATTTCACAACATTTGTTTTGAACTGCCCAGAGAGGAAATTGATTTTTCCTGCCATCGTCACCTTAGCACCACCCTCCCCCTTTTCCCGTCTCTCCTGTCAGCGAGCTAATCGTGCCCGTAAAGTTGACTCGAGAGGAGAAGATCAAATAGAATTAGCCTTGTTCTGCCTCATTAAGTTGTATTCCAATAATCAGGCCCTCCTTGCTTGCTATGCTGCGCAGTGACGCGTCGCACTCATGCAGGTAACCATGGCGAAGCCTTCTCGTCCTTCGTTTTGGCTCAGGGAACACAGCCGCTGGTTTTTGTTTCTGTAAACATACACTTGCAGATCAGTTATACTTGAAAGCATTGATTCCTTGGAAGAAAGTTTCATTAAATACTGTAAAGATGGTTCACGAAACAGTTCAGTAGTTTTATCCTCATTTTGTTCCTTTACTAATAGTGTCATTACGCTGTGATGGAGTACAACATCTTGACACTTATCCTACTGACACCGACCAGGAACATGTGAGTCACTTCTTCCATGAAGTTTAGTTGTCCCACTCTAAAAAAATAAAAAATAAAAAATCTGCTTTGATATATGACTATGAGTTAAGAGCCACTCTATTTATGTTTTAACCTTCCAAAAGATTTCAAACACATTTGAACTAGTCTTTCATCCATTCTCTAAATACGAGCAAATAAACAAATTAGGGCTGTCAAAATGATCGCGTTAATGGGCAGTAATTAATTTTTTAAATTAATCACGTTAAAATATTTGACGCAATTCACGCACATGCCCAGCTCAAACATATTAAAATGGCAGTATAGATAGATAGATAGATAAATTTATTAACAGACTCAAGGTCCAAGCCACAACCACACAATACAAGGGAACAAACCATACAAAACTAAAAACAACATAACAATAAAAGAAGGTAAACTACAGTGATACAAAAATTAGGCCATCTATTGGCCCAGTTTTAAAAGGCACCTATTCCAGTGCTTCCAGAACAGTGACAGGCAGCGAGTAGAACTATGTAAAATGTTTGTCAGACCCCAGACAATCACATTTTCAGAGCATTTTAAACGTTGAATAAAATTAAACATTAGCACCCTTAGAAGGGCCTGGAGAGTATTCACCCGAGCAGATACAAACATTTCAGAGGCACTGCACCATCTGGGTCTTTTCAGCAAGATTCTCAAAGAATCATTGTATGCCACTTGCAGTCTCTGAAAACTTGTCTTAGTGTAATTTGACCACAGATGCGCAGTGTAGAGGGGAGTACAATAAGCCTTGAACAGGGCAAGCTTGACCTCATCAGAGCATGGACCAAATTTTCGAGAGAGAACATTGGCTTGGACATATAATGAGCGACACTGTCGCAATATGTCCTCGTTGTCAGTCAGACAGTATAGTGTAATGCCCGCTTGTTACTTGTTTTTTGGTGTTTGGCGCCCTCTGTTGGCGCTTGGGTCCAACTGATTTTATGGGTTATGGTGTAATTATTGACATCAACAAAGGCGAGCTACTAGTTTATTTTTTGATTGAAAATTTTGCAAATTTTAATAAAACGAAAACATTAAGAGGGGTTTTAATATAAAAACCCTATAACTTGTACTAACATTTATCTTTTAAGAACTACAAGTCCTTCGATCCATGGATCACTTTAAGAGAATGTTAATAATGTTAATGCCATCTTGTTGATTCATTGTTATAATAAACAAATACAGTACTTATGTATGTTGAATGTATATATCCGTCTTGTCTTATCTTTCCATTCCAACAATAATTTACAGAAAAATATGGCATGTTTTGTAGATGGTTTGAATTGCGATTAATTACGATTAATTAATTTTTAAGCTGTAATTAACTCGATTAAAAATTTTAATCATTTGACAGCCCTAAAACAAATAAATACAATATATCTTTGTTTTAGCAAATTTGAACTTGCTGTAAAAGCTAGAGTTTGTGTTGACCGTAGCAGATAAATTTTAAATAGTTACCACTTGTAAATTTCCCAAAATACATGTCGTAGTTCAACAAGAAACATCCAAATAGATCAAAATGGAAAATTAGGTGCCCTTATTAATAGTTGTCCGATATCCCGATATTGTCCAATTCCAAACATCTGATACCCACATCAAACCGATACCGATATGCGGTCATGTAGTAAGTGGCCAGCGGTAGCTATCATGAAATCAACCACATCGGAAAAGACAATTGAGAAGTTAGGAGAGATGTTTAGTCGTTTCGGAGCCCCTGCACTACTCATGTCAGACAACGGGCCCCAATTTGTGTCAAAATAAATGGTTGAATTCCTGCAAGCCAATGGGGTTCAACACATCAAGTCTGCTCCCTATCACCCGGCAACCAACGGCTTGGCAGAGAGGTTTGTGGACTTAACATGTGATGGCAAATTGTATTGTGATGCTCCACTTGAAACTTTAATCACGATAACACTCACATAACAAATCCAAAGCATTATAGTTTGGAGACATCAAATGGTCAATAGGCATAACTGCTGTGCTAAGCTGTGACCAGCCCTTGTACAAAGGCAGAAAGATTCTCCATTCACTTTGAAGGCAATATGCATATTAGCCCAAAACCGATAATGGTATGTCGGTATTAGAGTGGTATTAAAATGTATCTGAACCTTTTGGAATTTCTCACATTCCTGCATAAAATCACCATCAAATGTGATCTGATCTTTGTCAAAATCACACAGATGAAAAAACTGTCTGCTTTAACTAAAACCACGCAAACATTTATAGGATGTCATATTTTAATGAGGATAGCATGCAGACAATGACAAAAGGGGGGATATGTAAATGAACCTTCTGCCTAAGATGACTTAAAGAGCAATTGAAACCAATTTTTACCAAACAATTTTAGTCAGGTTTGTGCCCAATTACTGATGAGTGGTTTAAAGCTGCTCTGCCCACTAGATAGAAAACCACCTCCAAACGTCTGGATTTTCATCAATCGACAGTCAGAGAAGTTGTCTATAAATGGAGAGAGTTTGGCACTGTTGCTTCTCTCCCAAGGAGTGGCCGTCCACCAAAGATGACGCCAAGAGTTCAGCGCAGAATACTCAGATGGGTGAAGAAAAAAATAAACCTAGCGTGTCTACTAAAGACTTACAGAAATCACTTGCACAGTCCAATATCTCTGTGCAGATATCCACTATATTTAAAACTATGACCAAGAATGGTGTTCATTGGAGCACTCCACGGAGGAAGCCACTGCTGTCTAAAAAAACATTGTTGCTCGTTTAATGTTCGCAAAAAGGCACTTGGACACTCCACAGAAGTTTTGAAAAAATATTTTGTAGACTGATGAAACCAAAGTCTAATTGTTTGGGAGTAACACACAATGTCATGTGTGGAGGAAAAATGGAACAACTCGCCCTCATTGCCACTGTAATCCGTGGTGGAGGAAGCATCATTATTTGGGGCTGTTTTGCTACCTCAGGGCCTGGACAACTTGCAATCTTTAAAGGAAGAATGAATTCAAAAGAGGATGGATGTTGCAACAAAACAATGATCCAAAACACAGAAGTAAATCAACTTCAAATCAAATCAACCAGACTTGAACCCCATTGAGATGCTGTGGCATGACCTAAAGAGAGCGATTTATGCCAGACATCCCAGGAATCTGACTGAAATACAGCAGTTTTGCAGGCGTTGTAAAGTCGAAACGTTGGAAATCGAGCACATTGTAACGCGAGGACTCCCTGTAAATATAAAGCATGGTGTTAATCTCCAGCCCAAAATATCTGTTGGCCGTTTTCATTTTTCCTTCTTGGTACTTGGACTTTTCAGTTGCCTGAACTTGTTCTCTGTTTGTCATGTACTTTGTAAGACCTAGCACAGTGTCAAACATTGATAAGATGTTCATTAACACAGTGGCCAATGTCATGGCTGCACTGTGACTGACTGTGTGCGCTATTTATGCCATTTATCTTCGTGTGTTTACTTTGTTTAACATCACTCAGCTGTTGAGAAGCTTTAACACAGTTCCCATGGAGGCTTGCCAGCAAGGATGGCGGTTGGTTAATGTGTCTGCAGGATTTGCCTCCATCTCTTATTCGCAGAGATGACTGGGTGACTTTTGTACTTTGCATTCAGGCTTTTTCTTCCTCCCTGCCGCTTCTCTGATATCCAAGTAGACCATTTTCTCAAAACGTTTCTTTTCTCACACTAGCTCAAGCTATTCATTTTCCCATTGGACTTTCACCAGATGACAGAAATTACAGATGGTGGCATAGTGTTGATGTGACACACTTTAATGACACTTTCGAAAACACGTGAAGTGCTTTGTAACAGGTGTCTGGCAATATACAGTGGTATGAAAAAGTATTTGAACCTTTTGGAATTTCTCAAATTTCTGCATAAAATCACTATCAAATGTGATCTGATATTTATCAAAATCACACAGATGAAAGAAAAAAAACGGTCTGTTTTAACTCAAACCACCCAAACGTTTATAGGTTTTCATATTTTAATGAGGGTAGTATGCAAACAATGACAGAAGGGGAAAAATAAGTAAGTGAATCATCACATTTGATATTTTGTTGCCAGACGCTAGACGCTTCCTGTAGCTGCAGATCAGTCTGGCACGTTGATCAGGACTAATCTTGGCCTACTCATCTCTACAAAACTGCTGTAGTTCAGTCAGATTCCTGGGATGTCTGGCATGAATCGCTGTCTTTAGGTCATACCACAGCATCTCAATGGGGTTCAAGTCTGGACTTTGACTTGGCCACTCTAGAACGTGTATTTTGTTCTTCTGAAACCATTCCGTTGATTTACTTCTGTGTTTTGGATCATTGTCTTTTTGCATCATCCATCCTCTTTTTAGTTTCAACTGTCAGACAGATGGCCTCAGGCTCTCTTGCAAAACTTCTGAATTCATTCTTCTATTAATGATTGCAAGTTGTCCACGCCCTGAGGAAGCAAAACAGCCCCAAATCATGATGCTCCCTCCACCATGCTTCACGGAGGGGATGAGGTGTTGATGTTCGTGAGCTGTTCCATTTTTCCTCCACACATGAGGATGTGTGTTACTCCCAAACAATTCAACTTTGGTTTCATTGGTCCACAAAATGTTTTTCCAAAACTTCTGTGGAGTGTCCAAGTGCCTTTTTGTGAACATTAAACGAGCAACAATGTTTTTTTTTTAGACAGCAGTGACTTCCTCCGTGGAGTTCTCCGATGAACAGCATTATTGGCTATAGTTTTACATATAGTTGATATGTGCACAGAGATATTGACTGTGTTAGTGATTTCTGTAAGTCTTTAGCAGACACTCTAGGGTTCTTTTTTTACCTCTCTGAATATTCTGCGCTGAACTCATGGCATCATTTTTAGTGGACGGCCACTTCTTGGGAGGGAAGCAACAGTGCCAAACTCTCTCCATTTGTAGACAACTTCTCTGATTGTCGATTAATGAACATCCAGACTTTTAGAGATGGTTTTGTATCCTTTCTCAGCTTTATACAAATCAACAATCCTTGATCGCAGGTCTTCAGACAGTTCTTTTGACCGAGTCATGATGCACATCAGACAGTGCTTCTCATCAAGACAATTCTTACCAGGTGTGTGCTTTTTAGTGGGCAGGGCAGCTTTAAACCACTTATCAATGATTGGGCAGACACCTGAAGAATTCATTCTTCCATTAATGATTGCAAGTTGTCCAGGCCCTTAGCCAGTAAAACAGCCCCGAATCACGATGCTCCCTCCACCATGCTTCACTGTGGGGATGAGGTGTTGATGTTGGCGATGATGATGATGGTGAGCTGTTCCATTTTTCCTCCACACATGACATTGTGTGTTACTCCCAAACAATTCAACTTTGATTTCATCAGTCCACGGAAAGTTAAACAAGCAACAATGTTTTTTTAGACAGCAGTGCCTTCCTTCGAGGAGTCCTCCCATGAACACCATTCTTGGCCATTGTTTTACATATAGTTGATGTGTGCACCGAGATATTGGTCTGTGCCAGTGATTTCTGTGAGTCTTTAGCAGACACTCTAGGGTTCCTTTTTTTTTTTTTTTACTTTGTGAATATTCTGCGCTGAACTATTGGCGTGGTTTTTGGTGGATAGCCACTCCTTGGGAGAGAAGCAACACTGCCATACTCTCTCCATCTGTAGACAACTTCTGACTGTCGATTGATGAACATCCAGACTTTTAGAGATGGTTGTGTATCCTTTCCCAGCTTTATACAAATCTACAATTCTTGATCGCAGGTCTTCAGACATTTCTTTCGACCAAGCCATGATGCACACAGACAATGCTTTTCATCAAGACAATTCTTACCAGGTGTGTGCTTTATAGTGGGCTGGGCAGCTTTAAACCACTTATCAGTGACTGGGCACACACCTGACTTAAATTGTTTGGTAAAATTGGTTTCAATTGCTCTTTAAGTGTCCTTAGGCAGATTGGTTTATTTACTTATTTTTCGCCCTTCTGTCATCGTTTGCATGTCTCCTCATTGAAATATGAAAACCTGTAAATGTTTGGGTGGTTTTAGTTAAAGCAGACAGTTTTCCATCTGTGTGATTTTGACAAAGATCAGCTCACATTTGACGGTGATTTTATGCAGAAATGTTACAAATTCCAAAAGGTTCAGGTACTTTTTCATACCACTGTATTAGTACACTTGCTTTACTTCAGTGCATTAATTGTTAGGTGTTTTGCTCAAACACTAAATGTGAGTCATAGGGCTGTGCGTCAAAAGTGGCGTTAACTTTAAGGCCACAATTTTCTTGATGCAGATAAAGGCACGTTCTAGTTTGCTTAGCCTAATGAAAGCAATGAGCACATATGAAGCACTGAGCGCTACTGATTTAACACACACACCAATCCATCTGCTTGCAAAAACGCTGGAAGCATACTTAAATTTAACAGATGGTGTAAAAAACAAACAAAAAAAAGGGGGGGGGGGAGTGG
This sequence comes from Corythoichthys intestinalis, assembly GCF_030265065.1. Classification (NCBI taxonomy): domain Eukaryota; kingdom Metazoa; phylum Chordata; class Actinopteri; order Syngnathiformes; family Syngnathidae; genus Corythoichthys; species Corythoichthys intestinalis. Next base: position 13,391,874 of record NC_080402.1, read on the forward strand.
AGACACAAGCTACAGAATGTCCTGTTGTTTTCTGTTTGCAATAAGTTTGGAGTCACATGGTTTGTTTATTAATTTATTTAAACCACCTTACTTCAAGGTGGATAGGGTGAAGTGGTTGAACAGCTGCTTCATAAACATGAGTGATACATTGGTTGGGAGTTGGAGTTTGAAGCGGAGGTGTTTAATGTGTGAATGTTGTCTGCACGAAGGGAAAATCAAGTAAAATACACCTACCAGATTCCACCTGGAAAATAATTAGCCTTTAACTCTAAATTTAAAAATATCCTTTCATGTAGTAACTCTTCTTAGGAACGTCTCTACTAGGAGTGGGAACCTCTTGGTACCTCACGATACGATATGATTTGCGATACAAAGCTCATGATAATGATGATCTGACGATATGGCAATACAATGATTATCCATACATTGGTCAGGAAATCATTGTACTATATTCTACAAAAACTAATAGACAGAAGAACACGCTTCTGCTGTGAATTGGAATGATTTTATCACTAGTAGACGCCCACTCCATTTGAACTGGGAGGGTGGCAGGGGAATGAACAAATCCCTCCCACTTCAAACGGATTGAACGTCTATGGCCGTCAGTGGCAGCCAATGCCAGGCAATGAGGTAATTTTGGGCCATTTAAGGTCATTTACCTGTTGATTTTCAGTTACTTTCTGTTGATTTTGGGGTGTTTCATGGGTCACTTCCTGTTTATTTTGAGTTAACGAACAGGAAGGGACCCGCAAATCTATTTTCTATGGGGTTGAGTTCTGGAGACTGGCTAGTCCACACCAGGACCTTGAAATGCTTCTTACGAAGCCACTCCTTTGTTGCCCTGGCTGTGTGTTTGGGATCATTTTCGTGCTGAAAGACCCAGACACGTCTCATCTTCAATGCCCTTGCTGATGGAAGGAGATTTTCACTCAAAATCTCTCGATACATGGCCCCAATTCATTCTTTCCTTTACACAGATCAGTCGTCCTGGTCCATTTGCAGAAAACCAGCCCCAAAGCATGATTTTTCCACCAACATGCATCACAGTGGGTATGGTTTTGTTCGGATGCAATTCAGTATTCTTTCTCCTCCAAACACGAGAACCTGTGTTTCTACCAAAAAGTTATATTTTGGTTTCATCTGACCAAAACACATTCTCCCTGTCCTCTTCTGGATCATCCAAATGCTCTCTAGCAAACCGCAGACGGGCCTGGACGTGTACTGACTTCAGCAGGTGGACACGTCTGGCAGTGCAGGATTTGAGTCCCTGGCGGCGCATTGTGTTACTGATAGTAGCGTTTGTTACTGTGGTCATTCACTAGGTCCCCCCCGTGTGGTTCTGGGATTTTTGCTCACCGTTCTTGTTATCATTTTGACGCCACGGGGTGAGATCTTACATGGAGCCCCAGATCGAGGGAACTTATCAGTTGTCTCGTATGTCTTCCATTTTCTAATAATTGCTCCCACAGTTGATTTCTTTACACCGAGCGTTTTACCTATTGCAGATTCAGTCTTACCAGCCTGGTGCAGGTCTACAATTTTGTCTCTGGTGTCCTTCGACAGCTCTTTGGTCTTGGCCATAGTGGAGTTTGGAGTGTGACTGACTGAGATTGTGGACAGGTGCCTTTTATACCGATAATGAGTTAAAACAGGTGCCATTAATACGGGTAACGAGTGGAGCCTCGTTAGACCTCGTTAGAAGAAAGCCAGAAATCTTGCTTGTTTGTAGGTGACCAAATATTATATTTATTTATATATTTATTATAATTATTTTCCACTGTAATTTGGAAATCTTTAAACACACATTTTCCCACATTCTGTCTCTCATGGTTGAGGTTTACCCATGTTGACAATTACAGGCCCTCTTTAATCTTTTCAAGTAGGAGAACTTGCACAATTGGTGGTTGACTAAATACTTATTTGCCCCACTGTACATTATGAGGCAATAACAAAATAGTAATGCACAGACACTAAGGAAATTAACTTTAATCAGATTATGGTACTGGTTTGGAAAAATGAACGCATTAGATTACTCATTACTGAAAGAAAGTAATCAGATTACAGTTCCGCGTTAGTGACAACATTGGTGACGGTACAGGACAAATACCAAATATCGTTACTCTTAATAATGTTTTTTGTTTATTTTTTATTTATATCCCCTATTCAGTTACACCGATATCAGAAATACATTTCCAGAGCCGAATGTTGCTTGATTGTATCTATGTTTCTTGTAATTCCAAAGCGAAAACATACACTGTGCTGCTCATTTCAAACAAGTCTTTGAAAGGGAGCCATAAATAATTTAATCCAAAGAATAGTAAGCTCGAATATCAATATTCTCTTCAAATATTCTGTAAGCCTCTAAAGAATGCATCAAAACAGGCCTTCGTGAGGTGTCACAGCAATCAAGGGGGAGTTTATTGACAGGAAGTGGAGGAAATTTGGCATTCAAGGTGCCTCACAAGGGTGTCATTGTTATGGAAAGCCTTTCACATAAATGTAGCAAAACGGTATGGAAATTCTCCACCTGCAAATAGAAGTCTTTTTGTGCATATCTAACTCAGATTCACATGAATGTTAAAGCCTCTTCAGTCCTCCAAAATCAAATTCTAAACTGTGAGAGGGACACCGACAAATTGAATGTTTTTGTGCCGAGACTATTGAATCGATGAGAAGCACAGTCAGCATTGAAATTGATTTTTTTTTTCTTTAACCTGTATTGTTCAGCTGTTTAGGCATGGAGAATAGGAATCTGAGTGTCTTTATAGGGTAAACACTTTTAATATGCAACATGGGGGTTTAATGTATGCCACTGAGGTTGTCCACACTGTTTTTTTTTTAATTTAGAAAAGCAGGTTTTAAGGTGACATAGAGCAGTGTTTTTCAACCTTTTCTGAGTTACGGGACATTTTTACATTGGAAAAAATATTGCGGCACACCACAAACTAAAAATATTCCAAAACTACTTTCTGTACAGTATATTTAATTATAATATAATTTCTCAATATTTATACAGTGGGGCAAATAAGTATTTAGTCATCCCCCAATTCTGCGCGTTCTCCTACTTGAAAAGATTAGAGGCCTATAATTGTCAACACGGGTAAACCTCAACCATGAGAGACAGAATGTGGAAAAAAAATAAACAGAAAATCACATTGTTTGATTTTTAAAGGATTTATTTACAATTAGAGTGGAAAATAAGTATTTTGGTCACCTACAAACAAGCAAGATTTCTGGCTGTCAAAGAGGTCTAACTTCTTCTAACAAAGTCTAACAAGGCGCCACTTGTTACCTGCATCAGTGGCACCTGTTTTAACTCATTATCGGTATAAAAGACACCTGTCCACAATCTCAATCAGTCACACTCCAAACTCCACTATGGCCAAGACCAAAGAGCTGTTGAAGGACACCAGAGACAAAATTGTAGACCTGCACCAGGCTGGGAAGACGGAATCTGCAATAGGTGAAACTAGGGTTGTTCCGATCATGTTTTTTTGCTCCCAATCCGATCCCGATCGTTTTAGTTTGAGTATCTGAAGATCCCGATATTTCCCAATCCGATTGCTTTTTTTGGCTCCCGATTCAATTCCGATCATTCCCGATAATTTTTCCCGATCATATACATTTTGGCAATGCATTAAGAAAAAAATGAATAAAACTGGGACGAATATATACATTTAACATACAGTACATAAGTACTGTATTTGTTTATTATGACAATAAATCCTCAAGATGGCATTTACATTATTAACATTCTTTCTGTGAGAGGGATCCACGGATAGAAAGACTTGGGACTTTGTGTATTGTGACTAAATACTGCCGTCTAGTGTATTTGTTGAGCTTTCAGTTCAGATACTGCAGCATGCCCCAAGGCATGATGGGAAAGTGGAACCATGATGGGAAGTAAAACCATGACTGTGAGTCATGCTAACAATGGATATACCATCTGTGATTTGGGGAAAAAAGTTAAGGTGCAAAGACAATGATTTATTGCTACCTTGCATTCCCACTTTGCGATTGCAAGGCTCTATTCAAAAGAGAGATGGTGTTGAAGACTGTCAAAATTCGCTGTAATTAATTAATGCAGATATTTGTTTCTCTGTGTAGGAAACACGGCGTCACAACAGATTGAGTGCGATAACGAGGGAAAGGGTCGTACCGCGCAAATATCAGTAGCTTTAAATACTACAACGTGAGTCATTTATCAATTAAGTAAATGTCCCTGTTATGCAGGATATTAATGATAACCCTAGTTAAACCTAAACACCCTGGATGAGTGTAACACATTAAGTCTGCAACGTTCAATACAATTTGAAAACGATTTAATTAAAATATATATATATTAAAAAACGGCATGGCCGATATTATTTTGCTGATTCCGATACTTTGAAAATGCCCGATTGATCGGGACATCTCTAGGTAAAGCACTTGCTGTAAAGAAATCAAATGTGGGAGCGATTATTTGAAAATGAAAGACATACAAGAACACTGATATTCTCCCTCGATCTGGGGCCCCATGCAAGATCCCACCCCAAAAGAGAGGAAGAGGACGATAAGCGACGAATGGTTAGTACTAGTGATGTCCCGATCGATCGGGTCCAATCACGTCATTTTCAAAGTATCGGAATCGGCACAAAAATATCGGACATACCTTTTTTTAATATATATATTTTTTTTAATTAAATCGTTTTCTAATTGTATTTAACATTACAGACATAATGTGTTACACTCTTCCAGTCTTTAAGCTTAAGGTAGGGTTATTAAATTTATCGCGTTAACGGCGAGAATATTTTTTAAATTTATCACGTTACAATATTTAACGCAATTAACGCATGCGCTACACGACCCACTCACGCATTATCGCGTTCAAGCTGTAATGGCGCCGTTTTACCCATACAGTATATAGAGCTAAAAGGCAGCGTTAAATGAGTAGAATGAATTTTGGCAGCCTTTGGAGCCTTTTTTAAATGGCTAAAGCCTGACAATCCCTCTCCCAACGATTAGAATAATCGTGGGAAGCAATGTGGGGAAGAAAGGTAGTAGTTGATCTTTTTCTTAACACCCTATGTTATTTCCCAACGCAGAGAAGATATATCAATTGGTACCACTACGCACAGTCATGTTTGCACTTCCCATCATGCATTTGGGCAGAACAGTTAAATGGCTACAGTATCATTTACTGAAAGCTCAACAAATACACTAGATGGCAATATTGAGTCACAATATACAAACTCACATTTATCCTTTAAGAATTACAAGTCTTTCTATCCGTGGATCCCTCTCACAGAAAGAATGTTAATAATGTAAATGCCATCTTGAGGATTTATTGTCATAATAAACAAATACAGTACTTATGTACTGTATGTTGAATGTATATATTTCCGAGTTTTATTCATTTTTTTCTTAATGCATTGCCAAAATGTATATGATCGGGAAAAATTATCGGGAATGATTGGAATTGAATCGGGAGCAAAAAAAAAAAAAAAGCAATCGGATCGGGAAATATCTGGATCAGCAGATACTCAAACTAAAACGATTGGGATCGGATCGGGAGCAAAAAAATATGATCGGAACAACCCTAGTTAGTACGTCTCGTGCCGTCAATGACAGCCAAAGAGTTTGTTGAAAAATGAGCCATATGTTATAAAGCTTGTATTTTTTTAACACACCCCAACCTTGCCTTTGGAAGGTTAACGACAACACAGACCAGTTGGACATGATTTCATACAGGCATCATCTGACGTGCCGCACGAGAGTATTGGAGTCATGAAGGTTTAGTCATCTACCACATTTATGCTTATTAACCTTCGGCCCACGGGTTCAGTCTTGAACTTGAATAGGGATTAGCCGCTAAAGTCAACTGGAGTAAAACTATCATTTAAAATTCTGAACTGATGAGAGCTTGTAGCAGGCCAGTGCATTGTAAAAACAAATGTTTGTTGCATCAAGAATTGATAGAAGAACATTGCCTCAAGCTAAAATCATGGAAAAGGGCTGATGTAAACTTACTGACTTTTGTTGGAGGAACGTAAGTGAGTGAATAAATGCTTTAAAGCGGAGAGGTTGGACCCAATTAAAAAATGAAAATCTCATTAATTTGCGACTGTTTGATTAATTCATCTGGATTAATCACATTTTTTAATTGCACAATACTATTTGTCCTAAAAAGATCTGTTTTTTAGAATTTAAATAGAGCTTAGTAAACACCTGAATTACATATACACAGTCATGAATATCGTTAATACCTAAATACATTTCATCAGATATAAATGCGAAACAATATAAAATAAAAAGAAAACATCACCGGGCAAATTTGAAAAGACTGTTACAGAACAAACAAGCAAGACTTTTTTTTCTCCCGAAACAGTACACCACTAAACTTTATAAAGCACTTTGATACAACAGCAGCGGAATACAAATTGCTCTGCATTGAACATAAAAACATAATAGATTCAAACTGGAAATGATAACACCATTAAATGGGATAAAACAAATAAATGAGCACTAAAAGAGCTGAGTCTCCTGCCATGCTAAAGGCCAAGGAATAAAAAATAAGTTTTAAAACGACTTTTAAAAATGGGCAGTGACGTGGGATTGTCTAATATCAAAAGGCAGATGACTTCAAATTTTTGGGCTGCAGGCTGAATTATCTTCTCTCCCTTCTATTTGGACACTTGCTGAACATAGTGTGAACAGTAAAGGCCGAGTTATGCTTCTGCGGCAGACCTGGGCCGTCAAGGCAGACCCGATTTAGGATCCTTCTAGAGCTGTCCCGACTAGTCGACATAGTCGACGTCATCGATGATGTAAATCCGTCGACGAGCACAACATCCCGTCGACGGTTAATGAAGGGTTAAAAAAATATATGCGTGGAAAGTTAGAATGTCGGATGCTCCGTTTGCAAGCGGGGAAAGCGGCACAAAGCCAAAAAAAAGCGCACCAGAGTGTCCAAAACATTGCCTTATTTCAAAGAAACAAAGGAGAGTACACTATTCTGTCCTGTCTCTTCAATGCCAAGCTTGGCTGCACGTCGGCCGTGAATAAAAACCTCAAGCGCCTTCACGCAGTTTGTAATTTTTTTTTTCTTCATTTTTTGTACACCAGAAGGTGCTGTCGCTTTACTAAATAATAATGTTTCATTGACAATGGGCCTATAAGTGCTATTACTATTGTTCTTAATGCTAATTGAAAGGTTTATTTCATGTTATGGTTTATTTTATGGTATAGAAAATTATATAAGGTTAAAAGGTCATAAATATATACAGTATATACAGTGATTGCACTCAAGGGAGAGATTATCAATGATAAGGTAATAAATTAAGGTAAATGCAATTCATATAGGCAATTCATTCATATATAAATAAGGTTTAAAAGGAAAAAGGTGAAAAGTTTTTGTTAATTTCTAATTATGTTGCTTTATTTGTGTGCACCGTAGCTCTTACAGTGTGTTTACATCCAAGGATGGAATAAAAGTTGTAAACCATCAGTTTAAGAGACCATGTTTTCAATCGGGAGGCTACACTAGTTACACCAGACCCGTGGCTCGGACCGGTAGGGCGCCTGCCAGACGGGAGAGGAGGAAGCTGGGGATCGTCGGCACCGGTGCGTGCTCTACCATCGCGGTGGTCAAAACTAAGTTGGTGAACATCTTCGCCACTAGGTTTGACCCTGAACTTGACGCCAATACACTTAAGGATTACTTGGCTGAGAAAAAGGTTCGAGTGGTCATCTGCCGGAAGATCGCGACCGCCCAGACCAGATTCAGCTCCTTTCAGGTAACTGCGGAGTGTACGGAAGTGGCTAATATGTATGATCCGGGGCTATGGCCAGCTGGGACGTTTATACGCCGCTACTTTGAGCCTAGAAAGCCCATAGTCTCTCCAGCCGAGGATGATCGGATGCCGGGTATAGCTGCCCCAGCGCTCGTATCCGCATAACTATGATACGGATTGTGTCCTATAATGCGCGTGGCCTGCGCGTTGGGCAAAGTGCAGCGGACAAATCGCGACGTATTGTTGTAGACAAGCTATTAGAGGAGTGTGATATTCTCTGCTTACAGGAGACATGGTTAGCCAAACAAGAACTTGATGGGCTAAATGCGCTGCATCCAAACTTCCACGGAGCTGGAGAGTCAACGACCGATCTCAGGGACAAGTTCGTGCGTGGGAGAATACCTGGGGGCGTAGCAATACTGTGGAGTTGCACACTTGACCCAGTTGTGTCAGTGTTAAGACTTGATGTTGACTGGGCGATAGCCATTGAGTTTAAAAGCACGGAGAGATCATTTATTATTATTAATATCTACACGCCTTATGAGTCATATAGCAATGTGGACGAATACTGTAACAGACTGGCGTGTATTAATGCTTTTATTGACAGATGTGGCTCAACCAGCGTGTTCTTGGTAGGGGATTATAATGCAGACATCTCTGATGGTTCTTCCAATTTTGCGAAACTTTTGCTACACTTCTGCAATGATAATAGCCTGCTTATCTCCAGCAAACTGTTATTGCCTGCAAACAGCTACACGTACATTAGTGATGTGTGGCATACTGTATCTTGGCTTGATCACTGCGTATCCACGGCAGATGCCCATGCCTCACTGATGAGTATGAAAATTTGCTACGATCTAGCTACATCTGACCATATTCCGTTATTAATGTGTGTCAAAGTGGAGAAAATACCAATGATAAGCGCAGACGAAAGCAGAGCCAGCTGTAGTAAACTTAACTGGTCAGCCCTAACAAATGAGATAATCAGCAAGTACACCTTAAAAACGGATATGTTGTTAGATTCCGTGTTATTACCAAAGCAAACTCTACTATGTTGCGATATAAAATGCAAAAACATACAGCATCGCAAAGATTTGTGCAGCTTGTATGATTTCATCGTTAAATGCCTATATGACTCTGGTAAAACTTTACATAATAACAATAATGGGCAAATTCATCATGCCAAGCCTGGGTGGAATTCTTATGTGGTTGAACTTCACTCAGCAGCTAGGCAAGCCTTTAAAGAATGGGCGGCATCTGGCAGAATTAGATGTGGGCCTCTTTTTGAGAATAAAAAGCGCACAAATGCAAGGTTTAAGCTTGCTGTACGTTTTATTAGTAGGAATGAGGCCAGTATGAGGGCAGACTCCCTTGCTGGCAAACTTAGTAATCATAGATACTGTGACTTTTGGAAAGAGGTGAAAATATTGAATAATTGTAAAGCTCCCTTACCTTTTAACATTAACGGAGTATGTGGCTCGAATAACATTGCGGAATTATGGAGACAGCACTACTATGAGCTGTTTAACTGTATTAAGAGTGATATATACATACCGGATAATGTTGACCTCAGTGAGATTTTAGTGATAACCCCGGATGAAATCCACAAAGCTATTACTGAACTAGAAAACAATAAGGCTGGTGGTGCCGATTGTATTACAGCTGAGCATTTAAAACATGCCAGTCAGAAAATAATCCCTCTTCTTGCCTTGTGTTTTTACGGGTTTTTTAAGCATGGCATCTTACCTGACTCTATGATGGCAGTACAACTTGTGCCTATCTTAAAAGACAAGGCTGGTAAAATCAATAGTAAAGATAATTACAGACCTATTGCCCTGGCCAGTGTGCTCTCTAAAGTTCTAGAGTCAATCATACTGGGCAGAATTGTTTCATTTATTTCGACAAGCGACAATCAGTTCGGGTTTAAAAGGAAACATGGAACCGACGTGTATATTTGCTCTGAAGGAGCTATTATTTAAATATCGAAGCCTAAACTCAACAATGTTTTTATGCTTCATTGACTCATCGAAAGCCTTTGACCGGATCAATCACAGCAAACTTTTTCTTATGTTAGCAAAAAGGGGGTGCCCAAATACATAATCCGTATTCTGGCCTTCTGGTATGCAAATCAACTTGTTCGCATAAAATGGGGTGGCTCGGTCTCTGCTTGCTTTAAAGTAGGTAATGGTGTAAGACAGGGAGGAATTCTCTCTCCATATTTGTTCAATGTTTTCATGGACGACTTATCCAGCCGACTCAATAAGTGTAATACAGGAGGTGTTGTAGGAGACACTGTCATTAACCATCTTATGTACGCAGATGATGTGGTGGTGCTCTCCCCATGCAGTGCTGGCTTGCAGGAGTTACTCTCGATATGTTCTGAATTTGGTGATCATTTTGACATCAAATATAACGCAGAGAAAAGTAATATCATGATTGTCCGTTCTAAAGAAGATAGGGCGGCTATATTCCCTCAGTTCTTTCTTGGCAAAATAGCTATGAATATTTGCAATGAAGCCAAATACCTCGGCCACTTCATATCTGAAGACTTGTCGAATGACAGGGATATTCATCGTCAATGTTGTAAACTTTATGCACAGGCAAATATGCTCAAAAGAAGATTTTCTATGTGCTCCCCCCACGTTAAGACCTCGCTGTTTAAGGCATACTGCACACCATTTTACACAGCTCACCTGTGGTCAAGGTACACAGCTAAATCCATGCAGAGGCTAAATGTAGCCTACAATGATGCCCTGAGGCTGTTACTGCGTGTGCCTAGATGGTACAGCGCCAGTCAATTATTTGTTAGCTCTGGATTACCCACATTTAAAGCGCTTTTAAGAAAATTGATGTACAGCTTCATGTGTCGGCTAAATGAGTCTGGAAATAATATTATAATGAATTTAACAGACCCTACAATGAGCTTTAGATTTAGTTCGAGCCTGTGGTGCCATTGGCACAAAAGCCTGTTTGTTGTGCACTGATTGCCAGTGCTACCTTGTTGTTCTGTTTTTTTTTTTTTTTTTTTTTTTTTCCCCTTTCAAGTCACTTTATTATTATGTCTCCGTATGTACGGTATTCTTTTTTTTTTTTTTTCTTTGTTGGTGTGTGTGTGCTATGGACCCACTGTGAGATTCCGGAATAAAGATCATATAATTCTATCAGCATTTGAACTCATTGTTTATTTGTGATTTATTATTGTTATTTACGTGTTTATTTGTACTTTAATAAATAATTTGTGTTCCAATATGTTTTTTGTGAATTGATAAGCGTCAACAAAAATTTCATTGCAAGATTAGTAAAAAAAATAATAATAATAAATAAATAAAAAAAATTTTTTTTTAATTATTAGATTAGTCGACTAATCGTAAAAATAGTCGGCTGACTAATCGGGCGAAAATTAGTCGTTTGGGACAGCCCTAGATCCTTCGCCGTACCCTGCCGTGCACCTCAACAAAATCTTGACTTGAGCGACGTTAACGCGTGGTGACGTGGCACAAATGTACTGTGATTGGTCCGCTCAGACTTTTGTTTCCGGGTCAGCGTGAAATCGCCATTTTCAAACATTGTTTTGCTACACGCAAAAATGGACCAAGCTGACAGGAGTATCATCGAAGAGCAAGTGCGACAATTTCTACCATGTCTGGTCAAGGCATTGTAAAGTTTGCCAAATGGCAAGGTCAGCGATTGCATGAAAAAATGGAAGGACCACTGAGACAAGTACAGTGGGGCAAATAAGTATTTAGTCGACCACCAATTGTGCAAGTTCTTGTACTTGAAAAGATTAGAGGGGCCTGTAATTGTCAACATGGGTAAACCTCAACCACGAGAGACAGAATGTGGAAAAAAAAAACAGAAAATCACATTTTTGGATTTTTAAAGAATTTATTTCCAAATTAGAGTGGAAAATAAGTTACAGTATAATATATATAATACAGTGTAATACAATAATTTCTTCTAACGAGGTCTAACGAGGCTCCACTCGATACCTGTATCAGTGGCACCTGTTTTAACTCATTATCGGTATAAAAGACACCTATCCACAACATCAGTCAGTCACACTTCAAACTCCACTATGGCCAAGACCAAAGAGCTGTCGAAGGACACCAGAGACAAAAGGCTGGGAAGACTGAATATGCAATAGGTAAAACACTTGGTGTAAAGAAATCAACTGTGGGAGCAATTATTAGAAAATGGAAGACATACAAGACCACTGATAATCTCCCTCGATCTGGGGCTCCATGCAAGATCTCACCCCGTGGCATCAAAATGATAACAAGAATGGTGAGCAAAAATCCCAGAACCACACGGGGGGACCTAGTGAATGACCTACAGAAAGCTGGGACCACATTAACAAAGGCTACTATCAGTAACACAATTCGCCGCCAGGGACTCAAATCCTGCACAGCCAGACGTGTCCCCCTGCTGAAGCCAGTACACGTCCAGGCCCGTCTGCGGTTCGCTAGAGAGCATTTGGATGATTCAGAAGAGGACTGGGAGAATATGTTATGGTCCGATGAAACCAAAATAGAACTTAAAGTGAAACACCATACCCACTGTGAAGCATGGGGTGGAAACATCATGCTTTGGGGCTGTTTTTCTGCAAAGGGACTAGGACGACTGATCTGTGTAAAGGAAAGAATGAATGGGGCCATGTATCGAGAGATTTTGAGTGAAAATGTTCCATCAGCAAGGGCATTGAATATGAGACGTGGCTGGGTCTTTCAGCATGACAATGATCCCAAACACACAGCCATGGCAACAAAGGAGTGGCTTCGTAAGAAGCATTTCAAGGTCCTGGAGTGGCGTAGCCAGTCTACAGATCTCAACCCTATAGAAAATTTGTGGAGGGAGTTGAAAGTCCGTATTGCCCAATGACAGCCCCAAAACACCACTGGAGATCTGCATGGTGGAATGGGCCAAAATACCAGCTGCAGTATGTGAAAAGCTTGTGAAGAGTTACAGAAAACATTTGGCCTCCGTTATTGCCAACAAAGGGTATATCACAAAGTATTGAGATGAACTTTTGGTATTGGCCAAATACTTATTTTCCACCATAATTTGTAAATCTATCGCATGTGCTTATTTGTAAAACACCAAAGCTTCACAAGAAAAGCGCCTTTAGAGCATTTAAACCAGTATTCTTCTGCATGACAAGCAGATTTTGTGCTTGACTGATTGCGTTTATTTAGTGGCACAGCACTACCAAACGAGAAAGGCAATAATAAACCATGAATAATCCAGACAGTAGTAATGACATCAGAGATTTTTTTTAATAGCTTAGGCGTCGAAATATAATGATCCACACAAAAGTCAAATGAGACCTGCGTTAGCTGCTGTTTGTTGCCAGTGCTAGAGGGGACATCCTGAAGTATTGTCTTGTAAAATTGTGCTCCTTCAAGCATACAGGAGCAAAACATATTACGCTAATTACGTTATGAATTATGCAATGATAACTACCAAAAAAAATCAGGGCACTACAACAGGCGTATTTGACGTTTATTAGTATTTGTTAAAATCAGCCAATAATCTGTGATGTCTGCGAATACAGTAAAAAGTTTTGATTTAGGTAACACTTTACAATAAGGCTCCCTTAATTAACATTAGTTATTGTCTAAAAACGCAGTAACTAATGTTTAACATTACAATAGTTAAAATAATTGCTTATCTTACATTTATAAATATATTAATTGAGTTAATGCATTAGCTAATGTATTAGATAATGCATTAGTTAATGCATAACCACACAGTAACTGTCATGATTAGGCAGGTGTGGGTTGAAACCAGAATGCAGATTCGGCAACAGGCTTGACAGTTTGGCCAGGAGGACATTTATTGCAATCAGCAGCAGAGTGTAAGAACAGCAAAAAGAGGCAGACCAGATTACTAGTGATGTCACGAGGTGCGCCGAGTCTTCAAAGCGTGTGTTGAGTAATGAAGGGACTTTTGTGCGAAGCGCGTACCGAGGCTCGCCTCATTTAGAGGAGGTTCCGAAAATGATGACGTCCGAAGCCTTGCTGCCAAGCTGTACCACGTGATCGCTTCATGGAGTGCTTTAGATTTGCTGCGCGGTTTGACAGCTCGCTTCCGTCTATCAACACGTCTGCCTGCATTCAAAATGTGGGTGTTAGCAGGAGAGTTGTGATCAGGTGAGAGTTTGGATAATTTAGAGGTGGTTTGGAGAGTGAAAAGTGAGTTGAAAGAAGGGTACAGTAGTTGATACTAGGATGAAGCCAGCAAGAAAAAGGGCTTTCTATAATAATCAGGGGTGAAAGTGGCAAGAATTTCTTGCCGGAACTCCCCGACGCGAAGGTTGCCACGGAGCCAGAAATTTTATTTAAGTATATTTTTTCTTTCTTTCTTTTTTGGGGGGGGGGCAAACCTCTTACACTACTGAAATGCCAAGAAAACTGTTTTAGCACAGTTATTTCTATAACACATACAAAAACTGATTTTCATTCAAAATTGTTTTTTTTTTTTTTTTCCAACAAAAACAGCAATAACCCCAACCTCCAGCTCCTAAATTTTATTTTCCCTCATTTCCTCACATACAAAATAACAAATCTAAATTTTAACTACTGAAGAACATTGGATGTATATTAAAGTTGAAGTTAATGTAAATATTTACTTTTTTTTTTTTTTTTTTTTAAACAAAGATATGAGCTACATACATTCAGAAATGTAAGTGCAAATGACATATTATGCAGAGTGAAATGGAATATATTTTGAAGATCGCGCAAACATTGACTTTTTTAAATCATAAGGAAATGAATAAGTAGCCTAACATAAATGAACAAATTTAAGTCCAAAGTGCACATTGACAGCTCAGATGTTCTGAACCTCCCCATCAGAGCAAATAAATTTAAATATGATAAGTAAGCCTCTTCATGTCTTTCGTTGCTCAAAGATTTGAGCCATTTATGTTGCATTGCCTTTTTTTGTCGCATCAATTCAACCTTTTTTTTTTTTTTTTTGCTGCTCCAGAAAATATGCACATTTGAACCAATCAGAGCTAACTATCTCTGCTGATCACGTCAGTATGACAGCCAATTGAACAGATAAATTAGTCCAGGCGTCACACAAAAATACAAGCCTGGACCGTGTGCTTTGGTCAGATGAGACCAAGATTGAGCTTTTTGGCAACAAACACTCTAAGTGGGTCTGGCGTGCCGCGAAAGATGCGCATGCTGAAAAGCACCTCATACCCACTGTGAAGTATAGGGGTGGGTCAGCGATGCTGTGGGGTTCTTTCGCTTCCAAAGGCCCTGGGAACCTTGTTAGGGTGCATGGCATCATGAATGCTTTGAAATATCAGGACGTTTTAAATCAAAATCTGTTGCCCTCTGCCCGAAAACTGAAGATGGGTCGTCACTGTGTCTTTCAGAAAGACAATGACCCTAAACATATGGCCAAATCTACACAGAAATGGTTCACCAGACACAAAATCAAGCTCCTCCCATGAACATCTCAGTCCCCTGACCTTGTTTTGTTGGCAAAAGGGGGTTGTACAAAGTATTAACACCAGGGGTGCTAATAATTGTGACACACATTATTTGATGTCAAATAATTTTTTCTTTATGTGGGATTTTTTCCCCACTGAATGAATGCACTTGTATTGAAGGTTGGATTTTTTTTTTTTTTTTTTCCATTAAGGTCCCATATTATTTGAATAAAAAAAATATTACAAGCTAAATAACACATCTTTTTCAGGGGTGTCAATAATTATGGAGGGCACTGTATATACATTATACTAATGTGATAATCTATGTACATTGAGACTTTGCTCAGACAATATTTTGTTAATAATAACTTCCCAACAGACACACATACAAAAATGAATCCCTCATGACAATGAGGGATTCAAATGATTGTGATTATACAAATGATTGTGATGATACAGTTAGCCAGTTGGTGGTTCCGTGGACACATGAAGCTCCAAGAAATGAACCCTTTCTCGAACCAATTGGCTCAAGTGGTGCAATGCCTCATGAGGCTTCATCTCACCATCGCTACAGATTACTGAAGACTGGCGTGGTTGAGTGTCCATCAAGAAGAGCAGGCAGGATATCATATGAAGGTCTCAGGACGAGAAGCTTTGTGCTGGAACGATCAGACAGTGAAGTGAAGTGAGCCTGCCACTTAAACACTCCCCAAACGATGATTGGCAGCAGCCGTGCCAAGCAGAGAGGCGGGAAAGTTAAATGAGTGAACCAGAAAGGCAGGGAGCATGACAGTAACTAATAGTTTGGTAAAAGGGTTTAGGGTTAATTAACTTAGCATTTATGGTTTCTTAGTTAAGGGACACATGTGTTACACTTTACAATACGTGTCCAAAAAGCATTCAGTAATGGTTAATAAAGGTTAAGGGGGGGATTTAAGCATTTATAATTTCTTTGTTAAGGGACACATATGCTACACTTTATTTATCTATTTATTTATCGTCATCATCATCGGTGTCATTGACAGTTACAAGATGTGATATGATTAACTCGAAGGAAAAAAAAAAAAAGAAAATGACAAGGCCTGATGGTAGAAGCATATGCTTATCAAGTCCCGTCCTCTTCAACCAAGGACGCTCAATCAATACATGGTAGAGTAGGCATTATATATTGGGATATACATATATATATATTTTTTTTTTTACAATAAGGGTCCAAAAAACATTCAGTAATGGTTAATTAAGGTTAAGTAATACTTATGAGGCACGTTCACGTGGAATAATACCCTACTTAAGGTTCGGTTAGCAGCACCCAAGGACTCACAGAGCAATGTTTGTCATTTTAAAATAACATAATCACTTACTAGTACCAGTATACATTAATAACTTTTTATTAATGCACCAATGTATATGTGAATTAATGTTAAGTAATGTATTATACAGTATATATTATATATTATAACCTAACCTTAAGTATGGTATTATTTCACGTGAACGTACCTCATAAGTATAACTTAACCTTAATTAACCATGACTGAATGTTTTTTGGACCCTTATTGTAAAGTGTAGCACACGTATCCCTTAACTAAGAAATTATAAATGCTTAAGTCCCCCCCCCCCCCCCCCCCCCCCTAACCTTTATTAACCATTACTGAATGCTTTTTGGACCCTTATTGTAAAGTGTAGCATATGTGTCCCTTAACTAAAAACTTATAAATGCTTAAGCCCCCAAAATTTTTAATCGAGTTAATTACAGCTTAAAAATTAATTAATCGTAATTAGTCGCAATTAATCGCAATTCAAACCATCTTTAAAATATGCCATATTTTTCTGTAAATTATGTAAATATTCTGTAAAATAATTTGTTGGAATGGAAAGATAAGACACAAGATGGATATATACATTCAACATACGGTACATAAGGACTGTAGTGGGCATTTCACTCTACTGTCATTTAAATCTGTCAATGCTGTCCTCACTCCGAAGCGTCTACTTTTTCCAAAGCTAGACAGCTAGTGAACGACGCCTTAATAATCAGACTTCTTCCTTTTTCATCTGATTTCTTAATAAAATGGCCTCAAACCACTGTCCTCTTTAGACCGTAGTGAAACTACAAAAAAAAAAGTACACAAGCATTGCATTAGCAACAACGTTAGCTTAGCACGCTATACAGGTTCACTAAACATAAACAAAAAGCGTCTCATACAAAAAATATAACATTTCGCTTACTAACATAATATGTACATTCTTTACAACAACCATACTTACGGACAAATCTTGTCCAAGGATCATATAAGCACAACATTACAACGTAGACGTCAGCCCGAGACATCCTGCAGCCATATTGAACTGGCAAGAAAGCAATAAACCATGTCGCAAAGCGACCACAAGAGTTCGCTGTTAGACAGCACAAAAAACCTTGCTGTAAACCTTACCAAAAGGCAGAATACTGTCTGAGCGGGACATGTGCGTTAATTGCGTCAAATATTTTAACGTGATTAATTAAAAAAAACTAATTACCGCGCGTTAACGCGATAATTTTGACAGCCCTAATATATATACATATATATATATATATATATATTTAATTTTACCAAACTATTAGTTACTGTCTGGTTATGTATTAACTAATGCATTAACTCATGTTCATTAATATATTAATAAATGTTCGATAAGGGATTAAATGAATTATTGTCATGTTACTTAAACATGAGTTATTGTCTAAAAATGCACTAACTAATGTTAATTAAGGGACCCTTATTGTAAAGTGTTACCTTGATTTATGATTTGAGATGCTTCATTATAACATTGAAGAAAGGCTATGAATCTCTTGTGGCTTTCTTTCTGCGATTTAAACTTGAAGCGTGAAGCGATGGTCAGAAGGTGTATCAGAGTGTATAGGTGTGCGTGTGTGTGTTTATGTCGAATTTCAAAGGTTTCTCATCAACAAGGGACTATTGTATGTTTGTCTTCATGTGCCCTTTAACTGGCTGGCAACCAGTTTAGGGAATAACCTGCCTCCTGCCTGTTGTTAGCTGGATTAGGCTCCAGCACCCCTGCGGCCCCTTGTGAGCATAAGCGGTTCAGAAGATGATTGAATGAATAATTCAAATACTGTTGAGAAGTCAAAAACAAACACATTTCAATAAATTTAGACCCAGAGCACATTTGACACAGTGGGGTTGCTGAGGTGTTGACTGCTAGCAACCTCACGCTTAATTAGCGCTCAGTCTGAGTCCTACCGAGGCCAACACACTGCAGCATTTTGATATCTAGCCCAGGTCTAGCATTTTCATTTCGCCGATGTTTTTATAAATTGGTGACCTTGGCAGAATAAAATGATCAAACTTTAGAGAAAGAAGCAAATTTTTAAAAAGTACCTGCTACCAATGGGTGTCCTGCAGAGCAGACACAACTGTTACAATACCTGTCTCCAGGTTTATTACCCATGATGAATTGCTTTTTCAATTATCACTGCACTCCAGAACAAAACACTGCTTCATCCTTCAACCTATCTGTCAACAATCTGCTTTATCAAAGTTGAAAACCAACAAGAGTGCTTGCAATGCTCAACATTTGTATTACTGCCTGAGACCTTAGGGCATCGCTGGAGATGTTACCAGCTTGACCTGTTGATGGATTGCAAACACAACAGTGTCAACACTTCACAGTCTATAATCAGTCTGTGCGGTTTTGAGTGTTGTTAATAATGGCGTTAGAGTATAACAGCGTTTCTAACCGCCTTATTTATTTCAGAAGTGAGTAATCTAATTACCGTATTGGCCTGAATATAAGACAGTGTTTTTTGCATTGAAATAAGATTGAAAAAAAGAGGGTCGTCTTATATTCGCGGTCTAGACGTTATACCCATTCACGACGCTAGATGGCGCCAGATATCATTGAAGCGATGTTCTGTCATGACAGATCTCAGCTACTCTCAAGTTGAACCAGTTTGCATGAGTTTATTGCAATGTTTTTCCTTATTCAGATTTGTTTCAAGACTACAGTTACAGTTACATTTCACTTTGATGGTCAATGCAGTTGTTGCAATTTTGTTGTTTTATCACAATAGATTGGTTTATTTACATTTCAAAAACCAGAAGCCATTCATTTACAAATGTGATTGCACTTTAGTTTACATATTTAAATGTTCAGATATTAAGATTTGAATGAGGCAAAATAACATGCTTTTTCTCTCAAATATATTGTTATAATCATTTGTTTCGAATGTACTGTAATTATTTTCTGTATAAAAATTATATTGGTGTTCAAAAAGGCTTTTTTTCAAACTTGAGTCTTGAAAAAGAGGGGGTCGTCTTATAATCAGGCCAGTACGGTAATTACTTTTCCCTCTTGCAACGCCGTTACCATTACTGAGAATGTGAAGGGGCGCGTTACTACAATTTGGTTGAATGAAATGCAAGCAGATTAGAGAGCAGAGCAGTCGGGGGAGGAGGGAAGGGGGTGGTGAGGCCGTTGCAAACGTGATGATGATTGGCTAGGTGGGTCGGAGCGTTAACATAGCATTCGCTATGCGTTGTCTATTTGTGTGGTAAAACTTGAAAGAGAAACGCAACTGAAAAGAAAGGGCGGCTGGCTTGACCCCGGAATTAGAAAACGTGGCTCACTTCAGACAGCAAGCAGACAACAATGACATAAGGATTGCGTAAAAGGCTTCATTTAACACACAAAAAAACACATTATTGTGAAAAGGTAGACACAAAAAGGGTCTGTGACTATTCAAAAAAACCGAGGCACTCAAGACGTGTAGGCCTTCATCATGCAAGCCTTCATCAAGATGAAGGCCTACACGGCCGAAACATGTCGGCATTTTAAATTTTTTACAAAGCCTGATTGAATAAAGGCTTTTTATTTTTGTACTTCTTGAGTGCCTCGGTTTTTTGAATTGTCGCTTTTTTTGTCCCCACACCGAAGAGCACCACTAATTTACTTTATACACCCAGAAGCACTCCAATCACCTCTTGTTATACTGATGGTCTGTGACTGGAGGTGGGGTTTAGAAAAGAAAAAAAAAAACAAGGGAAAACCGCGGTGAGAGGCAGACAAACAAAAATAACAAGGCAATGATGAAACTAGCAATGAAGGGTTATCCAACTGTCAAATGGCAGCAAATTGGCAAGCCGCCTAGGATCGGTTTAAAAACACTGCTGTTGAGCTGGAATTGGATGCAGGTACGACGTTGGGAACTCAACCCACATCTCTGTATACAACAATCTGACAAAATGTGACAAAATCATGCCAGTGGTCATACTAGCTTCACTTGCTAGCTAGCACAGCTATTCTCCCAGTCCAGGCCAACCCCCAGTGTGCATTGCGCGCGTAAAACATGGCGCCCTCCGGAGGTCAAAACATGTTCTAAATATGATAGATTTTTAAATCAATGGCAATAATATATGTGTATCTCATAACATGTTTTAGTAAAAAAGAGAACAATTATGGCTTATTGGAATCTACAAGTCTTAAAGTCAGAGGTTCCCTTTAAAAGAATTGAATTTCTACATTAGCTGTGTATCGTTGACCTTTATATTGGGACGCTAAAATAATATTCAAATGATCACCCAAAAATTAAATCGGAATGAAAACACATGGCTCAACGTTGCTGTGTTTAATTTTGCCTTATTAGCTCACCATTCATTAGCAATGCTCTAAATAACAACCAACACGTACTCCCATGGTGCCAAAAGCTTATGAATAAAAACCAATGTGATGACTGAAAGGCAAGTGAATTCTTATTGCACAATGTCAACTTAGCACACATGGCACAGAAGGAAATGATAGTGTGATAGTCAGCAAACCAATGTTTTCTTTTGTTAAATGTGACCAATTGAGTTTCATACTTTTGACAATCATCTCCATCTATTCCCTTGTGGAAGAGGTGAACAATGCCATTCGCCTCCCTTTCACAACTACTGAGGGAATTGCAAGGCGCTGCTTGGCACGTTTAAATATTTCATTTGGCAAACCAATTACAGAATGCGGGCAGAGACTGTAGCTTACAAAAACAGAAAAAACCACCCTATATTGCGAAGACAGAAAACACCGACCCTGTACTGTGGCTTTAAAGCGCCTGCCTGAGGGCAATTCGAGAATGGGACGTCAATATTTCATCATTAAACATAGAAAACATTCAAGCGTACTGTTAAGCCATTTATTTGATGTCTTTTGAAGGATTCAGAGGCGTCTTCATATTGAGAGCAAAGGAATTCAAATAAGAGCAATAAAACCCTCCACAGGGGAGGACGCTGACATATAGAGCGAAAAAACAGAATTAAGGAACGAGGCAAACAGCTGGCAAACCGAGGAACGACACAGTCAAAGTTGAACTTAAAAGGAAAAATAAGAGCAAAATACAAACAAATGCAATTAACCTGAGCTTCCACCAACGCCATGAAATAAAAACACAAAAATAACAATGCGCTTTATTACACTACAAATCATTTCAAACTGCCAGCGCAAAGATTGTGTCTCTTTTTATTTCTTTCACGCAAATGTCTGGACAATTGATTAACTCTGTAGCTGCCTTGACATTATTTGCTCAAGCAGTTTTGATTGACAGGGGTGCTACTTTGATATTGCCAGTGAAGCTTGGTAGTGTTACCATCAAAGGCGCTCATCTGTCAATCATCGTTTAGCTTGTTAAACACTAGCAAGAGTGTGCTGTGGCTACTCATTGTGTAAGCGAGGCTATGTCTACACTAGGACAGATAATGGCCTTAACTGTATGATTAGTTAGACTATACGGCATGTCGGCTACACTGGTATACAGTGGGGCAAATAAGTATTTAGTCAACCACTAATTGTGGAAGTTCTCCCACTTTAAATTATTAGAGAGGCCTGTAATTGTCAACATGGGTAAACCTCAACCATGAGAGACAGAATGTGGGAAAAAAAACAGAAAATCACATTGTTTGATTTTTAAAGAATTTATTTGCAAATCATGGTGGAAAATAAGTATTTGGTCAATACCAAAGGTTCATCTCAATACTTTGTTACGTACACTTTGTTGGCAATAATGGAGGCCAAACGTTTTCTCTGTAACTCTTCACAAGCTTTTCACACACTGTTGCTGGTATTTTGGCCCATTCCTCCATGCAGATCTCCTCCAGAGCAGCAATGTTTTGGGGATGCCGTTGGGCAACGCGGACTTTCAACTCCCTCCACAGATTTTGTATGGGGTTGAGATCTGGAGACTGGCTAGGCCTCTCCAGGACCTTGAAATGCTTCTTACGAAGCCACTCCTTTGTTGCCCTGGTTGTGTGTTTGGGATCATTGTCATACTGAAAGACCCAGCCACGTCTCTTCTTCAATGTCCTTGGTGATGGAAGGAAATTTTCACTCAAAATCTCTCGATACATGGCCCCATTCATTCTTTCCTTTACACAGATCAGTCGTCCTGGTCCCTTTACAGAAAAACAGCCCGAAAGCATGTTTCCACCCCCATGCTTCACAGTGGGTATGGTGTTCATCAGATGCAATTCAGTATTCTTTCTCCTCCAAACACAAGAACCTGCGTTTCAACCAAAAAGTTCTATTTTGGTTTCATCTGACCATAACAGATTCTCCCAGTCCTCTTCTGGATCATCCAAATGCTCTCTAGCGAACCGCAGATGGGCCTAGACGTGTACTGGTTTCAGCAGGGGGATACGTCTGGCAGTGCAGGATTTGAGTCCCTGGCGGCGCATTGTGTTACAGAGTACAGAGTGTTACAGTAGTTGCGCCTTTGTTACTGTGGTGCCAGCTCCACAGTAGCTGGCACCACCTATGTCATTCACTAGGTCCCCCGTCTGGTTCTGGGATTTTTGCTCACCGTTCTTGGTATAATTTTGACGCCACGGGGTGAGATCTTGCACGGAGCCCCAGATCGAGGGAGATTATCAGTGGTCTTGTATGTCTTCCATTTTCTAATAATTGCTCCCACAGTTGATTTCTTTACACCAAGCGTTTTACCTATTGCAGATTCAGTCTTCCCCGCCTGGTGCCGGTCTACAATTTTGTCTCTGGTGCCCTTCGACAGCTCTTTGGTCTTGGCCATAGTGGAGTTTGGAGTGTGACTGACAGAGGTTGTGGACAGGTGTCTTTTATACCGATAATGAGTTAAGACAGGTGCCTCGTTAGATCTCGTTAGAAGGAGTAAGACCTCTTTGACAGCCAGAAATCTCGCTTGTTTGTAGCTGACCAAATACTTATTTTCTATTCTAATTTGGAAATCTTTAAAAATCAAACAATGTGATTTTTTTTTTCAATATTCTGTCTCTCATGGTTAAGGTTTACCCATGTTGACAATTACAGGCCTCTCTAATGTTTTCAAGTAGGAGAACTTGCACAATTGGTGGTTGACTAAATACTTATTGCCCCACTGTACCTGTTGTCTGGATTAGGTGTTACACGAATAATGTAGGCGGGTAATATTACCCACCGCTTTATGTGGACTGCGTCTCCATACAACAGTCTGATACTAAGGATACTAATGTCAAGGAGCGTGCCATCGCCATTTTTATTGCGGCACGCCAGCAGATGGCATGGCTCAGTGGTAGAGTAGTCGTCCCCAAACCCAGAGATTCTGGGTGCGATTCTCTGCCCTAATGAACTCACCTAAGTATCCCTGAGCAAGATACTGAACCCCACATTGCTCCTGGTGCTGCGTCACCAGTAGGTGGATGGCGATGTAGTGTAAAGCGCTTTGAGCGCCTTGAAAGGTGGAAAAGCGCTATACAAGTACAACACCATTTACTGTAGTAAACGATGGAGGCGGACGATCAAGATGTGGCATTCCTGCTCCTTTTTTCTTTTCCACAGTGATTGTTTACAGTTTATCATCTAGAGTGTAGAACACGTGTCATGTACCTCTGTCTTCGCGAGTCGTTTCTGCCTCTCCGCCAACCCATAATTTTAAATGTGGTATCAGCCGGCTCACTCTGCGACGTGAAGCGCTGATAATGCCTTCACGCATTTTTCTTGAACCTTCAAACGTGCGTTGCAATAATATGCTTCAATTCAGTGCCCATTGGTGGTCCTCCGATCACAGATAGCAGATGAGCGTTTTATGACAGAGCTCGTCTCCGCGTTAAGTCACCGATCAGCCAGCTGCGTGGCTGGCCCCTCCCAACTCAATGCCGACAGAACTTGAGTACAGTATATAAAAATACGTAGGGGAATATTAAACAATGAAAAGTGAACTGGGTGGTACCCCCTGTGATACGTTTTTTTTCATGAAATTTCCACCTGACAAAACTGCCGCCACTGTTATGCATAAGCACTCCTGGTTGCGGCTTCCAGGAAATATACGCAGCGCCACACCATATGTTTCTATTTGTTATTTTCCTACTGGTGAGTGTGCAACTGAGCATCGATTGTAACATCCCAAGTAACGATGTCAGGCTTTTGTTGTTTTCTAAAGATTCATTTCAATCATAACCCGCCGACTGCTCGTCAAAGCCGAGTGTGCCCTCAGTCCCTTCCCTCTAGCTCCCGTGTGATGCCTTCAAATGCGTTCACGAAAAAAACATTGATCAAAAAACGGAGTTCCCGACCCCTGGTCTAGAAGGTGTAGTAATTTCGAAATTCCCCGCCGGCTTGTAATGAGTTTCCGGTTCAGAGGTAAACCGCGTGGGTGATGACGTAACACATGATTCTTTCTGCTCCTTTCTACGCATTCGTAGTTTGCGCAAATGCAGGCATATCTTGCAGAAGCAAGGGGGCCTTAAACACACATCAAACGTAGTGCGGACAGGCAAAATATCCCGGAGAAAATTAATCGTCCTTTTGTAGACGTAGCCTGAGAAGCTGTTCTCAGCAATGTGGGCATCAAAGCGTAAGTGGATTTTAGTGGACTCACTCAATTTAGCATCTAATAAAAACGAATATTTATCTATGTTATTCTTGTTAAGAAATAATTCACATTTTGAAGGCGGCACGGTGGGAAAGTAACATGTTCAAAACTTTATATGCAACAATTTTCTTCGATATCGGATCGGGACTCAGTAGATTCTCAAAATCAGGTGACTCGGACTCAGGTGCAAAAGCATGCAACAATTAACCTACATTGCATTGACATTTAGGCTTTTACTGCTGCGATAATCTAACCTCGTGAAAGTGAGGGGTGTTTTTTTGCATTGATTTTACAAAGCTATTTGCCACTAAACAGGAAGTGACCCAAAATCAACAGGAAATGACCCAGAATTGTCCCAAAACCCAACTGGAAGTGACCCTACATAAACAGGAAATGACCTGAAAGTCTAAAAAATCAAGAGAAAGCGTCCCAAAATCAACCGGTGTTTATTGGCCAGCATGAAAGCATTTACATATAATTTCTCCAGAAATGGCACTTTCTAGTTTCTATAATGCTCTTCATATTTGCTCACTGTCTGGCAGTTCTAGTGCCATCTTGTTACACATTAACCAATTCTGTTCATATCGCTGTTATTTGTTCTGCTTCATTGGCAGTTTGAGGTGAGTAATGTCCTTTTAAGAAAGGCATTATAGTCACTGATTGTTCAACATTAACTTGCCTTTTTTTCCCATTCTTAGATGTACAGCGAAATGAAGCAGAAATAAATTGCTTCGTGCAAGACACAACATACACATAAATTGGGTGATAAAGCATCAGTGGGTTTGAAATTGGAGCAGTGTGTCATGACTTGTGCAGCCAGCGTGACGCTGAGCTTTCAACTCATCTGGTTACGCAACAGTTGCTTCCACCTTACCTTGACAGAGATGAGCCTAATTCCCTGTTGTCTTTGTATTAATGAATTACACTAAATGCCAGGAGCTGCTGCTGGCAAAGGCGCTGAAGGTTAAGGGCGACCATCCTTAAAGTGCCTGTGAATCTGATCTTGGCCATTAACCCACAAGTGAAGGCAGAAAATCAATGGGAAACAAAAAGGGCTACCTCTTGGGGAGTCCCTGGAACAAGAGAAGCCCAATACGAAGAGTAACGTTTTAAAGACATTGTACACATTAATTAGCATGACTGCTAGTTGGCAGATTTAAAACGGAACAACAGAATTAGCAGCGTATGATAAAACTAGGGCTGTCAAAATTATCGCGTTAACGGGCGGTAATTAATTTTTTAAATTAATCACGTTAAAATATTTCACGCATTTAACGCACATGCCCTGCTCAAACAGATTAAAATGACAGCACAGTGTCATTTTCACTTGTTACTTGTGTTTTTTGGATGGGAACTACGGCATCAGTTGAGGGACAAAACACATTCATTGGCTTGATTTCTAAGTAATTTTAAACTCGCCATTGACACCTTGTGGTGTACTTCAATCACTACCTTACGTAGTTAAAGACAGTGTGGAAGAACGGCAGGGAGCCCATGTGACGTCACCGCTCGGCGACGTCATCAATGGCGAGCTACTGGTTTATTTTTTGATTGAAAATTTTACAAATTTTATTAAAATTAAAACATTAAGAGGGGTTTTAATTAGGGCTGTCAAAATTATCGCGTTAACGGGCGTTAATTAATTTTTTAAATTAATCCCGTTAAAATATTTGACGCAATTAACGCACTATGCCCGCTCAGACAGATTTAAATGTCAGTACAGTGAAAGGCCAACTTGTTAATTGTGTTTTATGGAGTTTTTCCGCCCTCTGCTGGCACTTGGGTGTGACTTGCATATGTTATGTGGCGTAATGTCGCCCTCTGCTGGCGATTCAGTGCAGCGGATTATTTGGGTTTCGGCGCGCTTTTCTGACGTGATTATATGTCGACGTGAACTCACACTAATAGACAGTGCTATTCAGACCAGCTAACGTCCGCATCCAGTATTCAGTGGCAGTTCTCATAGCCCCATCACACTGTTTGTGTCTAATACATGCATCGCTTGTGAGTTATATTCCTCCTTTGTTTATATTCATGAGCATTAGATAGTTATTGATGATGTGTATTTGAATTTGTTCACATATATGGTGAAATGCAGTTACATTGTTAGATGCTTGTGAGCTAGTTGGCTAGTGCTACTGCTCAAATGGACACGTGTGTGTACATTTTATGTTATTTTGTGATTTATGCAAGTTATTGACACATTGCCCTGTTATTTTCAGTTTTACAAAAATACAAGAAACGTGCTCCTGTCAAAAAGAGATAACTTCAGTAAAGCCCATGCAACTTTGCCACACCGTCTGATTTCTTTTTGGAACTTATGTTCGCTATCTGTCAGTTTGTGTACTCACACACATTGAGGACAGAATAGGGCTACTAGTTTACTTTTTGATTGAAAATTTTACAAATTTTATTAAAACGAAAACATTAACAGGCGTTTTAATATAACATTTTATCCATGGATCACTTTAACAGAATGTTTATAATGTTAATGCCATCTTGTTGATTTATTGTTATAATAAACAAATACAGTCCTTATGTACCGTATGTTGAATGTATATATCCATCTTGTCTTATCTTTCCATTCCAACAATAATTTACAGAAAAATATGGCATATTTTATAGATGGTTTGAATTGCGATTAATTGCGATTAATTACGATTAATTAATTTTTAAGCTGTAATTAACTCGATTAAAATTTTTAATCGTTTGACAGCCCTAGTTTTAATATAAAATTACTACAACTTGTACTAACATTTATCTTTTAAGAATTACAAGTCTTTGGATCTTGTGGATTTATTGTTATAGTAAACAAATACAGTACTTATATACAGTATGTTGAATGTATATATCCGCCTTGTGTCTTATCTTTCCATTTCAAAAATAATTTACCAAAAAATATAGCATATTTTAGAGATGGTTTGAATGGCGTACCGCATGCAGGCTATTTTTAGACCGTGACGTCACATCGTAAAGCGGAAGTAAAGCCGAAGTGGGATATTATAGACCCGCCCTCACATAGACTTAACGTAATTTGTGCTACTTTTCGCCGGTAATCTTTCAAAAACGAACATGCCGATCACTAGGGATGGGAATCGAAATCCGATTCCAATTCGGAACCGGTTCCGAGTGTTTCGAGGCCTCGACATCACAATGAAAAAGCCTTAACGATCCCTTTAACGATTCCTAAAGACGCGTATTGCGTCGTGACGTGTGTTGTTGTCCAGACGCATCAAACTAGCATGGCGCCAAGAACCACTCGCTCCAAAGTTTGACTACACTTCACCAGGAAAGAGTGTGAAAATGAAAGGTTACGACGGGTAAGCACGAGCATTGCAGCCATAAACATAACAATGACAGCACGTAGGTTCAAACGCTCGAAAGTGTGTCTTCACCTCACGAGGAAAAATTACAACAAAGCGACTTGCAGTCATTGCAAGGTGGAGATAACTGCATCGGGAGGGAATACGACTGCGCTGTCCTCACAGAGAGGCTAAGGCTCAGTCCTGGCTATACAGCTAGCTAAACTCCCAAATGACGATGCAGAAGACGTTGCTATAATTTGCTGACTTTATTCAACCATCACTTGAAGAGTGAAACTAAGAATAGAAATGAAACAAATCAATTTCGTCACTAATAACAAACAGGTTTGCATCAACGTAAATCAGCGATGATTAGCTGCTAATAACAGTATGGTTAGCATTCGTTCGCTAGCATTAGCACATCGTTCAAACCACTACACAACTGGATTTAAGTGTCCGATCGCGAGTGGAAACACAACAACAACACAAAAGATGATACATACAGGCGTTGCCTCTGTAGATATTAACATTAACAAAGGACGTAGGCTCGTAGAAGTGTTTCCCTCTCTCACTAACTCGTTCACTCGCTTGGATGCGGCATTTCTTCTTTGGTTGCAAGCACGCTCTTCTTCACGTGAGCGCGTTGTTCTTCGCGTGAGGAAGCGCAAGGGCGCCCCCACTTGAGCGTGTAAGCGCCACAAAAACTAAAAGGCATGCAATTCAATGTAATGGTAAAATAATACACGTTAACCCAGCAAGTCCCCAAACTGCAGCCCGCGGCCCAAATACGGCCCACCTCCACATTTGGTCCGGCCATTTTTTTTTTTTTTCTCAATCGTGTTATTTATTTTCTGGCCTTTTCCTTGAAGAATTCAGAGAGGGTTATTTGGTTATTATCTATTTAATTAATAGTGTTTTTAGTATTAATTATTATTATTATTATAAAGAATCCAGAAAGGGTTATTTGATTGTGGCTTTCTGAAAAACAATAATTTTTTACATTTATGCACTTCTGCAATCGTCACACTTTTTCTGTTACAAACTGACCCCTCATCAGAGAAGGGAAAAGTTATGTGGCCCTCACAGCAAAATGTTTGGGGGGACCCCTGCTTTAACACATATTGCCAAAGGCAGAACAAAAACCTATCTGCCAATATATACCAATATTTTTTTATTTCTATTAGATAAATGTTTCAGTAAAATGTTACACATTCTTGTGTATTTGCCACTTATTGCCACAGTTAACTTTGAGGCTTTGGGCTTCTTTTGATCTCGTTGTGAGTTTGTAAGGTTGTGACTTCTGATTAAACAAACTCGATGCCAATCAAAACGTTTTTTCTTCTTTTTCCCCAAATTAGAATCGATAAGAGAATCGATAAAGAATCGAATCGTTAAGCAATATCGATAATGGAATCGGAATCGTAAAAATCCTATCAATTGCCAACCCTACCGATCACGCATTGCTTTTTTGGAAGTTGTAGAAATGACTCTAGACATTACGACACATGAAGGATGTTTTTTCTTACGTTTCCGGAAATCAAAAACTCGGGAGGAAAAAATGTGAAGACCGAATCAACTTGTGCGGACTTTAACACCAGGTGAATCCATTCACATTTCATATGCAGTAAACATTATGTTGGGTTGGCATGGTCTTTCAGAGGACAAAGAGGTAAGCCATTTGTATATTTTTAACTTATTCTTGTAACGTAACGTTGTGCTGTACTGCTTCTGTCTAACAATGAATGACCTGAAAAGAATTACAATGGTATCTGACTGCCACTGTTACCGTTTCTGTTACAAGGTGACCCAAAAAGATGCGTACCCATGAAAATTTCAATTGTGACTTTGATTAAAAAGCTATTTATTTCAAATTACAACCACACATTATTCAGTTTATGGAAGACCATTCACCAGAGTTTCAGCTATTTCTGTCAATTTTTAGTCAATTTATGGCTTTCCCAAGATGTGTTCCAAATGTCCACCATTCCGTTGCAAGCAAACCTGTACTCGTCTGACAAAGTTGTCAATCACTTTTACACACTCCTCTTTCGGGATGGCTCTTATTTTTGCTGTGATGGCAGTTTTCAGTTCCTCAATTGTTTGTGGATTTCCCTGGTATACATTGTGTTTGAGGAAACCCCACAGATAAAAATCTGGGGGGTTAAGATCTGGTGAGTGCGGGGCCCATTCCACATCGCATCCTCTGCTTATGAGTCTCTCTTCGAACCTCTGCCTCAACCAAGCAATGGTTTCGTTGGCTGTATGAGGTGGTGCCCCGTCTTGCTGAAACCATTGTGAAGCTTTCACAACCCTTCCCAACCCGAGAGGGACAGTTTTATTTTTACTGCAGGCAGTATCAGCTCATTTGTGTGGAGTTACTTTGCACTGAGCAACTTGGTATGCCATTTTACATGATGCTAACAGTGCTCGCTGGTTTACTGACGTAACACTTACAAAGCGGGACGATTGTTGGCAATATTCGGCACGTCTCCGCTGGGAAAAAAAGTTATCCATGTGACTGAGGTTTAATGTCTTTAAGTGACATCTTAAAACATTTTTAGACACAGTAAACAAACTTTTCTTTCCTCGTCTTCCACTGTATTAAAAGTCAAAGCCAAAACCCAAACGCTAAATATGCTTCGTCATACATCCTCATCTCAGCTCTTCATATCTCCAGTGCTCTTTGCTGTGTGCTCGTTTGGTTCAAAAATACTGCGCACTCTGAACATGAGAGTGCCACTGCCACCCACTGAGTGGATGTGCAATTACACTTTTTCTGTACGACAAAATCGTAAAATTTCGCGAGGTCACATGCGTCACCCCTGGCATCGCCCCACTAGTTGAGAAGTACTGATGTAATTGGTTTAGCATTCTTGGTCTAAAGCCATCACTTCCCCCATTCAAAATTATTTGGGCATCTATCGCTGTCAATGTTTTTTGTGATGTTTCTCTGCTACATGATATTGAGTCTTCAATGAAAATGTTGTGACCTTAGTCATTCTCGCACAGTGGTGAAAAGTCAAGGAACACAGTGAAAAGTCACATCCTCCCTTGCAAAATTATCCGTCAGTGAATTCACTGTCCCCCCTTTGTGCTGCTTCATTGACCCACATCCGCATGAGTAGTGCAGTGCGTAAGAACACATAGCAACAAGTCCTAAAAGCACATCAAGTGTCCAGACAAGCTGAAAATGTCATGACCCAGTGCTTATATGATCTCCCTTGTCATCATATTGTATCTTCACAGCAAACAGAAGACAGATAACCAAAGAATGTAAAGTCAATGGTACAGTTTTTAATAAATAATATGGTCTCACATTGACTTGGTGAGCTGATTGAAATTATAAAATGTGAATTATAAATATACTCGCAGTATGGCCTGGTATTGCTCGGGTCAAAAACTGAAAATTGGCATTTTATATGCTAATTTTTGGAGTTTCAAATTCATTTTCCGCACTAAATGGAGGCCTACAGAGATCACACTAGTCTAAGAACACTCCCAAAAACAATGTACAGCTGTGTTAAATTTCACCAAGATCCATAGGGAATGAACACACACAATGTTCCATTTATATCAGGGGTCGCGTTAACCGAATATTTTCCGTCGTTGACCAGTTTTTTAAAACGGTGACGGAAAAAACTGAAGTCCATCTGTCATTTTGACAGGTTGCAATTCACACCCCAGACCACAGGGTGGCGAGTGAGCATATTAATTAGCTATTGTCTCTCTTGATGCATGACGTCGTTGGCCTTACTCGGAAAAATGTCAAGGCAACTGAGTGTCCGAAGTTTCTTCAAAAAGCCCCAAAACGACGACGGTGTTGATAAAAGAGGTGAAAAAAGAGGGACTGATGCAGTGGAGGATGAAGGATGACAACGAATCAAGTGAATCGCCGGTTCACTCCTCACTGCGGCGAGCAGTTGAAAACGCCGCCAATTACCAAGAAGGGCAGAATTGGTAACACGGTGAAAGCGGCATAATGCCAAAAAAGTGGACCAGACTAGCCAAAGCCTGAAATTATTTCAAGGAAAATA
Organism: Corythoichthys intestinalis; assembly: GCF_030265065.1. Taxonomy (NCBI): domain Eukaryota; kingdom Metazoa; phylum Chordata; class Actinopteri; order Syngnathiformes; family Syngnathidae; genus Corythoichthys; species Corythoichthys intestinalis. Next base: position 13,424,270 of record NC_080402.1, read on the forward strand.
TGGAGGGTGCCACCACTGTGTGTACTCTTTTTGCTAAGCTGAGCTCGCATGCCACGGTAGCACGTCGGCTATGAACGAACACTTGACGCGCCGTCACACAGGTGTATTTCGGAAGACAACAGGAAACAACAAGCTAGTGGATTGTAAGTCCATACAACTTTCTAACGAATTTTTTAAAAAATTGAAGTTTCCTTTATGTGCGTCGTATCAACGTGCATTTTTATTTAATAATAATAATGAATTTAAAAAATATATATATAATGGAATTATATAATATTTTATTATTATTAAATGTATTAGGATCATGGAAGGTCCCACTTGGGGGGGGGGGGGGGGGAAATATATATATATATATATATATATATCCTGAATATACATAATGTAATAAAAATATATATGGAAACACAGCACTGGCCTGCTTACTGTAATCAATGACTGCACTAATGTTAGTTACTTTATATTATAAAGTATTATTGTGTATATACATATAGTGACTGCATCAAGATATAGTCATTTAAAAAATTTAAGTGACGGGTAAAAATAGATTATGACCGGATTTTTATGACCCTGTCAGTCAAAATGACAGACAACGAAAAAGTCTAGCGCAACCTCTGATTTATATATAAGTATTGATCAGTGTTGTTTTTGTCAAAGATGACAATAATGAAAATATTTTGTCAACGAACAATTTTTTCACAACGATGACGTCACAAGGACGAGCTTAAAACGTCTCTTTGGAGACTAAAATATAACTAGACGGATGCCACATGTCGTCTGACGAGACTAGAACGAGATGAAAATTTGCGATAGTTTCCGACAATAGTTCACAATGTGTATTACGTTCTTACTGTATGTGTAGTTAGCACGCATTTTAGGTTTGGTTGTATCACTCATGGGATGTGCTGAGTCTCCCCCTGACCCACAGCTGTTCAACTGTTTGACACGGAGAATGGAAGTCTAAGTGTCCAATTGGTGTGAACAGTTTTAATGTTTCACATTGAGAGTATGACTTACTCCCATTGTGATCATTCAACATATCTTGTTTATTATGACAAAGTAGCGAACATGAAGGGGTTTTGGGGGGGCAGAAGAAAAGAAACACAAGAAAAGAAACACAAACTACAAGAAATACATTGAACGCCTACACTAACTATTAATATGTTGGTGCAATTGTCAGCTAGATGTATTTCCGGTTGACACCATGTGGGGGGCCTGTTGACCAGGGAAAGAGGAGGACGGGGGTGGGGGAGTCTATAAGCTAAGTGATTGGGAGGGGTAGAGAGTACACAAATCAGCTCTGTGATCTAGAACCCAGTAATTGTGTAAATCCCTTGTGAGTGTAAGCCCGTTGGCAACCGACCCTACACCGTCCCCAATTTTTTTTTTTTTTTTTTTTTTGGTACGAGCAGTCCGTCAATGTTCATTCGAAATTGTTGGAAACCTTTTATTTTATTTATGTATTTATTCATGGACTAAAACTTTTGAACTTTATAGACAAAAACATTTTTAAAAGTTGTCGACTAAAACTAGACAAAATTTGTCTTAGTTCTCAGTGACTAACTAGACGAAAACATTTTGAAATAAGTAAAATATGACTAAGACTAACAAGTATTTTGGTCCAAAAGACTAAGACGAAAACTGAAAGAGCTGCCAAAAAATACACTGGTATAGATATTTCCTAAATTCCCAATAGGTGTGTTTGTGAGTGTGGGTGATTGTTTGTCTGTACTGTGGGGCAAATAAGTATTTAGTCAACCACTAATTGTGCAGGTTCTCCCACTTGAAAATATTAGAGAGGCCTGTAATTGTCAACATGGGTAAACCTCAACCATGAGAGAGAGAATGTGGAAAAAAAACAGAAAATCACATTGTTTGATTTTTTTAAAGAATTTATTTGCAAATCATGGTGGAAAATAAGTATTTGGTCAATACCAAAAGTTCATCTCAATACTTTGTTATGTACCCTTTGTTGGCAATAACGGAGGCCATATGTTTTCTGTAACTCTTCACAAGCTTTTCACACACTGTTGCTGGTATTTTGGCCCATTCCTCCATGCAGATCTCCTCTAGAGCAGTGATGTTTTGGGGCTGTCGTTGGGCAACACGGACTTTCAACTCCCTCCACAGATTTTCTATGGGGTTGAGATCTGGAGACTGGCTAGGCCACTCCAGGACCTTGAAATGTTTTTTACAAAGCCACTCCCTTGTTGCCCTTGCTGTGTGTTTGGGATCATTGTCATGCTGAAAGACCCAGCCACGTCTCATCTTCAATGTCATTGCTGATGGAAGGAGATTTTCACTCAAAATCTCTCGATACATGGCCCCATTCATTCTTTCCTTTACACGGATCAGTCGTCCTGGTCCCTTTGCAGGAAAAACAGCCCCAAGGCATGATGTTTCCACCCCCATGCATCACAGTGGGTATGGTGTTCTTCGGATGCAATTCAGTATTCTTTCTCCTCCAAACACGCGAACCTGTGTTTCTACCAAAAAGTTCTATTTTGGTTTCATCTGACCATAACACTTTCTCCCAGTCCTCTTCTGGATCATCCAAATGCTCTCTAGCGAACCGCAGACGTGTACACGTCCCCCTGCTGAAGCCAGTACACATTGTGTTACTGATAGTACCCTTTGTTACTGTGGTCCCAGCTCTCTGTAGGTCATTCACTAGGTCCCCCCATGTGGTTCTGGGATTTTTGCTCACCGTTGTTGTTATCATTTTGACGCCACAGCTCAATGTGATTTCTTTACACCAAGCGTTTTACCTATTGCAGATTCAGTCTTCCCAGCCTGGTGCAGGTCTACAATTTTGTCTCTGGTGTCCTTGGACAGCTCTTTGGTCTTGGCCATCGTGGAGTTTGGAGTGTGACTGACAGAGGTTGTGGACAGGTGTCTTTTATACCGATAATGAGTTAAAACAGGTGCCATTAATACAGGTAACGAGTGGAGCCTTGTTAGAAGTTAGACCTCTTTGACAGCCAGAAATCGTGCTTGTTTGTAGGTGACCAAATACTTATTTGCCACTCTCATTTGCAAATAAATTCTTTAAAAATCAAACAATGTGATTTTCTTTTCCCCCCCCCCACAATCTGTCTCTCATGGTTGAGGTTTTCCCATGTTGACAATTACAGGCCTCTCTAATCTTTTCAAGTTGGAGAACTTGCACAATTGGTGGTTGACTAAATACTTATTTGCCCCACTGTATGTGCCCAGCTCACGGTGTACTTCCCCTCCTGGCCAGTTAGCTGGGATAGGCTTCAACACTCCCCACAACCTTCGTGAGGATAAGTGGAACAGAAGATGAATGAATGAATGAATAAATCCTGCAGTACCATTAAATGAATCGTATAGCAGCGCGACGATAAAATCTGAACTTTTAAAAAAAAGGGTTTTCATTTCTCCCCAACTCTTTGTTGAAATGATATACAGTATGCGCACACATTCAAAAAGTCATTTTCTGGCTTTTTGTTCGGCAAGAACACAGCGTTATTTCAACAGGATTCAGATTTGTGAAAAGTCCTGCCTCTCCCATCCAGCCCTCTCCTTTTTCAGCATGCGTTCCTCAGTCTAGAGGAAAATGCCACACATTGATGGAATAGCGGTTTATCCCATTAGAGAAAGGCAGCAATCTGTGTACATTTCAAACTCTCTGTGCCTCCTGACAACTCTTCCATTTGTTCCATTTGACATTAAAGGTGTTCTATTAGTGGCGTCTGCAGAATAGGGATGGGGGGATGCTAATGCCAGCGGAAACCAAATGGGTGAAAAAAATCCCCACTGGGAGCAATGCATGAAACACAATATCCAGTATAGAGTGCAAGATTGTTTAGCAGCCGAGGTGTCACACGATGAAGTCAATGCTGCAAATTAGATTTTACTCATTTTAGCTTTGATAACCTACATAGATTACAGCAAATATGGATTTACTGCGCAGACTGTGTGTTAAATATTGTCAAAACATTGAGCGGATGCATTTAACAACTATCAAATCACATTAACTGAAAATATAACCTGCATTAAGAACAGGTTATGAACTGCCGCCTGAATCTACATGCGAAACTTTGTTATTCACTGCTGTAATATATGCAGAAAGGGCAGCTAGTCGTGGAGAACCCTAATTGTACATTTGTATGCATGTAGAATTAACATTTATACAGTATATTGGAGTGAAGCAGTAATGTCTTATTCCTCCTATTTATAGAGTGAAGTTAAGACGGTCTTAAGAACATGTTTTTCTTAAAGCACATTGCTCTGTGAAAGTCTGGAGAGAAATGGGGAAATAGTGTTTTAGAACGGGGGTGGCATGCAAATATAAAGGGAACCTCAGACTTAAAGACCTGTAGGCTATAATAAACCACAATTATTCTCTTTTACTGAAATATGTTATTAGAAACCGTCTCATCAGACCGTAGGACATGGTTCCAGTAATCCATGTGCTTTGTTGACATGTCTTCAGCAAACTGTTCGCGGGCTTTCTTTTGTACCGTCTTCAGAAGAGGCTTCCTCTTGGGGTGACAGCCATGCACACCAATTTGATGTGGAGTGCGGCGTATGGTCTGAGCACAAACAGGCTGACCCCCCACCTCTTCAATCTCTGCAGCAATGCTGACAGCACTCCTGTACCGAGTCACATGACATTTTGGAGGGAAAATGACAAGCAGTACTCAATTTGGACATTTAGGGATGTACGTATTCACTAATGGGTGTTCTCACTTTTGTTGCCAGGGGTTTAGAAATTAATGGCTATATTTTGAGGGGAAAAGAAATTAACTCTATTATATAAGCTGCACACAGACTACTTTCCATTGTGTCAAAGTGTCATTTTGTCAGTGTTGTCCCATGAAAAGATATACTTAAATACAGTATATGCAGAAATGCGAGGCGTGTGCTCACTTTTGTGATTCACTGGATATATATGTAAATATATATATATGTGTGTGTGTATATATATATAATATATATAATATATATATATATACAGTGTTACAGTGGGGCAAATAAGTATTTGAGTGTTTAGTCAATTAGTCATTTTTATTTGCTCCACTGTATATATTTGTTGCGCAAAATATTTAAGTATAGAAATGGCGAATATCTTAAGACTCCTGACTATCAGAATAATGATGTTTAAAAACACAAAAAATGACACCACTTACAAGGGCTTTTGTGATGTCAGTTATACCCGTGCACAAACACACTGATCGACTCGAGCACAGGTGCATGTGATAATGAGTATTAAAATTTCACGAGAAAAGGCGGGTAGTTTGAGATGCCGAATTTGATTGGCTAAAATAGTACTGGCATTCAAAATGTCTGCCACCATGTCCTACAGCCACTTACAGGAATAACTGACTTGAAGTAATGTTTTTCTCCACAAAAACACATCAGAAAAATAACACGAAACAGGCGAGATAGATCTCGTCTTTACCAATAAATATATCAATCCAGATCAATGTATTTTTTCCAGTGTTGTTAATAACGGCGTTAGAATATAACAGCGCTACTAATTGATTACTAAGTGATTAATCTAATAAATTACTTTTCTCATCTTGGCAACGCCGTTACCGTTACTGAGGCGAGAAAGGCGTGCGTTACTATGCGTTACTATGTTGGTTGAATGACGCGAGAAAAGTCTGAGAGAGACGGACTCACGGACACGAGAGAGCAGAGCAGAAGTGGTGAGGACGCAAGGGAGTTGTAATGCCGTTGCAAACGGGATGCTAGGTGGCTCCAATAATACCTGACTGTAGCCGATAGCCTTCAAACTAAACCCACATGATGCTACGGTAGATATCACATATTATAGAACTAGATGCAAATGGCAGACGCGGCGGCATTAGCAACATTTATAAAGAACTAGATGTGTTAGTAAACAGACGCCATCTTAAGGCAGTAGACCTCTTCAGGAAGGCTCTGTTGTAGAGAACCTTCCTAGTTAACCTAAGTTACTTATCTAAAATGCTCCTAAATGGGCAAAATCTTGACTTAAATCTATCTTTAAATGATGAAACAGTTTTAAAACTTATACATGTCGAAAGTAGACAGAAGGGAACTAATGCAATAACAGGAGCAATTTTAACAACTTTAACGGTTGATTCACGTTAAATGACTTCCACACATAGCAAATGTTACTATATAGTTATCGCAATATACGCAATACCCCTGTGTCTGGTTAAATTTAGGGTAAAGAATTGGGCTAGGGCCAATTGTCCCAAATACCCTTTAAACTTCTCATTGTGTGACCTTTGTTTTTTAGAAAAAAAAAAAACATGAAAATTATCACCAGTTACTTTGCCAAGTAACTAATTACTCTTACATTCAGGTAACTGAGTTACTAACGCAATTACTTTTTGGCAGAAGTAATTTGTAACTGTAATTAATTACATTTTTAAAGTAAGATTAACAACACTGATTGTTACCCTCCTACTTTGCACATAGAAAAATACAAAAGGTATGCCATTGTTCGAACATTTTTGTAGTCTGAATTGTACATAATTTGGGACATTCATACTTCAAAGAACAACGTGATCACAGAGCACATACAGTATTGTTAATGCCAGACACGCACAGGATGTACTTCTCACTGACAAATAATTGCTTATTGTTTGATGATTGACAGGCCTCCCTCTGCAAATACATTCTCATCTCCCTGCCTTGTCTGAAAAAAATGGGATGATTTCAAAGCTACATTGTCCGTAAATATAAAATAATTGTATCTAATTTTCATTTTCACCATCATCCTAATTGCGCCATACAGTATAGATTTCTTAGTGCTGCATCTCCACTCTGTCACATCAGAATGCTAAGTTCATCATCTACCTGCAAAATGGTATCGTAATGGGAGTGTGGAGGCAGATCCTTTGGGAGAATCTTCAAATTGCATACGTTTCTGCAATTGAATCCCCCTCAGGTGGCTTGGTAGGTTTCCTGTCTTGCAAATGCACAGGCACCATTACCTGCCTGTTGCCAGTGCACCTGCTCTGACAGTGTGAGTGTGCCTATTTCTGGGACTGAGTGTGTCTGAATGATTGTGAGAAGCAACTAAGTAGATATACAAGATTTTTTTTTTACTTGAATATTTATTTTGATGATAAATGTATTTAAATATTTTGTACTTTCACTAAGTGATCATTCGCAGCTAACGTCTCCTAGTTCAGATAGATTGGATGTCCATCGTCTACATACTGTATATATTAATGAGACAGAGTCCCCTTCGACTATTTCCCCTCAGGGCTTGCCACAGTGAAACACATGATTCCTATGGCAGATTGAGCACACAAGGTTTTTTTTCCCCTTGACGCCAGATGCCCTTTCATTACACAACCCACAAGCGGGAATCGAACCTCGACCACCACCACAAACGTTGATGAGCAGTTTCATTTTCTGCATGACTACCACATACCAGAGTGGGTGCACGCATGACTGGGTGCAACCAGACACATTGAGGTAGACAGAATTGTCGGTGCCAGGATTAGCAATCAGATAGCAAAAAGTAGGATGTCGACACATTAATACTCACAGGTAGGGGTGTAACGGTACACAAAAATCTCGGTTCGGTACGTAACTTGGTTTTGAGGTCACGGTTCGGTACATTTTCGGTACAGTAAGAAAACAAAATGCAAAATATAAATGTGCTAGTTGTTTATTACACACTTTTGTGCTTTCAACAATAGGAACATTAGCCTATACAAAGCTAGAATTCTGCTCAAAAATAGAAAATACAATATTCTGAAATGTAGATATTTTGAAAACAAAATAAAAACAACATTGGCTAAGACTTTTTCTTTAAAAAAAAATATCTGATGTGCAACATTGAACAGTTTCAAATTTCTCATATTAACTTTATGACCACAGCCTCGAAAAGTAAGGGTTAGGTAAGGGCTGTCAAACGATTAAAATTTTTAATTGAGTTAATTACATCTAGAGCTGTCCCGACTAGTCGACGTCGTCGATGACGTCGACAACGTGTCGACGGACAAAACATACCGTCGACGGGTAATGACGGGTTTAAAAAAAAAAAAATTACATGCGGATAAAGTTTAGAATGGCAGGCGCTCGCAATGCAAGCGGTTGTTACTGGCACCCCCAAGGGAGCCGCTGTTATTTCAATGTGACGGGCATTGTCAATTTGAGCAAAGAGGAAGAAATTGGGCAAGCGAGAGAGAGGGAGCGGGATCGGTGAGTTGGGAAAGTGCGCGGGTACCGCGGAGTTCAGTGGCTGCATCCCCCGCGTTTTTGTTTTGGTCAATAAAAGTATCCAAAAAGAGCCATCCGACGCTTCTCGGTGTTTTTATGCACGCTGCCGCCTTCCTGAGGAGGAAATCGGACGAACCACGACAACGAGCCAAGTGAATCGCCGGTTCACTCTTCACTAGGCGAGAAGTTGAAAACACCGCCAATTACCAAACAGGGCAGAATTGGTGATACGTGAAAGTGGCATAAAGCCAAAAAAGCAAACCAGAATAGCCAGAGCCTGGAATTATTTCAAGGAAAATATGGAGGGTGCCACTGTGTGTACTCTTTGGTAAACTGAGCTCGCATACCACAGTAGCACGTCGGCTATGAACGAACACTTGGAGCGCCGTCACCGAAGTATAATTTTCGAAGAAAACAAGAAACGACAAGCTAGCGGATTGTAAGTTCATACAACTTTCTAAAGGGTTTTTTTTTTTTAATCACTTTTGTGATACACTGTATATGTAAAACTATCGCCAAGAATGATGTTCATGGGAGGACTCCACGGAGGAAGCTACTGCCGTCTAAAAAAAAACTTTGTTGCTCGTTTAATGTGCGCAAAAAGGCACTTGGACACTCCACAGAAGTTTTGGCAAAATATTTTGTGGACTGATGAAACCAAAGTTGAATTATTTGGGAGTAACACACAACATCATGTGTGGAGGAAAAATGCAACAGCTCATCAACATCAACACCTCATCCCCACCGTGAAGAATGGTGGAGGGAGCATTGTGATTTGGAGCTGTTTTCTACCTCAGGGCCTGGACAACTTGCAATCATTAATGGAAGAATGAATTAAAAAGTTTATCAGGATGTTTTGCAGGAAAACCTGAGGCTGTCTGTCAGTTGAAGCTAAAAAGAGGATGGATGCTGCAACAAGACAATGATCCAAAACACAGAAGTAAATCAACTTCTGAATGGTTTCAGAAGAACAAAATACACGTTCTGAGTGGCCAAGTCAAAGTTCATACTTGAACCCAATTGGGATGCTATGGCATGACTTAAAGACAGTGATTCATGCAGACATCCCAGGAATCTGAACTTCAGCAGGTTTGTAGGGAAGAATAGGCCAAGATTAGACCTGATCGATGTGCCAGACTGATCTGCAGCTACAGGAAGTGTGTGGTTGAAGTTATTGCTGCCAAAGGGGGGCACAAAATATCAAATGTGATGGTTCACTTACTTATTTTTCCCCTTCTGTCATTGTTTGCAAGGGGATAGGTTTGCATAGGGACGGTAGGGACATAACACTACCAGCTTTTCAGGATACTCAAATTGTACCCACCAACTTTTAAGCAAACATATGCATTATATAATGGGTTCAGTGATGATAATTTAGATTGTATTCCCATATGTTGCAGGAAAAGCATTGATCCTACCATTATTAAATGAATTATTTTCATTATGTTAAAACTTACATTTACCCCTTTTCCCTTGCTGATTGCGCCGGTCCATTCCCCAAACACACGTTTGATTGGCTGATGACTTTACCCAACCCTATGTCGACAACATGCCGCCTCTTTCGAAGAGGACGGAAATTTGAAATTTTTTTTCGGCCAGCAACTGCCACTAAGTAATTTCAAATGACGTCAACGTTGTGAAGGTGGGAAACACAACACTATTTTTGCTACTGAAAGTCTGTTCTGCATCAGAGTTAGCATAACATTAGACTGTGTGATATTGCTAACCAGCAAAACTGGAGTAGGAAGCTGCTTAGAGAGGTGTCCTTCTGCGCTAATTAAACTGTGAAAAATGTAGCGAACTCTGCTGGAAACTATAGAACCAGAATAACGTGAGCAAGAAGCTGCTTAGAGATAGAGGGGTGCTGCATGAACTCATATGTTGCTCACACAACATAATCATAATTAACTATGTACATTAAAAAAATTTATAAATCTTGGGATGCCGCGAGCTAACCACACTAACGATGCGAACGACTGATCGATTGTGATCAGCGTAATGAGCACCCCAAATTTAGCCTATCAATTAATTAGGTTCATATTCATGAGAAATGTAGCCCTGACCCCCAGTCACCCAATCTGTTTGGTCTTATTTATGTCCCATCCCATGCAGGTTATGCTGTAACATCGTCCCTACCAATGTTGAGACCAAACCTACGCCCTTGATTGTTTGCATACTATTCTCATTAAAATATGAAAAACTATAAATGTTTGGGTGGTTTTAGTTAAAGCAGACACTGTTTTTTCATCTGTGTGACTTTGACAAAAGATCATTTGATGGTGATTTTACGCAGAAATGTGTGAAATTCTAAAATGTTCAGATACTTTTTCATACCACTTGATTAATTGACATTAGAAAATACATCTTGCTACACTTACAGTGGGGCAAATAAGTATTTAGTCAACCACCAATTGTGCAAGTTCTCCTACTTGAAAAGATTAGAGAGGCCTGTAATTGTCAACATGGGTAAACCTCAAGCATGAGAGACAGAATGTGGAAGAGGAAAAAAAAAAAAAAGAAAATCACATTGTTTGATTTTTAAAGATTTTTTTCTCCAAATTAGAGTGGAAAATAAGTATTTGGTCACCTACAAACAAGCAAGATTTCTGGCTGTCAAAGAGGTCTTACTTCTTCTAACGAGGTCTAACGAGGCTCCACTCGTTACCTGCCTTGATGGCACCTGTTTTAACTCATTATCGGTATAAAAGACACCTGTCCACAACCTCAGTCAGTCACACTCCAAACTCCACTATGGCCGAGACCAAAGACCTGTCGAAGGACACCAGAGACAAAATTGTAGACCTGCACCAGGCTGGGAAGACTGAATCTGCAATAGGTAAAACGCTTGGTGTAAAGAGATCAACTGTGGGAGCAATTATTAGAAAATGGAAGACATACAAGACCACTGATAATCTACCTCGATCTGGGGCTCCATGCAAGATCGCACCCAGTGGCGTCAAAATGATAACAAGAACGGTGAGCAAAAATCCCAGAACCACACTGGGGGAACTAGTGAATGACCTACAGAGAGCTGGGACCACAGTAACAAAGGATACTATCAGCAACACAATGCGCCCCCAGGGACTCAAATCCTGCACTGCCAGACGTGTCCAGCTGCTGAAGAAAGTACACGTCCAGGCCCGTCTGCGGTTCGCTAGAGAGAATTTGGATGATCCAGAAGAGGACAGGGAGAATGTGTTATGGTCAGATGAAACCAAAATAGAACTTTTTGGTAGAAACACAGGTTCTCGTGTTTGGAGGAGAAAGAATACTGAATTGCATCCGAAGAACACCATACCCACTGTGACGCATGGGGGTGGAAACATCATGCTTTGGGGCTGTTTTTCCTGCAAAGGGACCAGGACGACTGATCCGTGTAAAGGAAAGAATGAATTGGGGCCATGTATCGAGAGATTTTGAGTGAAAATCTCCTTCCATCAGCAATGACATTGAAGATGAGACGTGGCTGGGTCTTTCAGCATGACAATGATCCCAAACACACAGTAAGGGCAACAAGGGAGTGGCTTCGTAAAAAACATTTCAAGGTCCTGGAGTGGCCTAGCCAGTCTCCAGATCTCAACCCCATAGAAAATCTGTGGAGGGAGTTGAAAGTCCGTGTTGCCCAACGACAGCCCCATAACATCACTGCTCTAGAGGAGATCTGCATGGAGGAATGGGCCAAAATACCAGCAACAGTGTGTAGAAACACAGGTTCTCGTGTTTGGAGGAGAAAGAATACTGAATTGCATTTGAAGAACACCATACCCACTGTGAAGCGTGGGGGTGGAAACCTCATGCTTTGAGGCTGTTTTTCTGCAAAAGGACCAGGACGACTCATCTGTGTAAAGGACAGAATGAATGTGGCCATGTATCGAGAGATGTTGAGTGAAAATCTCCTTCCATCAGCAAGGGCATTGAAGATGAGATGTGGCTGGGTCTTTCAGCATGACAATGATCCCAAACACACAGCCAGGGCAACAAAGGAGTGGCTTCGTAAGAACCATTTCAAGGTCCTGGAGTGGTGTAGCCAATCTCCAGATCTCAACCCCATAGAAAATCTGTCGACAGCCCCAAAACATCACTGCTCTAGAGGAGATCTGCATGGAGGAATGGGCCAAAATACCAGCAACAGTGTGTGAAAAGCTTGTGAAGAGTTACAGAAAACCTTTGGCCTCCGTTATTGCCAACAAAGGATACATAACAAAGTATTGAGTTGAACTTTTGGTATTGACCAAATACTTATTTTCCACCATGATTTGCAAATAAATTCTTTAAAAATCAAACAATGTGATTTTCTGTTTTTTTTTTTTCCACATTCTGTCTCTCATGGTTGAGGTTTACCAATGTTGACATTTACAGGCCTCTCTAATATTTTCAAGTAGGAGAACTTGCACAATTGGTGGTTGACTAAATTCTTATTTGCCCCACTGTATTTGCTGCTGCCACATCACGCAATGCAATTGAATTGAAAATGTTTGTAATTCTACTTAAGCACTGTGTGAGTACCTTTGACACATTGCTGCTCAATGCACCTGCTCTAATAATGTATGCGTGTGTTTATGTGTGTGCGTGTCGGCAGCATGTCAATTATCACTAGGCAGTAGCCAGAGCCTTCCGCCTTGTTTTCATTTTTCTGCTGCGAGTTCCCACTTAATCATGAGGTCACTGGGGAGGAGAGGTCACCAGATTCAGGGGGAGGAAGAGGAGAAACAGATGAAGACAAGAGGGTAATGACTGGGAAAGAAAGGGCAAAGAAAGAGGAGGACAGAACAGGCTCGGGGTAAATGAAAGGGGAAATTAATGAAGGCGGTAAAAGGCAAGGGAAAATACAAATGGATAGGCATGAGTGAAGATGGGAGCAAGCGAAGTGATAAAGTGGGAGAAATGGGAAAGGGAAAAGTCGTGATGGCGAGGGAGGGAGGAGGCAACGTGGCCAAGTGAATGAGCTGGGAGGAGAGCAGCTCTGGAATAATCTTTGCTGTTTATTCTTTCATTCCCTCAGAGGGCGCTTAAATCCTGTGAGAACTTACTACTGTGGATCTTCGAGGACACGCACACACTTTCGGCTATGATCACAAATCAGCAGGGGGTCTGAAGTGTCACAAACTGATCCAGGCAGCTTGTACCAGAAGCAAATTTTGACATGTTTATTTCGGAGGTATTTTGTCACGAGTAACTACGGTTCTTCTCCTGTCAAGATCGTAATAAACGGACGACAGTATTGCAGCAAACAAATCTGCTGTAATCTCAAATGTCGACAGCACACACGCTTGAGTGTGGCGTCACGTAATTGTTGATAAATATCTGTCCATGTGCTGGGAACAACTCAACTCTCGTTCGTCATCATGCGAGAGAGATTGATGTCTGTATTTTCCTCACATCACTCCCACGTGGCCCCGACAATTCCCCGAGAAACAAACAAGGACCCACAAAACGTGACGGGAGTGAGCAACTGCGCCAGATGTTTGGTTTTCCCCATAGCTCAGCTCGCACTTTGCATTCTCATTCAATGCTCCAGCCTGGATTTTTGCATGCAAAAACATAAATGATTACAACATCAGTATTCAGCAGGAGGCAGTCTCCTGGTCACGTCTACCTCTGTGTTGCTCACATGTAGCCACCATGTCTCCTTTTTTACTTTTCCAACTGAGTGTTTTGATTTATTCAGCTCTAAATTGATGCTCTTTGCTTATACGTGTATCTTCGTGCTGTAAAAACCATACTTAGTGGAAACCTGGCTACAAAAAGAAGAAACGGCAAATGCTGATGAGCACCTTGCTGGATTTGTTGTGCTTTTGCACAGGTTTGCACCTGCACTAGAGCAAGTTCGAAACAGATCAAATCCAGCATTGCTGCTTTCATTGTACCAAAAAAAAATTGGTTGACATGAAATTTTAAATTCAATTTCATTGGCTTTTTTCGTGTTTTGATGGACAATTATATAAGACAAGTTAACGCCTTTATCTCAACATTCCAAGTAAATGGGACTTCAGTTTAAAGGAGTCATATGTAAGATCGGTGGCCAAAAATGGTCTGCAAACAGTTAAAAATATTGAAGCGCACAACATCCCTTTCCCCTTTGGGTTGCCATATAAGTTTTATGCCAGGGGTCCCCAAAAACAAATCTTGAAGGTCCACAATTATTTTTTTTCATACAAGCATGGGTCCATTCATTAATGTCGGTCAAGTAGAAGGCAGGTCTAAGGTGGTAAAGGTGGTTTTCTTTGGACCATACAAAAAATACAATGGACATTCTGATTAAATAAAAATAAATTGACAAAACATTTTTTGACTGAAAATAAAAATACAAAACAAAAAACATGCAAGTACAATGTTTGAATGAATGAATGAAATATTTATTGTCATCATCATCGGTATCATTGGACCGATGACAGACAAAGGAAGACGGGAAAAAGCATATGCTTATCAATACCCGTGCCCCTACAACCCGGGACGCACAGTCTAGCATAGCAGAGTTACATAGTCACATTACATAAGCTATCATTTTTTTTGTTTTTTTTTTCTTTTTGAGAGTGCTTCAGGAGCTCAAGAGAGTGCGTCTGTACACAGTGAGTGCTGGAGCAAAAATTACACATGTAAACTAAATAATTGACTAGATCTGTCATTAAGGTACAAACAATAACTATTGATGGTATATTTTGTAACTGTAAAACACTGCTGGACAAAAAAGAAAACGTGCAAGCAGTACAGCACATGTTCACTTGTTCAGAACATAAATGACAAGCTCTGTCATCGAGGTGCAAACATAACTATTATTGACAGTAACTTTAAAGAGCATACGACAGGAGAAAAAAAAGTCTTAAATAGCATTATTATGTGAATTAGAATCATATTTTGAGACGATTCGACTATATACAACAATTAGCAAAGCGCAGATGACGAGAAATTAGTCTTTTAATCTGCTTGTTAGCCACGCCTACCATTATAGGGCTCTAGCGTCCCCAACAGGTGGATGACGTTTTACTATTCAGCCCATTGAGGGGGAATTATTCAGAACGAGGAAAACGCGACGAAGAGAGCTGCAAAATGCCATTGACAACAGAAGCGAAAACGTAAGATATATGACTAAAAATCAAACAATTTGGCAATAGAATAGTAGCACATAGTGATTGATCGGCGATTCATACAAACGATGATTGTCGAAAAAAAGTTTTTCTTTTGTACGTCCGTGGGTCCGCAGAGAGGTGTGCCGTGATCCGGTCATGGACCGCGGTCCGCTAATTGAGGACCACAGCTCTATGCAATGGAGAATCAAGCTGCGTTATCATACCAATTGTGCAATTCGATCATAAAAGACAGAGGCTAACTAACTACACATTAACGTTAGCAATGATAATGTGAATATGTAGCACGTGTAGTGTCCGACCTATTACAGTGCTCCTTCACTTATTGCTGTTAATTGGAACCAGAACCGCAAAGTAGTGTCAGCCCCCCCCCCCCCCGCCCCCATTTTTAACTTTTTTTGTGTATATAGTTATCCCTCGTTTTTCATGCTTAATGGGGACCCGAACCCGCCGCGATAAGTGAAAAATTGCGAAGTAAGGCCCCCGCCCCACCTTAAAATTGTGTGTGTGTGTTCAATGTTTTTACTGTATTCAGATTTAGCATTGGAAAGAGACCTTTTTTTTTTTCACTTTTTTCAAGTATAAATAAAGATATGTAAAAAAACAACAAAAAATTTATGTATATACTGTGTATGTATATATAATATACATATATATATTAATAAATGGTTTTTAAGTTTTAAACATGTTACTGTCCTGCCGAAATCATTTTTAAACAGGAATGAAGTAGAAAAATGCTTGTCTTTATTAAATGCTTCATTGAGTGAGTCTACTCAAATTCGCTCAAGCTGCTCATACACACAATGAGTTGGCACAGCAATTTTTTAACAAGTTAAACGATGATTGACGCATGCGGTATTTTAAGTTTCGGCGTTCAAGCATCATTGACAAGAGCAAACCCTAACGTCTATCAATAATCATTAACTTTGACAAGCAACTCCAGTGCACTGCCTGACCAAGAAAAGCGGCAGGAGCGCGAGTGAGAGACTACATGATCGGATCGGGACAGCTCAATAAAATACTGCATTTATTTATTTATTTATTTATTTTTAATTGAGAATAATCTGCGATGGACTGAGGGCGCGAAGTTTGAAGCTCAAAGTAGCGAGGGATCACTGTATATATTGTCAATAAGTGTGTATATAGAACTCTATCAATGCAAATGTTATCATTAGAACATTAAAGAATAGTTTGAAACATTTAACTGAAATAATAAAATATAAAAAAAATATACTTAAAATATTTTTATGTACTCAAAACAGTATAGGCTTTCAATACCAACAACAACACCGTCGCGCCTGTGGCACATCATCATACTGTGACACCCATATTGAAACGCCATCAACAATAGGCCAATAGGAGAATAGAATACTGAAGCATGATGGGCAAAATTATGACCAATAGAGCAGCAAGATCTTATGGTGCGACATTTAAAAGCAGGAAGTACATACGTATCTTTTACAGTAATGAATTGTATTTTTGCCTCTCATATCCTGAAATTCTCACATAACAAGAGGTAATATTTTCCCGTTGAGGCGTGTCATTAACTGAAAATAAGTAGAGGTACCACTATATATACATAATACATAAAGATTACCATAATTTTCGGACTATAAGGCGCACCTGATTATAAGACGCCACCCACCAAATCTGACACGAAAACGACATTTGTTCGTAGATAAGCTGCACTGGACTATAAGCTGTGCCTGTCCTTATGGGATATTTGCAGCAAAAGATATTAACCAGTAACATTTTATTTGACAGTGGCATCATAAGACTGTCATGAGACCAAATGAACCACCATGAAGCTTTGAACCAATTGGCTGCAAAGCTTCATTGCTTCATTTGGCCATCACTGCTCCTTTGGGGGAGGCAGTCAACCTCTGCTGCCACCTGCTATCAACACTGTTGTCGTCCAACATGCCTCCTAGCATGCACTGCAGCACTATAGATGTAAATAACAATCAAATTTCATGTTCAGTGCTAATTTTTTCTTCAGTTACTGTTCCAGTTGTTTCATGAATTTTTAATTATGGTATTTGGTAACACTATTTGACAGTGGCGCCATAAGACTGTCATACGACAATCATAATTATGACATGACACTATCATGAGCATTAATGAATGCTTATAACAGATGTCGTATGACAAATTATCTCACTTCTGAATGGATATAAAAGATCCGAGCTGGACAAAAATGGAGTTACAGACATACAGTAATTTGCCAGATGACACTTAAAGGGCAACTGAAGACCTTTCCGGATTTTGGTGTAAACTTCGGACGAGTTCGTCAAAACAACCATGACATTATCAACACGTAATTGCAAGGATAATTTGCGTTTTTTTTTTTTTTTTTTTTTTTTTTTTTCTTCACTCTGTTAATGGTCCCTTCGCAAACCCGGAAGTGTGACGTAGGCAACAGAAGACTACCCACAGCTAGCATAGCAGCAACAACGATGTCAGTGATATTTCCACCAAAGGTAACCATTCAGGATCGCTCTTTCGTGACGCTACCGATGGCAAAGGCTCCCAGGAAAGATGAACTACAATTAATCCCTGCATGTTTTAACCTGAGGCGTCAGATGACGGCGATTTACTTGACACAGCAGATGGCATCATGACGCCAATTGACAGCTCGACACTTCACGAACGGGAGAGTGAGTGGTAAGCCTAAGTCCAGCATCGTGATTTTTTTATTAGAGACAAGGTTGTATATTTTTCCACGTTCTCCACATAGCTAAAACTGGATATTAGGTAATGGGACAGCTCCTACTGATCTAAATATGGTAAAGCTAGCCCAAATGTGGCTAAATCAGTGATATGTTATTGATTTTTCAAAATAAATGACAAAACAATTTTATTTTCCAGGTGTTGCTGTAAACCGTCAAGTAATTACCCTTCCAAGAGAATGCCTGTGTCGTCAGGATATCCCAGACGTGAGAGCCAAACTTGAGGAGGCTGAAGCACTGACGGGCATGAATTACATTTTTAAAAAAAATAAAACCATAAATTGTAAACAACATTGACACATTTTGTTGACTGTTTAATGTATTCTATTGGTATATAATATATTGTAATTATATTACATTCTGAAAAAAATTAAATAAGCCACAATAATAAATGATACCAGATTTATGTTGAATCAGCATCAGCTTTCGCTGTCAGATTGTGACACAACATATAAGCTAAGTTATACCAAGCACACAATGGCACGCATCAAAGAACATAAATTTAGTAAGCAACACAAAGTTAGGATAGCAACGGACTAGCGCAACATTAAAAAATGATAATGGCAGTGGGAAATATGTATTTACTCTTTTCTGTAGCATTAAGTGTTCTCTATACAAAGATAATGCATTATCATTAAAATGTGAAGGTAGATTTTTCTTTTAAAAAATGTGTACTGTATATATGACTAGTTTATGATTTCATGTCATCAAAATTTGCTACATTTATTTCTCCTAAGTCATCATCATCTGATGTCACGGACGGAAGAAATTCAGCATCTGGTAGGCCTCATAGGATCTCTTCAGTCGTCTGGACACCGCATCACTTGGGTCATCATATGACTTGACCCACTCTCTCTTGATTTTGGGAAACTGGGTGGCGACTGACTTGCAACGCTTTTTTCATCGTGTTGAGGGCTTCCGCCGCTTAATTTTTTATGTTTGGCTTCCTGGGGGAAAAAAAATATCACAGCAGTATGAAAATATTGGATGAATCCTAATTTTAATTTAATAACAATTTCTTGGTGATCAAATAATAATGCCCCAGTCAAAGCAGCATCTATTTGATGCTATTGTTCCCTCTTCAAATAGGAAGACCTTGATGTTGAAGTATAATAGTTATTGTTTTATTGAAATGTATTTGATACATTAGGGCCTGGCAGAGGATTGTTTAATATATATAGGCTTTATATTTACCCTGTGACAGGCCAAAAAACAACGAGCCAAGGACCTATTTGGTGCTGGGAACATTTGAATTTACATAACACCTATTGATATAGTCATAAAATCACATGAGTAGACCCGTCAGCAAACCTATCTACTTATGACAGAGCAACAGCAACAACAACAAAAAATGTCGCGCTTCAACAAACAGGCAGTAGGAGTCCCCTCGTTTATCAACAGAAGTGCATCAAATTTTAGAATCAGAAAGGTAAGAGTCTACCTACGTATTTGTAAAACCAAGGTTGCATTGTTGTAGGTTTTCAAAGCTGTTGTGGCTGAAATGATGAAAACAACGAGCCGATTGGGGACCTGTATGCATGCTCAAAAAAACGGTCCAAACCTTTGCAGGAGAAGTTTTTTTGGACCACTCCTAGAGTCTCGAGTCTTCCTGTGAGCAATTCATTGCTACACATCGAGATGGCATGAGAAATCCCGCGAGTAAAACCCAGAAAATGTTTGCAATATATGGCGAGGATAGCGTGGTGCTATATTTCCGTGTTCACAGTGGTGGCGAGGCTTCCTGGAAGTTACGTCATGAGGTAGCGGTCGGCAGGACGGCGCGTCCCTCGTTGCTATGGTGTTGCTATGGCCATAACTCAAAAACTACGCGGTCAATTTTTATTTTATTTTTTTTTTTATGTGACTTTTTGAGACAGCGAATTATGCATTTAATACAATTCAACTGAGTAAAACACTCAAGAGCAAAATCCGAAAAGCTCTTCAGTTGCCCTTTAATGACATCTGTCATAAGCATTCAGTAAAGCCCGTGATAGTGTCATGTCATAACTATTACGATCTTATAACAGTCTAATGACGCCACTGTCAAATAAAGCGTCACCTATCAGCCCAAATAAATCAACAAATAAGCCGCACTGGATTATTTTTTTGAACTTGTTTTTTTTCTTTCGAACTCAGACGTTTTTAGTAGGATATTGCTTTCTTCCGAGCAGCTTGGAATGCAGCCGGATGGACCAGGGCCATTCATTTCCCATGAGCCCACCTGATCTCTCCAGAGCAATTATGTTTGGTTCCTAATGCACATTGCCCGAGGGTGCCGTAAAGTCGACTCTCCTTTCGAGCGGCCGTCCAGTAAGTTGTTGTTGTTTGTCTTTTGGTAAAGTAATGCTCTTGGGTTTGGTGCAGGACAAAATGAAAGCTGTCAAGAAGCGCAGATGCGCTGGCACTCACTTGGCGTGACACACCACAAGCAGCTGTTATTTTTTAATTATGCACAATGTTGGGCTATTGTCTGCTTCCAAAAGCCATTTGCTCCCACCCGCTCCACTGATTCATACGCACATCACTTGTCTCCAGCGTTCATATTGGCTGCAAGCGTTCTAGAGAGAACACTTGTGGTTTTCTTCCATTTGTTTTTTGTGAGCCACATAACCCATTTTAGCCGTAAATATTGACCATCATGTCCATTTCCAAGCCTGGCCTTCAGCCTAATTTACCACTGGCATTGATATGAACGATGAGTCTTGTCTTGAGGAAATCAGATTATTCTTATTGATGGGAAAAGGAGGAGTCCCATCAGCCTGGACAGTAAGTGGACTTCCAGATGACAGTAGAAATGCATTTTGGGTGGGAAGTGATGTACACTATTCCAAAATTTGTAGAGTCAAGGTTTCCAGATATCGTGCAAATTGAGGAAAACCCTTTAGCATAAAACGTCATTTTCGCACTACGGAGCCCAAATTTAAGAAATTCTGCATCTGTCCACGTCTTAATATTAGATATTTACATCGAGGAATATTACACGTAGACATTTAATTGATCCAAATTTAACATTTATTCACCAAATGAACATAAACATTTTGAGTGCATTCCTGTAAAACAGTGGTTCTTAACCTGGGTTCGATTCAACCCCAGGGGTTCAGTGAGTAAGTCTAAGGGCTTCAGCGAAGGTAAAGAAACACAGAGCCCTATTTTATGTTTAAATCTAGGCAAAGTGTCTTTTTAAACCAGGTTTTGGACTGGTTTGCACTAGGGGTGTGACAAAATATCGAAATGTTGATATATCGTGATACTTTGTATCCCAAAAGGTTATAGATATGCTCCTGTCAAGAATCGAGATATCGTTTTATAAAGGTGTCAATGTTTTAAAAAATAAATAAATACAAAATAAGAACCATCAAGCTGCTACCAAAATCTTCAAGCATAATAAGTGTCTCAGTTAACTCTAAGGCTGCCAGTGACTGTGCTCGACGCCCAATCCATTTAGACCGGGAACGTTCGTTCATTCAAGACCAGAGCATTCACAGTCATTGGGTCCGATTTTCGGGGCATTAACAGGTCACTTGCTGTTCATTTTAGGGCATTTAAAGGTCATTTCCTGTTGAGTTTGAGTCACTGCCTATTCATTTGGGTGATTCCCAGGTCACTTCCTGTTCTGTTACTCAAAATAAACAGTAAGTGACCCATAAAATACCCCCAAATCAACAGGAAGTAACTGAAAATCAACAGGTAAATGACCTTAAATGGCCCAAAATTACCTCATTTACTCAATGCAATTACCTGGCATTGGCAGCCACTGACGTCCATAGACGTTCAAGCCATTTGAAGTGGGAGGGATGGCAGCGAGTGAACGAATGTTCATTCGCTGCCACCCTCCCAGTTCAAATGGATTGGACGTCTACTAGTGATAAACTAATTCCAATTCACAGCAGAAGCTTGTTTTTCTGTTTATTAGTTCTTTGTAGAATATCCTAGAATGATTTCCTGACCAATGTATCGATAATCGTTGTATCGCCATATCGTCAGATCATCGTTATCGTGAGCTTTGTATCGCAAATCGTATCTTATCGTGAGGTACCAAGAGGTTCCCACTCCTAGTTTGCACCCAATTTACAGGCTTAATCCATTTCTTTTAACTGCTAATCCTCAATCTAATGGGAGGAGGAACTGGTTTGCTCAATGGAAGGTTGACTCACACTTGGTATGAGGGAATACAATAGACCAATGGGCAGCGTGGTCTCAAATTTTGACCTGTTTATAAAACGCTGTCAAAATAGAATTCTGAGTGGGAATTTGCTAAATTATTAGCTTGCTAGCTTAGATATATTGGTAATGAATTTGAAAAAAAAAAATGCTTGTAATTCTGAAAGGTTCGGTCAATCTACATGTGAAATTTATGGGTTCGGTACCTTTAGCAGGGTTAGGAACCACTGCTGTAGAAGCAGTCGCACACGTTCCACTCGTCTTCTCTGCAGCAGTCTGAAAGTTAAAACACTTTAAAAAAAAAAAAAAAAAAAAAAACTAGATAAAATTAACTTTTCCTTGACCTCTATGTACGAAGCGGACCAAGTTTTTAAAAATCCCAGGTCCAATGGCTATCAGCGCTAGCATGTTGTACCCACACTGTGGCTATACCTCCTCTTAGCTAGCTTAAACTGTTCTTCTGTAATGGCATCAAGCATCAGAAAGAGCCATAATAAGCTAGGAAGTCCTCTGAGTGCTGTTGCAAACTGCTGATCGGTGCTAGCGTAGCATCCTCATGTCATAGCACAAAGTGGATTTTCATTCTTTTGAAACTAAACTATTATGACTACTTTCGTACTGGTACATTGCATCAAATATGGTCCTATTCATTTATAAAATCCACAGTTTTAGAACCGGCTGGTAAGCTTTGCAGCGGAGATGTCTAACAATCCATAGTACGACTTAAAATGTTCTTTTGTTGTAGCAGCAAAGGTCTTCTCCTGGCAACCCGTTGGAATTGAAATGCAAAAAGTTTTGTCTTCTCACAAATAGGCATGTGCCAGTATGATATTCTGACGGTATGATAATGTTAAACCAAAATATCACGGTATCACGGTATTGCAATTACATCTCTAAAATGTGTTACTTTGAGATATCTGGGTTAAAAAAAAATACAATGGACAGGATTTTTATTTTTCAAAAAATATTAGCAAACTAGAACATAAGTAAGTCAAGTTATATATACAGTATATATACTGTATATTAGTGCTGTCAGATTTATCTCGTTAACGGGTGGTAATTTATTTTTTAAATTAATCACGTTAAACTATTGGACGCATTTAAAGCATGCGCGGAATGACCCGCTCATGCATTGCCTCAAACAGATTACAATGACGCACTTTTTTGCACATTGAGAGCTAAAAGGCAGAGAAAGGCGAGTGGATACAGGCGTTCATTGGACCGCACCGTTTATTGACATAAGCTTCGGAAACTCCTTCACAACAAAAATAAGTATCGTTTAGTGAAAGCACAACAAAAATAATATTCCTATCTCTCAAAAAAGAAATAATATTAATTCCCAATCAAAATACCTATCCAAAATACACATAAAACTTAGTCAGACTTTGGTCAAACTCTATCCAAACATTTCGTTTAGCTCAACAAATACACTGGATGGCAATATTTAGTCACAATATACAAACTATCAGAGGTCTCGTACGTTGTGAAGCCAGAACTCAAATGACTGTGAAGTACAATGAAAACAGAACTACGGCACCAGTCGAGGGACAAAACACACTCATTGGGTAATTCAAAACTCGCCATTGACACCTTGTGGTTTATTTCAATCACTACCCTACGTAGTTAAAGATACTTTGTAAGAATGGCAGGGATTTTTTGTTGGAAAATTTTACAAATTTTATTAAAACAGAAACATTAAGAGGGGTTTTAATATAAAATTACTATAACTTATACTAACATTTATCTTTTAAGAACTACAATTCTCTATCCGTGGATCACTTTAAGAGGATGTTAATAATGTTAATGCCATCTTGTTGATTTATTGCTATAATAAACAAATACAGTACTTATGTACCGTATGTTGAATGTATATATCCGTCTTGTGTCTTATCTTTCCATTCCAACAATAATTTACAGAAAAATATGGCACATTTTAGAAATGGTTTGTATTGCAATTAGTTGCGATTATTTCTTAAGCTGTGATTGACTCGGATTAAAAATTTTAATCGTATGACAGCCCTAATATATTAATATAATGTATTCTAAATAAAATTAATTCAGTCCTTTTGGCGAGCCTAAAGCCTGAGTTATACTCACACGTTGCGGTGACGGCGCAGCGACTACGGCGTCATTCGATAGTTCTGCGGTGAGGGAACGCGTTGCTCTGTAATTCACCGCCAAGCCACTAGAGGGGTGTGGCGTTATATTTGTACGGTTTTGGGGCATGCTTGTTGACTTCCGCTAGTCTAGTTTAAGGGAGAAAAAAATAAACAATGCAAGATGGAACTCTTGAAAGTAAATATTCTGCTCATGAACAATGAATAAATATTGAACTTACAAATGTTGAGGGGCAGGCGACGCAGAACACGGTTTGGAGGTGGTCTGGCTGACTTTTGATGCTGCACAGAGAGTTTTAGAGTTTTAGACCCGGGTGGAGAGACTGTGGCGGCTAGCTTCAAACTGGCGTCGAGCACTGCGTTCAAGGTCTGCAAAGCCCTCCAGCCCGATTTGTTTGCCGTGTCCTACAACCAGCCAGTGGGAAGCCATAGCAGATTTCTGGCATCTATGGAACTTCCCAAACTGCGTTGGGAGCCTTGATTTTAACGTTATCATAAAAAGCATCGAGGCACTCTCAATCAGTGATAATGTATCGTGTGGGAACTGTCTGTTATTGAAAATTAAAGATCAAAACAACTCTTTTGACACCAAATCTGTGCTTTATTCTTCATATTCTTGAAGTGTTGACACGTAAATAAGTCACAGACTCAAAGCAAACATATATACACAATAAATGATGAAGTGCACCAACCAAAAATACGACATAAAGTGATAAAAAGTTGGCAGTTTTTGGCCGACTGGGTCACCGCTTCGTGTGGCCACTCGATTCCAAACACACACGTCTCGGTGGTTCCTCTATTTTTTTTTTTTTTTTTTTTTTTTTTTCAATCGCCGACCTTGCCATTTGGCAATCACAATAATGTCTTGACGAGACTTGCTCTTCGATGATACTCGCGTCGGCTTGGTCCATTTTTGCGTGTAGAAAATAATGTTTGATTCTATTCTACAATGGCGGTGATCTTGCGCTGAACCGAAAACAACAGTCTGAGCGGACCAATTACAGTCCGTTTCTGCCACGTCATACGCATCTACGCGACGCGAAGGTTAGAAAATTCGAGAGGAGCGCGTCAGGCTACGGCGCAGGGTCGTAACTCGGGTCTTCCTTGACGGCGCAGGTCTGACGCGGAAGTATAACTCGGCCTTAAACCCACAGCCACAGCTCAAAATTACCATCACAACAAAAATAATTGAATTATTTTCCATGAAAAGCTCGTATGACTCATAATATGTTTTGAAGGAGATAGTACCTTTTCTCGTATTTACCGATCGACTGTTTGTATTACCCTAACACACTCAATATAATCAATCGGAATAGTATTGTTTCTCGTATTTACTGTTTGTACTACTCTGACACACCCAATATAAAATAAATAGCACTTATACCATAGTTTAAGGAAAACAAGCAGAATATACTGTATGGCATAAGAGATGCATGACGCCTTCTTATCACGGAAGCCCAATGTGTGCGTCATGCAACTGATTGAGCAAGATTGACGCTGACGAGTCTCTAAGGGTTGTCATTTTTTCTCAGTAACCTTTTGTTGACGTGTGATAGTGTGACCTTGCCTCCCAGCCTGAGTCTGTTTCTGTATCGCTTTAACGTTTGATCGCTGTCGACCTGAATAAATTGTCAACTTGTGCTTTGAAGCCTTTTTCCAGCTTTCAAAATGGAGTCAGTACAAAGACTAAGGTGAACGCGCAGAGTTTGGCCTTTTACACACACTTTTTCTCAACACAGACAATTGCCATCGAGAAAAAAACACGTTTGCACCGCTAGCCACACTACACATGCTGGAGTTAACTTGTCGCTGTGGGAAACGTTTATGAGAGTGTTTACTACCTTTTAATTTTGGATAAATGCGAAATCACATTGGAGGTATTGCCTACTCGGCAGCCATCTTCTAGAAACATATTTTACTTGTCGCTTGGCCCTCCTCCTCTAAGCCGCTTCTGTAATTTTTCTGTCCCCCAAGTATTCCCATACCAGCGATTTCTTTTTCTTTGATAGGGGGAAAAAAAGTTCAGGAGTTTCACCTCCTCTGGCCATCGTGTAGCACAGCTGACTCACTGACACTGAGCAACAACCGGTGGGGTAGGGTTGACCCTTGCAGCTGCAAGCGAGGGATTTCTCTATCAATTTTCGGGACATAAAAAATATCTAATAACTTAAGGACGGTACGACTGAAAATTTTGGCTTAAAATGCATTTGCGTTGGTGTGTTGTCAAATGGAACACTCATACTAGTTGTTAGAGACTATGAATGCAGCCCAATTTGCAAAGTCATCATGATGTGCCGAGCTGCGGAGTAAAATCAAATTAAACTAAAACGTTTTTTTTGTTTTGTTTGTTTGTTTGTTTGTTTTTGTTTGAGAAAAAAAAGAAGCCCGCTTGCCACCCCCCCCCCCCCCCAAAAAAAAATAAATAAATAAAAAGCTAAGGTTCAAATGAAGAGAAAAAAAAGTGGCTTATAGTCTGCAAATTACTGTAAATAAAATGGACTTCCCACCTAAGTAGTTTGTGTACTCACTCTAAAACTCACCCACTTGCTCGCAGATACATAAAATACACCTGTGGCCCATGTACCTCAAGCCCTTTGGCGATGCTCTCAATTAGCGCTTTGTTTTCACAAGATCGAATCAGGCTCAGTACTTTGCTGCTGCTGCTGCTGCTCTTTGTCATGCACACTCCCCCTCTCTGCTGTCATATGCATTCGTTACTGTCTCCTGTCTGCCATTATACTGCAATCAAAGCGACGTTTTCATCTACCTGACCACAGAGGTGACAAAAGTCCTCACACACTCTGTACTTAAGAAGTACAGCCTCCTGTAGTTTGTGTGTGTTGATTTTTCAATATCGGATTTGCTAAATTTACACAGTGAAAAAAAATACAGGTAGTCCCAGGGTTACGAACGAGTTCCGACGTAACCCGAATATCCGCATAAATCGGGATTAACCCTTCAAAGTACAAAATAACTATCCAAAAATCCAAAAGTACAGTCCCTGACAAAAGTCTTGTCGCTTATCCATTTTGTAGAAACAATTCCTAATAATAATAACGAGGGCTGTCAAACATTTAAAATTTTTTAATCGAGTTAATTACATCTTAAAAATCAATTAATCATAATTAATCGCAATTCAAACCATCTCTAAAATATGCCATATTTTTGGAATGGAAAGATAAGACACAAGACGGATATATACATTCAGCATACTGTACATAACTACTGTATTTGTTTATTACAACAATAAATCAACAAGATGGCATTAACATTATTAACATTCTGTTAAAGCGATCCATGGATAGAAAGACTTGTAGTTCTTAAAAGAAATGCTAGTACAAGTTATAGGAATTTTATATTAAAACCCTCTTAATGTTTTCGTTTTAATAAAATTTGTAAAATTTTCAATCAAAAAAATAAACTAGTAGCTCGTCATTGATAACGTCGCCGAGCGGTGACGTCACATGGGCTCCCTGCCGTTCTTCCACAGTGTCTTTAACTACGTAAGGTAGTGATTGAAATACACCACAAGGTGTCAATGGCGAATACATTTTTTTTTTAAATTTTCAATCAAAAAATAAACTAGTAGCTCGCCATTGTTGATGTGAGTAATTGCACAATTCTCATGGTGCTGAAACCCATAAAATCAGTCGCACCCAAGCGCCAGCAGAGGGCGACAAAACAAAAAACACAAGTAACAGGTGGAAATGACACTGTGCTGTCATTTTAATCTGTTTGAGCGGGGAATGTGCGTTAAATGTGTCAAATATTTTAACGTGATTAATTTAAAAAATTAATTACCGCCCGTTAACGTGATAATTTTGACAGCCCTCCTACCAATTATTCAATTGGTTTCAGAAATGGCTCATATGAAAGCTAAGACTCTTCCAAATGATGTTGAATGTACAAAAATGTATTTGTTTCACGGAAAAAAAGATTTATCATTTAATGAAGACATAAAGATCCAATTTTGGCAAGACAAAAGTTTTGTCGCCTACAGAAAGTAGTGTGAAAATTGAACAAAAAAATGTACTTCAAATACAAATATATGTTAGATAACATAAGCGAATTAAGTAGTGGTGCTGTGAAATCCAAATTTAATATTTTGTATGACTTCCATGGGCTTGAAGAGCTGCATCCATGCGGTTTGGCAAGGATTCATACAATTTATTGATGAAGTCATCAGGAACATCAAAGAAAGCAGTCTTGCATGCCTCCCAGAGTTCATCAACATTCTTGGGTTTCGTCTTCCATGCTTCCTCTTTCATCCTACTCCAGACATGCTCAATGATGTTCATGTCTGGTGACTGGGCTGCCGATACTGGTATCGGTGCAACTTTAATTTACATTGTAAAAGATGGCCTTCAGTACATTTCTTATAGATGATATCAGTCTATTCATTATTGCTCTATACGCTGTATGTTTACATGAATATATTTTCATCTTAAATTAATGCAGAAAATGCACAAATTAGTGTGTAAAGATTCATCAGAATGCAGGAAATTACGTAGTTGATACTCTTAAGGACTGTGTGTGTGTCCCCCGGCACTGGTGGTGGGGCCCAAAGTGATATTTTTTCATGGGGCCCAAAATGCCTGGCAGCGCCCTTGATAACAACTGCACCTTAGTAGTGTTTTTGGAATCAGACAATTTTTGAAGGCAGCTGACAGTGGTTTTTAGGCTGCCTTAAAACACCGAATTCACTATTTGGACAAAGTAACAAGTAGAATTATATCAATATTCGGATAAAAATGTATTGTAAAACAAGTAAACTATTTCCAGAAAAAAAATACTGAAGTGAAGCAGAAATAATTGAAAAATTTACTCAGTTATATTCATTAAGTATTTGTATTATGTATCCCTGCACCATTTCATCCACCTGCCTCTCAAGAAAACCACAGGATGGTTAGTAGGAGAGCACCCACACAATCTAAGCTAGCCCACTCTGTTGTCACTGTCACTGATATCTGTGAATGTTGAGAAACAAAAATTACAATTATTATTGCAGCTTTACATGCATACATTACAACTGACCGTAGGTGTGAGAGTGAATGTTGTTGTGAAAATAGTTGTAAAAATCTGTGATTTACTGGTGACCAGAATGCTTATTGTTAGGCTCTCCATCTTCTATAATGAAAAATATTACCACTCTTTTCTGCGGGAAAAGCTAATTATACAGTAAGACTTTCATGAATATCAACATTGAACATGTATTGAGTGTCCAATTAGATTGTTTTGAAGTGATCACTAAATTACTCAGCCAGTTGAGGCGTCCACATTGTGTGGGGACAGCTATGAATTATTCATGTACACCAGAAATAAGAGGAAACTTGTCCATGTAAAGAACGATGGCTTGCATGAGAGCTGTTAAGTGGATGACATTCCCTAAGTGTGTATAATCATTCTATTTACATACGATGTCTAATGGATAATTTTACACAATCAAGCATGTGTGCCTACCAGGTGGATGAAATATAAGATTGATGGAAGACGATTGGAATTGAATCGGGAGCAAAAAAAAAAAGCAATCGGATCGGGAAATATCGGGATCGGCAGATACTCAAACTAAAACGATCGGGATCGGATCGGGAGCAAAAAAACATGATCGGAACAACCCTAGTTAAGACTACGGTGAACGCGCGGAGTCGTTGGAATTGTGCTAGCGCGGTTCCGGCGGTTCTGCTGGTGTGATTCTGGCAATCTGGCTGAAAGGTCAGATTCCTTCAAGGCTCAGCTCAGATATTTTAGTTTCTTATGTTGCTTATCCGATTACTCCATTATTCAAACTAACCAACTCATCGACTAGTAAAATAATCAATAGCTGCAGCCCTAGTAGGATTAACAACACTGCATTGTGTACAATGCCAAAAAACTTTTTTCTCTTTTCAAGTCGATTATCACTGCCGGCCTTATCACTTAAAATGGATTTCTCTCTCTGTCATCAGCAGCCAATGAGTTAAAATTTCAGTCCTTGGTCTATAGGTGTCGATGGACACGAGAGTACACAACATGGAGGAGGCAATGTGATTTGTCCCTTAGGCTTCAGTGAGCCATTTGAAGGGAAAGCGTTATTGAGGAGAAAAATATCAGGTTACAATTACGGGAAGCATTTGAGCAACATAATGGCTCATGACCACTCAAACTGTAAAAACGTTGTTATGAAGACACACTATTTGGACAACCTCATCACTAAGTGAGGGACTGTTGCTGAACAAGTGAGCACAAACAAAAATGATGTAGGTTGACTTTTACATGAGACCGAACAGATTTAACTTGACTAAACTTCAAAAACGCTGTTTAACGCACATGTTGAATCCATCAATTTTTCATCATTTTCTGAAATTTTCCTAATACAATCATACGATTTGATCGAACAACACTCAAACAGTCCTTATGAAGTGAATATCCGAAGAGCCCTGTAAGATCAAAGATGTTTATCAATTTGATTAAACATGATTATTTTTAAACAGCACATTAGAACAAACCACTAAAAGTGAAGAACAGTCTATTTCGGCAAAATAAATTGTTTTTAATGGCCCTGAGAGGAATGGGTGGACTGATTTAGTCTTGTGAACTTTTCCGTTTGGGAAGTGGACTGAAATCCCCCGCTGGGAATTTAGGGGAGCAATTCTAATGTAGTGCTAATAAATGTTGTCAAGCAGAGTTTTTTTCTCGTCGCGTGATAAGTCATACAAAGTCAACGTAATTGTGCGTAGAAGGGCGACAGGCGGCCTGGCGACCGGCGACACAGGTCGGGTGCGACGCGATGTCGCCAGTTTGACTTTGTGCTAGTGCTGGACACTTTGGCCTTACAGTGGGGCAAATAAGTATTTAGTCAACCACTAATTGTGCAAGTTCTCCCACTTGAAAATATTAGAGAGGCCTGTAATTGTCAACATGGGTAAACCTCAACCATGAGAGACAGAATGTGGAAAAAAAAAAAATCACATTGTTTGATTTTAAAGAATTTATTTGCAAATCATGGTGGAAAATAAGTATTTGGTCAATACCAAAAGTTCATCTCAATATTTTGTCATGTACCCTTTGTTGGCAATAACTGAGGCCAAATGTTTTCTCTAACTCTTCACAAGCTTTTCACACACTATTGCTGGTATTTTGGCCCATTCCTCCATGCAGATCTCTTCTAGAGCAGTGATGTTTGGGGCTGTCAACACGGATTTTCAACTCCTTCCACAGATTTTCTATGGGGTTGAGATCTGGAGACTGGCTAGGCCACTCCAGGACCTTGAAATGCTTCTTACGAAGCCACTCCTTTGTTGCCCTGGCTGTGTATTTGGGATCATTGTCATGCTGAAAAACCCAGCCACGTCTCATCTTCAATGCGCTTGCTGATGGAAAGAGATTTTCACTCAAAATCTTTCTATACACAGATCAGTCGTCCTGGTCCCTTTGCAGAAAAACAACCCCAAAGCATGATGTTTCCACCCCCATGCTTCACAGTGGGTGTGATGTTCTTCGGATGCAATTCAGTATTCTTTCTCCTCCAAACACGAGAACCTGTGTTTCTACCAAAAGGTTCTATTTATATTAGTTTGGTATTCTGACCATAACACATTCTCCCAGTCCTCTTCTGGATCATCCAAATGCTCTCTTGTAGCGAACCGCAGACGGGCCTGGACGTGTACTGGCTTCAGCAGAGGGACACGTCTGGCAGTGCAGGATTTGAGTCCCTGGCGGCGCATTGTGTTAGTGATAGTAGCCTTTGTTACTGTGGTCCCAGCTCTCTGTGGGTCATTCACTAGGTCCCCCTGTGTGGTTCTGGGATTTTTGCTCACCGTTCTTGTTATCATTTTGACGCCACGGGATGAGATCTTGCATGGAACCCCAGATTGATGGACATTATCAGTGGTCTTGTATGTCTTGCATTTTCTTATAATTGCTCCCACAGTTGATTTCTTCACACCAAGTGAAGAGTTATAGAAAACGTTTGACCTCTGTTATTGCCAACAAAGGGTACATGACAAAATATTGAGATGAACTTTTGGTATTGACCAAATACTTATTTTCCTCCATGATTTGTGGTTGAGGTTTACCCATGTTGACAATTACATGCCCCTCTAATCTTTTCCAGTGGGAGAACTTGCACAATTGGTGGTTGACCAAATACTTATTTGCCCCACTGTAAGTACTTATCACGGTTAATTGAGCAGATTTACCTCGATAATGATAAATGACAATAAATTCTCCCGAGCGGACTGTTATATACTGCTCACATCAATTAAAGGAACAAAGTTCCTTTAATTTTTGTAAGCAGTTTAGAATTAGAAAATCTGAATCAATGCATGAAATACAAATGAACTATTCATCCCCTTTCAATTTAACATATTTTACAAATTGTACATGCAGTGTAAACATTAAGTATATAAAAATATCTTGTAAACTACAAGCATTCAAGTATGAACATTTATAACAGCTTGTGTGACTTGAAAAAATGAAAACATTACAAATATCAATACGGCCACTGATCAGAAATTACAGCAAGAGGGGCTTGAACAATACACTTCAAACAGAGGACCGTGTATCAGACAACATATTGTTCATGGCTTTGTGACATAATTACTCAACACAAGTGTTTACTTCCGAGGTTTCAGGTTTTTTGTCCCCAGAGCATTTTCTGAAATGATGATGATACACAATATTCTAATTTCCTGAGACAGTCAGGAAATTAGAATATTGTGTATTCTAATTTCCTGAGACAGTCCTGTATATATACACAGGACTGTCTCAAAAAATTAGAATATTGTGTATTCTAATTTTCTGAGACAGTCCAGCATATTGCTCTTAACTCTTATGTCAATGTAACATTTAAGGTTTTATGATGGCAGTAATGACACAGAATTAAACAAGCACATACAGGAAAATAGCTGTTATTGGATTATACTTTATACTGAAGTTCAGCCGCTTTGACAAGGTTAGAGCTGCTGTCACAGGTGGTCATGGCGACTTCGTCCTTCTCGAATCCCAAATTTTTCCAGACACACGACGTCGAGTTCTTTCCAAAGTCACACTATGAGCGTCGACTAATACTATACTCAAAGTGCCTGTGGCCTGGCTACCAGTAGCCGTTTCACTATTATCCGACTCCATCACGTTCGTTTGTAGCGTTAGCCGCTAGCGCAATGAGCATAGCCGAACAACACATAGTCAAAGAGGGCTGAAAAAACTTTTTTCGTTTCATTAAAAAAACGAATTTACCGACATGGTGAAAGTTACGTCAGTCATCGTGAACCATCTCGGTAATGGTCAATTTTTGGTAAACCGCCCGGCTCTACTTTGTGCGTTTAATTTTTGCGCCAGAGTTAAGATGGCCGAGTTGATATTTCTGTGAGATTTCAGCGACAATGTGGAAGCATCCGAACAAATGTTTTCTTATTCATGTGACAGTTGTCAAAAAAAAAAAGTCATTATATTGCTTATTTTTACGTTACGTGAAGTTGTTCAGGGTACGCGGACTTTAACCTTTGCCGACATAATGTTGGTCTGAACCCAGGATAGCATTTGGCGATGGGTGTAGCACGAGTCACGCATTGTTGCACAACAAAACGCGGGTGGTATGAACGCAGCATAATACTGTAAATTAGGGTTGTTCCGATTATGTTTTTGTGCTCCCGATCTGATCCCGATCGTTTTAGTTTGAGTATCTGCCGATCCCGATATTTCCCGATCCGATTGCTTTTTTTTTTTTTTTTTTGCTCCCGATTCAATTCCAATCATTCCCGATAATCTTTCCCGATCATATACATTTTGGCAATGCATTAAAAAAAAAAATGAATAAAACTCGGACGAATATATACATTCAACATACAGTGTTTTTGGTATAAATTTGTAATCATGTTTTGAGTAAAACCTTATTTTCTGTCCTCGCTTCCTCCTTCTCAACTGCGTCCAATTAGCCTTTTCCCTGTGTGTCAATATCTGGGCAAACCGCCTAGGATCGGTTTAAAGACACTGCTGATGAGCGGTAATTGGATGCAGGTACGACGTTGGGAACTCATCCCACATCTCTGTAACAAAACAATCTGATCAGCAACAGAATGTAAAAAAAAAAATCATGTCAGTTGTCATATTAGCTCCGCATGCTAGCTAGCACAGGTAGTCTCACAGTCCAGACCAACCTTGGTGTGTGTGGCTGTGCAGTGCGCGTGTTAAACATGGCGCCCTCCGTAGGTCAAAAATGTACTAAATATTATAGATTTTTAAATCAATGGCTATAATATATGTGTTTCTAATAACATATTTTAAAATGGCTTGATAGAGCCTACAGGTCTTTAAGTCCGAGGTTCCTTTTAAATAAAAAAAATAAAAAGACATTTAAAATATGAAATTTAAAAAAAAAAAAAAGAAAAAAAAAAGAATCTTTCAAAAAAAATATCTTATTGAGAAACATGACTTCAAAGTACATGATTTACTTGGCGGGCCAGATATGGCCCGTGGGTAGGGATGGGAATCGAAATCCGATTCCAATTCCGAACCGGTTCCTAGTGTTTCGAGGCCTCGACATCACAATGAAAAAGCCTTAATGATCCCTTTAACGATTCCTAAAGACGCATATTGCGTTGTGATGTGTCTTGTTGTCCAGACCCATCAAACTAGCATGGCACCAAGAAACACTCGCTCCACCAGGAAAGGGTGAAAATGAAAGGTTACGATGGTTTAGCATGAGCATTGCAGCCGTAAACATAACAATGACAGCACCTTGGTTCAAAAACTTAAATCGCTCGAAAGTGTTTCTTCACCTCAGGAGAAAAAAAATACAACAAAGCGACTTGCAGTCATTGCCAGGTGGAGATAAGTGCATCGGGAGGGAATACGACTGCAATGTCCTCACCGAGACGGTAAGGCTCAGTCCTGGCTATACAGCTAGCTAAACTCCCAAATGACGATACAGAAGACGTTGGTATAATTTGCTGACTTTTTTCAACCATCACTTGAAGAGTGAAACTAAAACTAGAAATGAAACAAAACAATTTCGTCCCCAATAACAAACAGGTTTGCATCAACGTAAATCAGCTATGATTAGCTGCTAATACATTTATAACGCAAACGGTTAGCATGCGTTCGCTAGCATTAGTACATCGTTCAAACCACTACACAATTGGATTTAAGTGTCCGATCGCGAGTCACAACAATAATACAAAAGATGATACATACAGGCGTTGCCTCTGTAGATATTTTACAAACATTAACAAAGAACGTAGGCTCGTAGCAGTTATTCCCTCTCTCACTAACTCGATCACTCGCTTGGATGCGGCACTTCTTCTTCGCGTGTTCGATAAAGAATCGAATCGTTAAGCAATATGGATAATGGAATCGGAATTGTAAAAATCGTATCAATTCCCATCCCTACCCGTGGGCCTTGAATTTGACACCTGACAGCGATCGTTCATTGCCAACCTTCCCACATGAAATGTATTGATGTCTGTCTTCGTCAGTGACATTGAACAGACAAAGGCTTTCAATTATCAGTATGCATTATTAAGCCAAATGCAAGACAATCATGCAACTGTTGACTAAAGAGTGGCGTCCATGAAGTTAGAGCTGTGGCGAGTGCTTAGATGTAAACTCCTTCAAACGCCCACTGGCCCACCCATCAGCGTGCACTAGACAACCATTACAGACACTAGTGCTTCCCACTTGTGCTGCCCTCTCCTCCACGCTAGCCCTCCTGCTCTCACCCTGACAAACTTCTATTCTTCCGGCTGTCTATCATCGGTGGAAATAGCTGGAGTTTTATCACGCAGGTCCAGAAAAGTCATCAGTGAGAGCTATTACAGAGCCCCACAGTACATCGCTATGCTTTGAAAGAGATGGGGTTTTTTAATCTTTCTCCCATATTAAAATTTCGAATGCAACTCTTCACTATCATCATGAATCCATTGAGTTTGTCTGTTCTCACCATCTTTTCGACTTTGCTAATCTGAGATTTTGCTTGGTCTGACCCCCTGGGCCTTTACTAGAACTGTGCCTGTGGTCTTCCATTTCCTCCCTATATTCATCACAGTGGAAATTGACAGCTGAAATTTCTGAGAGAGCTTGTATATCCTTCTCCTAAACCGTGAGATTGAACTATGGTTGTTTTCAAGTCATTTGAGAGTTGTTTTGATGCCACTCTTCAGAGAACATGCAAAGTGGATAAACACTTGTAAATGGGCACTTTAAATGCCACATAATTTACTGTTGCTTTTTTTTTTTTTTTTTTTTTTAGCCTGAGTTAAAATAGTTTATTTTTCATCATCTAAAGTCTTTTCCAATGTTTTTCAAAAGCCTCAGTGTGGTGGATGCCATAAGTAAACAGAGCTTTTCCGGTGAAAATTCTTGTGAATGTAAGCTGAAATCCCTGAATTCTTTATAGATATGGACGTAAAACAGGCTCGATTTTTAGTTTAAAAAAAAAAAACATGCAGTTGGCATTTGTTTTGCGTAAATATGTCGAAGTACGATGCTAGTCTGTTAGTCAATGTGACAGCTGCCATATGTAAACAGAGCTTTTCGCGTGAAAATTCTTGTGAATAAATGCTTAAATCCCCGAATTCTTTATAGATATGAACGTAAAACAGTCTCGATTCTTGGTCCAAACCAAAAAAAAACGGGCAGTTAGCATTTATTTTACGTAAATATGTCGAAGTACGATGCTAGTCTTTTAGTCAATGTGGCAGCCACCATATGTAAAGAGAGCCTTTCCGGTGAAAATTCTTGTGAATAAAAGCTGAAATCCCTGAATTCTTTATAGATATGGACATAAAACAGTCTTGATTATTGGTTAAAAGTAGGGCTGTCAAACAATTAAAAATTTTAATCGAGTTAATTACAGCTTAAAAATTAATAAATCGTAATTAATCGCAATTAATCGCAATTCAAACCATCTATAAAATATGCCATATTTTTCTGTAAATTATTGTTGGAATGGAAAGATAAGACACAAGATGGATATATACATTCATCATACAGTACATAAGGACTGTATTTGTTTATTATAA
The DNA here is from genome assembly GCF_030265065.1 of Corythoichthys intestinalis. Classification (NCBI taxonomy): domain Eukaryota; kingdom Metazoa; phylum Chordata; class Actinopteri; order Syngnathiformes; family Syngnathidae; genus Corythoichthys; species Corythoichthys intestinalis. Next base: position 13,461,553 of record NC_080402.1, read on the forward strand.
CAATAAATCAACAAGATGGCATTAACATTATTAACATTCTGTTAAAGCGATCCATGGATAGAGGGACTTGTAGTTCTTAAAAGAAAAATGTTAGTACAAGTTACAGAAATTTTATATTAAAACCCCTCTTAATGTTTTCGTTTTAATAAAATTTGTAAAATTTTCAATCAAAAAATAAACTAGTAGCCCGCCATTGTTGATGTCAATAATTACTTACACAATGCTCATGGGTGCTGAAGCCTATAAAATCAGTCGCACCCAAGCGCCAGCAGAGGGCAGCAAAACTCCATAAAACATAAGTGAGCATTTAACTGTGCTGTCATTTAAATCTGTTTGAGCAGGACATCTGCATTAATTGCGTCAAATATTTTAACATGATTAATTTAAAAAATTAATTAACGCCCGTTAACGCGATAATTTTGACAGCCCTAGTTAAAAGCAAAAAAAATCTGTGCAGTTAGCATTCATTTTACGTAAATATGTCGAAGAACGATGCCAATCTGTTAGTCAATGTGGCGGCTGCCATATGTAAACAGAGCTTTTCCGGTGAAAATTCTTGTAAATGAATGCTTAAATCTCTTATTTCTTTATAGATATGAATGTAAAACAGCCTCGATTTTTAGTTAAAAGCAAAAAAAAAACAAAAACAAAAAAAACTTGCAGTTTACATTTTACGTAAATATGTCAAAGTACGATGCTAGTCTGTTAGGCAATGTGGCGTCAGCCTTATAACAAAGAGCTATTTACGTTGAAAATTCTTGTGAATAAATGCCTAAACCCCCAAATTCTTTATAGATATGAACGTAAAACAGTCTCAATTCTAGGTTAAAAGAGCAAAAAAACAGGCAGTTAACATGTATTTTACGTAAATATGTCGAAGTACGATGCTAGTCTTTTAGTCAATGTGGCGGCCACTATATGCAAAGAGAACTTTTCCGATGAAAATTCTTGTGAATAAAAGCTTAAATCCCTGAATTCTTTATAGGTATGGACATAAAACAGTCTTGATTATTGGTTAAAAGCAAAAAAACTGTGCAGTTAGCATTCATTTTACGTAAATATGTCGAAGAACGATACCAGTCTGTTAGTCAATGTGGCGGCTACCATATGTGAACAGAGCTTTTCTGTTGAAAATTCTTGTGAATAAATGCTTAAATCCCCTTAACTCTTTATAGATATGGATGTAAAAGGAGTTTTGATTTTTAGTTAAAAGCAAAAAAAAAGAAAAAAACGTGCAGTTTGCATTTATTTTACGTAAATATGTCGAAGTACGATGCTAGTCTGTTAGTCAATGTGGCGGCAACCTTATAACAAAGAGTTGACGTTGAAAATTCTTGTGAATAACATGCTTAAATCCCCGAATTCTTTATAGATATGCACGTAAAACAATCTCGATTTTTGGTTAAAAGCAAAAAAACGTGGAGTTTGCATTTATTTTACATAAATATGTCGAAGTACGATGCTAATGTGTTAGTCAATGTGGCGGCAACCTTATAACAAAGAGTTCACGTTGAAAATTCTTGTGAATAACATGCTTAAATCCCCGAATTCTTTATAGATATGCACGTAAAACAGTCTCGATTTTTGGTTAAAAGCAAAAAAACGTGCAGTTAGCATTTATTTTACATAAATATGTCGAAGTACGATGCTAATGTGTTAGTCAATATGATAGCCGCCATATGTAAACAGAGCTTTTCTGGTGAAAATTCTTGTGAATAAAAGCTTAAATCCCTGAATTCTCTAAAGATATGGACATAAAACAGTCTTGATTCTTGGTTTAAAGCAAAAAAACTGTGCAGTTAGCATTTATTTTACGTAAATATGTCGAAGAACGATGCCAGTCTGTTAGTCAATGTGGCGGCTGCCATATGTAAACAAAGCTTTTCAGGTGAAAATTCTTGTGGATGAATGCTTAAATCCCTTAACTCTTTATAGATATGGATGTAAAACAGTCTCGATTTTTAGTTAAAAGCAAAAAAAACCCAAAAAAACGTGCAGTTAGCATTTATATTAATGGAATATTAATATAAATATACTATATAATACAATTTAACCGAGTAAAACACTCATAAATTGAAGTCCTCAGCAGCCCTTATAATGATTGATGTCTGGTTTTGTTTTGTTTCTGTATTTGTCATGACTCATTTGACATTCGGAACAAAATTCTTTTGCTGGATTAGTAGATGACATTGTTAATACTAACTGTGAAAAGTGCGAGCAACCTTAATTTATGAAGTCTAAAGAGTTGTGGCAATTTGGAAATAGAATTTGTCTCGTAATTGGCTGATTATTGGAGGGCGGGCATCCATTGTAAACACAAATCAAAACAGTAATGAAAACATGCTGAGTATTGTTGGAGGCAGTCTTTCAGGTCCTCCGTGTGTTCGTTTTCAAATCAGGTGAGACAGCTGGACTGGATTGTTAAATAAAGACTGGAGGCAAGAGCTCAATACTGCGCAGTTTTTATTTCAGAAATTTCTTAGTGCATTCAACGACAAGAGTTACAAAAGCTGTGTAGAGAAATGCACGCTAGACAGATGGCTCAGCGTTGCTTATATGCTGTACAGATAAGGAGGTGTGTCTGGAACGTTTGGTGATTAGGTCATGAGTCTAGCTGGTTGGCAGTTAAAAGTCCATGATTATATGAGGCAAAACTGTCAGCAGTTTCTGTGAAAAACAACTCCATTTGATTGCATTAGGCAAGATGCAGCAGTGCCTATGAAAAACAACTCCATTTGATTGCATTAGACAAGATGCATACTGACTTTAGTATCGACCGTTAAAATGGGAAAATCTCGGCTTTACCATTGAGAACCATGTTAGAAGTATTTCCAGAAATCATGTTTCTTTAACCATTTAATGAATAATCGCTATACAAATAAATTTGCTTTGCCTTATCTAAACTCTTAATAGCTTTATTCTTAAATATTTACATATGACACAGTGAATGTTATTGTGTGAGTTTCCAGTAGAATGTTGCCGTGTATCCTCAAGAAAAAGCCTAGCATTGCAAATAATTTGATCAGTTCTCTTTTAGAAGACTTTGAAAATAAACCTACTTGTAATGTATTACATCCTTTGTAATTAAAACCTATTAGTATTTTTTTCCCATGCCTATACACAACCATCCAAAAGTTTGGGATCAGTCACCCAGATCATTTTGTGTTTTCCATGAAAACCCACACTTTTATACAACAAATGAGTTGCAAAATGAACAGAAAATCAAAAGTCAAGGCATTGACAAGCTTAGAAATAACAATTTCTTCAGTGTATGTTTGGTTAGCAGTGCACGTAAAACAGTAATGTTTTCACCCAACTAGATTGCAGTCTGAAAATAGATATGAACCTGAAGAACAAAACTGTCAGTGTTTATGGAGCTGCAATTTTGATCAAATATTCACAAGTTTCTAAGTTGTGAACTCAACATGTTTCTATGAAAGCTTTTATTAAGATTTTTTTGTAAACTCCAGCAGTTTCAATGTCATGAGGAAATATTTGTTTAACTTTCAAGTACTGTACATTCCGGAAGAGTGGACATCTTCAAATATACTTGGCCAAGAGTCACAAACAAACAGACCAACCGTTTAATAGAGAGAGCCATAATTAGCATTTTAAATGGTCAGACAACAAAAACAGAAACAGTCCCTTGACTGACATAAATCCCTTTTATCCTCTCCGGATTCCGAGTAAAATACACTTTGCAAAGTAGGCCGTAACATTTGATAAACATGTTAGTGGGATTTAATAACAAACCCGAAGGCTTCATAACAGCTCAAAGGCTTCAAATAGCTCTACTACTCTTTTACACAATTTGCACATAACCACAATCTTCAGCACACCCCTAAAGGGCAGTCATTAAAAAAATTCATCCAAGCACTTTGGCAGATGTATAAAAGAATTCAACCAGGTGCGATAACGCCACTCATCATCTAAATTATGCTAACTGTTCTTGTGTCTACTGAGAAATGATTAAAAATCCTACTTTTCAAACAGTGGTGTACTCATTAAGCTATTGATCTGTCTGCACTATATGTACAGTGGTATGAAAAAGTATCTGAACCTTTTGGAATTTCTCTCATTTCTGCATAAAATCAACATCAATGGCGTACCGCAAGCAACACGTCACTTCCGTTCATTAATATTCATGACATTAGCTACTGTTGCTAAGTAAGGACAAGCCACCGTTTGTCCCTAATAGGAAATGAATTGAAATCGTGTACGAAGGAGATGTTTACAAGGCTAAACCTACCAATTCTCTCCGAAAATGATGTGCCTGGTGCCAAATTGACTGGCAAAGATGTGGAAGAACATAAAAATGTTCAGTTAAAGAGATGGCTTTAGTGTCGAAGGCTGAAAAAGATGAAAAAAACGAGCCGACCTAAGCATAGCTTTAGCTTTTTTATCGACGCGACTGACAAAGACATTCTCCTGTTTCAACAAGCTATCCTTTACCATCAGCCCTGTCTTTCTTATATATCCTCTGGTTGTCCTACGTCTCTTACCGTTCTTGGGGGTAATTTAGTTAGCTTTGTGTAGCGATCGCAAATGCTACTCAGTGACCGCCAACGAACAATTTTTTTCACTGATAACACATCTTAATCCTATAATTTATTTACACTTCCCCCTTACTAAAGTTGTTTTTTTATATATATAACAGAAACGGTAACAGTGGCAGTCAGATACCATTGTAATTCTTTTCAGGTCATTCATTGTCAGACAGAAGCAGTACGGCACAACGTTACGCTAAAAAAATAAGTTAAAAATATAAAAATGGCTTACCTCTTTGTCCTCTGAAAGTCCATGCCAACCCAACATAATGTTTACTGCATATGAAACGTGGATGGATCCACCGAGCTGGTGTTAAAGTCCGCGCAAGTTGATTCGGTCTTCACATTTTTTCCTCTCGAGTTTTTGGTTTCCGGAAACGTATGAAGAAAACATCTTCATGTGTCGTAATGTCTAGAGAAACAAAAATAAAACTCAATTTTTAAAATAATATGAATTTATTGGTAATATTGTAACATAACCTGGTGCAATCAAAGAACAATCAATATCATCAGCTACATCATGATTACTAAAATTTGACTTTTGTTATAATTGTATGTAGCACTTTTGGCAATTTCTATCATGTCTTGATGGCTGCACTTCAGCTCGCAATTCAGTTTGACTTAAAGGTAGTTCGTTAGTGTGTCCAATTATAAATTCAAAAGGTCAATTGATAAAATTAACTTACCGATGCAATCTTTGAGTCAGGGAACATTTCTTTTGCTAATTCTGAGAAGTGTTCTTCTCTTTATGACCAGTGTTGTTAATCTTACTTTTAAAAAGTAATGAATTAGTTACAAATTACTTCTCCCAAAATGTAATTTAGTTAGTAACTCAGTTACCTGAAGGTAAGAGTAATTAGTTACTTGGCAAAGTAACTGGTGTTACCTTTCATGTTTGTTTTTTTTTTTTTTAATTAAAAAGATATACTGTATATATATCGTAACCTTTGCTCTGTTTAGAAATCGTTTCATGTTGTGAATCAACTGTTAAAGTTGTTAAAATTGCTACCGTTTTTGCATTAGTTGCCCTTTGTCTACTTTTGACATGTTAAAGTTTCAAAACTGCTTCATCATTTAAAGATAGATTCAATTCAAGATTTTGCCAATTTAGGAGTATTTTAGATAAAAAGTTACTTAAGTTCGTTAGGAAGGTTCACTACAACAGAGCCTTTCTGAGAAGTCTACTGCTTCAAAATGGCGGCTGTTTATTAACGCCGCCGTCTGTCATTTCGCATGTAGTTCTACAAGGATTTGATATCTAGGCGTAGATTGTAGGCTGTCGGCTACAGTCAGGAAATATTGGAGCCGCCTAGCATCACGTTTGCTACAGCGTCACAACACTCTTCTCTCTCAGTGTCACTGATTTTTCTCGCGTCATTCAACCATCGTAGTAACGCATCGTAACGCACATTGTCTCGTTGCCAAAACGGTGACAAAATCTGAACGGAGGAAAAAAAAAAAAAAATGTAATGCATGAAAAATGGACAGATTTTGAATGTACGTCGTACGCATTTAAAAATCAGTGCTCACTTGTACAAATTACGCCGAAACTGTACAACTTGACAGGTATGTGAACTAACTTTTTTTTCCTGCTGAAAAAGAGTCTCGTCTTTCTTTTGGTGGGTTCCATGTCTATATAGCAATAGAACAGAATTTTCTGTGGGCCTTACAAAATCAGTCAAAATCCAGTAAAACGACTGGGAGCGAAGGGGGTTGCACCGGTGAAAATGGCTGGGAGTGAATGACTTAAGAACACAAGTCTTTCTCAACACAGCATCGATGTTACAAGCAGTGTTGTCACAGATTACTTGAAAAAGTAATTTAATTACTGATTACGCCTCAAAAAAGTAATCTAGTTACTTTTCTGAATACTTCATTATCAAAGTAACTAAGTTACTTTAAAAGTAATCTATCAGTTACTTTTTACCCATTTTTCTCCCTTTGCCGCCTCATTATAAGAATGACAACAGAAAAATTTCATCACATGTAATTCACTTTCCGATGATTGAACTTAAAGGGGAATATCAGAATTTCGCGCTACCTTAGCCACTCCGGAGCCCTGAAACTAACAAATATCTGACAAACTGCTAGGAATTTGTTGAAATCAACTCCACTGACCAATTAAACCCCGCTAACTCTAAGATTAAGCCTAATGTCAAAACTTCTGAATTTCGGGTTATGGTTAACAGTGCCAATGTAAAACAATGCAAACTGACGGCACAATAATCAACAACACACAAGTGGATTGTACAGTGCAATAAACTCAAAGATGGTGGCGGGCGCGGATGTGCGTGCAGCCGTGCACATTAACAACTAAAGATGCACCGATACCGATACTAGTATCGGCAGGAGGCGCCGATCCGTCCCGAAATGGTGGTATCGGTATCGGCGGGTACCAACAAAGACGGCGCCGATACCATTTACCGGTCCATTATTATAACATTTGACCGCAGCCTTTTTTTCTCTCCTGGCGCTCACTACACTCTGTCTCTGTGTTGTGTGACGACACGTGAACACCAAGCAGCTATTGGCCCGTTCTCATTGGTCTGGAGCAGGCCAATAGCCATTCCTGACCAATGACAAGGCCGCTTGGCTGCGCCGACATGGCGGCGGTCGGGAAATATTTCAAAATAGAAATCCCGTCAATTAAATTCAATGGCTGCATGCAAGATTTGCGGCCTGAAAGTTTTGAGATGTGGAGTTAAATCGGCCAGTTTCAATACCTCGAACCTGATAAAACATTTGAAGACGAAACGTGAACGAACACAACGAGTTTGAGCCTGCAAGAGCAGGACTGCTATCCAGACGAAGGGCGCTGGACTGGTGCAACAATCTCTGGTCAGTTCACTACGTCAACTTTACTTTGTCTTTTACTTAAAGAAATGCTGCAGTAATTTGGGAACTGTTTCCAAAGTAGGGTTGCCACCTTTCAGAAATAGAAATAAGGGACCCCCCCCCCCCCTCCCGAAAAAAGGAGGCTGATAGAGAGACGGGATGCTGTGGTCAATTATTATGACTTATAATTGTTAGCATCTGCAAATGCGGAAACAAGGTTGGACCTCGAAGCGGACAACAAGCGGGGGATACGTATAAGGGTTTAATGATTGCAAAAAAAAAATTACACGCGATCGCGGGATAGTAGAAATAACAAAAGGAGTCCGTGACAGCAGGTCGACGAAGCTCAATACTACAAACTTGAATGTTAACTAAGACGATAGGCAGCGATCCAAAAAGCCAAAATAAAAACACTCAAATACCTGCACAGGGTAGAGGTTACAAACGAGTGCAGCACACTAACAGAAAAAACCCAATGCAGGGGCGTAACAAGCAAATGTAGCGAGACTATAGTGCGAGATGTCAAATGGCGATCAGCAAAGCAAATATCTCGGCAGCCTTCTCTGAGCTCACCCGTGCTTAAATGCTGCGTTGACGAGCCTGCATTGGATTCAGGTGCGACGTCAGGAACGCCCCCACTAACAGCCCAGCAACAAAACACAATCTAACCAGCAGCAGAATGTGACAATAATTTCATGAAAGTTACACTGTTTGGCCTTTGAGAGGTTTAAAAAAGTTTATTCAGTTCATTCAGTTTATTATTATGAACTTATTTTTACTTTCTTACTGTTGGGCTAGTATTATACTTTGTACTAGTCTTTTTCCTATTTTGCAAAGGTAAGCAACAGCCTGACAAAGCCTTGATAGCAATGATTTCACATCCAATTATGTAGCTCTTTGGGGAAAGAAAAAAAAAAAAAGATTATATATATATATATATATATATATATATATATATATATATATATATATATATATATATATATATATATATATATATATATATATAAATGGGGTGGTATCGGTATGGTATCGGTATCGGCCGATACTGCACAGCCAGGTATCGGTATCGGGGCCAAAAAATGGTATCGGTGCAACACTATTAACAACCCGGAAGTACTCCCCTCAACACACATGCGGTCAATTTGGCCACAAAACATGGTGGCAACTAAGCACTTTACACTCAGTCGGACTTACAACACATCCCACAGATGCTAAACAAACACATCACCTCACGGCATGAATGTGCAACACGCATATGATGTAAACAAAGCTTGCCAACTTGGAGCGATGACTGCTCGTCGTTGCTACGGCAAAGCTACGAAACGGCCGCGCATGTAGGGGGTCCAACCTTTTGCTGATACCCTCCAGAATGAAGGAAAAATACTCACCTTCATTCATGGATATCCACAGATCAACATTCCCTCGCAACGTCTCAATACTCGGCGCGAATGTCCACCCGCCTCAGTCCCACAACACGTGACGCGAGACCAAAACAGGAAATAGCTAAGAGGTTGTCATGGAAACACGTACCGGGAACCTTTTATCTTAGCATTTTCTTATTCAAAAGGCTCTTCGTACATGACTACTATATTCTTCATTCTACATACGTTATGAGGCAATGAAAAAATAGTAACGCAGACACATTAAGGAAACTAACTTTAATCGGATTACTGGTGTAGAAAAATGAACGCGTTAGATTACTCGTTACTGAAAAATGTAATCGTTACTAACTAACGCATTACTGACAACACTGGTTACAAGTCACCATGGAGACAGTCAAAAGTCATTTGACTGAAAAAGTAAACAGTCGGTCCAACTTCACTGTGCTGGTTATTACTATCAAACGCTGAGCGTGATCTTCTCTCATCACGCTTCGATACGTTTTCTAATACTGTTACCCGAAGAGTGGTCTTCATTCAATTGGAAAATATCTCTTTATTTCCTTGCTGCAATCATAAATTTCTCACCCATAGTCCTAAAATATGCTTTTGGCATCAAATTTGCCAATTTTGAAAACTGGATCCCCTCTTATCCGACATTGCCTAGCAGGTCTAATAATCACATAGCACAGAGCAACATGGTCCATCACAGCTGATTGCTCTCGATCATGATGAGCTCCTGGAAAATAGATTTGTCTAGACAAATTATTTTCCAGGGAAATATCTGCTGGCCCGGCATTGTTTTGTGGTTCCAATCATACCCAGAGGCTTGACAGCTAATCAGCTCCTCTTAATGAGACAGGAGTCCCATTTGAATTGATAGCTTTGAGACACTTTTTAAAAGTCTTCTCTGAAAAAGAAGCTCACAACTTGTCCATAAAAGGCTCCTGTATGTTGCCGATCACGTAGAACCCCAAAGACAGACCTATGAAATTTCCATATTCAAGTGGGACTAATAAGTAGGAAAAAAACAAGAGTGAGTCATCAGTGACTCTGTAAATAGTCATATTGAAACCATCCCAAATGGGTGGACGCCACTCTCAAAAACAGATGCGCGACAGTTTGTTATATGTGGGCACCACACTTAACACTCCTCTTCGTTACGTCCTTTGCACCCCAACACCTACAGAGCGTTTGCGCACAGCTGACACGCCCATCCTCCCACATCCAAGCGGAGAGAAATGAAGTCAGACTTTAGTTTCAGACATACATCACAAATGAAACGCAGTCCATTGTTTCATTCTCGGCCACAAAAGACTGCTTGTCCTCAACGTTTTCACGCTCCTGTTGACATTTTGTCCTTCTTCCCTTAAAATTGCAGCTGCACTCAGCCACTATGCTCAGCTTTCTGGTGACGGATGTGCACTCTAACCTGATGATCTATGCTTCGACTGGATTCCCAAAGGCAGAGCTTTCTGTTCGCGCATGCGTGTGCATATGTGCATGGGTTTGGAGGGGATCTTCTGACAACAGCTGGCTCCCTTCAATAACCTCTCAGTAAGTCATCACTGTTACTTGGTGATGAGTGGCTTACAAAGATGCAAACAGATAGCGAGAGAGCAAAAACAAGTAAACGAGACTCTATCAATGAATGTAAAGTTCCCAGCTGGGAATTTTCCATGCTTTTTAAATGGCTGTGTGGGCTTTGAAAGAGACAGAATTTGTAGTGATATTAAAACGCAAAAAAAAAAAAATCTTATATGCAAACATTCTTGTTGACAGAGAACTGGTGATTAGCCAATGCTGGCAACATACAGTAGGTGGCATTCTATAAATTGTATGGATTGCAAAATCAAAGCATACAGTAGACTTCATAATGTATTGACATGATAAAGAACTTTTTTCTTTGAAAATTCTTAATGCTTAAATCCCTGAATTCTTTATAGATATATGGACTTAAAACAGTTTCAATTCTTGGTTAAAAGCAAAAAACAAAAACAAAAAAATGTGCAGTTAGCATTTATTTTTGGTACAACGTTGGTCTGTTAGTGAATGTAGCTAGCGGCCCCTTTATGTAAGCGGAGCTTTTTCGTTGAAAATTATTGTCAATAAATGCTTAAATCCCTTAATTCTTTATAGATATGGACGTAAAATAGTTTCAATTGTGGTTAAAGGCAAAAAATTCATAAAATAAAAAACGTGCGGTTAGAAATCTTGCTTGTTTGTAGGTGACCAAATACTTATTTTCCACTCTAATTTGGAAATAAATTCTTTAAAAAATCAAACAATGTGATTTTCTGTTTTTTTTTTTCACATTCTGTCTCTCATGGTTAAGGTTTACCCATGTTGACAATTACAGGGCTCTCTAATCTTTTCAAGTAGGAGAACTTGCACAATTGGTGGTTGACTAAATACTTATTTGCCCCACTGTACATTTCATCACTTATTGTTAGACATTTTTGGGGAAGCTGAGCTTCCCTTGCAGTCTTAGAGCAATTGCTACTGTTACATTTACTTTTTGATTATTTCAGTAACTTTTTGAGAATCATGTACTTCCAAGAGTAGTTTAACCACACAATAAAAACTTGTGAAAAGCCTTGAGTGTCTCCCTATTCAAGTGTGAAAGTAATGTTTTGTGAGCTTCCTCTTTTTGGAAATAAGTCTGCATGCAAGCTATTAAGATTTACTTTTTTTTTTTTGATAATAGTCCTCAGATTTAGCTCCTCCCCCCACCAATGGCTTGGCAGCTCTGCTGGGTGAAGAATTCTTTTTTTTCATTTCTGTTTTCATTTATTGTGTTGTATATTGTTCGGCCTTGTGTGAAAATTCTCACTCACATTTTCAAAAAGGTTTTAAGACACTTCAGCATTCAGTAGGATGAGCATGTGTCTCTAAACCTTTGACCGCATACACATACGTAAATAAATCCGAATTGACAAGTTGATGGTTTAGCGATAGAGAATTTCCTTTGTGAGTGAAAATTCACTGTATGCCTGTGACTATGAGCGCTTGCCTTTTTCTTCACACTTTGGCCAATAGTAACATACTTGATGGGGGGGTCAGCGACAGGAGAGTAAACTTGTCTAGCAAGTGGAGCCTTTGCCAACTGTTTATACAGTGGGGAGAACAAGTATTTGATACACTGCCGATTTTGCTGGTTTTCCCACTTGCAAGCCATGTAGAGGTCTGTAATTTGTATCATAAGTTCTCTTCAACTGTGAGGGACGGAATCTAATACAAGAATCCAGAAAATCATATTGTGTAATTTTTAAATAATAAATTTGTATTTAACTGCATGAAATAAGTATTTGATACATTACCAACTAGTAAATATTTCAGCTCTTAGTTCTTTTTTAAGAACCCCTCCTGTTCTCCACTCATTACCGGAAGTAACTGCACCTGTTTGAACTTGTTACCTGTATAAAAAAAAACACCTGTTCACATGCTCAAACAAACATACTCCAACCTCTCCACAATGGCCAAGACCAAAGAGCTGTGTAAGGACATCAGGGATAAAATAATAGACCTGCACAAGGCTGGGATGGGCTACAGGAAAATAAGCAAGCAGCTTGGTGAGAAGGAAACAACTGTTGGAGCGATTATTAGAAAATGGAAGAAGTTCAAGTTGACGGTCAATCTGCTTCGTTCCGGGGCACCATGCACGATCTCACCTCGTGGGGCATCACTGATCATGAGGAAGGTTAGGGTTCAGCCCCGAACTACAAGGCAGGACCTGGTCAATGACCTGAAGAGAGCTGGAACCACAGTCTCGAAGAAAACCATCGGAAATACATTACGTCGTCAAGGATTAAAATCCTACAGCGCACGCAAGGTCCCGCTGCTGGAGCCAGTGCATGTCCAGACACGTCTGAAGTTTGCCACTGACCATCTGGATGATCCAGAGGAGCAATGGGAAAAGGTCATGTGGTCGGATGAGACCAAAATTGAACTTTTTGGTCTAAACTCAGCTCGTCGTGTTTAGAGGAAAAAGAAATGAGTACAACCCCAAGAACACCATCCCAACCGTGAAACGTGGAGGAGGAAACATCATTTTTTTGGGGGCTGCTTCTCTGCCAAGGGTACAGGACGACTGCACCGTATTTAGGGGAGGATGGATGGGGCTATGTATCGCCAGATCTTGGCTGACGACCTCCTTCCTTCAGTGAGAGCCCTGAAGATGGGTCGTGCCTGGGTCTTCCAGCATGACAACGACCCAAAGCACACAGCCAAGGCAACTAAAGAGTGGCTCCGTAAGAAGCATCTTAAGGTCCTGGAGTGCCCTAGCCAGTCACCAGATCTGAACCCGATAGAAAATCTATGGAGGGAGCTGAAAGTCCGTGTTGCCCGGCAGCAGCCCCGAAACCTGAAGGCTCAGGAGAAAATCTGCACGGAGGAGTGGGCCAAAATCCCTCCTGCAGTGTGTGCAAACCTTGTCAAGGACTACAGGAAACGTTTGGTATCTGTAATAGCAAACAAAGGTTTCTGTACCAAATATTAAGTTCCATTTTTGTGATGTATGACTTATTTCATGCAATTAAATGCAAATGTATTATTTAAAAATCATAGAACGTGATTTTCTGTTTTTTGTATTAGATTCCGTCCCTCACAGTTGAAGAGAACTTATGATACAAATTACAGACCTCTACATGCTTTGCAAGTGGGAAAACCAGCAAAATCGGCAGTGTATCAAATACTTGTTCTCCCCACTGTATGTTGAAGTACTCATTTGCAGAGGTGTATAGTGACGTGTTACATTTACTCTGTTACATTGATTTGAGTGAATTTTTTGGAAAAAATTCTAAGACTAGTTTTACCACCCCATAGGGTAGCGGAGGTGCTGGAGCCTATCCCAGCTAACTATGGGCAGTAGGTGGGGTACAACCTGAATCGCTTGCCAGCCAATTACAGGGTACAAGGAGACGAACAATCATTCACGCACACACTTATGCCAAGTGACCATTTACAGGGTTCGATCATCCTACTATGCATGTTTTTGGCATCTGGGAGGAAACTGGAGTACCCAGAGAAAACCCCACGAAAGGATACATGCCAACTTCACATTGGAAGGGATTGAACCCTTGATTTCAGAACTGTGAGGCTGACGTCCAAGCCACTCATGCTCTTTGGATGGTGATGTTTCATTTTTGTAATTTTTTCCAGTCGGAATTAAATAATTTTTGTGTATTTTTTGGCCAAATAAGGTCTTGTAATAGAATATTGTACAGTATAGTGTACAGTATAGTTTCCGAGGTGCTTCCACATTTCTGCTCGCGACTTCTCTAACCAAAACAACCATGGAGCTGGAGTGGATTCACTCATCAAAATCCCTCAAAAAAGACAATTTGGAAATACCGCATCCACCTGCCATCATCACGACATGGGAGGATAACATGTTCATGAAGGCAAATGTGGAACTAAACCCATGCCTCTACAAAGATCTGGTGTTTATGTAGCCATGTTGCCGCTGTGTTATGGAAGGTATATTCTTCCCATCCCTGCATTTTCATGTGTCCAGTGCTCCAAAAATACTAAAGCTAAAATATTGCGCATGAAACGACTTGTTGTCGTTGATATTGTTATTACGGTGATGATTTTAATGTTTATGATGTTTAAAGGGATCCTCTATTTTTAAGACAAGTAATTCTTAAAAGATAAATGTTAGTATGAGTTATAATAATTTGATATTAAAACCCCTCTTAATGTTTTTGTTTTAATAAAGTTTGTAAAATTATTTTAAGTGATAGGTCGCCATTCTTGTTACGTCGCAGTGCGTGAAGTCTCTGGTCCCGTTGCCGAAATTCCAGCGTGTCACTCGTTAGCTTTCCCAACATGTCGTTCCTATTTGAACCAGATCTGAAAAGTGAAGAGCAGGACAGCACTGTCGGTCGTTCACAAGACGAGCATCAGGGAAAAATGCGTGCAGCAAATACCTGATAAGACAAAAGTTGGGCAAAACTGGTGATGCGAGAGAGTCCTGTTGGGAAGTCCGGTTGGGAGCGAGAGTGTATGCTGTCCGGTTTTATATATTCAAGGTAAGCATATTGCGTTTTCAAACTTATCCCAATATAATTATGTAGATTGTTAGCATCCAGAGCTGTTGTGTGCTTTACATACAGTACAGGCCAAAGAGCACACCTTGTGTAATCCATGTCTTGTACATTGTAACGCGTGGTAGCTAGGATATGTGTATAAAAAGTACCAAAAAGGGGAGAAGCTTCCACTATACACATTTATTCACAAAAAATAATATTTCCACCTTGACCAGTCTTTACTCGGGAGCTCAGCAGTACGCAAACACGCGTTCCCTGACGAACTCCCAACATTGTTGTGAGGTCCACGTCAGAGTCACTGTAGCGTGCCATAGTGCTTTAATTGTTTAGTACGATTTGGGGAAAACTCCCACGAAGAATAGTCTACATAAAAGATAGCAAAAGTAATCCAAATCCGCAATTTTTACTCACTCGAAGATCCAGGAATTAGACCGATCCCATGGCAATGTCGCAGCCGCGTCAGGCCGTCGATTCCACAAAATAGACTGATCCGAAAAGCTGCTGTTTGGGACCAACGAATCAAAAAAATGGACAGATCCGAAACCAATATTGCAGACGTGGTGGGACCGTCGGATCCAGAAAATAGACGGTTCCTTTACTTGACTGAGGATCCAGGAAAAATGTTCGGGCACCAGTTGTAACGCGTGGTGGGTAGGATACGTGCATACAGGGACCAAAAAGGGGGAGAAGCTTCCAATTGACGTTTACGGGCGAACGGAAAATTTTTCGGGGCCATTTGGAAAATTCCCTGCCTTGCACAAAAATTTCGGTCGTGTCAATACTTGAACGGTGCCAATCGGTCAAATGGGTCGGGCTGCGTGGCGCGCCGAAAAACGCATAGAAACTATTGAATAATAAATAAGATTAATAAAGTTGCAGAACAACACCATCTTGGTCTTTTTCAAAGACCCAGATTATAATAACAGTTCATATAGATGATGTTGTGCTGAGAAAAAAATATACCATTGTTTGAAAAAAATACAATCTGACATTGTAAGCAGTGACACATTAGTATTCTTTTCACTGAATACTTTTTTATTTGCACTTTGAATGACCACTTTTACTTTTGTAATATTATTTTAA
Source organism: Corythoichthys intestinalis (assembly GCF_030265065.1). Taxonomy (NCBI): domain Eukaryota; kingdom Metazoa; phylum Chordata; class Actinopteri; order Syngnathiformes; family Syngnathidae; genus Corythoichthys; species Corythoichthys intestinalis. Next base: position 13,477,450 of record NC_080402.1, read on the forward strand.
GGTAACTATTCTCTTACTTGAGTACAATCTTTGTCTACTGTACTCACCTCAACTTACTTAATGGCAGTGCTTAATTAGTAAATCATAAGGTGCCGGAACACAAAGTACTTATGACAGCGCAGGGATGACGAGATGGGCACAGGTTCCGGAACATACGCAGAAAATGGTGCTGAAAACAACACACAAATGCCCACTTGCCATGCTGTGGGACTTAAAAGCCTCAATTTTAGATAATATCCATGGTATAAATGTTGACTAAATGACAACAATTTACAATTATTTAGGCTATACTCTGCACAGCACGGGCAATTGTCAACATAACCACAGGGGGGACTTACAGTAACGTACAGTCTTACTTGTAAAACATTAAAAAACATATATATTAATTAAAAAAAAAAAAAAGATTACAATAATTAACACAAATCCATTCTTTTGCGAGTTTCAACCCCCGCCGTCTTCTCTGACCCCAAAGTTCCCACCACCATACAATTTGTGCAGCCCAAATTCGAATTTCCTATAAGGGTACTGGCCTGTTGCTCCGGCTGTTGGTGGTCTACCTGTTTGACTGCTGGCGCTGTAGCTGGCCCCCACTCCGGGTAGCGCTGAACCTGTCCAGATGCTGCCACGGTAGCAGCCTTCCTGCCCCGGCTTGGTTGGCGGTCCGTGAACCTGGCTAGCTGCTGCGGCGCTAGCCTCCTGCTGCATCCAGTCCTGCCGTTAGCATGATCGCTGCAGCTGCCCGCATCGCCGGTTGTTGCTTTTCCAACTCGTTTTGAACCATCTTACTTCTTTTTGAAAAAAGACAGTAAATGCAAGTGTCTTTTTGGCATGTTGAAATACCGTTTGATCCTGGCTGCTTGCTCACCAGATGCCGCATATTTCCACATTTTTTTGTTTTTATGTCAGTGGCTTGATTTGTTGGTCCAGCTATTCAGTGCATCAACAAATCTCCGACTCTTTCAAATGTTGTTACATTTTTATAAACAACGTGCAATTCATGGGATTTTTTCTGTAAATGAATTTATGCATATTATTTAATTTTACACTGTAATGTCCGTAACTATGCACAGTCCATTTAAGAGAAGCTGGGACTGGAGAGCTGTGAGGTAGTAGGAAGCGAGGGGGAGACGGGCGAGAAGCAAAAGTTGGCGGTCTAATGTGGCGGCAGTCCGCTGTTATTTTGTTTATTGTTTTCTTATTGTCGCAACAATAAAGTGGATAAAACCATCAACGACTCTTCTTTACCCCCATTCAGGGCTATTACTAGAGATGTTGATACTTTGAAAATGACGTCATTTTCAAAGTATCGGAATCGGCAAAAAAATATTGGCCATGCCTTTTTTTAATATATATATATATTTTTTTTTTTTTTTAATTAAATCGTTTTCTAATTGTATTTAACGTTACAGACATAATATGTTACACTCATCCAGAGTCTTTGGTTTAGGCTTAAGGTAGGGTTATCAAATTTATCCCGATAACGGCAGTAATTAATTTTTTAAAAAATGTATCACGTTAAATTATTTAACGCAATTAATGCATGCACTGCATGACCCACTCACGCATTGTCGCGCCCAATCTGTAATGGTGCCGTTTTACCTATATAGAGAGATAAAAGGCAGCGTAAAATAAGTAGAGTGAATTTTGGCAGCCTTTGGAGCCTTTTTTTAATTGGCTAAAGCCTTACAATCCCTCTCCCTAAGATTAGAAATATCATGGGAAGCAATGTGGGAAAGCAAGGTAGCAATTGATCTTTTTCTTAACACCTTATGTCATTTCCCAACGCAGAGAAGATATATCAATTGATAGCACTACGCACAGTCATGGTTCCACTTCCCATCATGCATTTCGGCATGGCTACAGTATCATTTACTGAAAGCTCAACAAATACACTAGATGGCAATATTTAGTCACAATATACAAAGTCACAAGTCTTTCTATCCATGGATCCCTCTCACAGAAAGAATGTTAATAATGTAAATGCCATCTTGAGGATTTATTGTCATAATAAACAAATACAGTACTTATGTACTGTATGTTGAATGTATATATTCGTCCGAGTTTTATTCATTTTTTTCTTAATGCATTGCCAAAATGTATATGATCGGGAAAAATTATCGGGAATGATTGGAATTGAATCGGAAGCAAAAAAAAAAAAAAGCAATCGGATCGGGAAATATCGGGATCGGCAGATACTGAAACTAAAACGATCAGGATCGGATTGGGAGCAAAAAACATGATCGGAACAACCCTAGCTATTACAATAAATTTTCTTTAAAAAGTTTTTATATTATTGTTATTTTTTTTTATACGTGAGAGACGTCGGATCTGCCCAAATAAATCCCGGAACACAGGGAGGCCAAAATCAAGAGGTGCCGGAGCTTGTTCCGGCAAGTTCCGCCACAAATTAACGACTGCTTAATGGGGAAAAATACATTGAAATTAAGCAACAGAAGTAAACTTGCCAAGCCAGTTATATGTCGAAATACACATCTGTACCCATCCTCCCTCTTTCTCACACTTGTTTAACAGATGTAGACATGCCGGAAAAAACACAGCAGACATTGGATGGATTAGCAGAGAAACTCTTAGAAGCATCATTGATCTTCCTGCCTTGTTAACAAAGACTGGAGAAGGAACACTTTTACATCCGCTCCCTCAGCGGGGAAAAGAGAAATTCTCTCTATGCACGGTGGCCTTTTTTTGTTTTTTTGTTTTACCCACCGCCAGTATCTTTACGCTTGACAGCGAGGAGCGAAACATGAGCGAGATTCTGGTTTGACAAGCTTGTTACTTTATAAAACAGACACCACAGCACAAAAGTGCAAATGAACCATTACTTCTGTAATCCCTTGTTTCACTATGCTGTATTCCTCACACGGACACACACTCGATTCATAAGCTGGAAACCCTGAAGCCATCAGATAATGAAAAAATGTTATTTACTGTGGTGAATCAACATTATGAAACAAAACAACCTCTGTGTAATCCCAGACATGATTAATTCAGACTCAGTGAATATTTACACATATTGAGTTCAGGCTCATTAGCAAGGCTATTTTTTTAATTGCATGTAAAGGTCAGATTCACGGGTGGTTTACTTTTGCTCTTAGATTTTGGCAGAAAGGTCACTCACAGTTGATAATTTACACTCACTTAGTAAAGTGGACTATTTGTTTACCACATATCATTAAGATAAAACCCAAGCTTCTAATTCCGGGTGTCTTTCGCATCAGTTTTTAGAATAAATCATAGACTTCACTCTCAGTTGATGGGGTATCGGGGTCAATCCAAATATGATTCAAAGTCGTTCCCTAATAGAATCCCGGTTAAATTCTTTTGTACAGATATAACGAAACTTAAAATGGCTATAAAATTCTCAAATTTTATGCTAGATGCACAAAATGCAGAGATAATCACCTATATTTTCAGGGTTAATAGCAATATTTAACATATAAGTTTTTAACAGCTAAACAAATCACCTAATTTTCACATCAGAAACCCAATACATGAGGAAAGCATACAGAATCATCTTAATTGTACTCAACAAAAGCAAAATTTGGCATTTTTCTATATACAATCACAACTTATTTAGACTGAAGTCCGCTATGGTGTAGGGAGACAAAATCCAACATGGCGGACGTCACAAAACAAAGAGCATTTTTAAGCTGAAAATTCTAGTAAATAAATGCTTAAAATGTGGAATTTCTATAGATATGAACATAAAACAGTCTTTATTCTTGGTTAACAGCAACAAACGGGCAGTTATCGTTCATTTTACGTGAATATATCGATCCAAAGTTTCGGTATTTAGTAATCCAACATGGCGGCCGTCACGAAACAAAGAGCTTAGTTGAAAATTCTTGTAAAAACATGCTTAAATCGCAGAATTTATATAGATATGAATATAAAACAGTCTAGATTCTTGGTTAAAAGCAAAAAAAAAAAAAAAAAAAAAGGGCAAATCTTGTTCATTTTACGTAAATATTTCAAGCCAAAGTTATGGTATTGAGTAATCCAACACGGCGACTTTCACGAAACAAAGAGCTTTTCAAGTTGAAAATTTTTGTAAATACATGCTTAAAACGTGGAATTTCTATAAATATGAATGTAAAATAGTCTAGATTGTTGGTTAAAAGCAAAAAACGGGCAGTTATTGTTCATTTTACGTACATATTTCAAGCTAGTTAAGGTATTGTGTAATCCAATATGGCGGCTGTCACGAAACAGCTTTTTAGGTTGAAAATTCTTGTCAGTAAATGCTTAAAATGCAGAATTTCTATAGATATGAGCGTAAAACAGTCTAGATTCTTGGTTAAAAGCATACAAACAGGCAGTTATTGTTCATTTTACGTAAATATTTCAAGCCAAAGTTACGGTATTGTGTAATCCAACATGGCAGCCGTCACGAAACAAAGAGATTTTTAAGCTGAAAATTCTGTAAATAAATGCTTAAAATGTGGAATTTCTATAGATATGAACATAAAACAGTCTTTATTCTTGGTTAAAATACAAAACGGGCAGTTATTGTTCATTTTACATAACTATTTCAAGCCAAAGTTACGGTATTGGGTAATCCAACATGGCAGCCGTCACGAAACAAAGAGATTTTTAAGTTGAAAATTCTTGTCAATAAATGCTTAAAATGCAGAATTTCTATAGATATGAGCGTAAAACAGTCTAGATTCTTGGTTAAAAGAATAGAAACGGGCAGTTATTGTTCATTTTACGTAAATATTTCAAGCCAGTTATGGTATTGAGTAATCCAACACGGCGACCGTCACAAAACAAAGAGCTTTTTAAGTTGAGAACTCCTGTTATTAAAAGCTTAAAACGTGGAATTTTGATAGATATGAACGTAAAACAGTCTAGATTCTTGGTTAAAAGCAAAACACGGGCAGTTATTGTTCATTTTACGTAAATATTTTAAGCTAGTTGCGGTATTGAGTATTCCAACATGGCGGCCGTCACGAAACAAAGAGCTTTTTGAGTTGAAAATTCTTTTAACTAAATGCTTAAAATGTGGATTTTCTATAGATATAAACGTAAAACAGTCTAGATTCTCGGTTAAAAGCAAAAAAAAAAACGAGCAGTTATTGTTCATTTTACGTAAATATTTCAAGCTAAAGTTACGGTATTGGGTAATCCAACATGGCGGCCGTCACGAAACAAAGAGCATTTTAAGTTGAAAATTCTTGTAAATAAATGCTTAAAATGTGGAATTTCTATAGATATGAATATAAAACAGTCTTTAATCTTGGTTAAAAGCAAACAAACGGGCAGTTATTGTTCATTTTACGTAAATATTTCAAGCCAAAGTTACACTAATTTTATTTCATCCATTGATTTTTTTTTCACGTTTCAAAGTACATGCATTTAATATATTAAGTACCTTGAATCCTCCACCAAATCGGCGTTAGAACGCAGTTTATCACAGTGAAAGCCAACTCAACGTTCTGCCTGGGTCGGTCCCCTACCGAAAGGTGTGTCGCAATGTCTGTGGAAGCTGTTTTGTCAACTGATGGTGGAGTCTATGAATAAATTCTGATTCTTTTCCATTGAGATGATATTACCAAGTTAATACGCAGCCTGAAAACAGTTTCCGGGAATGGGTTTTATTCAAGTGCCTCCATTTTCTCCATATTTTCATCACTCTGAACACCATTCAGAATAGTTTTTTAAATTGTACAAAATGGCACAATACAGTATACATAGCAATATTCAGACAGGTTTTCGACATCAAATTATAGCAAAATAAAACTATGCCGCTGACATAGATGCCTGTGTAAAAAAAGAAAAAACATTTACATTAATTGCACTGCTGTGACTTCCCCTGTAATTGAGGTCTGTGCCAAAGATGTTGTTGGAGATGCTTCTCAAATCGAGAGGAATCAAGTCAATGGCGCATGTAAATAACGCCTGTCTTGTTGTGACGTAGCGCAGGGCAGAGTCGGGGAGCTACAGTCTCCAAGGGTGAAAAATATATAATGTAGGGTCAAAGTAGATGCTTTTCTGACAGTGTTTAACTACATCCCCTCCCTTTCTCAAACTTAAAATGCACCCCCCCCCCCCCCCCCCCCGCCCATGTAATAAGAGTATCCGTACAATAAAATCCGAGATTGATGGAAATAGACAAAGTGATGGAAAGTGTCATTTACAAACACAATGAGGTTTGTTGAACAGAGGCCAAACATGTTTTGGCTCACTGAAATCCTCAAAATGAGCTTCAATTTCAGTGGCCCAGAAGGGTTAGTAGGTATGGAAGTGAGTCATACTCAGAGGTGGGTAGAGTTGCCGAAATTTTTACTCTTTAAATTAGTGCTGTCAAATTTATCAAGTTAACGGGCGGTAATCTTTTTGTTTTGTTTTTTAATTAATCACGTTAAAATATTTGACGCATTTAACTAGAGATGCCCCGATCGATCAGGATGGACCGGGTCCGATCACGTCATTTTCAAAGTATCGGAATCGGCAAAAAAATATCAGACATGCCTTTTTAAAAAAAAATTTTTTTTTTAATTAAATCTTTTTCTAATTGTATTTAACGTTACAGACATAATATGTTACACTCATCCAGAGTCTTTAGGCTTAAGGTACCCTACCTTACCTTAGCTATCAAATTTATCCCGTTAACAGCAGTAATTTTTTTTTTTTTTTTGTAATTTATCACATTAAAATATTTAACGCAATTAACGCATGCGCTGGACGATCCACTCACGCATAGTCTCGTTCAATCTGTAATGGCGCCGTTTTACCTATATATAGAGCTAAAAGGCAGCGTAAAATGAGTAGAGTGAATTTTGGCAGCCTTTGGAGCCTTTTTTTAATTGGCTAAAGCCTTACAATCCCTCTCCCTACGTTTAGAAATATCGTGGGAAGCAATGTGGGGAAGAAAGGTAGTAATTGATCTTTTTCTTAACACCCTATGTTATTTCCCAAAGTAGAGAAGATATATCAATTGGTACCACTGAGCACAGTCATGGTTGCTCTTCCCATCATGCATTTGGGCAGAACAGTTAAATGGCTACAGTATCTTTTACTGAAAGCTCAACAAATACCCTAGATGGCAATATTTAGTCACAATATACAAAGTCACATTTATCCTTTAAGAATTACAAGTCTTTCTATCTGTGGATCCATCTCACAGAAAGAATGTTAATAATGTAAATGCCATCTTGAGGATTTATTGTCATAATAAACAAATACAGTACTTATGTACTGTATGTTGAATGTATATATTATTATTATATATATTATTATATATATGTATATATTTTTTTCTTAATGCATTGCCAAAATGTATATGATCGGGAAAAATTATCGGGAATGATTGGAATTGAATCGGGAGCAAAAAAAAAAAAAAAAAAGCAGTCGGATCGGGAAATATCGGGATCGGCAGATACTCAAACTAAAACGATCGGGATCGGATCGGGAGCAAAAAAACATGATCGGAACAACCCTACATTTAACGCACCCGCTTATGCATTGCCTCAAACAGATTACAATGACGCTGTTTTTTGCACATTGAGAGCTAAGAAGCAGAGAAAGGCGAGTGGACAGAGGCGTTCATTGGACTGCGCCGTTTATTGGCATAAGCTTCGGCAACCCCTTCACAAACAAACGTAAGTATCATTTAGTGAAAGAACAACAAAATTAATATTCCTATCGCTCGAAAAACTATTGTTCACTAAAAGAAAAGCGCTTCAATCTGTATTAATGAGGCCCTATTCTCACACAGTTAAACAACAATGCAAAGAACTGGCATTCCCAATCAAAATAGCTATGCAAAATACGCATAAAACTTACTCAGACTTTGGTCAAACTCTATTCAAACATTTCGTTTAGCTCAACAAATACACTGGATGGCAATATTTAGTCACAATATACAAACTATCAGAGGTTTCGTACGTTGTGAAGCCAAAACTCTGACCGTGAAGTGCAAGGGATAGACCAGTAAACAGGGAACTACGGCGTCAGTCGAGGGACAAAACACACTCATTAGCTTGATTTCTAAGTAATTTAAAACTCGCCATTTACACCTTGTGGTGTATGTCAATCACTACCTTACGTAGTTAAAGACGCTGTGGAAGAACGACAGGTAGCCCATGTGACGTCACCGCTCAGCGACGTCAACAATGGCGAGCTACTAGTTTATTTTTTGATTGAAATTTTTCAAATTTTATTAAAACGAAAACATTAAGAGGGGTTTAATATTAAATTACTATAACTTGTACTAACATTTATCTTTTAAGAACTACAAGTCTTTCTGTCCATGGATCCCTTTAACAGAAAGAATGTTAATAATGTTAATGTCATCTTTTGGATTTATTGTTATAATAAACAAATACAGTAGTTATGTACAGTATGCTGAATGTATATATCCGTCTTGTGTCTTATCTTTCCATTCCAAAAATATGGCATATTTTAGAGATGGTTTGAATTGCGATTAATTACGATTAATTAATTTTTAAGTTGTGATTAACTCAATTCAAAATTTTAATCATTTGATAGCCCTACTTTAAATTTTTCTTAATGAGTTACTGCTTACATAGTCTGATTGTTTTTATTTTTTTTTAAACAATGGTACCGTAATTTCCGCACTATAAGGCGCACCTGACTGTAGGCCGCCAACCACCAAATTTGACATGAAAACGACAATTTGTTCATCGATAAGCTACACTTGACTATAAGCCACAGCTGTCCTCACTGTATTATGGGATATTTACACCAAAAGATATTGACCGGTAACATTATTTGACAGCGGCATCATACAACTGTCATAAAACCAAATGAACCACCATGAAGCTTTGAACCAGTTGACTGCAAAGCTTCACTGCATTAAGAAACTTCATTTGGCCATCACTACTCCCTTGGGGGACAGAGTCAGTCAACCTTTGCTGCCACCTGCTGTCAACACTGTTGTCGGCCAACATGCCTCCTATCATGCATTGCAGCGCTACAGATGTAAATAACAATCAAAATTCATGTTCTGTGCTAATTATTTCTTCAGTTACTGTTCCAGTTGTTTCATTAATTGCTAGCTATGGTATTTGGTAACACTAAATTTGACAGTGGCGCCATAAGAGTGTCATTAGACAATCATAATTATGACATGACACTGTCATGAGCGTTATGGAATGCTTATAACAGATGTGATTTAGTATTATCCGGCAAAATAGCTCACTTTTGAATGGATGTAAAAGATCCAAGCTGGACATAAATGGAGTTAGTGGTATAATTTGCCGGATGACACTTAATGACATCTGTCATAAGCATTCAGTAATGCCAATGATAGTTTCATGTCATAATTATGACGGTCTGATGACGCCGCTGTCAAATAAAGTGTTACCTATTAACCCAAATAAATTAATAAGCCACACCGGACTATAAGCCACAGGATTCAAAATGAAGGAAAAAAATAGCGGCTTATTGTCTGAAAATTATGGTGTATATTTTTCTCAGCACAATGTCATGTATATGAACTGTTTTACATAACCATATTAAGCCCAAAAAATTAAAAATTATCGAATTCAGACTAGAAAAATCTATAGAAATGAAACATCACCCATCCAAAGAGTGCCCTCTAGTGGAAAAAACATATTTCCTGCTATGAAATTAAAATGGTCTAATCTCCGGTTTCCTGTTTTCTATCTGTGCTATATAAAAACTGGGAGAGAGGTTGAAATACGTGCTTTCGAGTAATGTTGATGGCAGCACTCTAAGTAAAATTGTTCATTTTTACGGTGCTTTAAAAGCGCCACGCGATTAAACAGGCCGGTGTGATCATAGGACTTTCGACTGCAAGCTTGTGTGAGGTCATGTGACTGTTTTATCACGTCTGATTGGTATAATGGCATTATGTGATTATTGTTGTGACGTCTCATTGGGGAACCTATTAAAGCCACTATGGGCATCTCTGGAAACAAAGTTAAATCTAATATGCAGAATAAAAAGGAAAAATGTAACTACTCTAGTGTAGTAAAGTAGCAAAGTCGTGTGGTAAAAGTAACGTTTCTTATTTACAAATCTACTCAAGTAAAGTGGGGCAAATAAGTATTTAGTCAACCACCAATTGTGCAAGTTCTCCTACTTGAAAAGATTAGAGAGGCCTGTAATTGTCAACATGGGTAAACCTCAACCATGAGAGACAGAATGTGAAAACAAAAACGAAAATCACATTGTTTGATTTTTACAGAATTTATTTCCAAATTAGAGTGGACAATAAGTATTTGGCCTAACTTCTTCTAACGAGGTTTAACGATGCTCCACTCGTTACCTGTATTAATGGAACCTGTTTTAACTCATTATCGGTATAAAAGACGCATGTCCACAAACTCAGTCAGTCACACTCCAAACTCCACTATGGCCAAGACCAAAGAGCTGTCGAAGGACACCAGAGACAAAAATTGTAGACCTGAACCAGGCTGGGAAGACTGAATCTGAAATAGGTAAAACGCATGGTGTAAAGAAATCAACTGTGGGAGCAATTATTAGAAAATGGAAGACATACAAGACAACTGATAGTCTCCCTCGACCTGGGGCTCCATGCAAGATCTCACCCCATGGCGTCAAAATGATAACAAGAACGGTGAGCAAAAATCCCAGATCCACACAGGGGCACCTAGTGAATGACCAACAGAGAGCTGGGACCACAGTAACAAAGGCTTCCATCAGTAACATGCGCCGCCAGGGACTCAAATCCTGCACTGCCAGACGTGTCCCCCTGCTGAAGCCAATACATGTCCAGGCCCGTCTGCGGTTCGCTAGAGAGCATTTGGATGATCCAGAAGAGGACTGGAAGAATGTGTTATGGTCAGATGAAACCAAAATAGAACTTTTTAGTAGAAACACAGGTTCTCGTGTTTGGAGGAGAAAGAATACTGAATTGCATCCGAAGAACACCATACCCACTGTGAAGCATGGGGGTGGAAACATCATGCTTTGGGGCTGTTTTTTTTTTTGCAAAGGGACCTGGACGACTAATCTGTGTAAAGGAAAGAATGAATAGGGGCATGTATCGAGAGATTTTGAGTGAAAATCTCCTTCCATCAGCAAGGGCATTGAAGATGAGACGTGGCTGGGTCTTTCAGCATGACAATGATCCCAAACACACAGCCAGGGCAACAAAGGAGTGGCTACGTAAGAAGCATTTCAAGGTCCTGGAGTGGCCTAAACAGTCTCCAGATCTCAACCCCATAGAAAATCTGTGGAGGGAGTTGAAAGTCCGTGTTGCCCAACGACAGCCCCAGAACATCATTGCTCTAGAGGAGATCTGCATGGAGGAATGGGCCAAAATACCTGCAACAGTGTGTGAAAAGCTTGTGAAGAGTTAAGAAAACGTAGGTACACGTTACATAACAAAGTATTGAGATGAACTTTTTATTGACCAAATACTTATTTTCCACCATGATTTGCAAATAAATTCTTTAAATATCAAACAATGTGATTTTCTGCTTGTTTGTTTTTTCACATTCTGTCTCTCATGTTTGAGGTTTACCCATGTTGACAATTACAGGCCTCTAATATTTTCAAATGGGAGAACTTGCACAATAAGTGGTTGACTAAATACTTATTTGCACCACTGTACATATAAGACAAAGCTCGGCTTCTTCCCACTCCTTTTCAAGCTACACGTGTATGTATTGTTATTATTTTTGTTACATTCATCATTACTGTTTAATTTAATTGTATTTTTTTTCCATACTTGTTGTTTTTGGTTGTTATTGCTCGAAATAAAAATCAATCAATCAACACATGTTTTTTTTTCACTTTTTCCCCAAGTACTATAAATTTTAAAAAAAAAATATGAATATATAGATTTTAATAAATAGTCTTGAAGCACTTCAAATGTAATAATTATGATAACTTTTAAACAAGTTACTGTCCCACCAAATCATATTTAAACAAGAATAAAGTAGAAAAATGCTTGTCTTTATTAAATGCTTCATTGAGTGAGTCCACTCAATTCCGCTCAAGCTGTTCCCTTACACACAATGAGTTGCCACAGCTACTGTTTAACAAGTTAAACAATGATTGACGCATGCAGTGCTTTGAAGTTTCGGCTTTTCAAGCGTCTCTGGCAAGATCAAACCCAACGCCTGTCAATCATCGTTAACTTTAATAAGCAACTCCAGTGCACTGCCTGACCAAGAAAATCGGCAGGAGCGAGAGTGAGAGATAGCTCGGGACAGCTCTATAAAATACTAAATTATATTTTTAATTGGGGAAAAAAATCCGCGAAGTACTGTACTACCCACCTCTGACATATTAATTGGCAGTGTCACAAGCACAATGTGGTTTGTTGAACAAATCCCAGACATGTTCATGGCTCACTGAAATCCTCAAAATGAGCTTTAATTACAGTGGCCCAAAAGGGTTAGTAAGTATGGAAGTGAGTCTTACTACAAGCCCAGAAGTATTTGCCGTCCAAGCAGTTGTCCCAGGATCATATTCACGTATGTTTCAAATCAATTATGAGCAACAAATGTTGAAAAAAGGTATTTACAAGGCCTGCAGTCCATCATCCATAACGTCTCGCGTCTCTCTTGCACAGGATCTTCTTAAAGGACCGGCGGAAGTCATTGTTGAAGATGGTGTAGATAATCGGATTCAGCGCGCTATTGCAGTAGCCAAACCAGAAGAAGAACTTGAAAAGTGTGTCCGGGACGGGGCAAGACTCGCACAGCGTCATGAGCATGTACGTGAAGAAGAAGGGGAACCAGCAAATGACGAACACGCCGATGACCACCGCCAGGACGAAGGTGAAGCGTTTCTCTCGGTTTTGACGACCCTTCCAGCGGCTCCCTTTGGTGCTTTTCTTCTGTACCTCGCCGTCTCCAGGCTTGATTTTGCTTCTGCCTTTGCCGGCTTTTTTTTTAATTGAGCAGGGATTGTTGACCTTGTGGTCAGAAGAAGACGACTCTTCAATGTCCACACCGTTGACTTCGCCTTCTCTGCCGCCGACTCCTTCCTTTAGCTCGATGTGCTCGTGCTCCTTCAGTTTCTCGGCCTCGGCCACTCCGTTCTCCTTCTGGTTGGACGTCGGGATAGCGTTTGACTTGTCCGTCCGTTTCCGGTCCCCCGGTGGCACCCTTGTCCTCTTTTTGGCAATCTGGTAGATCCTGACGTAGACCAACACCATGATGACGCACGGGAGGAAGAAGGAGCCGATGCAGGAGGAGATGACGTACCACTTGTCTGTGTTTATCTCGCAACTGGGGTTCTTCTTGCTGTTTTCCTTCTCCATGGTGATTAGCGGCGGGAAGGATATAACTGCCGCGATGATCCAAACGATGAAGATGATGCACTTGATGCGGCGCGGAGTTCTCTTCAAGTTGTATTCAATAGCCTGCGTGATGGACCAGTAGCGGTCCAAGCTGATGGCACAGAGGTGCGCGATGGAGGCGGTGCAGAAAAGAACGTCTAAGGCCAGATAGATCTCACACCACACCTCCCCAAAGTACCAATATCCCATGATCTCATTGGCCAAGGAGAAGGGCATCACCAGGGTGGCCACTAAAATGTCCGCCGACGCCAGAGACACCAGGAACAGGTTCTGTGGTGCCCTCAGTGCCCGGCTTGTAAACACGGCGATGACCACCAGCACATTTCCAAACACTGTCAGAAGAATGATAACGCTCACCAGCGCTGAGAGCGGAAGCGAGATGCGCAGGCTCAACGGGCTCCCCCCCGGGAGTGTCTGGTTGGTGTCGTTGTCGAACCCCATGGAGGCAGATTGTCCCGCTTCCCGTGCGATTAATGTCAGGTTGACAAATATCATCCACAAGGCAGCACACAGCGAGATGCTTGACGAGAGACTGAGAGGAAATTAATCAGTCCTTTGGGGACAGGCAGCGCTCTCCCATGGTCACTGAGAAGGAGGCCATCTAAAAATGTGAAGGAAGTTGGCTTATCAGTTTTTATTTACATGAATTGACATAAACATTGTTCATAGACTTCATAATGTATTAGTGCTGTAAAAATTATCGCGTTAACGGGCAGTAATTATTTTTTAAAATTAATCACGTTAAATATTTGACGCATTTAACGCACATGCCCCGCTCAAACAGATTAAAATGACAGCACAGTGTCATGTGCACTTGTTACTTGTGTTTTTTGGTGTTATGTCGCCCTCTGCTGGCGCTTTGGTGCGACTGATTTTATGGGTTTCAGCACCGTTGTGTAATTATTGACATCAGCAATGAAAAAAAAATATATATATACTAGTAGCTGTTTATTTTTTGGTTGAAAGTTTTAACAATTTTATTCAAACAAAAACATTAAGAGGGGTGTTCATATAAGATTTCTATAACTTGTACTAACATTTATCTATTAGGAAATACAAGTCTTCCTATCCATGGATCGCTTTGACAGAATGTTAATAATGTTAATGCTAGAGATGTCCCGATCGGTCGGCATCCCGTCATTTTCAAAGTATCGGAATCGGCAAAAAAATATCGGCCATGCCTTTTTTTATTTTTTTATTTATTTTTTTAATTAAATCGTTTTCTAATTGTATTTAACGTTACAGACATAATATATTACACTCATCCAGAGTCTTTAGTTTAGGCTTAAGATAGGGTTATCAAATTTATCCCGATAATGGCGGTAATTAATTTTTTAAAAAATGTATCACGGTAATAAATTTAACGCAATTAATGCATGCGCTGCACGCCCACTCACGCATTGGCGCGCTCCATCTGTAATGGCGCCGTTTTACCTATATAGAGAGATAATAGGCAGCGTAAAATGAGTAGAGTGAACTTTGGCAGCCTTTGGAGCCTTTTTTTAATTGGCTAGAGCTTTACAATCCCTCTCCCTACAATTAGAAATATCATGGGAACAATGTGGGGAAGCAAGGTAGCAATTGATCTTTTTCTTAACACCTTATGTAATTTCCCAACGCAGAGAAGATATATCAATTGATAGCACTACGCACAGTCATGGTTCCACTTCCCATCATGGATTTGGGCATGCCTACAGTATCATTTACTAAAAGCTCAACAAATACACTAGATGGCAATATTTAGTTACAATATACAAAGTCACAAGTCTTTCTATCCGTGGATCCCTCTCACAGAAAGAATGTTAATAATGTAAATGCCATCTTGAGGATTTATTGTCATAATAAACAAATACAATACTGTATATTGAATGTACTGTATGTTGAATGCATATATTCATCTGAGTTTTATTCATTTTTTTCTTAATGCATTGCCAAAATGTATATGATCGGGGAAAATTATCGGGAATGATTGGAATTGAATCGGGAGCAAAAAAAAGCAATCGGATCGGGAAATATCGGGATCGGCAGATACTCAAACTAAAAAGATCGGATCGGGAGCAAAAAAACATGATCGGAACAACCCTACAAATTTTATTAAAAGAGATACATTAAGGGGGTTTTAATATAAAATTTCAATAACTTGTACTAACATTTATCTATTAAGAACTACAAGTCTTCCTATCCATGGATCGCTTTAAAAGAATGTTAATAATGTTAATGCCATCTTGTTGATTTATTGTTATAATAAACAAATACAGTACTTATGTACAGTATGTTGAATGTATATATCCGTCTTGTGTCTTATCTTTTCATTCCAACAATAATTTACAGAAAAATATGGCATATTTTATAGATGGTTTGAATTCCGATTAATTAATTTTTAAGCTGTGATTAACTAGATTAAAAAATTTAATCGTTTGACAGCCCCATAATTAGGGTTGTCCCGATCATGTTTTTTTGCTCCCGATCCGATCCCGATCGTTTTAGTTTGAGTATCTGCCGATCCCGATATTTCCCGATCCGATTGCTTTTTTTTGCTCCTGATTCAATTCCAATCATTCCCGATAATTTTTCCCGATCATATACATTTTGGCAATGCATTAAGAAAAAAATGAATAAAACTCGGACGAATATATACATTCAACATACAGTACATAAGTACTGTATTTGTTTATTATGACAATAAATCCTCAAGATGGCTTGTACATTATTAACATTCTTTCTATGAGAGGATCCACGGAGAGAAAGACTTGTGAATTTTTGACGAAATATTGCCATCTAGTGTATTTGTTGAGCTTTCAGTAAATGATACTGAAGGCCATGCCAAATGCATGATGGGAAGTGGAACCATGACAAGTGGAACCATGACTGTGCGTAGTCCTACCAATTCATATATCTTCTCTGCGATGGGATATAACATAAGGCATTAAGAAAAAGATCAATTGCTATCTTGCTTCCCCACATTGCTTCCCATGATATTTCTAATCATAGGGAGAGGGATTGTGAAGTTTTAGCCAATTAAAAAAAGGCTCCAAAGTCTGCCAAAATTCGCTCTACTCATTTTAGGCCACGTGTTATCTCTCTATAAAGGTAAGACGGCGCCATTACAGATTGAGCACGACAATGCGTGAGTGGGTCATGCAGCGCATGCATTAATTGCGTAACGTGATACATTTGTAAAAAAAAATCATTACCGCTGTTATTGGGATATATTTGATAACTCTACCTTAAGCCTAAACTAAAGACTCTGGATAAGTGTAACATATTATGTCTGTATTATGTATTATGACTGTAACTACGAGGGCCGCCACATTGACTTAACTAGCGGCACATTCGACATATTTACGTAAAATAAATGCTAACTGCGCGTTTTTTTCCTTTTAACCAAGAATCAAGACTTTTACATCCATATCTATAAAGAATTCAGGGATTTAAGCATTTATTCACAAACATTTTCAATGGAAAAATATCTTTGTTAACATATGGCGGCCACTAATTTGCTTACTGACTAGCATCATAGTTCGCAATATTTAAGTAAAATACATGCTAACTGCCCGATTTTTTGCTTATAACCATGAATAGAGACTGTTTTACGTCCATACCTATAAAGAATTTAGGGATTTAAGCATTTATCCACAATAATTTTTAGCAGAAAAAGCTCTTTGTTGTACTAAGGGGGCCGCCACAGTGACTTAACTAGCAGCACAATCGACATACTTAACCAAGAATCGAGACTTTTACGTCCATATCTATGAAGAATTCATCTAAGCATTTATTCACATTTATTCAAAGAAAAGCTCTGTTTGCATAAGGCGGCCGCTAGCTACATTCACTAACAGACTAGCATTGTACTTCGACATATTTACGTAAAATAAATGCTAACTGCATGGTTTTTTTTTTTGTGTGCTTTTAACCAAGAATCGACACTGTTTTACGTCCATATCTATAAAGAATTCAGGGATTTAAGCATTTATTCACAAGAATTTTCAACGGAAAAAGCTCTTTGTCTGTTTTTCCACTCCGTCAGCTATTACGGAGACAGGCCCCTTATGAATCGGCCCCGCACCCTGTGTCCCGTCACATTATGAAGTCTATGCATTGTTTCAAAATTACTGTTTTTATACACACAGAGGTGGGTAGTAACGTGTTACATGTACTCAGTTACATTTAATTGAGTAACTTTTTGAGAAAAATGCAATTCTTTGAGTAGTTTTAGAACGCAATACTTTTTTACTTTTACTTGAGTATATTTGTGAAAAAACGTTACTCTTACTCCACTACTTTGGGCTACAATCGTTACATTTTTCATCTTTTATTCTACATATTGACTTTATTTTTGCAAGAGATGCTGACTGTGGCCTTCTCAGTTTCACCAATGAGATGTCGCAAAAAGAACCGCATTACTCTTTTATACCAGTCAGAGGTAACAATGTTTTCTCTCCACTACAGGGTACTCATGCCCTTTGACTGGTGATATTTCATAGTGTTGTTCTGGTCTAAATTTGATTTTTTTTGTGTCATATTTTTTGGCCTAATATGGTCATGTAATAGGTTATAGTACAGTATAATAACAACAGTTAACATGGATTAAGTCGTGCTGAAAAAAATAGATACTTTTTTTTCAGAATCAGACATCGTAAGCAGTTACACACAATGTTACTCATTACTTGACTAGAGTGATCCCTCGCTACTTCGCACCCTCAGTCCATCGTGGATTTTTCCTTCCCGAGCCGACCGCATAGTCAGTCTCTCCCTCCCTGGCTCCCTCTCCCTACTTTTTGTTCATCAGGCAGTGAACTGGAGTTATTTATTAAAGTAAACAAAGATTGACAGACGGTGAAGCTTTGATCTTGCCAGAGACTCAACCTTCAGAACGCCGCGTGCGTCAATCATCGTTTAACTTGTTAAACAGATGCTGTGGCAACTCGTTATGTGTAAGTGAGCAACTAGAGCAGATTTGAGTGGACGCTCAATGAAGCATTTAATAAAGACAAGCATTTTTTTCAAACTTTTTTTCAAATGGATTGGGCGTCTACTTTTTTCCTGTTTAAAAATAATTCTGTGGGACAGTTACATGTTTCCAACGTATCATAATAATTACATTGCTTGCATTACAAGTGCTTAAAAACCATATATATATATATATATATATATATATATATATATATATATATATATATATATATTAGGGCAGTCAAATTTTTTTAATTATTCATTCATTCATTCATTTTCCATGCCGCTTTTCCTCATTAATCACGTTAAAATATTTAACGCATGCGCGGAACGACCCACTCACGCATTGTCGCAAACAGACTACAATGGCGCCGTTTTACGTATATTACGAGCTAAGAGGCAGAGACAAGCGAGTGGAGTGGACACAGACATTCAGTGGGGCCGTGCTATTTATTGGCAAAAGCATTGGCAGATGATCTTTTTCTTAACATCCTGTATTGAAAACAACGCAGAGAAGATATACCATTTGCAGCCACCACTGACAGTCATGGTTGCCCAACTTCCCATCATGCATTTGGGTGGGATAGTTAGGTCGCTACAGTATTTATTTACTGAAAGCACAACAAAAATAATATTCCTATCTCTCCAAAAAAATAATGTTCACAAAAATAAAAGCGCTCAATGCAAAGAGAACTGGCATTCCCAATCAAAATAGCTATGCAAAATAATACTCAGACTTTGGTCAAACTCTATTCAAACATTTCGTTTAGCTCAACAAATATACTAGATGGCAATATTCAGTCACAATATACAAACTCACATTTATCTTTTAGGAATTACAAGTCTTTCTATCCGTGGATCCCTTTTACAGAAAGAATGTTAATAATGTTAATGCCATCTTGTGGATTTATTGTAATATTAAACAAATACAGTACTTATGTACAGTATGTTGAATGAATATATCTGTCTTGTCTTATCGTTCCATTCCAACAATAATTTACTGAAAAATGTGGCATATTTTAGAGATGGTTTGAATTAGGATTAATTAATTTTTAAGCTGTGATTAACTCGATTAAAAATTTTAATTGTTTGACAGCCCTAATATATGTATATATATATATATATATATAGATATGTATATATATGTGTATATATATATATGTATAGATACATATATATATACACGTATATATAGATACATACATATACATATATATACATACATGCATTATATATATATATATATATATATATATATATATATATATATATATATATATATATATATATATATATATATATATATTATACATACATACAGGTTTTTTTTTAAATGATAATTTAGGGGAAAATGTAAAAAAAAAAAAAATATTATATATATCTCCTTACAATGATAGATCTGAATGAATACATTGAACCAAAAAACATTTTTGGGGGGGCGGGGGGGGGGGGGGCTACTTCGCGGTTTTTCACTTGTCGCGGCGGGTTCTGGTCCCCATTAACCGTGAAAAACAAGGGATCACTGTATACCTTCATTTATTTATTTAATTTTGGGATCAGACATTGTAAGCAGTTACACACAATGTTACTCATTACTTGAGTATTCTTTTTAACGAATACTTGAGTAATATTATTTAGAAGTAACCCTACTCTTACTTGAGTAAAGATTTTGGCTACTCTACCCACCTCTGGTTACACATGCACACATATTGTTGAAGCAAGATTAATGAAAAGTGGGGTGCTTAATTGAATTGTGAGTGACTCAGTGGTCAAACACTTGGGAAAATCCGTCAGAAATATATTAATTATAGATTCAAATGAATCAATTCTACATTTGGCGACCCATCGATGAAGACAATAATAATAGAAGTGAATAAATTACATAATTTTCGCCCAGAATCCAGAAATGTGTTATTTTGGTGTACAATGTACCCTCTGGAGATGACTGAAATACTAATAAAACATGAGTAAAAAGGCATATACGAGTAAGAATAAGCACACAGGTACGTTTAAGCAGGCTAACATTCATATTATTTGATTTTAATTTATTTGGTGAGATGTTAAACGGTGTATTTGTTAGGTATAACGGCGTAAACTACACAGTCATTAAAGTATGACGTCGATGCCATCAATAAAAAGAGCATTATAAAGTGCTTATATTGTTACCTGAGGCAGCAGTGACCCTCCTGGTGGTTGAGTGACATTAACACCAATCGGCGTGTAACTTCTTGAAGCAAAGAAGCTCTATCCGCGCGGCGGATAACAAGTCCTTCCTTGCCGGACCACCCTCCACGGGCGAGCGGCGAGAACTCGCGCAAGGCATCGGTGGAGCCAGTGAAGCGCTAATCATGTTCTTATTGGGTTACCACGTCGAGCGGCCGCTGCCGAGCTGCGGTGTAAGTGCTGGGAGCTCGTTGTTCTCCAAGTGCGCTTAACCGGGCGCCACTCCCTCGCTTTATAGCCCGCACGCTGTAAGAAGTGACCCGCTGACCGCGTGCGCCACGCAGCTACACGCAACATGCGGGCGCATACACGCGCGTGTCAGCACCAGTATCAACAAAAGCGGGTGATTTTTTTTTTCTTCCACGCAGATTCCGTGTGCTATTTGCTTAATATCGGTGGAAATAACAGCATGAGCTGAGCTTTTGTTGTTTCCCACCACACTGAAGTGACGTTTTCACTGCAAATAATAATCACTTCCCTATTATTAGTGATAATAGTTCATACTAGGTGTTTAAACAACCGATTAAAAAATAATAATAATAATTTGGGACAACGAAACGATATTTACCAATATTACAAACCGATTCAATTTGATTTTATTAAAGGTACTTCAATCGATGTAAAATGTAATACAGTGAACCCTCGTTTTTCGCGGTTTATGGGGACCAGAACCTGCCGTGATAAGTGAAAAACCGCGAAGTAGCGCAAAAAAAAATTCGACTTGTTAATCAATGTTGTTATTCTAATTTCCTGCTAAATTTGTATGCTGATTAATGTCCATGATGAGTATTGTATGCATTATGTGAGCAGTATATTTCATTCATATTATATTTAATGTTGATCTGTTAATTTAGACACACAGTGGGGCAAATAAGTATTTAGTCAACCGCCAATTGTGCAAGTTCTCCTACTTGAAAAGATTAGAGAGGCCTGTAAATGTCAACATGGGTAAACTTCAACCATGGATTTTTAAAGATTTCCAAATTAGAGTGGAAAATAAGTATTTGGTCACCTACAAACAAGCTAAATTTCTGGCTGTCAAAGAGGTCGAACTTCTTCTAACGAGGTTTAACGAGGCTCCACTCGTTACCTGAAATAACTCATTATCATTATAAAAGACACCTGTCCACAAGCTCAGTCAGTCACACTCCAAACTCCACTATGGCTAAGACCAAAAAGCTGTCGAAGGACACCAGAGACAAAATTGTAGACCTGCACCAGGCTGGGAAGACTGAATCTGCAATAGGTAAAACAGTTGGTGTAAAGAAATCAACTGTGGGAGCAATTATTAGAAAATGGAAGACATACAAGACCACTGATAATCTCCCTCGATCTGGTGCTCCATGCAAGATCTCACCCAGAGGCGTCGCGTCCTATTAGGCAAACCAGGCAATTGCCTAGGGACCCCAGCCAGCAGAGGCCCCCAGAGGGCCAACAGATTTAGCAAATGCAGCTTTACTGCGCTGTCGCAGCGACAAGTGTAGGGAGTGTTTCAATACCATGGAATCATTTGGCAGATTATGTAAGGATTCTGTTTTCAATCCCAATCAGCACTAACCGTGTCACGTAGATAATACATGTTTAAGAAAGTCCAATCAGCTATTAATACCACATGACTGTTTAAAGAGTGACTCACCAAGTACTCTCTGGAAAGTCCTTGCTGAGTTGTTTTACGTCAATTTTCACAGGCCACCTCATTATTCATGTGACTACTTAAAGAAATAGTGATTGTTTTTTCCAAAAAAGTCTATTAATGGGTCTATCGTATTCCTCGTCGAATACTGCATAAGAAAAATATAACATACATGCATCTGAAATAACCCTAAACGATTTTATTGACAATTTTAAATACTCCTATTAGCAAGGTTCCTTGGGTATGCGTACGTTCCCATAGCAACCAGTCCTGTTATTGTCCTACGTCACAAGCACTGCGTATTCTGGGAGCGAGAATAGGCGTAAGGGGCGCATTTCGAGCAGAGGATGGCCACCTGTTAAAATGTGTGCGTCCATGAACGAATGTAAGTACATCCATATGAGTCAGTGTAAAGTGCTTAGTTTTCGCCACTTTTATGGCCAAGATGACCGCACATGCACGCAGCGCGCACTCGTACCCCCCCACCTTTGTGTTCATTATACTTATATACTTATTATACGAGTATGTATGTGTGTCACGTGACTCAGAAGTGCCCAATGTTGCTTTTTGCCTGGGGCCCCTGGGGACCCCTGCTACGCCTCTGATCTCACCCCATGGCGTCAAAATGATAAGAATGGTGAGCAAAAATCCCAGAACCACACGTGGGGACCTGGTGAATGACCTACAGAGAGCTGGGACCACAGTAACAAGGGCTACTATCAGTAACACAATGCGCCGCCAGGGACTCAAATCCTGCACTGCTAGATGTGTACCCCTGCTGAAGAAAGTACACATCCAGGCCCGTCTGCTGTTCGCTAGTGAGCATTTGGATGATCTAGAAGAGGACTGGGAGAATGTGTTATGGTCAGATGAAACTAAAATAGAACTTTTTGGCAGAAACACATGTTCTCGTGAATGCACTGAATTGCATCCGAAGAACATGCTCCATGGTTTGGGGCTGTTTTTCTGCAATGGGACCAGGACGACTTATCTGTGCAAAGGAAAGAATGAATGGAGCAATGTATCGAGACATTTTGAGTGAAAATCTCCTTCCATCAGCAAGGGCATTGAAGATGAGACGTGGCTGGGTCTTTCAGCATGACAACGATCCCAAACACACAGCCAGGGCAACAAAGGAGTGGCTTCGTAAGAAGCATTTCAAGGTCCTGGAGTGGCCTAGCCAGTCTCCAGATCTCAACCCCATAGAAAATCTGTAGAGGGAGTTCAAAGTTCGTATTGCCCAACGACAGCCCCAAAACATCACTGCTCTAGAGGAGATCTGCATGGAGGAATAGGCCAAAATACCAGCAACAGTGTGTGAAAAGCTTGTAAAGAGTTGGTCACCGTTATTGCCAACAAAGGGTACATAACAAAGTATTGAGATGAACTTTTGGTATTGACCAAATACTTATTTTCCACCATGATTTGCAAATAAATTCTTTAAAAATCAAACAATGTGATTTTCTGTTTTTTTTTTTTCCACATTTTGTCTCTCATGGTTGAGGTGTACCCATGTTGACAATTACAGGCCTCTAATATTTTCAAGTGGGAGAACTTGCACAATTAGTGGTTGACTAAATATTTATTTGCCCCAATGTATGTTTATATCTGCGCGTGTAAATTATGTGGGTATACTGTATTTGCAGAAGACCACACACCCATCCTCATCATTTATCAAGTAAATAAATCAACCCTGAACGGCCTCTTTGATTTGCTGATCGGAGTCAACTTCATAGCGTCACCGGCGTCACTTATTCCACGCACCCACAGAAATGCCAATCCAAATTAGATCTTTTTTCTTATTCAGATTTAGCATAGGAAAAAGATTCATATAAGACATGTTTTTTCACTTTTTTTTCTCAAAGTATAATTAAAAAAATAATAATTATGTATATACACTACCGTTCAAAAGTTTGGGGTCACTTAGAAATGTCCTCCTTTCTGAAAAAAAAAAAAAGTTTTTTTCAATGGAAATAACATTAAACTAATCAGAAAAACACTGTATACATTATTAATGTGGTAAATGACTAATCTAGCTGGAAAGGTCTGTTTTAATGCAATATCTACGTGGTTTTGTAAAGAGGCCCATATACAGCAAACACTCCAGTGTTCTAATTGTATACTGTGCTTGCTAGTTGCCTTAGAAGAATAATATATGATTAGAAAACCTTGTGCAATTATGTTGGCACAGCTCAAAACAGTTTAGGTGGTTAGAGACGCTATAAAACTGATCTTCCTTTGAGCTTGTTGTTTATCTGGAGTATCACCTTTGTGGGTTTGATTAAACTCTTAAAATGGCCAGAAAAAGACAACTTTCACGTGAAACTTAACAATCTGTTATTAGAAATGAAGGCTATTCCATAAGAGAAATTGCCAAGAAATTGAAGATTTCCTATAACGCTGTGTACCACTCCCTTCGGGGAGCAGCAAAAATAAGATCTAACCAGAGTAGAAAGAAAAGCGGGAGGCCCCGCTGCACAACCAAGCAAGAAGACAAGTATATAAGAGTCTCTAGTTTGAGAAATGGATGCCTCGCAGGTAAAGATGTCCCGATCGCGGTCCGATCACGTCATTTTCAAAGTATCGGAATCGCCAAAAAAATATCGGATATGCTATATATTTTTTTTATTAAATCATTTTCTAATTGTATTAGGGCTGTCAAAATTATCGCGTCAACGCGCGGTAATTAATTTTTTAAATTAATCACGTTAAAATATTTGACGCAATTAACGCACATGTCCCGCTCAGACAGTATTCTGCCTTTTGGTAAGTTTTACAGCAAGGTTTTTTGTGCTGTCTAACAGCGAACTCTTGTGGTCGCTTTGCGACATGGTTTATTGCTTTCTTGCCAGTTTAAAATGGCTGCACGACGTCTCGGGCTGACGCCTACATTGTAATGTTGTGCTTATATGATCCTTGGACAAGATTTGTCCGTAAGTATGGTTGTTGTAAAGAATGTACATATTATGTTAGTAAGCGAAATGTTATATTTTTTGTATGAGACGCTTTTTGTTTATGTTAAGTGAACCTGTATAGCGTGCTAAGCTAACGTTGTTGCTAATGCAATGCTTGTGTACTTTTTTTTGTAGTTTCACTACGGTCTAAAGAGGACAGTGGTTTGAGGCCATTTTATTAATAAATCAGATGAAAATGGAAGAAGTCTGATTATTAAGGTGTCGTTCACTAGCTGTCTAGCTTTGGAAAAAGTAGACGCTTCGGAGTGAGGAAGCATAGACAGATTTAAATGACAGTAGAGTGAAATGCCCACTACAGTCCTTATGTACCGTATGTTGAATGTATATATCCATCTTGTGTCTTATCTTTCCATTCCAACAAATTATTTTACAGAATATATATATAATTTACAGAAAAATATGGCATATTTTATAGATGGTTTGAATTGCGATTAATTGCGATTAATTACGATTAATGAATTTTTAAGCTGTAATTAACGCGATTAAAAAATTTAATCGTTTGACAGCCCTAAATTGTACATAACGTTACAGACAAAATGTTTTACACTCATCCAGAGTCTTTGGTTTTGGCTTAAAGTAGGGCTATCAAATTTATCGCGTTAACGGCAGTAAGAACATTAAAATACTTAGGCAATTGACGCATGCGCTGCACTAGCCACTCACGCATTGTCGCGTTCAATCTATAATGGCACTGTTTTACATATACATAGAGCTAAAAGGCAACGTAAAATGAGTAGAGGAAAAGCCTTTTTGAATTTGCTAAAGCCTTACAATCCCTCTCTCAACAATTAGAAATTTCGTGGGAAGCAATGTGGGGAAGAAAGGTAGTAGTTGATTTTTTTCCTTAACACCCTATGTTATTACCGAACGCAGAGAAGATATATCAATTGGTACCACTGCGCACAGTCATGGTTGCACTTCCCATCATGCATTTGGGCAGAAGTTAAATGGCTACAGTATCATTTACTGAAAGCTCAACAAATACACTAGATGGCAATATTTAGTCACAATATACAAAGTCACATTTACCCTTTAAGAATTCCAAGTTTTTCTATCCGTGGATCCCTCTGACAGAAAGAATGTTAATTATGTAAATGCCATCTTGAGGATTTATTGTCATAATAAATAAATACAGTACTTATGTACTGTATGTTGAATGTATATATTCGTCCGAGTTTTATTCATTTTTTTCTTAATGCATTGCCAAAATGTATATGATCGGGAAAAATTATCGGGAATGATTGGAATTGAATCGGGAGCAAAAAAAAAACAAAAAACAATCGGATCGGGAAATATCGGGATCGGCAGATACTCAAACTAAAACAATCGGATTGGAAGCAAAAAAACATGATCGGAACAACCCTACTCGCAGGTCCTCACCTAGCAGCTTCATTAAATAGTACCAGTAGAACACCAGTATCAATGTCGACAGTGAAGAGACGATTCTGAGATGCTGGCTTTCAGGCCTTTGAGACAGGCTGACAAAAGGAAAGATTTATATGGGCAAAAGAACACAGACATTTGACTGAGGAAGATTGTAAAAAAAGTGTTATGGACAGACGAATCATAGTTTGAGGTGTTTGGTCTTTGGATCAAACAAAAGAACATTTGTGACGCACAAAACAACTGAAAAGATGCTGAAAGAGTGCCTGATGTCATCTGTCAACAATAGTGAAGGTAATGTGATGGTCTGGAGTTGCTTTGGTGCTGGTAAAGCGGGAGATTTGTACAAGGTCAACTGGATTTTAAATAAGGAAAGCTATTAATCCATTTTGCAACGCGATGCCATACTCTGCACTCAAAAAAATCGGGTGTTGAACTGACATAAAAAAATTATGGAAAGAATTTGCACCGATAATATTGCTTTCCTTCAGTATTTAGCAATTGTGTTCTTTTAACATAAAGCACACAAGTTGAGCCAACATAATATCTTGTTAACGGGCGGTAATTATTTTTTTAAATTAACCACGTTAAAATATTTAATGCATGCACGGAACTGTGCACTCACGCATTGCCGCAAATAGCCTACAATGGTGACGTCCTACGTATATACAGAGCTAAGAGGCAAGTGACAAGTGAGTGGAGTGGATACAGACATTCATTTGGACCGTGCTTGTAATTACGTAAAGCTTTGCCATCTCTTCCACAACAATTATAACTATTGAGGTGAGCAACGTGGGTAAGAATGACAGGAGTTGATCTTTTTCTTAACACTCTGCATTGTACACAACACAGAGAAGATACAGTGCCTTGCAAAAGTATTCGGCCCCCTTGAACCTTGCAACCTTTCGCCACATTTCAGGCTTCAAACATAAAGATATAAAATTTTAATTTTTTGTCAAGAATCAACAACAAGTGGGACACAATCGTGAAGCGGAACAAAATTTATTGGATAATTTAAACTTTTTTAACAAATAAAAAACTGAAAAGGGGGGCGTGCAATATTATTCGGCCCCCTTGCGTTAATACTTTGTAGCGCCACCTTTTGCTCCAATTACAGCTGCAAGTCGCTTGGGGTATGTTTCTATCAGTTTTGCACATCGAGAGACTGACATTCTTGCCCATTCTTCCTTTCAAAACAGCTCGAGCTCAGTGAGGTTGGATGGAGAGTGTTTGTGAACAGCAGTCTTCAGCTCTTTCCACAGATTCTCGATTGGATTCAGGTCTGGACTTTGACTTGGCCATTCTAACACCTGGATACGTTTATTTTTGAACCATTCCATTGTAGATTTGGCTTTATGTTTTGGATCATTGTCCTGTTGGAAGATAAATCTCCGTCCCAGTCTCAGGTCTTGTGCAGATACCAACAGGTTTTCTTCCAGAATGTTCCTGTATTTGGCTGCATCCATCTTCCCGTCAATTTGAACCATCTTCCCTGTCCCTGCTGAAGAAAAGCAGGCCCAAATCATGATGCTGCCACCACCATGTTTGACAGTGGGGATGGTGTGTTCAGGGTGATGAGCTGTGTTGCTTTTACGCCAAACATATCGTTTTGCATTGTGGCCAAAAAGTTCAATTTTGGTTTCATCTGACCAGAGAAGCTTGTTCCACATGTTTGGTGTGTCTCCCAGGTGGCTTGTGGCAAACTTTAAACGAGGCTTTTTATGGATATCTTTGAGAAATGGCTTTCTTCTTGCCACTCTTCCATAAAGGCCAGATTTGTGCAGTGTACGACTGATTGTTGTCCTATGGACAGACTCTCCCACCTCAGCTGTAGATCTCTGCAGTTCATCCAGAGTGATCATGGGCCTCTTGGCTGCATCTTTGATCAGTTTTCTCCTTGTTTGAGAAGAAAGTTTGGAAGGACGGCCGGGTCTTGGTAGATTTGCAGTGGTCTGATGCTCCTTCCATTTCAATATGATGGTTTGCACAGTGCTCCTTGAGATGTTTAAAGCTTGGGAAATCTTTTTGTATCCAAATCCGGCTTTAAACTTCTCCACAACAGTATCTCGGAACTGCCTGGTGTGTTCCTTGGTTTTCCTAATGCTCTCTGCACTTTAAACAGAACCCTGAGACTATCACAGAGCAGGTGCATTTATACGGAGACTTGATTACACACATTTGGATTCTGTTTATCATCATCGGTCATTTAGGACAACATTGGATCATTCAGAGATCCTCACTGAACTTCTGGAGTGAGTTTGCTACACTGAAAGTAAAGGGGCCGAATAATATTGCACGCCCCACTTTTCAGTTTTTTATTTTTTTAAAAAGTTTAAATTATCCAATAAATGTTGTTCCACTTCACGATTGTGTCCCACTTGTTGTTGATTCTTGACAAAAAAATTAAATTTCATATCTTTATGTTCGAAGCCTGAAATGTGGCGAAAGGTTGCAAGATTCAAGGGGGCCAAATACTTTTGCAAGGCACTGTATATTATTTGCAGTCGCCACACACAGTCATGGTTAACCACTTCCCATCATGCATTTGGGCAGAACAACTTTGTCACTACATTATCATTTACTGAAAGCTCAACACATACACTAGATGGCAATATTTAGTCACAATATACAAACTCACATTTATCCTTTAAGAATCTATCCGTGGATCCCTTTCACAGAAAGAACGTTAATAATGGTAATGCAATCGTGTGGATTTATTGTTATAATAAACAAATACAGTACCTATGTACAGTATGTTGAATGTATATATCCGTCTTATCTTTCCAATCCAACAATAATTTACAGAAAAATATGGCATATTTTAGAGATGGTTTGAATTGCGATTAATTACGATGAATTAATTTCTAAGCTGTGATTAACTCAATTCAAAATTTTAATCGTTTGACAGCCCTAATTTTAACGTAAATGGCCATCAATGGCATCAATTTATATATGCCTCAATGGAATCCAGTACATTGGCGTCAATAGTAGCAACATTCATGATAGTCAATGGCATGGACGTACATAGCTGTCAGTGGTATTGACTTACTTAGGCGCCACTTCAGTGTCAATGGGCTGTAATGGTAAGTGGTCAAAACTCACAACCACCTATGTTTTCCTGTCATTGAAAATGAAGGGAAAATTTTTGCCTTTAAAAATGAATGGAATTCCGGTCATTTTGATATTGAAATGGTGCCAGTCGGTCAAACGGTTTGGAGTCTCCACTGCGCCGAAAAAATGTGGATAACAAGATTATGAAAGAAAAAAATAAAGTTGAGGAATTTTACTAGCTGGGCCTTTGCCTTTCAAAGTCCCATCTAATAAAAAATCTTTCACGTACAAAATAATAATTCAATGGTGACAGTACCAATGAGGTGTCCCTTACTTTTTCAGGTAGTTGGCAATCCTACTTTTAAATCTCGCGAGAAATCACGAGACTATTGCAATTAGTTAGAGAGACACATTAACATTATGCTGCATCAACAATATCTAATCAAGCTCCTCATTCACTGTTCATGTTTATGTAGAGACTGCATGATTCAAAAAGTGTGACTTTTGAAGGAAAACACAAAATTGTCTGGGTGACCCCAAACCTTTGAAAGGTAGTGTATATATTTTAATAAATGGGTTTTAAGCACTTCAAATGTAAACCCTTTTAAACATGTTACTGTCCCACCGAATTATTTTTAAACAAGAATAAAGTACTGTAGTAAAAAAATGCTTGGCTTTATTAAAGTCTTCATTGAGTGAGTCCACTCAAACTGCTCACTCACACACAATGAGTTGCCACAGCGACTGTTTAACAAGTTAAACGATGATTGACGCATGCAGAACTTTGTCCGTGGCTCTGGCAAGATCAAACCCAAAAATTTGTCAACATCGTTAACTTTAATAAGCAACTTCAGAGCACGGATAGGGAGGGAGAGAACGAGAGTGAGACTACTCAATTGGCTCAGGACAGCTTTTTTTTTTTTTATATATATAATTGAAAAAAATCTGCGATGGACTGAGGGTGCAAAGTAGCGAGGGGTAACTGTACAATGATCTTTCACTACTTCGCAGCTCAACTATCTTTGTTCATTAAAAAAAAAAATGTATTTAAATATATCAGGAAGAATATATAAACAGTACACATAAGCGGATTTTAAGCGGGGGCCAGGTCCCCGCGGTGGCCGAAAAGTGTTATTGCAAGAAATTGGCTTTTCTGATATAGATAAAACTTGTAAAGCAATAAAACTGCAACAAAAATAAATGAAATGAACAAAAAATATATTTTTATAATCGGTCAAAATTATTTTTCAGATCATGCGACTAGCACCTTAGACGGTCATTTGCTTTGCATATAATTTTCAACAACAAAAACATAAAAATAGCGGAGGGCAATTTTATTTTTCAAATGATTTTTTTTCTTTGATTGAAAATATTTTTTCTTTTTTGGGGGATTGAATGATTTAGACACAAATGTCCAACCCATAATTTGGCCCAAACACAAAAAGGATTGCTTCAATCAAAGAAAACTTTTTCAATTAAAAATTAAGTGTTTAAATGCAAATTTTTCAATCTCAAATATTTTTTCGCATTCGAAAATGTCTATGATTGAATTTTTTGTTTTTTTGCTTGAAGTGTTTTGTCTTTTAGAATATGTATATATATATTTTTAAGCAACTTATTTTTTTGATTGAATAATAAAGACAAAAACGTCCTAGCCAAAATGTGGACCAAACACAAATCAACATTACTTCAACCAAAAAAGTTGCTTCGATCCAAAAAAAAAAAAAAACTTGACTCCAATAAAAAAAATTTTTTTAAATCAATCAAACAAAAATAGCTTTCACATGCATTTTTTTAGTTCCAAATTTATTTTTGCATTCAAACACTTTTTTTTTTTCCATTGAAGCGACTTTTTTTTTTGATTGAAAATATATATTTTGATTGAAGCAACTTTTTTTGACTGAATAATAAAGACACACATCTACCTTCATATGGCTCTGCCTAGGGGATACTATTTTTGACTGGGGTAACTACATTGGCACGACACCGTCGGGCGTACCATAATCAATGGATGACGATCTTGGGGAAAAGTATTGCCTAAGCAGCCTGATTTAGAATTTTCTTCAAGAATGATGGGAAACAAAAAAACGCTCATTGTCAACGTATTATTATAAATATTCTTGTAAGTTAATTTTATTGCTGACACTACATTTTGGGGTCATCAGCATGTTGTGCCCCCACTGCCCCAAAAGTCAAACTTCGCCTATGCACTAGTATGGCCTCCAATGACTCACCGAAGTTGATTTTTTTTTTAAAAGTCATAATAAATTGATAGTTTAATAATAGGGGTGCACGATATCCATTTTTTGAAATCGATACCGATATCGATAACTTCCTACTCCTCAAAGCCGATATCGATAACCGATAATAAATATACACATTTTTAAATGAATAACCTTAGTTTTTCAACACCTGGAGGTTTAAAAAAAACTAGTGGTGGATTCA
Organism: Corythoichthys intestinalis; assembly: GCF_030265065.1. Lineage (NCBI taxonomy): Eukaryota > Metazoa > Chordata > Actinopteri > Syngnathiformes > Syngnathidae > Corythoichthys > Corythoichthys intestinalis. Next base: position 13,509,398 of record NC_080402.1, read on the forward strand.
ACATAGATTTGCCTTTGATCACACCAGATTTTTCATAATGACATGAACAAAACAGTGCGTTTCACTTCTGCACTGCCTGACAGCCAGCTAAGAATGAATGCACTTCCATAAACCACAAGGCTTGGTCTTTTCTTGCTTTTATGGGAAGACACTCGTCTTAACATTGTGAAAGTACAACAGAAAAATACACATATTCAATACTCAATATACAACAAACTGCACAATACACTTATATACACAACTATTATATGTATAGCATAACACACTAGCTTGAGCTACTAAAGCATTGGCTGGCTTCTATAACACAACTTATGAAGTTCTGTACATATGACCCTTCACCACAGAAGTAAACATATATTGCACATCCATATGTTATAGTAAACATAAAATACTTACATATATTTCCGAGGCGGAAACGCAACAGAAAGCATTCACGACTGTCAATGCTACCGCTAGACACCGCAATGTGTAAGTGATTGAACCAAACTACTGTAACAAAAAATAGATGCAGTGAATTATTCTGACCAACAGGTGGGAGCAATGCCCCGCAAATGGTCAACTGATTTCCCATACTACTGTGTAAACTGTAAAGCCACAACAATACATATTATTGGTCCTATTATAAATGTTATTGGATTTATCGGGATGATGTCATAATTCCTATTATCGGACCGATAATTATCGGACCAATAATTATCGTGCACCAGTATTTAATAACATTATTTAATGGCATTCATTTGATTGAAAAAAAAAAATCACCTACACTGTGGTTATGCCTCGTCGTAACGCTCTAAAATTGGGGAGAGGTGGACTAATTTCATAATAGTAAACGCGTTGCCTGCCATCGACAATAATAGACATCCAATTCATGTAAAGTGGGAGATTTCGCTGTGAATGATCACAATTCAGCGAATGATTGTTGCCAAACCTCGCAGTTATACTGAATTGCACGTTTATATAAGTGTATTTGTAAAAATATGAAGCAATGATACATTTACTGTCATTTTCAGACAAGCTACTACTTTTTTCCCCCTCACTTTGAAACCTGAGACTTATTTTCCAGTGCAGCCCTTGCACTTTTCACCCCTTGTGATTTTGCAAATTCACCCACTTAGAAAATAGGTTGAGGTCTGAAATTTCAATCATACAAGCATTCCCACTCATAGAGACATAATCTAGGGGGAAAAAATCCAGAAATCACATTGCATGATCTTTTAGAAAAATACATGTTTGTACTTTAATGGAGTTCATAAGTATTTGTACCACTGAGAAGAAAAATCCAGAATTCCAGAAAACACATTGTATGATTTTAAAAAATGTTAATTGGAATTTACTGGGTTCATAAGTATTTCTATCCCTGAGAATCAGCAGTAATATGACACTCAAAGAGTTGTCAGTTTATCTTAAACAAAAAAAATTCCACCTTTATCCCATGAGTAACCACCCACCCACCACCCGTTTGAGCTCATTATTGTCACTTGTGCACCCCGCAGTCAGTCATAATCCAATCACTACCATGGGCAAGACCAGAGAGCTTTCGAAAGACACCAGAGAAAAAAATGTTGAGCTCCACAAAGCTGGAAAATGCTATGGGACAGTTGGAAAGCTGCTTGGTGAGAATAAATCAACAGTTGCAGCAATTGTTAGAAAATGGAAAAGGTTAAACATGACTGATAATCTTCCTCGGACTGGGGCTCCATGTGAAATTTCTCCCCGTGGGTGTTTTCCGAAATTTCCAGGTTCATGGTGAATCAGTAACAGGCACACTTTTGCTCTATAGACAATGTTTATTGATTAGAAAATGCAGACTTAATTAGATTTATTGATTACAATTCCACAAGAGCAAGCAAACAAGTATCAAAAACAAGCAAAAACAATGGTAACGTGACGCTAGATTTGAGTTTGTCAATCCCAGAATCCCCGCGTTATCGTTACAGCACAACTACCCTAACTTTCGGACTATAAACCGCTACTTTTTTACCTCATTTTGAATCCTGCGGCTTATAGTCCAATGTGGCTTATTTGTTGATTTATTTGGGTTAAAAGGTAACAGTTTATTTAACAGCGGCATCATAAGACTGTCATAAGAACATCATAATTATGACATGACACTATCATGGGCATTACTGAATGCTTATGACAGACGTCAATATGTGTCATGTGGCATATTATGTCACTAAATCCATTTTTGTCCAGCTCAGATCTTTTACGTTCATTCAAAAGTGAGATAATTTGCTGGATGACACTAACAGACATCTATTATAATCATTCATTATTGCTAATCACAGTGTCATGTAATAATTATGACTGTCTTATGACAGTATTATAGCACCACTATCCAAGAAAATGTTACCAAATACCATAACTAGCCATTAATGAGACAACTGGAACAGTAACTGAAGAAATAATTAGCACAGAACATGACTGTTATTTACATCTGTAGTGCCACAATGCATGCTAGGAGGAATGGATGGAATTGGATGACAACAGTGTTGAGAGCAGGTGGCAGCAGAGGTTGACCGTCTACCCCAAGGAAGCGTTGATGGCCAAATAAAGCTTTTAGTGACAATAAGGCTTTGCAGCCAATTGGTTCAAAGCTTAATGATGGTACATTTGGTCTCATGACAGTCTTATGATGCCATTGTCAAATGAAGTGTTACCGGTTAATATCTTTTGGTGTACAGTAAATAATATATAATAATACAATGAGGACAACTGCGGCTTATAGTCCAGTGCGGCTTATCCATGAACAAATGCCATTTTCATGTCAAATTTGGTGGCTGGCGGCTTATAGTCTGGTGCGCCTTATAGTCCAGAAATTACGGTAGTTGTCCCTGAGCAATGAAAATCGACAAATGAGTGGGAAGCCAGCACCACTCCAGTAAAGCGGCAAAAGGACAAAGCTGGGCGATCCGTACGCTTAATCCACCAGCGGACTTCCCACTCATTTGTCACGGTAAGCGATTTTCATTGCTAAGGGACAACTAGTTGTGTTGTAACGATAACGCGGGGATTCTGGGATTGACAAACTCAAATCTAGTGTCACGTTACCATTGTTTTTGCTTGTTTTTGATACTTGTTTGCTTGCTCTTGTGGGATTGTAATCAATAAATCTCATTTATTCTGCATTTTCTAATCAATAAACCATGTCTATTGAGCAAAAATGTGCCTGTTACTGATTCACTGTGAACCTAGAAATTTCGGAAAACATTAGTGGCGTCACGGACAGGATCGCCTGGCTTTGTTCCTTCGCCGCCTTACCGGAGTGTGTTGGCTCCCCGCTCATTTGACACGGTAAGCGATTGTCATTGCTAAGGGACATTTCGTTTTGCTGTAACGGTAAGGCGGGGATTCTGGGGTTGACAAACTCAAATCTAGTGTCACGTTACCATTGTTTTTGCTTGTTTTTGATACTTGTTTGCTTGCTGTTGTGGGATTGTAATCAATAAATCTCATTTATTCTGCATTTTCTAATCAATAAACATTGTCTATTTTGCAAAAGTGTGCCTGTTACTGATTCACCGCGAACCTGGAAATTTCGGAAAACAGTGGGGCATCACTCATGATGAGGAACGTGAGGGCTCAGCCTAGAACTAGAAGGCAGAAGCTGGTCAATGACCTAAGAGAGTTGGATGCAAAGTTTCAAAGGCTACTGTCAGTAGAACACTTTGGTGCAATGGTTTAAAATCATGCATTGCTCAGAAGGTTCCCCTGTTGAAGCCAGTAAATGTGAAGGCCCGCCTGACGTTTGCCAGGGACCATCTGAATGATGCAGAGGGGTCATTGGAGAAAGTCACGTGGTCAGATGAGCCCAAAGTAGAACTTTTTGGTGCAAACTTTACTTGTTGTGTATGGAGGAAAAAGAAGTATGAGCACAATCCCAAGAACACCATCCCCACTTTGAAGTGTAGGGGTGGAAACTTCATGCTTTGGGGCTGCTTTTCGGCAAAGGGGACAGAACGACTGTACTGTATAAAGCAGAGGATGAATGGTGAAATGTTACATTTTGTCACATTTTGAGCCACAACCTCTGATTGGGGAAAATATTACATTATGCGTTTGTGATGTATGATTGCTTCTGTGACATAGATTGTAACAACTTCTATTGTTTTTCACCTTGTTCCCATAGTTAGGAGACGCGCTTGAGAATCTCTCGAGATATCTCTATGGGACCCAGGCGTGTCCAAATAAGTTAACTTGTTTTGCATCCATAATATTTACCATTTGTTGGCATCTGTTGCAGCACAGCTCATTTGTCCCATGTGAAAAGCCCTTTTTCAAGGGGGCTGAACCAAAAATAGCTTAAATGTTTGTGATTGGACGGGGCCGCGCCGCTTGGGGGCGGAAGTTGGCCTCTCCGCCTCCGAGGGGTGCGTCTCTACAAAAACTGAACATTTCCGGGCGACCAGTGAAGTCCGCCAGCGGGTCACGTACGGATCGCCTGGCTTTTGTCCTTTTGACACTTTACTGGAGTGTTGTTGGCTTCCCACTCGTTTGTCACGGTAAGCGATTTTCATTTCTAAGGGACAACTAGTTGTGCTGTAACGTAACGTGGGGATTCTGAGATTGACAAACTCAAATCTAGCATCACGTTACCATTTGTTTGCTTGTTTTTGATATCTGTTTGCCTGCTTTTGAGGGATTGTAATCAATAAATCTAACTTATTCTGCATTTTCTAATCAATAAACATCGTCTATTGAGCAAAAGTGTGCCTGTTACTGATTCACCGCGAACCTGGAAATTTCGGAAAACAACCTCTTTCCCTCAGTCAGAGACTTGAGGATGAGTTGTGCTGGATCTTCCAACATGACAATGACCTGAAGCCCACAGCCAAATTGACCAAGGAGTGCCTGCGTAAAAAGCATATCAAGGATCTGGAGTGACCTAGCCAGTCTCCAGACCTCAATCCAATAGAAAACATTTGGATGGAGCTGAAACTTCGTGTTTTTCAACGACAGCCCCGAAACCTTGCAGATCTAGAGAAGATTTGTGTGGAGGAATGGGCCAAAATCCCTCTTTCCACATGTTAAAACTAGAGTTGGGAATCTCTGGCATGAAGTCAATTCGATATGTAATTAGATACACAGGTTACGATTCGATTAAAAAAACGATACATTTTTCAGGCCGAGCAATTCGATACAGTTTAAGAACGATACGGTTCGATACAGAGTGAAAACGATACGATAGTAAACATTTGTTGTGTGTGTTCGTACAGTATTTTAAAAATATAAAAAAAGACCACATTTTTTAATAGCAAAATTAAACAACAAAATTTCATACCAATGTTATGTCTTATTTTTTTATGAGAAAAAAAAAAAGGCTTACTATGTGACGGTCATTTTGTTGGATGGGACTGATAATACAATAAAACTCCAGTGACAGACAACAATAAAGTGCAGTAATTTAATTACTGTATTTCCTGGTGTTTTGAACACAATAGGTAAGTAATTTAAGTGCGAACTTTCAACGTAAACATCTTACAAGCAAAAAACATTATATGCAGCAGCTCTTGAAAAAAAAAGAATTAAACCTGTTAGTGTTATCATAAATAAATGATAAATTATGCTTTACCACTGGTATAACTGGAGGAATAAAAACATGGCATTTTAGACGGACAGGTCTATAATCATTACTTTAACCTTATACACAGCAAAGTCATTCACTTATGCCTGTGCTTCCAGATTTTTTTATTCCTCATCACTGTCTATATCTCTTTTGAAGGGCAGATTTTTCTTGAGGAAGATCAACTGATCCACATGTTCATGTTTAAGTAGATTGCGTTTCGTGGAAACAATATCTCCAGCAGATCGTGCTGCCCTTTCCACCATTGTAGTGGGTTATTTTTCAGGGTTAAAAACTCACGATCTCTGTATCTCTTCACACTTCACACTCGCTCTGTCCCATGCGAACAGATCTGGCTGCCTTCATCACTTCAAAGTCCGACTTTTGTTTTCCTGGGTGCGTTGAAAATCAATCGCTGCACGTCGCTGGCATGGTGCGCAAACTGCCCATTGTTTTAGCATGTTGCTTCGTTGCCACTAGTAGTTTCGTTTTGGTTTGTGAAGAAAAAGCTACGGAGCGTGCGTTACAGTGCTTTTGTTAGCTCTCACGTTGTTATGACCAGTGTTGGGAGTAACGCCGTTATAAATAACGCCGTTACGTAGCGGCGTTATTTTTTTCAGTAACGGGGTAATCTAACTAATTACTTTTTCCACCGTTACCGTTACTGACGGTCAAAAGCGGTGCGTTACTTACTCTGAATAAATTGAAGAAACTACCAGCCGTGTCGAGTCGACTTTCTGCTCTGTTGATTTGTCATCCAAAACATGGGGTGCGTTCAGGTTCGAGAAAAGCGCACGTACTTCTGATTCCAAGCTGTTTGTCCCTGCTCATTCAATTAGACAATGCTTTCCAAAGTTTGGTAACGTTTCTGTGTTTGCTACACCTGATGCTAGCCTCGTTCCCATCTCCCACTGTCAGCCAGCAATAATTCTGCTTCCATCTTGAGGACGGCAGACGCTTTGAAGGTGACGTGAATTGTCGGGAAACCAGCCTACCTGAATGCAGCCCCTCAAGAGATGCGATGGAAGTGATTGTGATTGGCTGAGGGTTAGAGTCATGTGTCGTGGTAAGCCAATCAGAGCCGGTGATTTCACATGCAAACCGGAACAGCGCGTGCGGCAAACACACACACGCAAAACTGATCCACAGGGTCGGGATGGCAGAGCATTCAGAAGAAAAATTGTCCTTTGCAGCCTCTCGAGAGATGCGATGGAAGTGATTGAGATTGGCTGAGGGTTAGAGTCATGTGTCGTGGTAAGCCAATCAGAGCCGGTGATTTCACAAGCAAACCGGAACAGCGCGTGCGGCAAACACACACACGCAAAACTGATCCACAGGGTCGGGATGGCAGAGCATTCAGAAGAAAAATTGTCCTTTAAGAGGTGGTGATATAGACACTATTTCAAGTTTGTCGAAATTAAAGGAAAGAACGTGCATGTAATGTGTAATTTATGTCCCGGGGCATAGCTTTTTTCGACATCTGTGGTAAGCAATTCAAATCTGCTGAAGCACCTAACAAGTTAACTACCTGTCTGTTCTTCTCTATTCCACTGACTCGAATACTGCTCAGAAAATTTCAAATTCTTTGACATACAACAAGTTCTTTTTAAAGTAACGGAAATAGTTACTTTCCCTGGTAACTAGTTACTTTTACTATAGAGTAATTCAGTTACTTTTTGGAAGAAGTAGTGAGTAATGTAACTAATTACTTTTTTAAAGTAACGTGCCCATCACTGGTTATGACACGCCCGTGACGATCGGGTATTGACGGCGACTACTAGTGGTTCTGCCGAAATGAATGGGAAGTTGAGGCAACCACGACGGCGGTCACAATCTAAGTGCGCTGTGTGGTGAATGACACAAGCACAGCATGTGAGGTAAAAGCTAAATTATTATCATATTAAGCAATGGATTGAACTAGGCATTAGAAGCCGATTCTTGTGCTCGCGATACCCGAATTCTTTCTCTACTATCGGTTCATTGAATATTTAATGGCTAATTACTGTCGAATGGTAACTTTACTATCAATACAGCTGTATCATCACCTGTAAAACTGGATATCCGGTCGTATTGGTTTATCGTTCTCAAGCTTAGTTAAAACCTGGTAAAGAGCTACAGAAAGTGTCTGACATCTGTAACTGCAAACAAAGGCCACTGCACTAAATATTAGCACTGATTTTCTCAGGGGTGCAAATACTTATGAACACCAGTAAATTGCAAATAAATTATTATTTAAAAAATCATAAAATATGATTTCTGGATTTTTTTATATTATGTCTCAATGACTGGAAATGCAACTATGATTGAAATTTCAGACCTCTACCTATTTTCTAAATGGGTGAACTTGCAAAATCACAAGAGGTGCAAATACTTCTGCTTCTTACTGTATACAACAATCAATCCAATAAGCTTTGGTACAACTCAAAATTCTGGCAGTGCTCATTCAAACAATCAATGGCTGAGATAAATCTCCAGCATACTTCTGACACAAAAGAAAATACATGGCTGGACCGATACAATTTTCATTTCTCTCTAAGTCTGTTAAGGTAGGCATTTTTTGCAGTGTACTGCTGGTTGCCTAGCAGCAGCCAGAGCCTCGCTACACTACACGCATGTGTGGATGTATCACCTCTGGCACTTTTTCATTAAGTTCTATAATCTAGACATTTTCTATTGTGACAAGCGCAACACACACGAGGAATGCTGAGCTCATGTCACTCGTGAGATGTACTAACTTGGCAAGTGTGGTGTTATTACAAGCACAGCTGTCAATCATCCTCTCACTGTAAACATAAGTCGTGTTGTCTTTACTGGAAGACTTCTGTCCGTCAGGTTTGGCTCATGTACATCTGTTGGAGACAAGAGATATTTTAAGTGAGCTGTAACGAGGCAAATATTTCAACTTGAGCAACACCTACAGTGGGGCAAATAAGTATTTAGTCAACCACTAATTGTGCAAGTTCTCCCACTTGAAAATATTAGCGAGGCCTGTAATTGTCAACATGGGTAAACCTCAACCATGAGAGACAGAATGTGAAAAAAAAAAAAACAGAATTACATTGTTTGATTTTTAAAGAATTTATTTGCAAATCATGGTGGAAAATAAGTATTAATCTCAATACTTTGTTATGTACCCTTTGTTGGCAATAACGGAGGTCAAATGTTTTCTGTAACTCTTCACAAGCTTTTCACACTCTGTTGCTGGTATTTTGGCCACTTCTTCCATGCAGATCTCCTCTAGAGCAGTGATCTTTTGGGGCTGTCGTTGGGCAACACGGACTTTCAACTCCTTCCACAGATTTTCTATGGGGTTGAGATCTGGAGACTGGCTAGGCCACTCCAGGACCTTGAAATGCTTCTGACGAAGCCACTCCTTTGTTGCCCTGGCTGTGTGTTTGGAAACATTGTCATGCTGAAAGACCCAGCCATGTCTCATCTTCAATGCCCTTGCTGATGGAAGGAGATTTTCACTCAAAATCTCTCGATACATGGCCCCATTCATTCTTTTCATTTACACAGATCAGTCGTCCTGGTCCCTTTGCAGAAAAACAGCCTCAAAGCATGATGTTTCCACTCCCATTCTTCACAGTGGGTATGGTGTTCTTCGGATGCAATTCACTATTCTTTATCCTCCAATCACCAGAACCTGTGTTTCTACCAAAAAGTTCTCTTCTGGTTTCATCTGACCATAACACATTCTCTCAGTCCTCTTCTGGATCATCCAAATGCTCTCTAGTGCAGTGTTTTTCAACCGGTGTGCCGCGGCACAGGTGTGCCGTGAGAAATTATCTAATGACGCATTTATATATATATAAATTTTGTAATGTCTGTAACCGTGCGGGCCCTTGAAGGTGCTATCAGACTGCAGAGTGGTGATGTAACGAGAAGCAAGCTAGGAAGGAGGGAGAACGGCGTGAGAAAAACGGCGCTGTTATTTTGTTTATTATTTTCAATTGTTGCCACAATAAGGTTGGAAAGTCATCTCCAACTCCTCTCCTTTCTTTTTCCCCATTCGGGGCTATTACAATATTTGTTTACGTTGTCGGGTGGAGTTGCAGTAGGAAGGAGTAGAAAGTTATCGGTTGTGTCGCGTTCAAAAACTGCTCGGATTTCTAGCCATCAACGACCTTGCTGTCCGCGACAATGTGGACCTCAGCACGTCTACTGCACATTATTTCGTTAGACTTGTCATGTGTCAATGTACTCGAAAGTGTCCTTTCTATTTTATCCATGTGACAACCGTCAATCCTCCCCCTGTGTTTTATTCCAACACATTGTCAACGACAGCAAAATGGCTGTCGGCTAAAAATCCAAGCAGTTTCTTGAACGCGACACGAGCAGCTCTCCTAAATGTCATCTCCAAACTAAACATCCGTCACTTTTTTGTTCGCCTTTGTGAAAACACAGAGAAACAGGCAACGTTTTTGATAAAAACTAAGAAGGTAAATGAGAAAGCACTCAAAGGCAGTTACCTTTTTGCTAAATCCAAAAAGTCCCACACCGTGACAGAGACATTATTACTACCTGCCTGCAAAGCCATTGTCTGGTTAAAGACATTGCTCAAGTCTCCCTTTCTGATAATTCTGAGCTTTTTCAAGCCTAACTGCTATAAAAATTTTTAATAAAAACAGAGACTGGGAGCTGTTGAAGAATAAGGAGATCGACTTTGTGTTCATCTAAACAGGCTTAAGTTTCACACTAAGTAAGTATACATACTTAGAAATTATTTTATATATATATATAAATATACTGTACAGAAAATAATTTTGGAACAAGTTTGGTTTGTGGTGTGCCGCGAGATTTTTTCCAATGTAAAAACGTGCCGTGAGTCAAAAAAGGTTGAAAAACACTGCTCTAGTGAACCGCAGACGGGCCTGGACGTGTACTTTCTTCAGTAGGGGGACACGTCTGGCAGTACAGGATTTGAGTCCCTGGCGGCGCATTGTGTTACTGATAGTAGCCTTTGTTACTGTGGTCCCAGCTCTCTGTAGGTCATTCACTAGGTCCCCCCGTGTGATTCTAGGATTTTTGCTCACCGTTCTTGTTATCATTTTGACGCCCCGGGGTGAGCCCCAGATCGAGGGAGATTATCAGTGGTCTTGTATGTCTTCCATTTTCTAATAATTGCTCCCACAGTTGATTTCTTAACACCAAGCGTTTTACCTATTGCAGATTCAGTCTCCCCAGCCTGGTGCAGGTCTACAATTTTGTCTCTGGTGTCCTTTGACCAGCTCTCTGGTCTTGGCCATACTGGAGTTTGGAGTGTGACTGACTGAGATTGTGGACAGGTGTCTTTTATACCGATAATGAGTTAAAACAGGTGCCATTAATACAGGTAACGAGTGGAGCCTCGTTAGACCTCATAGGACCTCTTTAGAAGAAGTTGACAGCCAGAAATCTTGCTTGTTTGTAGGTGACCAAATACTTATTTTCCACTCTAATTTGGAAATAAATTCTTTAAAAATCAAACAATGTGATTTTCTGTTTTTTTTTCACATTCTGTCTCTCATGGTTGAGGTTTACACATGTTGACAATTACAGGCCTCTGTAATCTTTTCGAGTAGGAGAACTTGCACAATTGGTGGTTGATTGAATACTTATTTGCCCCACTGTAAGTCGTGTTGTCTTTACTGGAAGACTTCTGTCCGTCAGGCTTGGCTGATGTATATCTGTTGGAGACGAGATACTTTACGTGAGCTGTAACGAGGCAAATATTTCAACTTGAGCAACACCTATTTGTCTGCGAAAGTTGATCTCATCATGTAGTTATCTTTTAATCACCCGTGGCATGAAAACTGATAAGATCTTAAAGTATGTGGTCACAGTGAGTGAAAGAGTTAACTCTTTTGGAGAAAGCATCATCTAATATTTGTGGGATGATAAAGTCAAATTGGTTTTATGTTGTCCAGTGGAACATGAAAAATCGAAGACTATTTCACTAGTCGTGTCTGGATATTATTTGGAAAGTGGGAGCTGTTTCATTTATAAAATTGGCAGACTTCAAACTTATTGCTATTGCTGAGTGTTCTCTCAAGATGCGCATAAATACTCACGTTTACGGATCAAATACATATCTTTAATATATTTCCAGTTATTTTTCTCGTCCTTCATGATAGCACACGCTTATCTCTTTCTAGGGAAAAAGGCTTCATTGGAAACCCAGCTTTTATGCGTTCAATGAGAAAATTAAAGTCACGTTGGCTGACTTGAGCGGGAGAAAAAATATCACACGCTACAGTGTGTGCAACTCAGTGGTGTGTGGCTAAGATATACTATACGCACCTGACCATGACAGCTCAGTGACAAGAGGCATGGCGGTGTGAAAAGCACTAAATGACATGCAGAAAATAATATTTTTAGTAGTTGTATTGAGTTAGTTTAGCACAGGGTGCAAGTGGTTATCATATCTGTCTCAGTATCTAGAGCCGTGGTTCTTAACCTTGCTAAAGGTACTGAACCCCACAAGTTTCACAGGTGCATTTACTGAACCCTTTGAAAATTCATAATAAAGCCATATTTTTGCAAATTCAAAACATTAGCAAGCTAATAAGTGAGTTCCTGTTCAAATTTCTTCCAGATTTCTAATTTACTACAAATAAATTCGCCTTTTACTGTTGATTTTCACGTCGGTAAATTAATGAAAACTTATTTCATTTCACGCTGTTCCTTTTGTTTTCATGTCTACATTCTCATTTTATTGTCGCACCCATGCATCACATACTATTTTCATGACGTAAAATGACGCAAATGTTTTTTTTTTTTTTTTTTTTTAATTAATTATCTACGCAGTTCACGCTTTCTGTAGGTCTGTTTTACTTCCTCATACCCAGAGGCGTAGCAAGGGTCCCCGGGGGCCCCAGGCAACAAACAACATGGGGCCCTTCGAGCGTGTGCAAGTAAGTGGGACAGTTGACTTGGAGCAATAGCATATTCAATAAAAGTATAATAACGCCTCGGTCTCATAGAGTGCTTTTTAGGACGCTCAAAGTGCCCAGCTTCTACTACATTAGGACAAAAAAACTACAGTAGCATAGTACACTCACCACCAGGGGCGGACTGGGACTAAAAAGCAGCCCTAGACTTTGACTCAGCCCAGCCCACAAGAATCGCTATACGAAGGGAAACACAGACCTCCTGGGGGGGGTCCGGGGGCATGCCCCTCCCAGGGAGAATTTTTTTTTTTTTTTTTTTTACATTTTATTGTAAAATGCATCAATTTCGTGCACTTTGAGAAAAAAATGAAGAAAATGTGTCTAGACTGTGACTGTCTGATTTGGGGCACTCAAAGTACTGCAAGGCTGGATTCATTTTCTGTACTAGCTCTATGATCAACCTGAATAGACAAATGAAAGAATTTATTTTTCAAAGCAAGTTTTATGTATCCAGTTGATTATAATATATCTCTATATATCTCTGTCTATAAAATGACTTCATTGTTTATGCCATAATTCAGTGGTCTCCTAACTATTCCACATAGGGCCGCAGCGGGCGAAGGATTTCATTCCAACAAAACAAGACAACACTTATCCACCAATCTGGTGTCTTACAAGTGTAATCTTTTGATTGCAGTCAGGTGCTGCTTGTTTTAGCAGAAACTTCATTGGTTAAACTGTCGGTACTCGATCGGTTGATACAAAAAACAGGCCCCACAGCGGCCCTTGAGGACCGGTTTGGAGACCCCTGCCATAATTAATAATGCCATACACATAATAAATTTCAATGAAAATACAATAAACATTTCAAGACAAATCCTGTATACATAACCTTCATTGGAAAGTATTAACCAGAAAACAAAACGATATATAAATGATTAATAATATATACAGTGCCTTGCAAAAGTATTCGGCCCCCTTGAATCTTGCAACCTTTCGCCACATTTCAGGCTTCAAACATAAAGATATGAAATTTAATTTTTTTGTCAAGAATCAACAACAAGTGGGACACAATCGTGAATTGGAACAACATTTATTGGATAATTTAAACTTTTTTAACAAATAAAAAACAGAAAAGTGGGGCGTGCAATATTATTCGGCCCCTTTACTTTCAGTGCAGCAAACTCACTCCAGAAGTTCAGTGAGGATCTCTGAATGATCCAATGTTGTCCTAAATGACCGATGATGATAAATAGAATCCACCTGTGTGTAATCAAGTCTCCGTATAAATGCACCTGCTCTGTGATAGTCTCAGGGTTCTGTTTAAAGTGCAGAGAGCATTATGAAAACCAAGGAACACACCAGGCAGGTCCGAGATACTGTTGTGGAGAAGTTTAAAGCCGGATTTGGATACAAAAAGATTTCCCAAGCTTTAAACATCTCAAGGAGCACTGTGCAAGCCATCATATTGAAATGGAAGGAGCATCAGACCATTGCAAATCTACCAAGACCCGGCCGTCCTTCCAAACTTTCTTCTCAAACAAGGTGAAAACTGATCAGAGATGCAGCCAAGAGGCCCATGATCACTCTGGATGAACTGCAGAGATCTACAGCTGAGGTGGGAGAGTCTGTCCATAGGACAACAATCAGTCGTACACTGCACAAATCTGGCCTTTATGGAAGAGTGGCAAGAAGAAAGCCATTTCTCAAAGATATCCATAAAAAGTCTCGTTTAAAGTTTGCCACAAGCCACCTGGGAGACACACCAAACATGTGGAAGAAGGTGCTCTGGTCAGATGAAACCAAAATTGAACTTTTTGGCCACAATGCAAAACAATATGTTTGGCGTAAAAGCAACACAGCTCATCACCCTGAACACACCATCCCCACTGTCAAACATGGTGGTGGCAGCATCATGGTTTGGGCCTGCTTTTCTTCAGCAGGGATAGGGAAGATGGTTAAAATTGACGGGAAGATTGATGCAGCCAAATACAGGAACATTCTGGAAGAAAACCTGTTGGTATCTGCACAAGACCTGAGACTGGGACGGAGATTTATCTTCCAACAGGACAATGATCCAAAACATAAAGCCAAATCTACAATGGAATGGTTCAAAAATAAACGTATCCAGGTGTTAGAATGGCCAAGTCAAAGTCCAGACCTGAATCCAATCGAGAATCTGTGGAAAGAGCTGAAGACTGCTGTTCACAAACACTCTCCATCCAACCTCACTGAGCTCGAGCTGTTTTGCAAGGAAGAATGGGCAAGAATGTCAGTCTCTCGATGTGCAAAACTGATAGAAACATACCCCAAGCGACTTGCAGCTGTAATTGGAGCAAAAGGTGGCGCTACAAAGTATTAACGCAAGGGGGCCGAATAATATTGCACGCCCCACTTTTCAGTTTTTTATTTGTTAAAAAAGTTTAAATTATCCAATAAATTTTGTTCCACTTCACGATTGTGTCCCACTTGTTGTTGATTCTTGACAAAAAATTAAAATTTTATATCTTTATGTTTGAAGCCTGAAATGTGGCGAAAGGTTCAAGGGGGCCGAATACTTTTGCAAGGCACTGTATAACATCAATTTAACTACCTAAACTTTAAAGTAAAACCATTCATTTTATTAATATTTTGTTATATTTCTTCTGAATTAATATTGCTGCTGCGTGTGCATACGTTGTTTTACAGCTAAAATATTTTTCTTAGGAGAGTGATAGTAGGACTAGCATACTGTAACTTGACACGATTGCAAACAGGTACATGGGCTAGCTGGCACTAACCCTTTGTCATTTATTTCATTTAAAATGTAGCTACCTGGTGGATAACAATTGCCAGTATACCGAGCAAGTAACCCTCTTCATCCCTACTTACTTTCCCTGCGCTTGTCTGGGAAACTTCCATATCATTAACACCCTCCCTCTTCTTTTCTCTCTCCCTGCACCGGCTGCACGTCAGAGCGGCTGCCACTCCCACACTCACCATCGTCGGGGGCTGGGCTAATGATGTTACCCGACGTGGCCGTTGCAGCCAGACTGCTGCTTGCGAAAATATTTGTCAACTTACGACATTTTGATGCTTCGCTCTCCAGTTTAATTTTTTCTCCCTAACCTTCTCCGCGCCACCCTTCTCTTTTCTTTTTTTGCCACCACCATCCATATTGACGCTCGTCGCTATTTTGCTTCCACAACGAACCAATGAAGGCTACTCTGTGCTTTCTTCGTTCTTCTATCAGATTGGCGGTGAACAGCCAGGTGCATTGCTGCCACCTGTCGGGTTGGATGGGAACTGTAGATAATCAGAGGATAGGAAGGGGGGGTTAAAAACAGTGATGTATAATGAATGGCGTCCGCCGGCCGTCCAGGGCACCAGCCGTTCTGTGATCCTCCAGAACCCACAGATTACCAGTCCGCCCCTGCTCACCACTGTCTTGCTTCCTTTTCTCCTCTTCTTTTTTTTTTCTTTCTTTTGTCGCTTCCAGAAGCATAACTTCTCTTCACTTTGAATATACGCCAATTTAAAAAAAGCCAAATCGCCGATCACTCTCACTCGGAGTCATGTGAGGGAGGTGCGGGGGGAGTGTAGAGCGAGTGAAGGGGCCCCTTCAGGGAACTCAGACACAAGGCTTTCACTGGCACTGTCACACTTGTCGCTGTGAAAGTGCAGTAAAGCTGCGTGTGCTAAATCTGTTTGCCCTCTGGGAGCCCCTGCTGGCTGGGGGCCCTAGGCAATTGCCTGGTTTGCCTAATGGGACGCGACGCCTCTGCTCATACCGAGTGCGAGTCAGGCTTCCACCGAGCAAACTGATTTCTCCTCCCATTTGATAGAAGGCTAGCATTAGAAAGAAATGGAATACAATGGTACGCAGGGGTGAAAGTGGTTAGAATTTCTTGCCGGAACTCCCCGACGTGAAGGTCGCCACAGAGCAAGAAATTTTATTTATTTATTTACTTTTTTTTTTATATGGGTCAAAACTACTGAAAAGCAAAGAAAACTGTTTTGGTCAGTTATTTATATATCGCATACAAAAACGGATTTTCATTCAAAATTGTATTTTTTAAAAAAGTTTTAAAAAAAACTGCTATAATCCCAACCTCTAACTCCTAATTTTTATTTCCCCCCATTTCCTCACATACTAAATGCCAAATCTCAATTCTAAGTACTTAAGAACATAGGATGTATATTAAAATTGAAGATAATGTAAACATTTATTTTTTGTTGTGTTTTTAATAATAAAGATAAAAGTAACAAACATTTTTAAAAAAATAAGGACAAATGACTTATATTATGCAGAATGAAATGGAATATATTTTGAAGATCACGCAAACATTTTTTTTTTTTTAAATCATAAGGAAATAAATAAGTAGCCAAACATAAATGAACAAATATAAGTCCGAAGGGCACATTGACAGCTAAGATGTTCTGAACCTCCGCATCAGAGCAAATAAAACTAAATATGATAAATAAGCCTCCTTAACTCTTTGCTTGCTCTTGAATATTTGATCCATTTTCTGTTGCATTGCCCTTTTTTTTTTCGGAATCAAAGCACTGTATACAGGAAAAGTGTTCCTGCCCTGAATCTTATACAGGAACTGCGTTCCTGACCGTTCCGGCCCACTTTCAACCCTGGTGGTACCTCTACATATGAAGTTAATCCGTTCTAGGAACTTCTTTGTAAGTCGAAATGGTCGTATGTCGAGTAGGATTTTCCCACACGAATACATTATAATTCCATTTATTCGTTCCACAGCCCGAAAATCTACATTAAATTCTTAATAAATACTAATGTTACTATTGCAAATATCAATTACGAAGAGCAAAAGAAACAAATTATGAATAAAATGGGATTAATAATATTATAAAAATAATATTAATACCTGTAATAATGTAACAAACCGGGTTTTAATGTCGAAAATGTGTTTGCGTGGTGCACCTGAACGCATCGCGTGGCTGACTTGATATAGTGAGCCTTTTTACTTTCATTTTGTTTACTTGCTGCGGGGGACACTAGGCGTGTTGTGTTGCACAAGTTGATGGAATAAATGATTAGAAACCTGACGAAGCTTGCGATTTGTTTGGCGATGTTACCACAATAATAATTGCCACCTTTACATATAAAGACTGGCGAACGGAGGAGGACCGCTGAGATTGAGCTGTATTGTTAAGCCATATCACGGCTGCGCACCCCACGCTCATATTTTTCTATCATATCCATCTTCATGTCAATGGTAAGCATCACCTTTTTCCTTTTTTTTCACCACCTGCACTAACATTGTTGGAACCTATGCTGATTTTTCTAACAAAAAATATGCCGTGCGTCCGCCTTGTGGAAAAACAAAGAAACTGAGGTGCTGTCACAGATCATCGAACAGTGTATCACAAAAGTGAGTACCCCCCGCGCATTTTTGCAGATATTTAACTATTAACAAGTAAATACGTACATCACTAAATGTAAATAAATATAATTAATAAATAAATAATATAAATATAATAAATGAAACAAGAAAGCCCGCCCGTCTCATCTGACCATTGGACATGGTTCCAGTAATCAATGTGCTTTGTTAACATGTCTTCAGCAAACTGTTTGCGGGCTTTCTTGTGTACAGTCTTCAGAAGAGGCTTCCTCCTGGGGTGACAGCCATGCACACCAATTTGATGTAGAGTGCGGCGTATGGTCTGAGCACTAATAGGCTGACCCCCCACCTCTTCAATCTCTGCAGCAATGCTGACAGCTCTCCTGTAATGAGTCACATGACATTTTGGAAGGAAAATGACAAGCAGTACTCATTTTGGACATTTAGGGATGTACGTATTTACTAAGGGGTGTACTCACTTTTGTTGCCAGGGGTTTCGATATTAATGGCTATATTTTGAGTTATTTTGAAGGGAAAATAAATTAACTCTATTAGGCTTGAGCGTATGACGTGGCACTCGCGAGGTTTCCGCCGCTATCACCATTTTGGAAGTGAGAAACATAAACAGTGAGGCTTTTCAACACAGGTCGCTCTTTAAAAATGGTTGGAAATTATTGTGCGGTAAAGAATTGCAACAACCGATCGAATAGAAAGGAAAATTTACAGCTCGACGGAACACCATTGAGTTTCTTCCGGATCCCTACATGGAGAAAAGGCGAGGGAAAGGTCATATCTGAACTTACCAAACGTCGAAGAATGGTATGGGAGGCCTCGATCAGAAGGAAGGGCATAACGTTTGATTCTCCAGTTACACACTGAGTTTGCTCTATGCACTTCCACTCCGGTAAGTTCATTAAGTTTGTTTACGCAAATTTCAGTAACTTTATGCCCTGTGTCGGCCTGTTGTTAGCTATAGCTACAGCTAAACAACTAGCATGCATACATTCAATTCAATTCAATTCAATTTTATTTGTATAGCCCTCAATCACAACAGAAGTCTCAAAGGGCTTTACAGAGGCAATATGATACACAATTAGAAATGAAGCAACAAAGATGAATAGATGCAGTTCAAGTCCTGGGTATCCCCTATCCTTAAGACCCTCCATGCCGGCAAGGAAAAACTCCAAAAACTCCAGAGTCAATTGGGAGAAAAATGAGAAACCTTGGGGAGTACCACAGTCAGGAGAGATCCACTCCCAGGACGGATAGACAGGAACCCCAGAACGGCTAATGGGAATTAGCAAGCGAAATTATAGTCCGTAAAAATACAGTGGAGTAAAGGAGCAAGAAGAAGTCCCTCTAGTCAGATGAGACGGGGGTAGCAGCGAGGACGTCTATCCAGCCAGGGGTCCGGACAGTCAGGCGGCTGCAGCTGAAAAATAGCCCCTCCCCAGAGGGGAGGGGGGAAAGGGGACACCGGGTGACTCGTGATGAAGAGACTAGACAACTAGATATTAACATTGGAAAACAGAAATAAAGTAAGACAAGTGGTAGGTAGAGTAAAAAAAGGAGATAGAACTCAGCGGCTGTACTGCCCCCAGCATTATAGCTTCTAGTGCAGCTTAGACTAAACTGTGAGTCTACTCCGACTTCAACTAGCCTAACCATAAGCTTTGTCGAATAGGAACGTTTTTAATCTAATTTTAAATGTGCAGACTGTCTCGGCTTCTTTAATACTAGCTGGAAGCTGATTCCATAAAACAGGAGCTTGGTGGCTAAAGGCTCTAGCTCCGACAGTACTTTTATAAACCCTGGGAACTACCAGTAGACCTGCATTCTGAGATCGGAGTGTTCTGTTGGGGCGGTATGGAACCAGAGCATCGGTGAGATAAGGTGGCCCCAACCCATTAATGGTCTTAAATGTAAGAAGGAGTATTTTAAATTTAATTCTAAACTCGACTGGAAGCCAGTGAAGTGCCTGGAGCACAGGGGTGATGTGCTCTCTTCTATTGGTTCCTGTTAAAAGTCTTGCTGCTGCGTTTTGGACTAGCTGAAGACCTTTTAGAGAGCTTTTAGGACAAGCTGCAAGTAGGGAGTTACAGTAATCCAATCTCGATGTAACGAACGCGTGAATGAATTTTTCTGCATCGCTTTTAGATGAAATATTTCTAATTTTGGCGATGTTGCGCAGGTGAAAGAAAGCCGTTCTACAGGTTTGTTTAATGTGTGCTTTAAACGATAAGTCAGGGTCAAATAAAACTCCTAGGTTTTTAACTGTGGTGCTGGAGGCTACACTTACATTGTCCAAAGTGACTATCTGGGCAGCTAAAGAGTCTCTAACACTTTTCGGGCCTATTATAAGGACTTCTGTCTTTTCAGGGTTAAGTAGAAGATAGTGCAGATAGTGCAGAAGATAGTGATACATGTGCATTGTCTTCATAAGTCATAATTCCTGTCGTTGCTAAATGAAAAAGCTGTAATATTTTGACGTGAGAGAGTGGCAAAGAATTTGTACACAGGCTACATTTTCTGCAACAAAAAATTTGTACATCCGTGGTCACAGACTAATGTAAACACACATTGCCTACCTTTGCTAGAAAGATGGTGTTGCCATTTGCTATGGTCATAATGTGCAGATCCTGCACCCATCCGCAGCAAAACTGTTCGTAGCTTTGTAGCGATTTGTAGTTTGGGAATTGCTGATGAGTGTAGTAACATACACCAAACACTAAATACAGCATGATGTCCATTTCGCGTAGTGGTGGAAGCTTGTCGACATCTTTATTCCATTTGTGTTCGGCTTGCTCGTGGGGTCAACATTGTTCACATCCTTAAAATTGCTCACATATCTGTCCTTCGCCGTGGTAACAAGTTTGTCTCTGTATCGAACTGGCAAGTTTTCCCTACATTTTCCATCTTTGGCACTCGTAGTTGAATTGTATTTGCCGTTAAGTTTAAATGTCCCGTGATGCAGACGTGCTTCCGAAATGGCTGCGTTGTCGCAAATCTCGCACGATCCCGTGCTGCTATGACGTAAACGCTCGAGCCTAATTATATAAACTGCACACAGACTACTTTTCATCGTGTCAAAGTGTCATTCTGTCAGTGTTGTCCCATGAAAAGATATACTTACATATCTGCAGAAATGCGAGGGGCGTACTCACTTTTGTGATACACTGTATTTAGAGCATGTCGTCTGATGTAGAAACAAATGGCGAGTGAAATTTTACATCGGATGTCGAAAAGATCGTGTGTTGAAGTGATCGTATGTCGAGGTACCATTGTAAATCCCGTAAAATGAGGGCAAACCAGTCCAAAAGCTGGTCTAAAACGCTACTTTGCTTAGATTTAGTCAGCGTACAAAATAGGGTTCTGTATTTCTTAACCTTCACCGAACCCCTGAGGCTTACTAACCGAACCCCAGTTAAGAACCAATGATCTAGAAGTTCTGTGTTTGAGTCTTATGTTAGATGTAAATACTTTTTAAAATCCGTGTAGCATGATTAGTTGAACTTAGGTTTAGGGCTGCAGCTATCGATTATTTTCGTAAGTAGTTTGTTCGAATAAGCGAGTAATCGGATAAGGAACATGAACAATTAAAATACTTGAGCTCAGCCTCAAACGGTATAAAGAATAAATGAGGATCTATGTACAACAAAAGAAAAATTGGCTAACTTACAGTACATAGCAAAGGTCCGCTAGCTTAAATGCTATAAAATGCTAACGCTTTTTTACAATGCTCTTAACAAATGGTTCAGATTCATATTCCCACAAAAACCGGCTAAATATACCTATAAAATAAATTACGAATGCATGAAAAAGCATTAGCCCAAACAAAAACTTAGCTTAGGTTGATCTTAACAGGGAGCAGTTAGAATCAGCCATGTGAAATGAGGCAGACAAGAGGGCAGTGTATCCACCCTAATCAATAAAACTAAATGTAAACACTTTCAAAATAAATAATTACAACGCCACTTTAATTAAACGAATACTCGAAGCAACAAAAATTAATTTGAATATTTTTTTTCTATTCGAATACTCGAGTTAATCGATTGATCGTTGCAGCACTACTTAGGTTGTAACATACTGTATACACAGAGGTGGTTAGAGTAGCCCAAAATGTTTAGTCAATTAAGAGTACATTACTTCAAAATACTATTAATCAAGTAAAATTAGTCATCCAAAAAATGTACTCAAGTACAAAGCCCCTTTCACACACACCTGAACCCGGTTTAATACCGGGATTTAAACGGGCAGTCGCTATATGTGAAAGCAATTTCCCGGTTCGACTGACAGAGAGATGACATGGACATTTACAGTCTCTTCTAAGTATAATGTCCAGGACTTTTTCGGGAAGCGGTGTGTGTGAAAGCAGGTGTTAAATTCACGGGTCACAGCACGATGACTGATGACGTAAACATCATGGGGGGCCGATCGTCACTTCCTCTTTTTTCGCAGTAAGACGAATAGCGTTAAACATCTCAATTATCAATATAGCAAGCCGGAAATAGCTAAATTAAACTGAAAGCATAATTAAATTAAATTGTTACTGTATCGTAGAGCCGAGGAAGAGAGTATCGTCCATCTTTGGAAATGTGTGGTTTACAGTCCCTGACAAAAGTCTTGTCGTTTATCCATTTTGTAGAAACAATTGCTAATAACCTGACTTTTAATTGTTCAATTGGTTTCAGAAATGGCTCATATTAAAGCTAAGACCCTCCCAAATGACGTTGAATGTACAAAAATATTTTTGTTTCACTGAAAAAAGATTTATCATTTAATGAAGATATAAAGGTCAAATTTTGGCAAGACAAAAGTTTTGTCGCCTACAGAAAGTAGTGTGAAAATTGAACAAAAAATGTACTTCAAATAGGAAAAAATGTTCCATAACATAAGCGAATTAAGAAGTGGTGCTGTAAGATCCAAATTAAATACTTTGTATGACTTCCATGGGCTTCGGCAAGGATTCATACAATTTATTGATGAAGTCATCTGGAACATCAAAGAAAGCAGTCTTGCATGCCTCCCAGTGTTCATCAACATTCTTGGGTTTCGTCTTCCATGCTTCCTCTTTCATCCTACCTCAGACATGCTCAATGATGTTCATGTCTGGTGACTGGCCTGGCCAGTCCTGGAGGATCTTGACCTTCTTTGCCTTGAGGAACTTTGAGGTAGAGATTGAAGTATGCGATGGAGCACCATCCTGCTGCAGAATTTGTACCTTTTTATGGTTAGGAATGTAAGAGGCAGCTAAGATTTGTTGATATTTCAGACTATTTCTGTTGCCTTCCACCCTGCAGATCTCTCGCACACCCCCATACTGGTTGTAACACCAGACCATGATTTTGGTAATGATGTAACCACCAAACTTCACTGTTTTCTGAGTGAATCTCAGATCCATTCCGGCTCTAGTAGGTCTCCTGCAATATTTGTGGCGACTGTGGTGTAATTCAATGAAAGGTTCATCTGAAAAATCCACCTTTTGCCACTTTTCCAGCTTCCATCCTTTTGATGGGCTGTGGGCTTTGGCAAATGCCACACGTTTTTTTAATTGTCTGCACCCTGAGATATAAATAGTCTATTTGGTGAAATAGTCAAGTTATGAGTAACTGCTTACAATGTCTGATTTATTATTTTTTTTAAACAATGTCTTTATAAACTGTTATTATTATACTGTAATATACCCTATTACATCACCATATTTAGCCAAAAAGTACACAAAAATCATCAAATTCCAACTAGAAAAATCAACAGAAAGGAAACATCAACTGTTCAAAGAGCATGAGTGCCCTCCAGTGGAGAAATCATATTTCCAGCCATGAAATTAAAACCATCATACGTCTTGTCTATTCCGTGGTCTATCACTTCCAAATATAAAGCTTGACATTCACGCTTTTGAGCAATGTTGAGGGCAGCGCTATATGTCGAACAATTAATTTTTTACGGCGCTTTAAAGTGCCTGTGACACGAAAAAGCATGTTTATTTCATAATACACGCGGTATTTTATGCTCCTGAATGAAATGGATCGCTTGGATGTGTGTGGAAGCAATCGCTATATTAATTTAGTTTTTTTAATCCCGCACCATGAAAATGAGTGACTTCCGGCAACAGTCTCGAGTTGAGAAAGAGGGCGCTGTGGCGTATACGGAGGAAAGAGTCCTCTTCACTATACAGCCGTACTGTTGTATAAGAAGGACTAAGGATTCAGCTGATTTTGCGGATTAATAAGTTTATTTTTCGCATCATGCCAGCCAAACAGTTGCAGAAAAATCTTGCTGTACGATGGAGAGGCTTGTGAGCCTTTTTGGGGTTTCAAAAGGTTCCCATTCACCGGTGGATATTGGCCAAAACAAGCCCTACTACTGTGGGACCATCGGATTTACGAGGAAGTGAGTAAACATCGTGTTTTGTATTATGTCAAATACTGGGATCATTTTAATAAGCAGGTGGCTTGCATTTTGTGGCTGACATGCATGCGGGGCGGCTATTTTTCGGCAGAACACCGGCGACTTGTCGCACATCGCCCCGCCGGGAGAGCACTATATTTGGCTTATTGTCTTCATGTGCCCGGTGTTCTGTCAAATTTTCTGACCGATCAGAAATTGCAACTTTAAGTTAAAAATAGCCGTGAATACAGCGACTACAGCAGGGGTGTCCAAACTTTTTGCAAAGGGGGCCAGATTTGGTGTGGTAAAAATGTGGGGGGCCGACCTTGGCTGACGTGCTTTACGTAGAACAATATATTTAAGCAAATTTTAGCAAGCCATTCAGTGTGGCACATTTGCGTTATTATTTTTTTTAATGAATAATTTCAACAATCTTGCAACTAGCCTTTGTGGCGTTCTCTTTCGACTCTCGGGCATTTGCGAAATACTGCTGCTGTGAAATTAAACTAGCTTCAAGTTGCTTCAATTTCTCGCTGCGTATCTTCCCTGTAATCTTGTCGTACATGTCAGATAGTCTTGTTTGGTAATATCGCCTAACATTAAAATCTTTAAAAACAGCGACTGTTTTTTGCAAATGAGGCAGACACAGTTGTTGCGTATTTTAGTCAAGAAATAGTCCAATTTCCACCTATCCTTGAACCGTCGGCCGTCACAGTCAACTTTCTTTTTGTTGTTGTCGCCATTTTAGAAAATGGAAGTAATGGGTCACACGGGGTAATGCTGCTTAGCCCTTAACTACCTGCAACATGAAGCAATTATCAGAGAATCCCAAAATTTGAAAAATAAGGTCCTAATGAAACCTTTTTTTCAAAATTTGTAGCGCTCTAACATCTATAACCCATACTAAATCATGTTTTTTTTCTCATGGAACCTGCAGATGCATGTGTTGACTTGCATCCATTTTTTTTCTCAAAAAGAAATGTCAAACATCTAAATCAGTCTCAAAATCATTCAATTTTAGGTGTATCAAATGTGATACATTTGGCAATAAAGGGTTAAAGTGCTGCTGCCTTTTAGTGGGTAAATGAGGAGCAGCATTTCGTGTGTAAGCTACTTCATATGCTGGTTGCAGTACTGTTGACCAATTAATTAAGTCTGTGTGAGGGCCAGACGTTATTGATTTTATGACAGAGGCAGGGGGCCGGATGAAATTTGACCATGGGCCGCATTTGGCCCCCGGGCCGGACTTTGGACATGTCTGGACTACAGAGTAAACACTACAAACTTTCTTTAAATAAAGGATTACTTATGTTTGATCATGAATGGGAATGTAAAAAGCTCTCCTCAATCCTCATACACATTAGCAACATTGTCCAGCAGCTTCCCTGGCGAGCTCTCCTGTCCGTAGTAGGGGAACAAGCTGTAAATTGCTCTCCGCCGGGCCAGTCGTCATGTGAAATGATCCGGGCCAGTTATGTGTGATTTTCCGTTTCGAAGACTTTGAAACATCACTCGGTTTGGGTTAGCATGTCGGCTAGCTGTCACGCCTCTTGGTTTGTTTACATTCTCCGAAGCCGGGGAAGGGAAATGACATAAGCCCGATTTAGGTGGCATAAATATCGTTCGGGAGGTGCGACAGTAAAGGTGAAGTCGACAGTTTTGACCATTATGGAGTAATTTTGCCATGTCGTCTTGAATAAAGTCATTTTTATTATTTCATATTCCATTTGGCACATGACTTATTTGTCATGACCATATCATTTGTTTAGCTATTGGGGAAAAATACTTGGATAAAAAGAATATCCTGTAAAAATATTGGAGTAGAGAGATTGAAACAATGACATTTTGCGGCTCTCTTCGTCGTGTTTTCCCTGTTGTGAATAATTCCCCCTCAATGGGCTGCATACTAAATCAGATGAAATCGTGACTCCGCTGACGTCATCCCCCTGTTGGGAACGCTAGAGCCCTATGATGGTAGGCGTGGCTAATCGGCAGATTAAAAGACTAATTTCTCGTCATTTGCGCTTTGCTAAATTGTTGTATATAGTCGAATCGTCTCAAAATATTATTCTAATTCACATAATAATCATATTTAAGACTTTTTTTCTCGTGTCGTACGCACTTTAAAGGTGCCACGTGATTGAAAACATCGTAGGACTTCCGACTGCAAGCATGTGTGTGTTCATGTGACTATTGTTACTGTGATTATTTTTGCGACGTCTCATTGGTGAAATTGTTAAGAACCACAATGGACATCTCTGTCGAAAATAAAATAAAATCTAATATGTAGAATAAAGAGGAAAAATGTTTCGACTTAAGTGTAGACCGAAGTAGCAGATTAAGTGTAGTGTTTCATTTTTGCAAATCTACTTAAAGTAAAAAGTATGATTTGGTAAAATTACTCTGAGAAGTACATTTTTTCGTAAAAGTACTCAAGTAACTATAACGGAGGTGTGTGAAAAGGCCTCAAAGCAGCATAACAATGATGTTAAAGCAGCCGAAGTGCACTGACTGGTTAGGGCTAAATACAGTATTGATCTGTTGTGATGCTGCTTGATGCATGGAAGTACAGATGAAGTGATACAGTGACATCTGTCGTCTCCTCCAAGGCCTTCCAGGCAGCATCAACTTCATTCAACCAGCAACCTGCAAGGAATCTCTGTAGTTTCAATCTTTGTAGGAGTCCCTAAATTGACCAGCAGGGGACAGTGTTGCACAGGGGTATGAATTCACCTCACAATTTACATTTAACTAAAATTTAGCTTTTGATTTTTCTTTTGACTTTTCAAAGCTGAATACATACTGTTCTATGTTAATGACGTCATATTTCTTACACCTAGTTTCACTTATTTATTTTATGAATGTATTCTTGAAATGTTCTTGCAGTCAGATATTTCAATTCACTTTTATGCTCAATTTGTTCTTTTGAATCCGTTTTGGCATTGTGACGTACGCCCATGTTCATATGGAGCACATCAATTGACTGCTTGCCGTCTCGTATCAATAATATTGTCAAAATATTGTGTTTTGAACAGATAATTGGGGGGGGGGGGGGGGGGGGGATTACTGTAGTTTTAATAAAATTGAACAATTAGCTCCTGATCTGACAACTGGTCTTTTTTTATCTTTTATTCTAAGATGAGGACTACTCCAAAAACCTTCACCTCAAATCCCTGAGGATTATTGGTAAAACACGGTATATTACCAATATGTTAGGAATCAGCAGGGGCGCTGCCTGGGATTTTGGGCCTCATGACAAGATATCACTTTGGGCCCCACCACCAGTGCCGGTGTTGTGCCGAAAAATAGCCGCCACGCGTGAAGTGTCCCCCCTGACGGGAACACTTAATTATAACGCTTTATTGAGCGTTAATTTTATTTATTTGTCCATTTATTTTATTATTGAGCGCCCACACGTCACTCGAACAGCTTTTTCTTACCAATCGATGGACATGGAAACGATTTTCTTGTACCTTGAATATGTCTTATTTTACTCTGCTTGAATTAATAAATGTCATACCTGTGTGATTCTCATTGGGATATGGTCGTGAAAACTTGTAGACTAATACATTTCTGTTCAAAGATGGTTATGTGGCCCAGTCCACTATTTTTTTACTAAAATACAGTACTAGCATTTTGTGTAATTTATTAATTTAAAACTGATTTTACAGTCTTAAATCCATTACTGTAAAGTGTCCATGAAAACATTTGATGTTTTCACCTCAATAAAGCGTTATAAATAAGCGTTCCCGTCAGGGGGGACACTTCACGGCTATTTTTCGGCACAACACCCACAAACACACATTTAGAGTATCAACTACGTAATTTCCTGCATTCTGGTGAATCTTTATACACTAATTGGTGCATTTTCTGCATTAATTTAAGATGAAAATATAATATTTATGTAAACATTCAGCATATAGAGCAATGATATCATCTATAACAAATGTACTGAAGGCCATCTTTTACAATCTAAATATATTTTTGTTAGAAATATTCTCAAAGCAAATACCATAATGAATGACTCAGAATAAATGTTTTGTTTTAACTTTATTACAGGATACATTATAGTATACAACTGTTTTAGTATGAAGAGCTTGCTAAGGGTTTGCCTGCTGTACTGATTAAATGTCAGCTAAAAGTGGAGCGAACACTAGCTAGCAAACAATTACAGTATTTCATTATGGAGTAGGCTTAGCCCCATCTGGAAACTCGCGGTCTCCACTATAGGTTACAGCTCCGAAGCGAGGTCCCTTGTTAACAAACAAAATTCAATTGATGACAAACTAAATTCAATAAATTCTTGACAAATTGGATTCAAGCCGATTTTAAAAAAAGAAAATTTGTACACCAACTTTCAACATCTGTATAAGTGAGCTGGGTTTCAGAGATTTGTAATAGACATCGCGAGGTTCCAGATGGGGTTGGAGTGGGCTAAACAACAGGTTAATTTTCAGCACTACACTGACACAAGACACCAACCTTCCTTTATGAAGTACTTTGTCACATCCTGTTGGCCTTTTCTACCCCTCTCCTTTTTGCTTTCTTTTCTTTCCTCTTTTGATAACCCGATTTTTGTTTTTAAAACATTTCTGCAGTAGTGCGCACTCCGTGTCATTGACAGGTGTAAATGCACACTGCTGCTCCCGATCTGATCGGAGGAAGGGCTGACCAAACCATTTAATGAAAATACAGGGGTTGGGGGGTGTGGCAATTCATATGCTCTGGGTATTTACTTTTTTCCAAAAACAAAACAAGAGAAAGGAACCCTTTGTTTTACTCCTATTAAAATGATAATGATTAATATTTAAATTTGCAAACGATTACCTAATGTTCTAATTTTCTTTGTGGTTCCCATCAGGGCATGGGCCCTGAGAATCAATATCACTTTTCACCCCTATACGGCGCCCCTGGGAATCATCATCCATGTGGTATGAAACTGACATTGGATTTTAGAGGAGGTAAATGGAAGTTTTTTTTTTTTTTTTTTTTTAAATCTCGACTGACCTCCAGGCAAAGTACAAAGTACAGCTGCATTGTGGAACACAGGTCCACACGGCTCGAGGGGCCAGTATTTCTTCTTGTGGTCCTAAAATGCAATCAACGGGGAGTTTTGTCATCATGCTATAATGCCTGCAGACACATGATGGTTATGCTTTAAGGCCTTGTAAAAAGAACACCAGGCTCTCGCTTGCCATCTGTAACAATAAAGTACATATTGAGAAAGGACCATTTATTGGTAGAACAGAAGGGAGAGACAAAGCAAACTCACCGCGGCACATTTAGGGACCTGACTGAGTGTTTTAAAGATTAATGAACGTCTTTTTAAAAGAACAGTATGTAAAAAGGGGAATTGGAGATGATATCTGCAACTTTTCAGTTGCTGAATATGACGTAACTGAAAACAAAGGTGTAAATGTCCATGTGTGTCATGCAACTTACCTCTCAATGAGGACAAGCCCAATTAATAGTATGAATTCATTGACTTAGTAAAAATACTAGAGGAAAGTGAAGAATAACACAGGCCAACATTTTTTATTTTTTAAACTAAGTCTATACATTTTTGGTTACGCATATTAAACCCACCATCATTTTTTTGGGTGCTTTTGTTTTCATGAAATAGGCTTTTCAGAATTTTTTTATATCAGTGGTATTTTATACAGGTAGTCCCCCAGATTACGACGTACCCGATTTACGTGATTTTGACTTTACAACCCGGGTTCTTGTCCGCCCTTTTGGCTCCAGTTGTTTTCTTTTCTTTTTTTTTAATGTTGACTTTTATTTTGTGATGTATGCTTTTATTTTGGCGCTGGAAACAGAGCAGGTTGTACTTCCACACGCAAGCAGTGTTGTCACAGATTACTTAAAAAAGTAATTAATTGGTGATTACTGATTACACTTCAAAAAAGTTAGTTACTTCACTGATTACTTTATTATAAAAGTAACTAAGTTACTTTAAAAGTA
The DNA here is from genome assembly GCF_030265065.1 of Corythoichthys intestinalis. Classification (NCBI taxonomy): domain Eukaryota; kingdom Metazoa; phylum Chordata; class Actinopteri; order Syngnathiformes; family Syngnathidae; genus Corythoichthys; species Corythoichthys intestinalis. The sequence goes on from NC_080402.1 coordinate 13,539,535, forward strand.
ACTTATCAGTTACTTTTGATCAATTTTTCTCCTTTTGCTGCCTCAACATAAAAATTACATAAGAAAAATGTCATCACATGCAATTGAATTTTTCAAATAAGACTTAATCTTTGAGTTAGCGGGGGTTTAAATAGTTGATGGAGTTGATTTCAACCACCATTGAATTGTTATTGCTGTATCAGCAGCTAGTTATAAACGCAAATTTGAAATGCTGTTTTTGAAAGTGAATTTGATTTCATTTTTATTTTATAAGTGTTGATGTCATGAGAAACTGAATAAAGACAGCAAACCACACGGACATCTGACGTCGGAGTTTAGCGCGCTGTCTAGCGAGGATGTAGCTCCAATGTCTTGGTGAAGACATTACAATGATGTATAATACTTGTTTTTGATATTTATTTTGAGATTCGCCTTGAGAAGTCACCAGCGTAATTATTATTACATATTATTTTGCTATAAATTGTTGAGTTATTTTTAAAGTGCCAGCTTTATACCTATTTTGTTACAAAAATATCACTTTTAAAACTAAATCACAATTTGCAAAGAATCTAGGGGGGGACTAAGGTCAGATTTGGATTCACCTCCCCAGAATACATAAGAACACGTTTGGATCAATGCACCAAATTTTGTTGACCAGTGTATTTATCGTGATTTCTTGAGTGTAATACGCTCATTTATAGCACACCCCCTACAAAATCACTCAATTTTGTCTTTTGCACATGTACTGTTATACCGCCCTCCCTACCAGAGGTGGATAGAGTATTTTACTTAAGTAAAAGTAGCATTACCTCAAAATATTATTAATAATTACCCCAAAAATTTACTCAAGTACTGTACGAGTAAAAAAGTGCTTGCTGAATAAAATATTCAAGTAATGAGTAACTGCTTACAATGTCGGAATTTATTTTCCCCAAACAATGGCATTTTTTCCCCTCAGCACTACGTCATCTATATGAACTATTTTTTTCTGTACTATAACCAATTACGTGACTATAATAGGCCAGAGAATTACATAAAAATCTAAATTCCGAATACAAAAATCTTCAGAAATAAAACATCACCTGCCCATAGAGCATGAGTGTACGGCGCCCCTATAAAGTTAGCCAATTGCAGATATTGGCTAACTTGCATAGCAAAAGTCCGCTAGCTTAAATGCTATATACTAATGCTAATGTTTACCAGATAGTTTCTGGTGCGCACCAGATTGCTTAAATTAATTTTATTTCTGTCGATGTTCCTTTCGGGGCTCCGTATGAGTGCCCTCTAGTGGAGAAAACATATTTCCTCTCTGTCTATGTTCATTTGAAATTGTTGGAAACATTTGTTTTTGGGTTAAAACGTTTTAAATTTTACAGACATTTTGAGTAAATTTCGTTGACTAAAAGTAGATGACAACAAACACATTTTGAAATGACTAAAATATGACTTCTTCACCACTTTGGTCACAACCTTGGATGGATAAAATATGACTAAGACTAAAATGTATTTTCGTACAAAACACTAAGACAAAAACAAAAAAACGGCTGCCATTTCAATCCATGGGCTAAAAATCAGATTTTGACTACCAGTCTGAATAAGGCCTAAGTGATCGGTATGTGAGGACTGAGGAGCAACCTGTCAAATCTCCAACATCCTGAACAACGATAAACCACAAAGCCTGACGTGAAATCAAGCAAGAGAGAGCATTATTAAACAAAACATTATTTCCTCACCCAATATGCTGATTGCTTCTTCAGTCAAGGCAGTTGTGCATCAGTTTCCCGACGTGACGGACATGCCTAAGATCACAGCCTCTAAACACATCAAGATTCTTCTCAGTTCAGCTCACTATAAAGGAACTGCTGGAAAATGACGTACAGTGCTAGGATCAAACACGAACAAAATTGTTAGGTTTGATTACCATTGTTTGTATTTTTTTTTTTAATGTACAGTCACTTGAAATAATACTAAGTGAATACACATATTTAGAAAAAAAACATTCAATGATATAAAATAAAAATGCTGAGCAGAACAAGTCATTTCACTTGCTATAAAGAAAGAAGCAGGATATGCAAACTTTCACTGTTGAAGAGAGTAAGTTCCTTTTAACATTGACAGGATAAAACCTCCTTAAAAGGTCAATTCATACTCGAAGCCTGCAAAACTCACTTCTTTACAAGTGATGCAAACTTAAAAACTTACAGATAAATTACTTCTCAAAAGAAAATGCCCCCATTAGAGAAAAAAAAAAAAAGAATGAGAGGCTACTGCGTTTGTGTTAAACAGGATGCCAATGTTTTTATTCCAAAAAAAGTGCATAAGAGCAGCAGCATTACTGGGACAGTGTGGGACAAAATATCATTAATAAAAAATTAAATTAGAAGGGATTTTTTTTTAAAGAGACAAATTAAGGATTTTACTATAAAAAGGTGTCAAGAGGGATTACCTGCCAATGTTTTATCAAACCTTTTTTTGAGGCTCTGATACACTCGCCAAGTGAAGTCCTTTAAAAATGTTTGATATGTTGGTCAATGATCAAGTGGATGACAGCTATGCAGCCCAACACTGAAGAGAATATCAAACAAGTAAACAACTAAAATTGCACTCAAGGCAACAACCAGGATTTGTATACGTTATATAAAAACATCTCGTGAATCCCCATCACCTGTTTCTTTTTATCACACAACAGATGTGCGTGAAGGTCACATGGCGCCGGCCACATTTAAGAAAAGTCCAACTTGCTTTTTTGATTGGTTCTCATATGTATACATTACTTTACATTTGACAACTACTGCTGCTATTGCTTAAAAAAAAAAAATAAAAAAAAAAACTCCAATTGCCCTATGCCACAACTTATGATAGCACTTAAATAGATTCATTCAACAGCCAACACTAAAGTAAAAACAGCAGTAATAAAAAGAAACTTTTGAAATAATTTATGTCTTTGTATTCTCATGGACAATATGTGTTTAGAAATGAACCACTGGATCACTCTAAACATAGGCACAGTTTAAAAGAAAATATTTTCAAAAATAGAAAAAAAAGAAAAGAAAAAAAAAGTACAAAACAAGTATAAACACGCCATCGTTAGACCTTTGTTCTCTGTGGTCAAGAAAAATGAACACAAGTAATCATCTCGAAAGAGCGAGGTCGGTGTCAAAAAAAAGGGAAATGATGAAAAGAAAGATAACACCTTTGCGTTATGGCAGCAGCAGTAAATGTGATGATCCAAAGACTTTAGTTTGTTTTTGCATATAGCTGTACCCTCGCTCACAATGTTTGTAATTACTGTAAATACATTGGCAAATGGAGCACGGTTTTGTATGATTAAAAGACTTGCCACTTAGCTCACAGTTACTCAATATAGAAATCCATATATCTTCAGTTTTGGCAAAGAGATGGGAATATTTTCCTCCTGTCCGATTCGGAATGGATTGATGAGCGCTGGAGTCCGAGAATGACTGTTATAAAGTGGAGCGATGCAGAATCTCTTTTCCGTCCATCGCACACTGATGATTTGAGGGGGGGTGGCTGATTTTCTTACAGTGTATGATACACGGAATGGGGCGGGGCAGGCAGGCATGAGGGTGGGCTCCGTCCTCAGACCATGGCACGGTAAGGTCCCTGCATCTTGAGGAACTGGATGATATAGGAGGGGCCCCCACCAACAATCTGGGGTGGCAGATGGCTGAGGGGACAGTTTTCAATGCTCATGATGGACAACTTGCTGCACAAGGCCAACTCAAAAGGCAGGCTGTGCAGGTTGGGGTTGTCGTTGAGGTACAATTCCTCCAGGTTCTCCAGTGTGCCTAAGGAAAGAGTCAAGCACAAGTGCCTTATTAACATCTATGCGCAATCATTCAGACCAAAAACAGTGTATCACAAAAGTGAGTATACCTCTCTCATTTCTGCAGATATTTAAGTACCATAATTTCTGGACTATAAGGCGCGCCTGACTATAAGCCTCTACCCACCAAGTTTGACACGAAAACGGCTAGTGTTCTTAGATAAGCCGCACTGGACAATAAGCTATCCTCGCTGTATTATGGATATTTACCCCAAAAGATATTAACCGTTAACACTTTTTTTGACAGTGGCATCATAAGACTGCCATGAGAACAAATGAACCACCATGAAGCTTTGAACAACTTGGCTGCAAGACTTCATTGCTTCAAGAAGTTTAATTTGGCCATCACTGCTGCCTTGGTGGGAGAGAGTCAACCTCTGCTGCCACCTGCTGTTGCCGTCCAACATGCCTCCGAGCATGCATTGCAATGCTACAGATGTAAAAAAAAAACAATCAAAATTCATGTTCTGCGCTAATTATTTCTTCAGTTACTGTTCCACTTGTTTCATTAATTGCTAGTTATTGGATTTAGTAATATTTTATTTGACAGTGGCGTCATAAGACTGTCATAAGACAATCGTAATTATGACATGACATTGTCATGAGCATTAATGAATGCTTATAACAGATGTTTTTTCGTGTCATCCAGCAAATTATCTCACTTCTGAATGGATGTAAAAGATCTGAGCTGGACATAAAGAGAGTTACTGACATAATTTGCTGGATGACAATGAATGACATCTGTCATAAGGATTCAGTAATGCCCATGATAGTGGCATGTCATACAGTAATTATGACGGTCTTATGACAGTCTTATGATACCGCTGTCAAATACAGTGTTACCTATTACCCCAAATAAATCAACAAATAAACCGCACTGGACTATAAGCCGCAGGATTCAAAATGAGGGGAAAAAGTAGCGGCTTATAGTCCGAAAATTATGGTATATCTTTTCATGGGACAACACTGACAAAATGACACAATGAAAAGAAGTCTGTGTGCAGCTTATATAATGCAGTTAATTTTTTTTCTCCTCAAAATAACTCAAAATATAGCCAATAATAGCTAAACCCCTGGCAACAAAAGAGAGTACACCGATTGGAAACTACGTACATCCCTAACTGTCCAAATTGAGTACTGCTTGTCATTATCCCTCCAAATTGTCATGTGACTCGTTACAGGAGTGCTGCTGAGTGGCAGATGTTGTTGATCTCTCCAGACACGCTTGGAAATAGAGCTGAAACGAATACTCGAGCAACTCGAATAACTCGAGTTTAAAAACTGATCCGAGTAATTTTATTCACCTCGAGTAATCGTTTATTTTGACAGCTCTAAGCATCACGTTTTGCTCGGACTACTTTTAATGCGGGACAACGCGCTGATGTCACGTGCGTAGAGGAAGAAGCAAAAAAAAAAAAAAAAAAAAAAAACTGCTACAAACAACGCCGACGTTGCTAAATACTAGCCCACACGATGCTACGTTGGTAGCAGGTAGCGTCTGATGCGTCTCATAGAGATCACATGTATGTTGAACTAGATACGAAATGACAGAGTCAGCGGCGTTAGTAAACAGCCGCCATCTTAAAGCAGTAGAAAATAAATAAGATTAATGTTACTGTCACTAGCTCACATAACGTTAGCCCTGCGGAGGGCTAGGTTTCCTATTAATTATGACCACTGTCGATGCGTGGCTAACGTGTCTTACATACAGGCTTTAACATAACAGAGTTGTGGAGTGATGAGGGTGTAAAATAAAAACTTAATAATGTTCACTATCAATTTTAGCTCAGCTGTCATTGCTGGATAAAACACCAAGTAGCACTGGTCCCTAATGTGTTCCAATACAGCCTGTATCATACATTTATTTTGAACACTGCAAAAACAAAATCCTATCAGCACTTACAGTTTAGACTAACTTAAAACTTAACTAGAACTTAAAAATGGCTTGACACAAATAGAAACTAATCGCGGCGGGGTCTGGTCCCCATTAACCGCGAAAAACGAGGGATCACTGTAATACATTGTTCATCTTTTTTTCTTCTTTTTTAAAGGAACATTATGTAAGATTTGCACTTCATTTATTTATTAAAATGCCTAACAAACATGCTTTTTGGAAATTAGTTCTAACACTGTTCTCAATGGTTAAGCTGAAATTTTCCCAATTTAAAAGACTGTTTTGGACCACGAAAAGTCATAATGGATGTTTCGTTCACAAAGGAAGACTTCTATAAGCCGGTCATCAATGCATTTGTTTGGACGAAATGGCACGTGGACTTCACTTATAAGTAAAGGTAAGACTGTGTGTGCTAAAATAAAAAAAATATGTGTAAATAATGCAGATATGAGATTTTAAACACAATCAATTAATTGCTGCCAATCAAATGGTGAATACTCTGCTCTGGAGAGCTCATATGTTTGTAAATCTGACTGATGACGTCACTCCCTCACCAGTTATGAACCTCACCGCACCTCACTGTGAAACGCTTATCTGGCAACCCAAAACGAGAAGGGATGTTGTGCGCGTCAACATTTGGATCCTGGTTGTAATGCCATTTTTGGCCGTCAGTCTTACTTATTATTTAAAAATTGAAACGACAAAATACGCCGCAGCCGCCCTGGATCTTAAACAAAAATGAGAAAATGAAGTATTTACCAATCTCTTCGGGGAGATGTTGCAGCAGGTTCTCCCCCAAACCCAGATGAGTCAAGTTGGTAAGGTGGCCAATGCCTCTCGGTAATGTTGTCAGCTGGTTATTTGTTAACACCAATTTCTAATGAATTGAGAATGCCAGACAGTAATCGATAGGAAAAAACACATTTTTAAATTCCTCATTGCACTTCAATGTTCATGACCACAATATTCTCATTGTGTGAATGCTACTCAAACAGAACTAACAACAATGTATTTGCAAAACTTGCCTGTAAATCCTTGAGATAAGCTATTTCATTGGGGAGGCATTCCAATTTGTTTTCCTCCAAGTCAAGCTCTCGAAGCTTTCTCAAATTGCCGATACCGTGCGGTAACTTTTTTAAAAGATTATTGGACAAAATTAACACCTGTGAACAAGAAAAAAAAAACAAGGCGTCAAATATGATTCAATCCAAGGAATTTAGGATTGTCATCGTAAAGTACGTCTGTCGATCGGGACTGACACTACAATGCTCTGTGTGCGGCAGGCTGAAGGCTCACCTCAAGAGACACCAGACCACAGACGTCCTCTGGGATCTTGGTCAGCTGATTGGTGGCTAGGTTAAGCTCCACCATGGAGGTCCATGTGCCAAAGTCCAACGGCAAAGACGTTAACTGGTTGTCCTGAGAAAGACAATGGCATGCATTTAATAAGCTAAATGTGAGACAACTTAGAGGGTCAATACAAGGATCATACTGTTCAAGCAGCTGAGCACCACTTGGATAACTGAGTTAGTTGGCGCCTGAATCAATTCTTATACACTTAAATACACCCAATGCCAATGAGTCTGTGTAATATTACTCCAGTATATGTTGTACAAACAGACACAGACATTTAAAACATGGCTGTACAGTCCCTGACAAAAGTCTTGTCGCTTATCCATTTTGTAGAAACAATTGCTAATAACCTGACTTTTAAGTTTTCAATTGTTTTCAGAAATGGCTCATATGAAAGCTAAGACCCTCCCAAATGATGTTGAATGTACAAAAATATATTTGTTTCATTGAAAAAAGATTGATCATTTAATGAAGATATAAAGGTCAAATTTTGGCAAGACAAAAGTTTGGTCGCCTACAGAAAGTAGTATGAAAATTGAACAAAAAATGTACTTCAAATTAGGGCTGCAGCTGTCGAATAATTTAGTAATCGAGTATTCGACTGAAAATTCTATCGATCAATTGAGCAATCGGATAAAAATATTTTTAGGTAAAGAGCAATTATAAATATACATGAGAAAACAAGACATTTCACCTAAGATCGAACCATTTTCAGACAATCAATGTCTCTATTTTCGATGTGCATTAATGAAAACAGCCAACAATTGCATCTCAGACGTGATTAGAAAAAAAAAAACAAATTCGCTTTCACTCAAAAAACTTCCAGACCTTATTAAAAAAAAAATTTTTTTTTTTAAATTATATATATATATATATATATATATATATTCCTTACCAAAAAATGTCATTACGCTGATAGGATTATGAGTTTTTACAGTGTTCAAAATAGGGCTGCAGCTATCAATTATTTTAGTAGTCGATTAATCGATGAACTACTTAGTTCGAATAATCAAATAATCTGATAAGAAACATAAAAAAATGAAAATACCTGAGCTGAGCCTGAAACGGTATAAAAAGAATAAACGAGGATCTATGTACAACAAAAGAACAATTGGCTAGCTAGCTTAAATGCTATAAAATGGTAAGGTTTTTTTTTTTAACCATGCTCTTAACAAATGGTTCAAACGCATATGCCCACAAAAACAGTTAAATTTACCTACAAACTAAAATAGAAATGCATTAAAAAAAACATTAGCTTAAACAAAAACTTAGCTTATGTTGGTCTTAACAGAGAGCAGCTGGATTCATCCATGTGAAATGAGACACACTAGAAGGCAGTGTATGCACCCAAATCATTACAACTAAAGGCAAACACTTTCAAAACAAACCATTACAATGCCACTATAATTAAACGAATACTCGAAGCAGCAAAATTTAATTTGAATCTTTTTTTTCTAATCGAATACTCGAGTTAATCGATTAATCGTTGCAGCACTACTTCAAATACAAAAATATGTTACATAACATAAGCGAATTAAGTAGTGGCGCTGTGAGATCCAAATTTAATATTTTGTTTCTGCACCCAGATCTCTCAGGTGCAGACATTAAAAAACCGTGTGGCATTTGCCAAGGCCCACAGCCAGTCAAAAGTTTGGACGCTGGAAAAGTGGCAAAAGGTGGATTTTTCCAGATGAATCTTCAATTGAATTACACCACAGTCGCCGCAAATATTGCAGGAGACCTACTGGAGCCGGCATGGATCCGAGATTCACTCAGAAAACAGTGAAGTTTGGTGGTGGCAAAATCATGCTCTGTGGTCACATATGGAGGTGAGCGAGAGATCTGCAGGGTGGAAGGCAACACAAATAGTCTGAAATATCAACAAATCTTAGCTATCTCTTACATTCCTAACCATAGAAAGGGACAAATTCTGCAGCAGGATGGTCCTCCATCGCACTCTTCAATCTCTACCTCAAAGTTCCTCAAGGCAAAGAAGATCAAGATCCTCCAGGACTGGCCATCCCAGTCACCAGACATGAACATCACTGAGGATGTCTGGGCTAAGATGAAAGAAGAAGCATTGAAGACGTAACCCAAGAATGTTGATGAACTCTGGGAGGCATGCAAGACTGCTTTCTTTGATGTTCCTGATTACTTCATCAATAAATTGTATGAATCCTTGCCGAACCACATGGATGCAGTCCTTCAAGCCCATGGAAGTCATACAAAATATTAAATTTGGATCTCACAGCACCACTACTTAATTTGTTTATGTTATGTAACATATTTTTGTATTTGAAGTACATTTTTTGTTCAATTTTCACACTACTTTCTGTAGGCGACAAAACTTTTGTCCTGCCAAAATTTGACCTTTATGTCTTCATTAAATGATCAATCTTTTTTCAGAGAAACAAATATATTTTTGTACATTCAACATTTGGGAGGGTCTTGGCTTTCATAAGAGCCATTTCTGAAACCAATTGAATAATTAAAAGTCAGGTTATCAGCAATTGTTTCGACAAAATGGATAAGCGACAAGACTTTTGTCAGGGCCTGTATATGTTAAAACAGCATTTTAAATTTTGGTTAATTAATCTGACCTTCCTTTGAGGAAAATAAACAAAACAAATACATTTGTAATCTCGCTATGGTCAACCCTTATTACATGCAGTTTTATGATGCGTAAAAGTACAGCAACTCTGACATTTTCATATTGTACGTGGAGTACGTCAGCTTGCATTGTCAGTGTTGTGCTGTGCCTCTTCCTCAATCTCCTTAGTTTAGGATGTGTTTCAAGTTAGGCTGCGTTCCACCTTGCTTGTTTGGAAACACATGGAAAGATTTGTTTTCTTATCTTGGTAAGAGAGAATAAGCAATGTTGCTTTAGCCTTTAAAGGTCTGTGCTTAGTGATCATCACACACTAAATGTAACTCCTTGCGTTAGAATAGCAGTCATGTTAGCATTAGCATCAACTTTAGCATGGCGAGCATCCTCTGAAACAACTTTTTTTTTTTTTCTAGATACAGTTTGTGGCTTCTAGGCGGGCTTAATTAGAATAAGAATTACTGCTTTTGCTGCTGAGTGTGTACTATCATCACCAAGTTGGCATTGCCCTTGTAGACGCTCCAATATGTGCTCGTCCCTCTATGTACATTCGAAATTGTTGGAAACCTTTATTTTTGGAATAAAGTTTTAGAATTTTACAGATGAAAATATTTTGAGTAACTGTGACTAATACTAGACGAAGACAATTTTGTTTAATTAATTCGGGTGGATATACTGCCTAGGCTAGGGCAACAGTTAATATGACATAACTTATTTAACATGGCTGGATCCAGCTGCTCCCTGTTAAGTTTTTGTTTGAGCTAATATGATTGTTTATGCATTCGTAAATTAGTTTAGAGGTATTTTGCAGTTTATGTGTTTGAACGAATTGTTAAGAGCTTTGGAAAAAAAACGTTACCATTTTATAGCATTTAAGCTAGTGGACTTTTGCTATGCAATTTAGTGAACTCCTCTTTTGTTGTACTTTGATCCTCATTTATTATTTTTTGCACCGTTTGTGTCAAAACTAAGGTATTTTAATTTATTATTAAATGGATTTATTCTTTATTATGCATTTTATATCTTGTGGAATGAAACTGCAATTCTGCATAATTTGAAAAAAAAAAAAAAAACACTGCGGAATTTTATTTTGTACTTGGATTTAATGCTCTTTTGAAAGTGCAATCTTCTAAAATTTATTCTGCAACGCATTAAATGTTCCTAATCCGATTACTCGATTATTTGAACTAACAAATTGATAGATTAATCGATTACCTAAATAATCGATAGCTGCAGCCCTAACTAATACTAAAATTAAAAGGGCTGCCAAAAACAACACTGATAAGGTGCATTTGATTATGAGGCGTACTGTTGACTTTTGAGAAAGTTGAAGGCTTTTAGGTTCTTCTTATACTGCGCAAATTAAGGTATTTCATACAAATTATAAAAGTGTGTTCTATTACTATTAATATGGTCAACGAAGCCATGCACACATACACGATTTAAAATATATTCATATTTAAAGAGTACTATACTTTTCAACATGATTTTATGGGGGAAAATAGAATTATGTTGGAAGTAATTAAAGAAAAAAAATTTCTTAGATAAAACACGTACCTTCATGTTAAGCTTGCTTAATACTTTGGCCCTGATGAAGATTCCAAAAGGGATCTTGTTTATGCGGTTGTGCTCCATATTGAGCGAGTAGATGGTTGAGAACTGGGAAGGTCCACCCACTGGGTATGACTGGAAGCAGTTCCTTGCTAATGTCAGGCTAGTCAGGTTGACCAAACTTGACAGGAGGCCCTGGTTAATAACAAAAAGAGGCATGACAATAACGAGTGCGGGGCAATTTTGAAAGAGGTAGTAGAGCAAAAAAATTTTTTTAGGTCGATCATGGTGATCAGCCATTACATTTTTAAGCTAACATAACATGCTGCTGATGGAAACTGAATAGTTTGGAAGATTTTGAACAGTCCCTCAAACAGAGTCCAATGTTGATGTTTTCAAGCAGTTTAATACATTCCAGTTGATGTAATGCTAGAATACATAACAAAGAAACTTGCACATATTGTACATTGAAATGTGCCACCCATGTACAGTCAATGTAAGGCTCATTGAAAAAGTGTGAAAACAGTCACTTATGCCACTATTTAGCCTGCTCATAATATCACAGTGCAACCTTGTTTTTTATGACATTCGTGGATTTCGGAGATTCGGAAGTTTCGACAATTATTTCTCAGGATAAAAAGCACATCTATCATTTGGGAGTATTTTGGATTTGAGACTAAAGACGTACACTAAAAAAATGTCCTTTGCAAAACTTGTCACACTAAGGTACAGTGTATCACCAAAGTGAGTACACCCATCGCATTTTTGCAGATATTTAAGTATATCTTTTAATGTGACAACACTGATAAAATGACACTGGCACAATGAAAAGTAGTCTGTGTGCAGCTTATATAATAGAGTTGATTTATTTTCCCCTCAAAATAACTCAAAAGTATAGCCTTTAATATCTAAACCCCTGGCAACAAAAGTGAGTACACCCCTTAGAAACTACGTACATCCCTAAATGTCAAAATTGAGTACTGCTCGTCATTTTCCCTCCAAAATGTCATGTGACTCGTTACAGGAGTGCTGTCAGCATTGCTGCCGAAATTGAAGAGGTGGGGCGTCAGCCCAGGAAGAAGCCTCTACTGAGGACGGTACACAAGAAAGCCCGCAAACAGTTTGCTGAAGACATGTCAACAAATCGTATGGATTATTGCAACTATGTCCTATGGTCTGAAGAGACAGGCGGACATTTTGGAGGGAAAATGACCAGCAGTACTCAATTTGCACATTTAGGGATGTGCGTAGTTTCTAAGGGGTGCACTAACTTTTGTTGCCAGGGGTTTAGATATTAATGGCTATATTTTGAGTTATTTTGAGGGGGAAATAAATCAACTCTATTATATAAGCTGTACACAGACTACTTTTCATTGAGTCAAAGTGTCATTTTGTCAGTGTTGTCCCATGAAAAGATATACTTAAATATCTGCAGAAATGAGAGAGGTGTACTCACTTTTGTGATACACCGTATGGGGTCGCGATGTCCCGATCGCATATTTTTGCACTAGAGTCCGTGTCACCTGATTTTGAGAATTTGCCGATACAGAGTTCCAATCAGATACCGAAAAAGTAAAAAAAAATAAAAAAATAAAAATATATATATTAAAAAAAAACTTTTAAACATGCTACTGTCCCACCGTGCTGCCTTCATAATGTGAATTACTTTAAAACAAGACTAACATAGAAAATTACTTGTCTTTATTAAATGCTTCATTAAGTGAGTCCACTCAAATCCACTCATGCTTTGATTCTCACGCTGCTGAAAACAGCCTCTCACTTCCACAATGAGTTGCCACAGCGTCACAGCACACTTCCGCTAATGTTTAACAAGCTAGACAATGATTAACAGATGTGCGCCTTTGACGGTAGAGCTACCAAGCTTCTCTGGCAAGATCAAAGCCTCAAACCTGTCAATCATTGTTAACTTTAAATAGCTAACTCCAGGGCAATGCTGACCAGGAAAAGCAGCAGGAGGGAGAGTTAAAAGCTGTACAAGCATGAAGCAGGAAAACAAATATCTTTTAAATTAAAAACCGATTCAGATCCTCTGAAAAATGGTGCGATCGGCCCGATTTCCAATCAAGTGATCGGATCGGGACAGCCCTAATATGGGGAACTGTGAATGAAATCGAAATTGCGATATCTATAGAAAAAAAAGATTTTTTTCTTGAATTGTTCAGCGCTAGTAACCGATATCGGATATAACCAAAACGATACTAAGCCCTACATCTAATTGTTTCCGGGAACTGGAGAACCAGTGCGGCTTGCCGTCCAATTGTGATGTGCGCGCTTGAAATGAAGTTAAAGAGATTACTTGGCAAATTTTTGTTTCCATTTCAAGAACTGTCAGTTATCCTTCAAACTAGTTTTGTGCTAAAATGCAAGTGTAATTTTGTTAAATAAGAGCATGTCAAATATTGTGTGCAGTAAAAATTCTGTCAATCCAAAACATTACTATCGTCATCACAAATTTTCTTGAAATATCATGATTTAATTTTAAGGCTATACATCCCACAACTATTCCATGAAAATTAATACCTTTCACATTTGGAGCACTAGACTATGTTATTTGTTGAACTTACCTCTGGTAACACTGAAATGTTATTGTTTTCAAGATTTAGCTCTTCCAGTTCTCGACATTTGGCTAATGATCTGGGGATGGCTGATAATCTATTGTATCTCAGACCCAAGCGATTTATGCTGGCAAGGTTCCCTGAAGTACAAGATATGCACCATTATTACTTCTCAACACAACAAGTCATTTAATGCTTATTCAGTGATTATACTGATCAAACTAAGTAGCCTACCTATAGTCTCTGGAAGGTCTAAGAGCTCATTGTGCTGCAAGTCTAGGTTGGTTATTTGTGTGCAATTTCCAATCTCCTTGGGTAAGTGCTCCAGCTGATTATGGGCAACATCCAGTGTAATGAGGATGCGAAGTTCCCCTGCAAACCCATACAAAACACAGCCAATGAGTTAACAGGTACAAGATGACTTCATCTATAAACAGCAGAGGTGGGTAGTAATGCGTTACATTTACTCTGTTACATTTATTTGAGTAACTTTCTGAGAAAAAAAATGTACTTCCAAGAGTAGTTTTCCCACGTCATACCTTTTACTATAACTTCAGTAGATTTGTGAAGAAGCGCTGCTCTTATTCCGCTTCTTTGGGTTTACACGAGAATAGTTACATTTTTCCTCTTTATTCTACATATTAAATTTTACTTTACTTTTGCCTGAGATGCCCAGTCGTTCTACCAGTTTGACCAATGATTCGTGGAAACAATCATCACTAGTGCTGCAACGATTAATCGATTACTCAAGTATTCGATTAGGAAAAAAATATTCGAATTAAATTTTGTTGCTTCGAGTATTCGTTTAATTAAAGTAGCGTTGTAATGGTTTATTTTGAACGTGTTTGCATTTAGTTTTATTGATTAGGGTGGATACACTGCCCTCTGGTCTGCCTCTTTTCACATGGCTGAATCCAACTGCTCCCCGTTAAGACCAACGTAAGCTAAGTTTTTGTTTGCGCTAATATTTTTCAATGCATTCACAATTTAGTTTATAGGTATATTTAGCCGTGTTTTGTGGGAATGTGTGTCTGAACCATTTGTTAAGAGCATTGTAAAAAAAACTTTAGCATTTTATAGCATTTAAGCTAGCGTACTTTTTCTATGTAAGTTAGCCAACTGTTCTTTTGTTGTACATAGATCCTCATTAAAAAAATTTATATATACCGTTTGAGGCTCAGCTCAGGTATTTTAATTTTTCATGTTCCTTATCAGATTACTCGATTATTCGAACCAACTAGTCCATCGATCAATGGACTACTAAAATATTCGATAGCTGCAGCCCTAGTAATCACGACTATTATAATAATCAGACGCAACGACGGTCATGACAACACACAAACTGGCAGTCGGAAGTCCTAGGATTATGCCGGTGTGTTCAATTACATGGCGTCTTGAATGTGCCATGAAAAAAATAACCAATTGACATAGAGCGTTGCCATCAACATTACTTGAAAGCGCAGATTTCAACCTCTTTTTGTCTTTTGTTATCGGACGTTATAATAATGGTTGATCTTCATGGCGCTGTGAAAAGAAAAAATATACCGTCGTTTAAAAGAAAACAAAAACTGACATTGTAAGCAGTTACGTTAGAATTCGTTTCACCAAATTTTTTACTTGAGCATTGTTGTTTTTGCTCAACAATGACGGTAACGAAAATGTTTCGTCAACGAACACTTTTTTTTCATGACGATGAGCTATAAACATGGCTTCGGCGACTAGAACATAACGAGATGAAAGCCTGTTTTTGTCTGACAAGACGACAACTATACGAAAATGTGACAGTTTCTGTCATATGTTCACAATACGTGACATTTTCAGACTGTACGTGGAGTACGTCAACTTGCACCGTAGCAGTGTTTGGGTCGCAGCTTGGCGAGCACCCTAAACGCGCTGGCTTTTTTTTTTTTTTTTTTCAACATACTGTTCGTGGCTTCTAGGTGTGTTTAATTGAAATTATTGTACTGCTTTTCCAGCTGAGTGTGTATTATTATCACCAAGTTGGCATTGTCTTTGTAGATGCTACAATATGCGCTCGTATATGCGCTCGTCTATGTTCATTCCAAATTGTTGGAAACCCTTATTTTTTGACTAAAACTTTAAATTTTTACAGACCAAAACATTTTGATTAACTGTCTAAAACTAGACGAAGACAAACACATTTTGAATTGACGAAAATATATGATATTTTCATCCAAAAGACTAAGACAAAAATTAAAAGAGCTGCCAAATGCAACACTGTACTTGAGTATATTTATTGGGTCACTACTTTTACTTTGACTTGAGTAATATTATTTTGAAGTAGCGCTACTCTTACTTGAGTAAAATTTCCAGCTACTCTACCCACCTCTGACAAACAGTAGAGATAGACGTTTGACCTACCAATCTCCGCGGGAAGCTGCTTGATCTTGTTCTCCCGGATACTGAGCATGGTGAGCTTGGAAAGGTTCCGGATGTCTTTCTCCACTGTGGTGATGCGGTTGAAGCGTAGGTAGAGCGTGGCCAGCGACGTCAGTCTGTAGACTACCGGCGGGATCTCCCTCAACTTGTTGTGCCGGAGATCAAGCATGCGAAGCTTCTTAAGGGAGTCCAGTGAGTCGGGCAAGCTGGTCAAGGAGTTCTCACTCAAGGCCAAAGTGAGCAGGCCTGAGAGGCAACCCACTTCAGGTGGTAGGCTCTGCAGCTTGTTGCTGTATAGATAGAGTTCAGCCAGCTGCGTCAGCTCCTTAATGGAGGTGGGCAGCATGTGAATAGAACGTTTGGAGAGATCCAGTCTCATGGAATTTTCCTCCCTGCACTTGTTAAGCTCTTTAATCACCTCGGCATTGCTGGACTTCTTGCGTGTACCCGGTGCCGGGTTAGGCCGCTTTATCGTATTGTCGACAGAGAAGGCAACACCCGGTGTTGAGCTGCTGGTGTCCTTCTTACCTTCTTTGGTCTCTTTCCCTTTGGTCTTGGTTTCTTTGCCCCCTCCATCCTTGAATTGGCCAGCTAGAGCCTTGGCATCCTTTTCCCTTTCTTTGCCTCCCGAACCACTTTTGGGGTCCTTTTCTTTAGAATCTTTTTCTTTGCCTAAAGTACTACTCATGTCGACGTTATCGATCTTCCTGCAGAGTTGCTCATGAGTTTCTCGTCAGGTTACTTATTTAGGACAAAAAGGGGTGTGGAAAACAGAGAAAACATCGCCGTGCGAAACCACACACTTCTGATTCTTCTCGGGAGAAGCAAATTTCGCAACGTTTTCAAATGTTGCTCCTTTGTTAAAATGCCAGTGAGTAAAAAATCTGGACTGTGGCATCCGTGGACCACATGCTTCAGCGTTGAAGCTGCATATAATCGCAGGACTTTTAAGCAAAACTTTTGGAATTCCTTCAGGCTCAAAGGGTCATCAAGGTCTTGGTAATCCGCCTGTTGAAGAAAAAACATTTTTACATGTTGGCAGTTTTAAAAAGAATGATTTTGAGCTTTCTCAAATGTGATGACAATTCGGGCGATTTGTACGACCTTTTGAAATATTCATTAGTTTCTCGCATTTTAGAAACTTTGCGAGTACAGGTTAGTGGTGATTACAAATTGTAATTTATGGGGTCTCGAATCCAGATTGTGTCGCAACCGAACCGAGAAGGACAAACTTCCCTGTGCAGTTCATTGCATAGAACTTTGCTTCAGCCTTATTATGTAATACTTTTTGTGTTCTGTATATTTTATACTCAGAGTAATTGTGTATTTTTAATCCATCCTTTTTTGCCCATATTTTTTACAACTATTGTCATATGGTATTGTCAAATTTAAAATGTTGAAAAATAAACGGAACATCTTGATATTGTATCTTTAAATAACTTTTATTACCAGAAACACACCAAAGCACACAAAATTGTGTTGAGTACCGGTATCAATACGCAGATACCCAGAATCCGTAGAATACCCGTTGGTGTGTTAAGGTAACAAGGTTCAGTTAGCCCACGTTTCGGTTTGGACCTCGGTTTTGGGATCACTTGCCACGTTTACATGGAGCCAAATATTCCAATTACAATCGGAATATTTGTTCAAACCGAATAAATGTGTTCCATATAAACACCTCATTCGGAATGAACAGGCCCAAACCGAATGGAATTTCATTCCGATTCACAGGGGTGGAATATTCCTTTTCCCAAACCGATTAGAAGTAAAATTATATCATGTAAACAGGGAAGCGGAATGGTGTCTGGTTGCGTTCTTTCTGCGCATGCTCCGTACTGACGTGGTGACGTCACTTGGTGACGTAAGTAACGTCACTTGCAACATGGCTTCCAAGCACACGCACAGCGCACCCACACAACTTTTTAAATGAACGGCGTATCATTCTGAAGTTTTGTTTCCACTCGAAAAGTTAAAACAGCAGCTGATCTGACAATCGATCTCCATGTTTTGCAACGTGACGCTTTGTTTTGATTAATCTGCGCATGTCAGACGGCAGTTGTCAAACGTCCTTTCGGAATAAAGGCGGTCACATGTAAAGGCTGGATCGGAATAGATGAAGTGACATGTAAACAGCTGATGTGAAATTTCCATTCGGAATGATTTGACTCGGTATGAATAAAAGTCAGCATGTAAACGTGGCTAATGTTTCGTTTCGGTTTCGGTTTGCGTTTTTTTTTTTTTTAAGCTGCCTTTATTTTGCTTTTTAAAAAATGAAATAAACACTTAAAATGTAAACATTTTCGACTGTTAAAATGCCTCTTAGCTCTTTGGCTAGTGTAGTGACTGACTAAAGAAAAACACACACAGTAGTAAAAAAGTTACTTGGCAAAGTAACTGGTGATACCTTTCATGTTTTTTTTTTTTTTCATAAAAAAAACAAACAAACAAACAAACCCAAAAACATAGTAACCTTTGCTATGTTTGGAGGTCATTTAATGTTGTGAATCAACCGTTAAAGTTGATAAAATTGTTCCCGTTTTTGCATTAGTTCCCTTCTGTCTACTTTCGACATGTGAAAATTTTAAAACTGTTTCATCCTTTAAAGATAGACTAAAATCAAGATTTTGCCGATTTAGGAGTATTTTAGATAAAAAGTTGCTTAGGTTCGCTCGTAAGGTTTATTACAACAGAGCCTTTCTGAGAAGTTTACTGCTCTAAAATGGCGGCTGTTTACTAACGCTACCGAGTCTGTCATTTCACATGTAGTTCTATATGCATGAGATATCTAGGCGTAGATTGTATGTTGTCGGCTAAGTCAGGTAATATTGGAGCCACCTAGCCTAGCATCGCGTTTGCTACAGCGTCTCAACAAACACTCTTCCCTCTCAGAGTCTCTGACTTTTCTCGCGTCATTCAAACAACGCATTGTCTTGTTGCAGAAACGGTGACCAAATCCGAACGGATGAAAAAAAAAAACTTAATGCACGAAAAACGTGCAGATTTTGAACGTAACGTACGGCGTACACATTTAAAAATGAGTGCTCACTTGTACAAATTACGACGAGACCGTACAATTTTACAGGTATGAATTATAGTGGACCGTCACAGGTAGTAGCACTCTGTAGCACGGGACGTCCAACTTCCAACTATCAGTGGTCAGGGCGAAACTATGTGCTTTAGCGAAATCATCTTCGATGGCTTTGCGTGCCATTTCATAAATGTTGGGGATTACGTTTTTGGAGAAATATGTCCGCGAGGGAACAATGTAACGCGGGTCAAGCGTTGCAAATACATTAACGAAGTCCGCCGTGTGTTTTCACTGGTGTCATCTTCGGGGTTGTCCTACCCTGAGAAAGTGATATCTGTGGGTGATGCCGGCTGAGGTGCCGGAGTCATGTTATAAAAGTGTTGCCATTAGCATGGGGAACAAGCGCTGAGCAATGCTTGCAATTTTGTTTTTTCTTCAATATTTTCTCTCCCTCCGCATTGTAGTCCACGGGGAAACCAAAATGTTGCCACACCGCAGATTTGAAAGAAGCCGGTGCTTCCTCAAAATTCGGTCTTTCCGCTCCTCCGCTCGCCATAGCTATTTGTTTTGTTTCTTGTTTCACTTTCACTTCGCTCGTAAGCGAGAGAGGGCGTTACTCGGCTTCTATTACACAGGTGCTGGACAGCGATCCGACATTTACTTGGGGGGCGGGAATTTCTCCACAGCGGTGCTTCACGTCACACACAGGCACACAGAGCTCGATCAATTCATTCCAAAAGGTGCGGTTCATAAAGGCGTATTGAACCGTACAAGGCGAACCGTACGGTTCGGCTTTGAAATGCAAACCGCTGCACCGCTATGGGCAATACAGTGCTTTTTTGGAAATAAATGACTTTTATTGCACTTTTCTACCTTCAAGGTACTCAAAAAGCTTCAACTGAATCCTCATTCATCTCACTCTGACCCGGCATCAGGACCAATAGGTAGGAGTGGGAACCTCTTGGTACCTCACGATACAATACGATTTGAGACACAACGCTCACGATAACGATAATCTGACGATATGGCGATACAACGATTATCGATACATTGGTCAGGAAATCATTCTAGGATATTCTACAAATGACTACCGTAATAAACAGAAAAACAAGCTTCTGCTGTGAATTGGAATGAGTTTATCACTAGTAGACATCCAATCCATTTGAACTGGGAGGGTGACACAACTTCAAGCGGATTAAACGTCTATGGCCGTCAGTGGCAGCCAATGCCAGGCAATGAGGTAATTTTGGGCCATTTAAGGTCATTAACCTGTTGATTTTCAGTTACTTCTTGTTGATTTTGGGGTATCTTATGGGTCACTTCCTGTTGATTTTGAGTTACATAACAGGAAGTGGCCTGGGAATCACCCAAACGAATAGGCAGTGACTCAAACTCAACAGGAAATAACCTGTAAATGCCCTAAAATGAACAGCAAGTGACCTGAAAATGCTCTAAAAATCAGACAGAATGACTGTGAATGGTCTGGTTTCAAATGAATGAACGTTTCTAGTCTAAATGGATTGGGCGTCGAGCACCGTCAATGCAGCTTTAGAGTTAACTGAGACGCTATTATGGTGGAAGATTTTGGTGGCAACTTGTTGGTTCCTTTTTATTTTTTTTTGACATTGACACCTTTTTAAAATGATATCTCGATTCTTGGCAGGAGCATATCGAGAACTTTTGGGGATACAAAGTATCATGATATATCACCATTTCGATATTTTGTGTTTTGTCACACCCCTACCAATAGGAGCCTTCAGTATCTTGCTCTGGGACACTTCAACATAATAATTGACACTCAAACCCACAATCTTTGGGTTGGAAGCATTGTTTATTCCGTCAACAATGACGATAATAAAAATATTTTATACAAATACAATTTTTTCATGTCGATGATGCCACGAGCTAAACACATGGCTTGGGAACATAGCAGGACAAATGCCAGTTTTCATCTGACGAGACGAAAATGCTACATAGTACCTGTCATTTGTTCATAATGCGTGACATTTTCATATTGTACGTGGAGTACGTCAACTTTGCATTGTAGCAGTATTTGGGTCGTGTCACTCATGTCAGATGCGTCTGTAACCCACATGAGCAAAAGTGCACAATAAAAAAAAAAATTGTATGTAATCGTTTCACAAATTTTGCGAAATATATTAGTTCATATTTGATTTATTTTTATCAAACTAATGATAAATAAATAAAACAATCCCGCCCTCGTATGTTTCAGTAGGTAGCAAGATAGGTTGCAGAACACAATTGAGCGGCAACACAGACAGACAGACAGAGAGAACTGCCTAACAGGCGAGTGAACACATCGCTTGGATGGGAGTATTTTGGCTACTGAAAAGAAGCAGATGGCCGCGTCTTAAGGACGTCAGACGTCAAGACTTGCTTGCAGATGATGGCTGCAGGGGGGGGGGGGGGCAACACCTCAAACTTGATTTCACATTTACGTGCCCATCATCAGACTCTTATACAAAATTTAAGGTAAGTAAAAGCTATCATTTACATTTCCCACCAGCTACGAGAGTTCACTCCAGCATGTTTAGCGTGTCTAGCGATAGTAGTGCTGCAACAATTAATCGATTAACTCGAGTACTCGATTCGAAATAAATATTCGAATTAAATTTTGTTGCTTCGAGTATTCGTTTAATAAAAGTGGCGTTGTAATGGTTTATTTTGAAAGCGTTTGCATTTAGTTTTATTGACTAGGGTTGGTACACTGCCCTGTGGTCTCTTTTCACATGGCTGAATCCAACTGCTCCCTGTTAAGACCAACGTAAGCAAAGTTTTTGTTTGCGCTAATGTTTTTTAATGCATTCATAATTTAGTTTCTAGGTATATTTAGCCGGTTTTTGTGGAATTTGTGTCTGAACCATTTGTTAAGAGCATTGTAAAAAAAAAAAAAAAAAAACATTAGCATTTTATAGCACTTAAGCTAGCAGACTTTTTCTATGTAAGTTAGCCAATTGTTCTTTTGTTGTTAATAGATCCTCATTTAAAAAAAAAATATATATATATATATATATATACATATATATATTAGGCCTGAACGATATTGGAAAAAAAGTATTGTTGCGATTTTTGGGGGTTTGCGATATATTGCGATATTAAAAAAAATTATCTATATATTTTTATATTTTTTTAAAGAGATTTTCACTTGATGACTTGAATAGCTGTTTGGAAAGACTTTGGATGACTCACCATCACCACAGTGTACAGTGATCCTTCGTTTTTCGCGGTTAATGGGGACCAGAACCCACCGCAATAAGTGAAAAACCACGAAGTAGCGCACCCCCCCCCCCTTTTTTTTTTGTGTGTGTTTGTGTTTTTTGTGCTCAATGTATTTATTCAGATTTAGCATTGGAAAAGAGATACATATGAGACATGTTTTTTCATCACTTTTTCCCCAAAAGTGATTTAAAAAATGTATATAAAATGGTTTTTAAGCACTTCATATGTCAAAATTATGATCAGTTTTAAACATAACTGTCCAACCAAATCCTTTTTGAACAAGAATACAGTACTGTAGTAGATAAATGCTTGGCTTTATTAAATGCTTCTGTTTATCTACCTTAGCTGTGACTGTTAGAGTGACATGTAGAAATTTCAAACTCCTCATGATCACTTCTGGCATTTATATGTCTCCAAAGTCTCCACACACACGCACATTCATTCCAGCACGGCTTCCTTGCAGAAACTGTTTAACAAGTTAAACGATGATTGACAGATGCCCGTTTGAAGTCTGCTTCTTTGGCCAGATCAAAGCCAGTTAACTTTAATAGACAAGTGCCGCAGTGACTGAGAGGAACAAAGGGCTGGGAGAGGGAGGCTGGGCGCAGAGTAGAAAGCAAGGTGTATATGGATTAAAAAAAAAACAAAAAACTATCGTAAGTTCTTGCGATGGGACTATCGCGCACGTGCACATCGCGATGGCGATGTTTAAACGATATATCGTTCAGACTTTATATATATATAAATACCGTTTGAGGCTCAGCTCAGGTATTTTAATTTTTCATGTTCCTTATCAGATTACTCAATTATTCGAACTAACAAGTCCATCGATTAATCGACTACTAAAATATTCGATAGCAGCAGCCCTAAGCGATAGTAAAACAAACACTATGACGTCATGTAACTGGCTTGTTAACGAGGCAGATAATGTGGCTAGTTAGCATGCTAAGACGGCTAACCGGGTTCCTCCCTACCATTAGCCAACTTTTCTACAGTCTTCCGCACAAGGGTACTTGCCAACAGTACAGTGTGCGGGATTACCCGCAATATAGGAAGTTCCGACTGGTAGTGGTACCACTGCTGCCGACGCCGACCGAACCAATCGGAACTTCCTATATTGCGGGTAATCCCGCACAATCTGGGAGTGATATCTTGGCAAGAGAGAATATGCAATGTTGCTCTAGCCTTTAAAGGTCTCTGCTGAGTGATCATTACACACTAAAAGTAACTCGTCGTGTTAACATAGCATTTGTGTTAACATTAGCATCAACTTTAGCGTGGCGAGCATTCTCTTAAACGCTCGGACAACTTTTTTTTTTTTTACATACAGTTTGAGGCTTATAGGTGGGTTTAATGGAAAATAATGTTCGGCTTTTCCTGCGGAATGTTATAATCACGAAGTTGTCCTTGCTGTCCTTGCAGACGCTACAATATGTGCTCGTCTGTATATGCTCATTTGAAATTTTTGGAAACCTTTATTTTTGGACAAAAACTTGGGATTTTACCGAAGAAAACATTTTTGAGTAACTGTCGACTACAACTAGATGGACACATTTGTAGAGCTGTCCCGACTAGTCGACATAGTCGACGTCATCGATGATGTAAATCCGTCGACGAGCACAACATCCCGTCGACGTTTAATGAAGGGTTAAAAAAATATATGCGTGGAAAGTTCAGAATGTCGGACGCTTAGTATGCAAGCGGGGAAAGTGGCACAAAGCCAAAAAAGCGCACCAGATTCCAAAACATTGACTTATTTTTAAAGAAACAAAGGAGGGTACACTGTTGTGTCCTGTCTCTTCAATGCCAAGCTTGGCTGCACGTCGGCCGTGAACGATAACAACAGGAGATTGTAAGTCCTTCTAACTAACTAATGACATGTTTTATTGAAGTTGCTAAGCCTGTCGCGATATGCAATGAGTCCATTTATCGCATGGTAAATAAAAATGAGGGCGGTCATTTTCACGGCTACGTTTTATCGCTGCACGGGCGTGCGTGCGTACATTTGTGCGTGCGTGCCTGCTGATGGCATATGATAATTCAGTTCTTTTCTCTCATCAACACGCTGTAGAATTAAAGTTCAGACATACAAAATAAGAAAATACATCTATATTAAACACTATATACGTTAGCATTGCTACACTGAGGTGAATGGGGAAAAAAGATGACCTACTTTAGCCGGCTATAAAACAGGCAGCCTTCTCCAAAACTTTCAGTTAAAAGGTGACACTTCAAACATGAAAAATCGCTGGTTAACAGCATTTGCAAAAGGAAAAAGAACTCTATTAGTGACAACACATGCAATACAAAAAGTGCTTTTTTTGCGGAGTGTAAAGCTTAAATTAGCGGTTTAGCGAACGTACTTCCGGTGACCATTTCAAAATAAAAGCATGTAATGTTCGTCATATAAATAACGATTTCTGGAGTTAATCCCACATACTTCAGATTCTACACTAAGAATACCTTTAAAATGACACCCGTTATGAAAATTCTGATTGGCAATGAATAATTATTATAATACTATTACATATAGTACTACAGTATACTATAATATTAATGCTAGGTATTTTTCTAAGAATTGTTTTGAATCATTTTGGAAAGGTGAAGTCAGTGTTCTGAATCTGTTTATATTCCATTTTTTTGTACAAGTTAATTCTATCAGCATTTAAACTCATTGTTTATCTGTGATTTATTATTGTTATTAATCTGTTTATTTGTACTTTAATCAAGAATTTAAGTGTTCCAAAATGTTTTGGTGAATTGACAAGCGTAAAAAAAAATTTCATTGCTAAATTAGCAACAAAAAAAAAAAAAATTTTTTTTTTTTTTTTTTTTTGTCGACTAATCGTAAAAATAGTCGGCTGACTAATCGGGAGAAAATTAGTCGTTTGGGACAGCCCTACACATTTGTATGAGATTTTTTTGACTAAAACTAGACAAACTCATTTTAAAATGACTAAAATATGACCAAGACTAATAAGTATTTTCGACGAAGACAAAAATTAAAAGGGCTGCCAAAAACAATACTGTCCTTGAGTACATTTTTGGATGACTATGACTTGAGGAATACTTTTTTGAAATAATGCCGCTCTTACTTGAGTCAAGGCTGCCAAAAACAACACTGGAACTTGGAAGTCTACCACTTCCACAAGCTGAGCAATCCCTGCAACCTAAATACATAGCCAACTAATAACTTTAATGTGCATTTACTATTTATTTTATGAGATGAAAAGATGAAACACAAACCCTTCGAACAGGTTTGCTGGGTTGCTAAGCACTGTTGAGTAAACAAATTAGGTCACACCAGTCACAACAAATCTGTTGAATGTAATAGACCTAACCTCAGAGCAACTTTCTCCCACTAAATAAACATAGCCCAGCGGGTGTTGACATTACAGATGCCTCCAGCCCCACCTTAACTTGCACTCTGCTATGTAGCCATTCCCTGTTGTTAGTACCACAGAATCGTGGGATATTTGTGTCCTAGAAAAACAAAGAGGCAATGTCTAATCAGTAATAAAACAGTGTTGGTTGCTTGGGATTCAATCTGCTTAGTCCCTGTTAGTGTATAAATCTGGTTCATACATGCTAAGCCAATGAAAAGAGACATTTGGATGAAGTTCAGAACTAAGTAAAAAGGTTAACACTGCGGAGAGAGAGTAAGCTTTTTGAAGTGGCCTTCAAAGCACCAACAACATAGAAGTGGCCTTCAAAGCACCAACAACAAGAGGTCATATGACCTTTACGGAAAACTACAACAGCCCTAACATGACACCAAGTTTGACTTGGCCAACATGTACAGTGGTCTGTGAAATGCATGGCTGTGCTTAAAAGCATTTGGAACATGATGCGAAAAATGCCAGAGCAGCCCCATTGTCATCTAGTCCAAACTGAACAAGAAACTTCCTTTTTTGGTTGTACGTTCTGTGTCCCTGCATGACAAAGTGCTTCGAGGTTACTCACAGCCTACAGGTTATTAGTAGAGTCATGTGTTTTCTTTTTTTTAAAGTGAAACCAGAAGTGCAAATTATGATGTTAATTGTTGTAACACTAAGCACAAACCATTGTTTGAATGAGAATGCACAAAATCGGCTTATGGTATTATATTTTAATATTTTCATTTTTCAGAGGAAGAACCAAAATGACAGCATTATTTTAAAAAATATATATAACAAAGTTAAAATCCAAATGTGGGGCTGGATGATGACAACCATAATTTCCACACTAAAGAGCGCACCTAACTATCAGGTACATAGCCCAAAATTCTCCCAATCAAAAAAAAAAATCCACACCTGACTTTAACATGCATGCGTCAATCTCTTCAAGCAACACAATGTAACCTTTCAGTTTTGGTCGATTTTAGCGACGCTGGTGGACAAAAGCGGTAGTGTTTTGCCCTAAAGTGCGTACGACAGGAGAAAAAAAGTCTTAATAGCATTATTATGTGAATTATAATCATATTTTAAGACGATTCGACTATATACAACAATTTAGCAAAGCGCAGATGACGAGAAATTAGTCTTTTAATTTGCCGGTTAGCCACGCCTACCATTACAGGGTTCTAGCGTCCCCAACAGGTGGATGACGTCAGCGGGTCGGTTTTACTATTCAGCTCATTGAGGGGGAATCATTCAGAACGAGGAAAACGCGACGAGTGTTCAGTCTCTCTACTCCAATATTTTTTTTAATCGAAGTATTTTCCCCAATAGCTAAATAAATGGCATGGTCATGACAAAAAAACAGTCTTGTGATAATTGCAATATGAAATAATAAAAATGCATTTATTCACGACGACATGGCAAAATTACTCCGTAATGGTCAAAACTGTCGACTTCACCTTTACTGTCGCATCTCCCAACGATATTTTATGCCACCTAAGTCGGGCTGATGTCATTTCCCTTCCCCGGCTTCGAAGAATGTAAACAAACCAAGAGGCGTGACAGCTAGTCGACATGCTAACCCGAACCGAGTGATGTTTCAAAGTCTTCGAAGCGGAAAATTACACATAACTAGCCCGGATCATTTCACATGACGACTGGGTTGTCGAATGTCTTTGTCGATCGGCAACCCGCCCGGCGGCAAACAAGTTAGAGCTCGTTGTTCCCCTGCTGAGGGCAGAGGGCTCGTTTGCGGGGAAGCAGCTGGACAATGACCGCCGACAAACTGGTCGACGTCGGAGGAGCGTGTAGCTGCCAAATGGTTAACACGAATATGACAAAATAATGCTTTACTACACGGCGAAGTCGTAAACAGCCAGAGACTCATAGGAGGGCGGCTGCAGTTGTTATGTGTATGAGGAGAGCTTTTTACATGCCCATCCCTGATCAAACGTAAGTAGTCCTTTATTTAAAGAAAGTTTGTAGTGTTACTTTGTAATTGTTGTATTCGCAGCTATTTTTAACACAAAGTTGCAATTTCTGATCGGTTGACAAAACACCGGGCACATGAAGAGGGCAATAAGTCGAGTATAGTGCTCTCCCGGCGGCCGAGGGGACAAGGAGCATGTCAGCCACAAAATGCAAGCCAACTACATATTAAAATGATCCCAATATTTGACATAATACAAAACACAATGTTTACTCACTTCCTCGTACGTCCCATGGTCCCACGGTAGTAGGACTTGTTTTGGTCAATATCCACCGGTGAATGGGTACCTTTTGAAACCCCAAAAAGGCTCACAAGCCTCTCTGTCGTACAGCAAGATTTTTCTGCAGCCATTTGGCTGGCGTGATGCGAAAAATAAATGAATTAATCCGCGAAATCAGCTGAATCCTTAGTCCTTCTCATACAACAGTACGGCTGTATAGTGAAGAGGACTCCTTCTCCCGTACACGTCACAGCGCCCTCTTCCTCAATGTAAGACCGAAGCCGGAAGTCTGTCATTTTCGTAGTCGGGATTCAAAAATTTAATAAATATATCGATCGCTTCTTCACACATCCAAGTAGTCCATTTCATTCAGGAGCATAAAATACCGCGTATTATGAAATAAACATGCTTTTTCGTGTCACAGGCCCTTTAAGGAAGACTGCGTTTCCCATGAAGAACAGCGCTGCTTTTCTCATGACCAGCGCACACCCGCAGTGTCGTAAAATCATCAGTCAATCAAAAATCAATCTCCCGGTCGCCTGCAGATGGATTAAACAACATTTCTGTTTCCAGTGGCTGTGTGACGGATGAATAGTAATTAGGTAATGAATCCAGTTGTGGCTAAACAATAGCATACAGTATGACGTTAGCAACCTGTGGCTTAGTGTGCCTAACCCCCCACCCCCCACCCCCACCAGAACTTGTCAGTGCTGACGAATTCAGATGGAGGGGGGGGGGGGGGGTGTCAGCGAGTGAGTCGGGCCAATGTTTATTCTGTATATCCTGGTAGCCACTAGGCTAAACGATAGTGGGAAAAAAAGATGACATTGCGACTTTTTGGGCGTTTGCAATATATTTTGCGATATTAAAAAGGTGTGCAAAATTTCCAATTCCTAGATTTGGCCTCCATTATTGCCAACAAAGGGTACATAACAAAGTATTGAGATGAACGTTTGGTATAGACCCAAATACTTATTTTCCACCATGATTTGCCAATAAATTCTTTAAAAATCAAACAATGTGATTTTCTGTTTTTTTTTTCCCACATTCTGTCTCTCATGGTTGAGGTTTACTAATGTTGACAATTGCAGGCCTCTCTAATATTTTCAAGTGGGAGAACTTGCACAATTAGTGGTTGACTAAATACTTATTTGCCCCACTGTATATATCCGTCGTGTCTTATCTTTCCATTCCAACAATAATTTACAGAAAAATATGGCATATTTTATAGATGGTTTGAATTGCGATTAATTACGATTAATTAATTTTTAAGCTGTGATTAAGTCGATTAAAAATTTTAATCGTTTGACAGCCCTAAAAAAAAATAAAAATCACACGTCTTGCGATGGGATTATTGCGAATGCGCACATTGCGATGGTCAGACGAACATTGCGCAGGCCTATTAGCCACCCTTTTTTGTATTCTCCACATATTTTTAGTGTATGTACAACTCTACTGTCTTGTCTTCAAGCTCATGGTTGTTTCAGTCAATTGGTGGTTATTTGTATTATTTTCTTCTGAAAACAAAACGTGTTACAAAGGAGAATAAAACAAAGGAAAAATAAACGTAATTATCGTTTCATGCCATCTTTAATGAGGTCTAGTGATGTGCGCAAACAACTCGCATACAATGCCGATGTCACAATTTGACAGTTCAATGTCCAAAGATACGCACAGCATGTAAGGTACATTTTTCTGAATATGCCAAAGTCCACATCTTAAAAGTTTAAATGGATTCAGAAATGTGATATTCAACAGTGATAGAAAAAGGACCAATCCATCATTAGATAGATTGCTACATGCGATACACTCACTCATCTCTCCTTTGATAATAAATAACGTTTTGTAAACTATTGCTCTCACTTAAAATGTCATTCTTTTTATTGTCAGGTTGTCAATGTGTTTTCTTTTTTAGTGTTTCCTATTTGCTAATTTGCTGCCAACACATGAATTTGCAAACTTGTAGCATTTCCCTCCTTTGTGTATTTTTTTTTTCCAATTGAAAAAAACACAACAAGCTTTGTTTCAAGTTCAAAAGTTAACATGAGACCTTAAAACAGTTTGGAGCAGCATGCAAAAGTCCAAAAACAGAAGATTAAACTTCCAGTCTGCATCTTTCAGGAGTTGCAATAGGTCCACTATTAACGCACTCGATTTATTACAAGTAGGGCTGTAAGATACATTGATCTGGATCCATATACCGATCGGTTAGGCACAATTTAAATGAAATCAATCAATGTCCCTGATAGAGGTGTGCGAAATTTGTGATTCTTAGATCATCCCCAATTCGGCCGTGGAAGATTCGAGAACGATTCACAAACATCCAAATTCCGATTATTGAAATATGCCAAGTAAAGCAGAACTAAAACACAGTCAGCGCAATCTTCGGGATGCAATAAGGAACGGACCGAGAGTAAACATCATGCTCAACTCATGCCGCTAAATAAAAAACAACAATACGTGACTGCGGCCGACAGCCGCTACAAACTACCCCCACATAATGCTGCGACAAATGCCAAATGACAGACTCGGCGGCGTTAGCACATGTATAGAAAACTAGATGCAAAATGAAAGACTCGCCAGCGTTAGTAAACAGCCGCCATCTTAAAGCAGTACACTTCACTGGAAGGCTGTTGTAGCCAACCTTCCGAGCGAAAAAAAAAAAACTTTTTATCTAAAATACTCCTCAATCGGCAAAATCTTCACTTGAATCTATCTTTAAATGATGAAACAGTTTTAAAACTTTCACATGTCGAAAGTAGACAGAAGGGAAATTATGGAATGATGGGAGCAATTGTAACAGCTTTAACGGTTGATTCAGAACATTAAATTGAATGTAGTTTAAAGCTGCTGATACCGAATGGGTACTTGGGTATTTTATTTACTGTTTAGGACTGTTAACTTGATACTGAAAAAGTAGTTTATTTAAGCCTGAGAGGATGTTTGTACATTTTTTGTAACTAATGTAGGAAACATTAAAAGCAACTAATAGCTGGGGGATTCAATAATCGATTCTGAATCGGTGGGTTCTGAATCGTAATCGGAACCGGATCATTAGGTGCCCCAAGATTCCCACCTCTAGTCCCTGATCCGATCATGTGATCAGAAATCGGGTTGATCGTGCCATTTATCAGAGGATTGGAATAGGGTGAAAAGGATCGGGTTTTTAATTTCAAGTAAGTAAATACAGTGCCCTCCATAATGCCCTCAGCATGCGCATCTTTCGTGGCACGCCAGACCCACTTAGAGTGTTTGTTGCCAAAAAGCTCAATCTTGGTCTCACACAAAAATACACATCAAATACTGTGTGTCACAATTATTAGCACCCCTGAGACCTCAATCTTGGTCTCATCTGACCAAAGGTTTGTGGCAACAAACACTAAGTGGGTCTGGCGTGCCACGAAAGATGCGCATGCTGAAAAGCACCTCATACCCACTGTGAAGTATGGGGGTGGGTCAGTGATGCTGTGGGGCTGTTTCGCTTCCAAAGGCCCTGGGAACCTTGTTAGGGTGCATGGCATCATGAATGCTTTGATATACCAGGACATTTTAAATCAAAATCTGTTGCCCTCTTCCCGAAAGCTGAAGATGGGTCGTCACTGGGTCTTTAAAGGGTATGTCATGCCCAGGGAAAATGTTAATATTCCATCATTTATCCATAAACGCATGCCTTTTGTATTCATATCATGCCACTTCGTGTAATTACACACAAGAAAATGAGAGAAATTTGGCTCGATTGTCAAGCTAAAACGACCGGCGCCCGAGATCTGGCAGATTGTGTGCGTGACGTCACGACAAGTGAAGAGAGTGCCACCGGCCACTAGGGGGGCAGCGCCTGTCTGCATCAATATAATTCCTTCTAGTGAGGGGAGAATTAGGGGTGTTTTGAGCTGTTTATGCTGATGCATTGTGTTCGTCCTGCACATATTCCAGGTTCCCTCATGAAGAAACACCCCTCGTTGTCAATAAAAGAGAATTCAGAATTGACAGTGAGGGGTGTTTCTTCAACAAGAAAAAGGCTCAGTGCTTTAATACTGAATGGCGGCGATGATGGCAGACAATTTAGTTTCTAGTTCCAGCGACGAATCCGACGTAGAAGGACGTAACGAATGTTCATCTAATGGTGACGAGGAGAGTTACGAAGCTTTAATTGGTGTTTTAGGTTACCAATTTGAGCCCAAACGAACGCCAATGCAGCGTAATGAAACGGTCATTGAGGGGAGCAATGACACTGATGAAACATCGGCAGCAGATCGTGTGGGAAACACCAATGATTTGTTTTGCATTTCTTTTTGTGAAGCTGATACACCGTGACTGCAAAATAAAGGAATGCATAGAATAATTATCATTTATTGCGCTATCATAGCTTTTCGCTCTGCCAACAGACACAAATATGAATGGGATAGGAGGATTTGTTCTATATATTTTACGAACGATAATTTATATATGTGTCCAGTCCTGTATCCAATGCGTGACATTTTTTTATTATAAAAGAGTACTCACTCTGGCCATTTCGAGCTTGGCTGCTCCCCTCCTTTGCTTAGCCTTAGCCTCCTTTGCCAGTCATCGTCCTCGTTCTTGATATCTCGGGATATTTAAGTGACTGCGCGTGTATGGTCGGCACCGCATCTCCTTTGAGCAGCAATCTTTTAGCAAAACCCGATTTCACTTGTCCATAGTTCGAGAAGCTTTCAGGTGGAAAATGCGCACCATAGAAAACCGTGCCGGAGGCTGTGTCTAGAAAATTAGCCCTCTTTGCACGGACGAACTTTACGCATTGTCTGCGTAGTCCAGCTTTTTTTTTCGCGTTCAGGAACTCATGGATACTATATTCCGATAAATAGCTATTTGTACACCACATAGCACAGCAGTTTTGAACCATTCTAGTGATGTTTTGGTCAAACAAACCCGAACGCTACTCTCTCGTCGGTAAAAAACAATGGCACCTGGCTCCGCCTCGACTTTCATTCACTTGTCGTGACGTCCCCGCCCCATTCGGCTGTTTCCGGAACACTTTCGGAAATGTTCGTCATTTTCGATCTATTTTCGATAATTGCTCATTAATGTGATTGATTTTTTTGTTAACTTTATCAATATTTGTTATCTTGGCACATAATGGTTCTATTGATGTCTCACACCCCCTTTGCCGCTACATACCCTTTAAGCAAGACAATGACCCTAAACATATGGCCAAATCTACACAAAAATGGTTCACCAGACACAAAATCAAGCTCCTCCATCTCAGTCCTCAGACCTTGTTTTGCTGGCAAAAGGTGGTTGTACAATGTATTGACGCCAGGGGTGCTAATAATTGTGACACACATTATTTGATGTCAATTTTTTTTTTTTTTCATGTGGGATTTTTTCCCCACTGAATGAATGCACTTGTATTGAAGGTTGGATTTTTCTCTTTTTTTCCATTAAGGTCCCATAATATTTGAATTAAAAAATATATATATTAGAAGCTAAAAAACACATCTTTTTCAGGGGTGCCAATAATTATGGAGGGCACTGCAAGTACAAGTCAATAAGTATAAAGTTTTGGGATACAAAGTAATGCGATAGATCACCTTTTCGATATATTGTCACACCCTTAATCGAATTATGAAATTGGGGATTTACACCCCTAATTATTGGTATATTATATAATTTTCAAGAGCACTTGTAGTTTAACATTGTTCGCAACGGGGTATTTGGAGTGCTATGTTTTTCTTTATAGAATGTACTTGATCTGAAAGGTTTGACAAGGACTTAAACAGAGCATATTTGTATTGTTTGAGAGTATTCGGTTCATTTGCTATGTAGTTTACAAAGAAAAAACATTTGACTGGTTGATTAGGGTACACTTAAAACTCTCCAAGGCTGCTGTGCTAATGACAAATCCTGGGAATCAGATTAACGACACATCAGTAGCAGGTCATGCATGCCTTGACACCTAGATTACCTCTTGTATATAAACCACAATATCTCTAGTATACAAACTCTCAAGACTGACATAAAATTTGACGTAATGATTTTGGTTGCGTGGACCTGATGTAACTGACTATTGTAAGTTGTAATACATATATTGTTAGCTGGTTGAGTCGGGGACGACGCGTTCATAAACAACACATTTGACGCATAGAGTGAATAACTAGTGGAATAGGCAAGTGACATGAGTACAGGAAATAAAAGCAAGTGAGCTAAATGTCAACAGCAAACGTCAGTGTTGCGGGCTGCTAACTTGCTAACGTCAGCGAGCGAGGAGGTTAGCCACTCAAGCTAACTGAATTCCAAGACATGTAACAAGTCCAACAAGCACCACAGTAGTTATATGCTTGAAAACAAGCGAACGTTCTTCCCCTGGTTCGGTGAGGTGGCAAACGTCTTGTGTTTGCTACTGCCTGCTAAAGATGATCTTTGTCTGTGCTGGAGATAGCGGCACGTCGGCCTAAGCTGAGCAGCTGCCTGGCGCGGACCCGCTCGTCAGCCACGACTCCTACCGAGAAGAGAAGCCTCTACACGGGCCGGCTGAGGGCCATCGGTCGGCGGGTTGGTCGGCGGACACGCACCGTGGACACCCACGGAAGCAAGCGACATCTTGGCATAAGCCTCATTGCAGCCACTGGGCGCGGGCTTCTATTTTCACTACAGCATCCGAGCGGTTCTTGCATTGAATGTTTGCCGAAAGGAGGAAAAATGAAAACACTCCTAAAAACAGCGGCCATTCCGAAGCTGAACAAAAGATTGCGTTTGTATTCTTTACAGTAAAATTATACTACAGCTTTAAGCAGGTTCGAGCAACAGTCTGGACACTGTACGATCTCTGGACTTGGGTGACATTGCAATGCGTGTGCACGAAATGTCAAGTGCAAATCCGATAATAAAGTGTAAGTGTTTTACCTTCAGAGGTGTGCCTCCGCCATCCTCGCTGCTTCCTCCTCTTTTCCAACCAACACTGGTGCTCGGCTCCCCCGCCCCGCCCTCACTGCCAGCAAACTGCGTCATTCCAGACCTGGCCAATCGCGTCGCTCGACACCGGCTGCGCCTCAGCGAAGTGGACATGCGCAGTGCCCCTGCGACCCTCGTGAGGATAAGAGGTTCAGAAGATAGATGAAAGGCTGGATTAATATATGGACTGGGGCTTTTCCATTAATTCAGATGCATCAATTATGAAAAAAACACTGACAAAGAAAACAATTTGGCTTTTATTTCATTGGCAGTGGCGCCACCAGGGGGTGGCCACGGCCCCCCCCCCCCCCCCCCCCCCGATAAATTTGTTGGCAACCACACTGGCCAGAATATCGTATCCCTGTTGGGAAGTACTTTTTATGTTTTGTTCATTCAGTAATAATTATTTTTGTGTCAGGAAATATCCAGTTAAGATATGATTGCCTCTGTACTTGCTTTTATTTGTATCTGCCAGCCCTTGCTTTCCCCCAGTAATTATTTTGTCTTGTTAAATGTACACCTTATGCCTAATATATAATGTAACCGGTGTGTCAGCGCTGCCCCGCGTTCCGCTCCGACCTCTGACCAGGCTGTGACGCGAACCCGCGCGCTGCGAGGCTTCCACTCGGCAGGCAAGGACAGTAACCACTGCGCCAATAAGCTCGGGTCAACAGCGCAGCCGTTAGCGTCCTTACATGAAGGAATCGGCAGGGAGGTTTCCACACTCCACAACAGGCCTGCGTGTACCCGTTACACTGACCCCCCGAAACCTTCGCTGCCGATCCGGGTCACTGCGTCATTGTAACCGGTGTGTCAGTGCTGCCCTGCGTTCCGCTCCCAACTCTGGCAAGGCCGGGACACGAACCTGCGCACCACGACACTTCCACGCTGCAGGCAAGGACGGTAACCACTGCGCCAATAAACTTGAGCCACTGGCGCAGGCGTTAGCGTCCTTACATGAAGGAATCGGCAGGGAGGTTTCCACGCTCCACGCTGCGTGTACCCGTTACATTTACATAACACAATAAAATTTGCCTGGTATACCAGACTCACCGCTGTTCCAGCGATTGAGTCTGGCGACCGTCCGGCGGATCAAGCCACAGCAAACAGACAGCGGAGTGGACCAATCAGCGACGGGCAGACGTGACGTTGTTAAAGCGACATGTAATTAGCGTGAGCGGAGAATGGAGAAGTTTATTCAACATGGCTAGAGCAAGCCATGTTGACTGTTGTCAATGACTTGTTTCGATGTGTTTTTGGTAATTTAAAACTGGTTTTACCGCGGATTGGAACATAGTCTCAGCTCTCCCGTTCGCCATCTGTGTTGTTGTAGAGACGACTTTCGGCGCGCAAGAGTGATGTTACTCGTTAAGAACGCGTCATGCAAATAAACTAATCTGATTGGACGGTTGATTTTGTACCTTGCTCAAGAGGCCGTTAATGGGCTGGATCCCAAACAATTTCTCACAGTGTTTGAAAAATACAGGGAGAATAGTCTGGCTGTGCCAGGCAACAATAAAACAGAATTGTTGTGGAACACAAAATGTTGACTGGACAGTTATGGACTAGGCACATTAAATCATTAGTACGGTAACATCAAATATTACACAATACACCAAAGTAGTATATCAGTAGCCGTGTTCTTAAGTCTTTCTGATAGTTTTTTACCTTTTTACTTCAATAATATAATGAAAACCAGAAATTATGGCTTTTAGTTTTGGTGTGCCACCCCAAGATTTTAAGTGGCCCCATCTGGCCACCCCTATGAAAAATTTCTGGAGGCGCCACTGTTCATTGGTTGCCGTTGACAGCGACAGACAATAAATCAAATGATCAATGCCAAGCACCCAATCCTTATGGCGGAAAACACTCAGGTGACTTGAAGTTCCGCTCTGAGACCCCCCCAATTTGGCCAACTTTCAAAATTGTCTGATATGCATGTGTGATCCATCATTGGAAAGCTTAAAATCTCAATTTTCTGGGGGAAGAAACATTTTGAACAAGAAGGCATTTTTAAAAAAATGTTTTTTAAACAGCAAAACCCTATCTGGAGGTGAGAGCACGCGAGAGCAGAATTATAGACGCCAGGACTTTAACGAGATATTATCGCGTACTTACCTTGTTTCGATCCGAAAACTCCATGTAGCATGTATCACTGAGTGTCAAGACACAGCTGTGAATGGCCACAGCCGGATTTTGGGGGGATTTTATGGGTGAAACATGGTAATATAACAAGGCACACAATGCACAAATTGCAGACATCAAGCAGTTGTCGAGATTTTCTTTTTCATATATTTACCCTTTTAAACGTTTTTTTTTTTTTTCAATTTTTCTTTGTTTGGATCGATTATTTATCATCTAACATATCGGAGAAAATGCAACAGTAACAAAAAAAAAAAACATTTAAGCGATAGTTATGAGGTAGATATCCGTGACTTTTTTTACAGATGCCATTTTTTTCATTGTGCCATAATTTGTTTAAAAGTTTAAAATATGTGAGTGAATAATTTTTTTAATTGTTTTTTTTTTAAACGAAATATGAGACATCAATTAATGATTCTAAGCTAAAAACGACAGACATTTTGAAAAATAAATATAATTAATTGCCTTCGTTTTATGGCTGGGTTTAAACAAAAGCGGTTGCGCGACGTCTGTAAACAGGGTTTTCAGGGTAAAACGTACAAACTAAAAATAGTTCCGGGGCTTAATGCGCCGTGAATCTGCTATGGCAGCATATACACATACTGTTCTATCAAACACAACAGTTCTTTTGGCTTAAAATACAGCAGTTTATTTTAAAGAGGAGTGCAAGAGCAGAAATTGCTTTTTCAGTCTATTACCATGAGTGGCACTGAATGAGTTTATTTGTTCCTATACAACGCCTAAAATTTTTACTCAAGAAGGAGTAGCGTTATTTAAAAAATATTATGACTCAGAAGTAAAAGTACCGTATTTTTCGGACTATAAGCCTTTTCTACCCTGTGGCTTTTATAAGGAAGCGGCTAATTTATGGATTTTTCTTTTTTGACGGGACACAGGCTGATTAATAGGGGGCCTATCTACGTCAAAGCTGACCGAGTGGAAACACAGACAGAGCTTTTTACGTTGAAAATCCTTGTGAATAAATGCTTAAATGCCGGTATTAATTATTTATATATGGACCTAAAACAGTCTCGATTCTTGGCTAAAAGCAAAAAAAAAACAAAACAAAAAAAACAGGCAGTTAGCATTTATTTCACGTAAATATGTCGAATGTGCTGCTAGTCTTTAAACCAGTGTGGCGCCGCCTTATCACCACAAAAAACTTTTTCCGTTGAAAATTCTTGTGAATAAATGCCTAAATCCCATGTATTTTATGCAAATCTTGCGAATTATGATGCCAATGCCATAGTGGTTCATTTCTCCCATTGATTTTTTCACAACGTTTCAAAATTCATGCATGGTACGAAAAATATAATTACCTTGAATCCTCGTATAAGTCACTTCTGAGACAATCCTTCCTGTTTGTATGCGGTAGTTTTCTAACTTTTTCAATCTGAATCCGGCGTTGGATCGCTGCATTGCGACAGACTTTGACCAACTGAAGCGGAGTGTTGGACGGCCCCCTAATTGAAGGCGTGGCGCAGTGTCTGGGGAATGTGTACTGTCAATATCAATATGAAGTCTGTTTTTGGTGAGCAATCTTCATATTTTCATGTGAAAAATAATAAAATTGGATAATTAGACATACAGTATTTTAAAAGAATGTTTTTTCCAAATTTTGCCATGACATAGCGCACAGCCGCTATACTAGCACCGATAAAGCTTGCCGGAAGCTCGTCAGAGTAACTCAAAAACTGAGAATTTTATAGATGTATATGGTTCCATCTGATACTATATGCTGCTACAAAAGAACAATTTTAAATGAATTGTAATCCACTATTAGCCACGAGAAGAGAACGCGATGCCTGCATTGATTAGTGGTTTTCAACTGGCACTCGGAGGACTTTATTGCCACAGTATGCTACAACAAAGGTGCTTTGGAAGGGTTAGCGCTAGCTGTTAACAGTTTTTAAGAGGATTTCATCCACTTCAAGTTTAGAAGGCAAAGTAAATATCTTTACAAATGTAGTGACCTGTTTTTTAAAGTTAGTATTTAAGCATTCAGACAACATGTGTTGTTGGTGTTGTTGATGCGTGTTTATCTGGTTAATCAATATATTTTTGATCAATGATATATCTGCGTCTAACATCTATGTAAATATCCAATGTAACACCTGTTTCTTATAGACAAGTACGACATATTTGGATTTATTTCTAAAATATTGTGAAATTGGCCTTTGCGGCTTATAATCAGGTGCGCTTTATAGTCCAGAAATTACGGTAATCATCTAAAAAATTTACTCAAGTACAAGTAAAAAAGATATTCATTAAAAAGAATACTCAAATAATGACCAACAGCCATTTTTTTAAAACAATGGTATAATTTTTTTCTCAGCACAATGTCATCTAACTATATATAAACTGTTGTTATTATACTTAACTATAACCTATTACATTATGGAGGAACAAAACTACCAAAATTATTGTTAATATACTTAACTATAACCTATGACTTTATGAAGGACCAAAACTACTGACATTAATAATAAATATATACTGTAAATGACTGTAAACTAAAGTGACAAGTAAAACAACTATAAATACAAGCGTGAGTAAGAGAACAAAGATTAAAAATAAATTGGAAATAAAAACAAATAAATCAAAGTAAAAATACAAAATAATAATAAATTCAAAGATATACCATGAAAATTAAAAATACAAAGATAGATAAATTGAATGAAATATCAACCAATAAAGCGATTTGCTCTCGTATATACTTCATTGTTAGCATGTATGGAGGACCAAAGCTGCCAAAATTGAAAATTAAAATACTGAAAAAAACAAATAAATCAAACAAAGGCAAAATAAAAACGACTTTAAATACAAAAATAAGATACAAAAATTAAAAATACACAAATAAATATGGAAAGAAATAACTAATTAAATAAAAGTAAAAATAAAAATGAAAATGTATACAAAAAAAAGAAATTACATTCGAAAGTTAAGAATAAATACACATATAAATGTGGAAATAAAATCAAAAATAAATATATTAATTGAATTGAATGTCAATCAATAAGTAAAATCGCTTTACTCTTATTTTTATTTATTTCATTATCAGCGTGAACATGCAGAAGTTGATGTTATTCAAATAAGGGGCAGTCCTATGTGTGTCTTGTGTTGAAATGTTGGCCTATTGGTTGTTTATATAGATGCTAATGTTACATAGATGCTAACAGCTTGTCCTACGCTAATGTGGACGCTATTTGCTGTGATGGTATTCGCTAACATTAACGGAAAATGCTAATTGCTAACACATTGTCATCTGCAACAGCTGGCATTGGCTATTCAAAGTTATCCGTTATGTACTTTTTCTTCTACTTGGTCGTGAACAGGGACGCACTACCTAGTCGATCAATGCACTTGTAAGTCGATTGACCAAAGGCTAAATAGTTCAACACACTTCCGCCACCCGAGGGGGGAGCAAGCTTGAAAACACCTATGCCCGCGACTAACTAATCGAGCACTGTCCATACCCCAGGACCCAGAGCGGTTCCCCAGCCCGTTCAAGTCACACCCAACAAGCCTTCAGGGTTTAGTTAAGGAAGCGCATGACCGTGACGCCCACAATCACGACCCTTCAGAAGTGCGAAGGAAAGCGCACCGGCCACCACCAGGGTCCAAGCAGGATGCTGGGACAGAGGAAACAAAGACATTGATAGGGGCAGGACAACAACAGCAGGCCGCCACTAGGCACGGAGGGTGGAGCCTGGATGAAGAAGAGGCCCCAGGAGCCACGCCTAAAGAAAATTGGGCCCCACCTGCCACCCTATTATTATGTTTGCCAGTTTTTCGGCTGACAACCATTAACCCAACATCATGAAGAAACTGTGCGGGAAGGCAAGTACAGTGTACGCATCAAAATGGGAGAGCTCGGCCAGAGAGCAGCGGGATAGCAACAGGGCATTGCTTGCGCGCCTCCTGTCCCATTCTGGGACTCCAAGGCCACCCAAAAGAGTATAATGTGGGTGGTGCATTAAAAGAGGTGAGACAGGCAAAAGAGAGGCATCTATCAGATACCCCACTCTGCAAACCCAGCCCACGAAAGTCTCAAGTCCGCCCGGAAGAATGGTGTGTTTGGGCCTTGTTTAGGGTTATTGTCTGTTATGGATTGGGTAGGAGGGTTCAGGCGTTACTGTTCTCAGGGCAACGAGAGTTGAGGATTTTGCCAGCCTCAGCGCCACATGAGTGGTGAGTGTAAACTTCTCAGTTCCTGGTTCCTCTGTTATCAGATGTTCATTGTGGGAGGAAATGGTGCCTTTTCATTGTTCTGGACTGTCCATAGTTGGTTACCAGAAGAGCTAGCCATCCATCCATCATCTTCCGCTTGCTCCGGGGTCGGGTCGCAGGGGCAGGAACTTTAACAGGGAAGCCCAGACTTCCCTCTCCCCAGCCACTTCAACCAGCTCCTCCGGCGGGATCCCAAGGCATT
Organism: Corythoichthys intestinalis; assembly: GCF_030265065.1. NCBI lineage: Eukaryota > Metazoa > Chordata > Actinopteri > Syngnathiformes > Syngnathidae > Corythoichthys > Corythoichthys intestinalis. The sequence continues at coordinate 13,581,099 of NC_080402.1, forward strand.
CCCAGGCCAGCCGAGAGACATAGTCTCTCCAGCATGTCCTGGGTCGTCCCCGGGGCCTCCCGGGACATGCCCGGAACACCTCTCCGAGGAGGAGGCCAGGAGGCATCCGAACAAGATGCCCAAGCCACCTCAGGTGCCTCCTCTCAACACGGAGGAGTAGCGGCTCAACACAGAGTCCCTCCCGGATGACCGAGCTTCTCACCCTATCTCTAAGGGAGAGCCCAGACTCCCTGCGGAGGAAACTCATTTCACCCGCTTGTATCCGGAATCTTGTTCTTTCGGTCATGACCCACAGCTCGTGACCATAGGTGAGGGTAGGAACGTAAACCGACTGATAAATTGAGAGTTTCGCCCTTCGGCTCAGCTCCTTCTTTACCACTACGGACCGGTGCAGCGTCCGCATGACTGCAGACGCTGCACCGATCCGCCTGTCGATCTCCCGCTCCCTCCTACCCTCACTCGTGAACAACACCCCAAGATACTTGAACTCCTCCACTTGGGGCAGGGTCTCATCCCCGACCTGGAGAGGGCACTCCACCCTTTTCCGACTGAGGACCATGGTCTCGGATTTGGAGATGCTGATCTTCATCCCAACCGCTGCACACTTGGCTGCGAACCGCTCCAGTGAGAGTTGGAGGTCATGGCTTGATGAAGCCAACAGCACCACATCATCTGCAAAAAGCAGAGATTCAATGCTGAGGTCACCGAACCGGACCCCCTCAATGCTTAGAAATGGTGACAAAGGGCAGCCTTGGCGGAGTCCAACCCTCACTGCGATCAAATTCGACTTACTGCCGGCAATGCGGACCAAACTGTGACACCAGTCGTACAGGGACCGAAAAGCCCTTACCAAGGGGCTCGGTACCCCGTACTCCCGGAGCACCCCCCACAGGACTCCCCGAGGCACACGGTTGAACGCCTTCTCCAGATCCACAAAACACATGTAGACTGGTTGGGCTAACTTTCATGCATCCTTGAGAACCCTGCCGAGGGTGTAGAGCTGGTCCACTGTTTCATGGCCGGGACGAAAACCACACTGCTTCTCCTGAATCCAACATTCGACTTCCCGACGGACCCTCCTCTCCAGCACCCCTGAATAGACTTTACCGGGGAGGCTGAGGAGTGTGATCCCTCTATAATTGGAACACACCCTCCGGTCCTCCTTCTTAAAAAGGGCGACCACCACCCCGGTCTGCCAATCCAGAGGCAATGTCCCCGATGTCCACACGATGTTGTAGAGGCATGCAGCCATCACAGGCCCACAACATCCAGAGCCTTTAGGAACTCCAGGCGGATCTCATCGACCCCCGGGGCCTTGCCACCGAGGAGCTTTCCGACCGCCGAAGTGACTTCAACCCCAGAGTTCGGAGACCCCACCTCGGAGTCCCCAGACTCTGCTTCCTCAAAGAAGCAGAAGAGCTAATGGTGGGATTTGATTGTCCAGACATGGGATTGTAGATCTCTTGGCCATCACCTGCTTCTCTTGCTCCCTCAGCGTCAATCTCGTTTGGCTTCCGTGGTCAGTAGGCATCTTCTAGGTGTTATCGCCCTTATCTGCCCGTTGTCTTGGCGTTGCAAATTCCAATCACTCCTAATAGCTACAACTAATGATACTTCAAATATATTCTACTTGTTTTCTTAAATAGCATTTAAATCATAGTTTATTTTATATTTATATTGTGTTAGAGTAATACAAACAGTCAAACGGTAAACATGGGAAAGGATACTATTACCTTCAGGACACTAGTTGATTAATTTTGCTCCCCTGAAAAATGGTTGAAGTTCTTAAAAATGAGTCTCAAACGTCAGATTGCAGGACCAAATGACCACAAAATTCTAAGGCCCGAACTACATACCAAAAACACCACTTTTGAAGTAGTCTTATTGATGGTTTATCAATTGTCACCAATGTGAAAATTTCCATGGTGACTGTCAATGACCCCAACAGCGAATCTGGCAATTTTCATTAAAATCCGATATACGGTTTGGGAGCATTCGAAATATATCGGTTTTGGGATTTTGTAGATTTTCTGCACTTTTGACAGGTGCAACATTGGAACTTCTGAGAAGCTATTGATGTGACTCTCAAGGAGTCTGTCAAATTCGATTTAAATCATGTCATTCCTTCTGCAACCCAATTTTTTCAATTATCGATACTTATTGAGGGTACTTAGGTACAAAACTTATCTATGAACACTCACAGATGTTTATGGTACAGATGTAACAATACAGTCACATGACCATACACAAACTTGCAGTCGGACGTCCTACAATCACGCTGGCCTATTCAATCATGTGGCGTTTTCATTTGTTAGCAGTAGACCACGGGAAATCATTTTGATTTCATGGTAGGAAATGTGTTTTCTCTATATGAGGGCACTCATGCTCTTTAGTTGGGTGATGTTTCATTTCTGTAGATATTTCTAGTTGGAATTTGAAGATTTTTTTTTAGTATTTCTTTGGCCTAATATGGTCATGTAATAGGTTATAGTACAATACAACAATAACAATTCATGTAGATGACGTGCTGAGAAAAAAATATAAAATTGTTAAAAAAAAAAAAAAAAACTGCAGTTATAGAGGTGGGTAGCAGTTACTCATTACTCGAGTACAGTGTTGGGAATAACGCCGTTTTTTCAGTAACGGGGTAATCTAACTAATTATTTTTTCCGCCGTTACAACGCCGTTACCGTTACTGACGGTCTAAAGCGGTGCGTTACTTACTCTGAATAAATTGAAGAAACTACCAGCCGTAGCGAGTCTACTTTGCTCTGTTTGTTTGTCATCCAAGACTTGGGGTGCGTTCAGGTTCGAGAATAGCGCACGTGTTTTGTTTTGTGCTTTTTCTTAGCAAAGATATACCACACAGGAGGTGCTGGCACTCTGTTTCTTTAATAGCACATATAACTTCAACATTAACACAAACGTATGGCTCTCGGCAGGCCGTGTCTCTAACTCACTCTCGCATCATGCGAGCGAAACAATATTGGCGCCGTGTGCACTTTAGGGTGCCTCGGATAATTCTGTTTCAGAATATTACAGCACGTACTTTTTATGACTCCAGGCTGTTTGTCCCTGCTCATTCAATTAGACAATACTTTCCAAAGCTTGCTAACGTTTCTGTTTTTGCTACACCTGAATGCTAGCCTCGTTCCCACCCCCCACTGTCAGCCAGCAAGAATGCTGCTTCCATCTTGAGGACGGCAGACGCTTTGAGGGTGATGGGAGAAGTAGGGGTACGAGGCTACCTGAATGCACCACCTGGATAGATGCGATGGAAGTGATGGTGATTGGCTGAGGGTTAGAATCATGTCAAGCCAATCAGAGCCGGTGTTTTCACACACAAACCCTTTGAGACAACCTTGTTGTGATCCAGGGCTATACAAATAAAATTGAATTGAATTAATTGATTAAACTCACTTTATATTGTTTACTGCTGATTGTTATTTTATTATATTGTTTTCCGTTTATTTTTGTTGCACTTCAAGTGTAGGATAAATCTGTTGCTGGTGAAGTGCAATGAATATTACAAGGTTCTATAACACAACTACCTGTCTGTTCTTCTCTATTCAACTGACTCGAATACTGCTCAGAAAATTTCAAATTCTTTGACATACAACAACTTCTTTGTAAAGTAACGGAAATAATTACTTTCCTTGGTAACTAGTTACTTTTACTATAGAGTAATTCAGTTACTCAGTTACATTTTGGAAGAAGTAGTGAGTAACTATAATTACTTTTTTAAAGTAACGTGCCCAACACTGCTCGAGTATTCTTTTCACTGAATACTTTTTATACCTACATACTTAACAATGTAAAACAAAAATAAGTCATCAAAACTATATATGCGACTCTTCTGAGGATAAGCAGTAACTACAAAGGAAATATAGAATAATTGACTTGTTTTTTGTGTGTGTTTTTTTTTGTAATACAGTGATCCTTTGTTTTTCGCGATTAATAGGGCCCGCTTCCCTCGCGAGAACTGAAGATCCACGTAGAGGCGGAGCTTATTTACACCAATTTTGTGTGTGTGTGTGTGTTCAATGTATTTATTCAGATTTAACAGCATTGGAAAGAGATACAGTATACAAGACATGTTTTTCCCCTTTTCCGCCAAAAGTATTATTTAAAAATATGTATGTATATGTATATATATTTATAAATGGTTTTTAACCACTGCAAATGTAATAATTATTATACAGTGGGGAGAACAAGTATTTGATACACTGCCGATTTTGCTGGTTTTCCCACTTGCAAGCCATGTAGAGGTCTGTAATTTGTATCATAAGTTCTCTTCAACTGTGAGGGACGGAATCTTTGCTTTGCAAGTGGAGAAACCAGCAAAATCGGCAGTGTATCAAATACTTGTTCTCCCAACTGTGTACATCAGCTATATATGAAAGAAAACAATGACTTGGACATGTATACATGCATATATCTTAACATAAAAAAAAAAAAAAAAAATCATTTTTTAAATTAATTTTTAATTATAAAAAATCCGCGATCGATTGAGGGCGCAAAGTTTGAAGCGCGAATAGCGAGGGATCATTGTACTTTGTTGAAATGCTGATTAAAACCGGTGGGGGGGGGATCAAATTAACGCAAAATAACACTCTATTGAGTCTCATCGGTTTTTGTAAATCATTAAACAACAAACACGCACATTTAATGCAACCTCTTCCTTCTTACGAAAAACAAGACAAAAGGTCGTCCAGATCTTGTTTGTGTTGTTCTAAATATCGCCTGTCGGTGTCGCAGAACACACAGCGTGAAAAAGAAATGAAGAACGTGACGTCATACGACCTAAGCGTTGTCGTGGTTACCTCGCGATATCGTGTGCGCATGCGCCTCGGTTCACATGACCCAGAATGCACTGCCGGTAGCCATTATGGTAGTCAAGACATCAACAGAATAGGCGCACATTTGATTGTTCAGCATAACAGAAGGAAAGTTTATCACTATGCCTTGCACGTGTGTCATTCTTGGCTGTAAAAGTCGAGGCGAAAGAGGTGGGAAAGGTTTTTTCCGACTTCCGAAAATCATAACAAACCAGGGAATTGACGCCCAGAAGAAAAGCGAACAACGACGGCGACTTTGGCTGGCTGCTATCAATAGAGCAAATCCACCAAAACTCGATCGTTTCAGAATATGCTCTGATCACTTCGTGACAGGTAAAATATTTCCCCATAACAAGATATGATCGCACCGTATTTACGCTCTTCTGCGGTAGTGTTTTCATTTCGTATATTTAACTAGGCTGATTTCAAAATGAAGCAACCAGAATAAGAGTATGTAACAATTTATAGGTCTGCACTTTTTTTGTTGTTGCACAAAATAAACTAGGAAAGCAGTGAAGTTATTTAAACATGTACAGTTTATTATGTAGTGCTGCATTTGATATATTTAAGTTAGTTTACTTACAAAAATATATATACTAAGAAAGACAATGTAATTATTGCATAAATATCTGTAAACTTTCATTAAACACAAGTTTGCAAGTCTGACAGTGTTAAACTGAAACCCAACACTTTAATTTTATTTATTTCATGCTGGAGTAATAAATATAGTTTCTGTTAGATCTTACATCCTGCGCGGATAGGTAAGGTTAAGGACAATGAACTGCATGGGTCATTCCAGTATTGAATGACATTTGGGCTTCAAAATTATACATTAACCTTCACTTTATTTTCTCCTACATATTCATATTGATTTATTTGCAGTTTACAATACAGTACTTGGTATACAAAACATAGTAGCAGGTAAAATAATTTCAATTTTGAAGCAATTTTCTCCTTTGTTTTGTTTTTGTTTTAAGTAAATAAATTCATAAATGCATAACTAGTATTTTCTCTATAGGATAGTTATTTTTCAACTCTGGACTGACACACATATGAATCCCAATTGACAAATCATGAGATTGGTAGAATAGCCAAAAACTTTACTCAAGTAAGAGTAGCGTTACTTCAAAGTAATATATTCAAGTAAAAGTAGTCATCCAAAAAATGTACTCAAGTACTAGCAGAAAAGTATTTTGTAAAAAGAAAACTCAATGAGTAACATTGTAAGTAACCTCTTATGATGTTTGATTTAAAATAAAAAAATGTATTTTTTTTCTCAGCTTAAAGTTATCTATATGAATTATAATTGTTTTACTGTACAATAACCCATGAAAAAAAAATCATAGAATTATGATGAGAGAAAAATGACAAATTAAGCATCAATCGTAAAAAGAGCATGAGGGCCCTCTAGTGGAGAAAATAGTTCCTAGTTTGAATAGTTAATATTTCCTTCATAGTTCTGATTATGAAATTAAAAGGACCATATCTCCGGTTTTCCGTGGTCAATCGGTGCCAAATAGAAACAGAGAGAGGTTAAAATCCACGCTTTCAAGTAGAGATGTCCCGATCGATCGGGTCCGATCAAGTCATTTTCAAAGTATCGGAATCGGCAAAAAAATATCGGCCATGCCTTTTTTTATATATATATTTTCTAATTAAATCGTTTTCTAATTGTATTTAACGTTACAGTCATAATATGTTACACTCATCCAGAGTCTTTAGACTTAAGGTAGGGTTATCAAATTTATCCCAATAACGGCGGTAATTAATTTTAAAAAAAAAAGTATCACGTTAAAATATTTAACGCAAGTAATGCATGCGTTGCACGACCCACTCACGCATTGTCGCGCTCAATCTGTAATGACGCCTTTTTACCAATATAGAGAGATAAAAGGCAGCGTTAAATGAGTAGAGTGAATTTTGGCAGTCTTTGGAGCCTTTTTTTAATTGGCTAAAGCCTTACAATCCCTCTACCTATGATTAGAAATACCATGGGAAGCCATGTGGGGAAGCAAGGTAGCAATTGATCTTTTTCTTAACACATTATGTTATTCCCCTACGCAGAGAAGATATATCAATTGGTAGCACTACGCACAGTCATGGTTCCACTTCCCATCATGCATTTGGGCATGGCTACAGTATCGTTTACTGAAAGCTCAACAAATACACTAGATGGCAATATTTAGTCACAATATACAAAGTCACAAGTTTTTCTATCCACTGTTCCCTCTCACTGAAAGAACGTTAATAATGTAAATGTCATCTTGAGGATTTATTGTCATAATAAATAGTGATGCACGATAATACATTTTTCAACCGATACCGATAACCGATAATTTCCTCCTCATTCCAACCGATAACCGATAATGTCAAGCCGATAATTCTATTAAAAGATTTATGTAAAATTTTAAAGTATACACAAAAGAAAATATTACTGTGCAAAAATATAATTTATTGCTCTTTTTTTCAACATAGAATATGAACAAGTCGTCAATTCCAACATCTAAATAATGATAGATTGTCTGACATTGTGTAATGGTAAACTTTTGGCAACAATTACTTAGAGTAAATACCTAAGTTGCATAAAAATGCCTTTAAAAGTAAGCCATTCCTAACACATATAACATTAATACACTGCAAAATATACCTCCTTAAAACTAGTCAGTTTTAAGTGTAAATCTATTGGAAATAAGGGAAATTATCTGCCAGCGCTTCAAGTGTATTTCGCTCAGATTTCAAGGAAGAAAAATAGCTAGCTGAAAATAATCTTAACAGCCTTATTTTAAGCAATACATTATTATACTTCATCCTAAAAAAAAACTTGGAAGAAGAAAAGATTTTGAATAATATTTGTGGCTACAGAATATTATTGTTATTTCATTACAACAGGAATGTGCATATTTAAATTGGTAAGTGTTAATATGTGCCAATAAGTTTTGATTATCTACTGTGACTGTAATTGAGCAGACAAATAAGTTAAATTAATTTGAAAAGTGATTGCTAATGTTATATGCTTTGTTGCACACTGTGAAAATGACTAACTCAAAAGAGCGAGATGTCACGTACCCATCCTGCAGCGCTTTGTTTACATTTGCGGCACTCACGACATCTGGTTTACAGCAGCTAAACTGATACACGGCAGTACTATTTGGATGGAGTTGGAGCTCGCATCTCCGTGCGTGTTGTTTTGTGCCTGAGTTTTGTTCAGCCGAAAATAAAGGCAGCGTTACAAAGTCATCTGACCGCTCGTCATTTTACATACTGAATGCATTATTGACTGGCTGACTTCGTTTTCTCCATGTTTAAATTATCATGTAACCACTGTGCCGTCATGATAAGCTTGCTTACTGGACATCACTTTTCCAAATGTATGTGGTGAAAATGTGATTGGCATGTTTTTCATGAAGAATGGTGGTCGTATAAACTGCATTATTTTTTTATCCAGGGCTTTGGCTCTCGAGTCATTTCGGTAAAAAAAAAAAAAAAAAAATCGTGTTTCGTCTCGGCGGCGGCTACGTTCGTACCGGATATTCCGCTCGCACCGGCCGGTTCGCCGTGGCGTATTCGGGGCCTGGCTCTGCTCGCACGCCGTGAGGGAACGCTCGAGAAACCGGGGTGTTCGCCGGAGGTCCAGAGGCCGGGGAACCGGGCTCTGCCCGCCCCGCCAACGGCGAGGCGGCGGCCTGCCGGACCGGCCAGACCGGCGGGCTCCGTCGGAAGACGGCTACTTGCCGACTATCGGTCTCCAGTCGTGCCGGTGTTCAGCCTTAGACGCGAGTTTACCACCCGCCTTGGGCTGTTTTCCCAAACAACCCGACTCTGTATCGTCACAAGCCCCGTAGTTTAACTTAGTGTTTACAATAGCTTTAGCATTCCCGCGAGCAGCAGCCTCGTATTCGTTCCAAAAATCTTTGTGATGCAGTTTTAAATGGAAGCTGGGTTAGTGGTTTTGAATGAGGACGCTTTCTTTCGGCCTCGTGGAACTTCTAAGGTACGTTCCGCAGATGGCGAGAGCGTCGTTTTTTTAGTAACAGCCGCCATAATATTCAACTATTTCTTGTCATGTAACTCCGCCTCCTCAACCCCTCCTCCCTCATGGGCTTCAGAGAGGGGAGGGGTTGAGGAGGCGGCGTGCTGAATTCTTCGGTTGTGTACATTTGGAGGCTAAATCAAGTATATAATTATCGGATTGCATTATCGGTTGAATTTTTTTATTATCTGGATTATCTGTGTGACGTCATAATTGCCATTATCGGCAATTATCGGCCATTATTAATAATAAACAAATACAGTACTAATGTACTGTATGTTAAATGTATATATTCCTCCGAATTTTATTCATTTTTTTCTTAATGCATTGCCAAAATGTATACGATCGGGAAAAATTATCGGGAATGATTGGAATTGAATCGGGAGCAAAAAAAAAAAAAAAAATTCGGATCGGGAAATATCGGGATCGGCAGACAATAGGGATTGGATCGGGAGCAAAAAAAAACATGATCGGAACAACCCTACTTTCAAGTAATGTTGATGGCAGCGCTCCATGTCAAATAGTTTATTTTTCTACGGTGCTTTAAAGACGCCACGTGATTGAACAGGCTGGTGTGTTCATAGAACGACAAGCTGGAGTATGATTGGTATAGTGGAGTCATGCGATTATTGTTGCTACGTCTCATTGGTGAAACTGATTAAGCTACTGTTGGCATCGCTGGCAAAAAAAAAAAATGTAGAATAAAGAGGAAAAATGTCATGACTAGTGTGGCCTAAAGTAGCGGAATAAGAGCAGTGTTTCTTCACAAATCTACTCAAGTAAAAAGTATGGCTTCGTAAAACTACTCTTAGAAATACATTTTTTTCAAAAAGTTACTCAAGTAACTAACGGAGTAAATGTAACGCATTACTACCCACCTCTGCAAATCATAAACTCAATGACTCGTACGCTCCTTAAAAGAAATGTTTGGCACGTCTAGTGTATCACGCATTTACAATACGTACCTTTATAATTAGGTAAACCCCATCCTTGGGATGAAACTGATCTGGACTGGGTACCCAACAAAGATTTACACTGCAGTCCACGAAGGAAATCTACACACAAGCGACTACGAAATGGAAAAGAAACAGCGAAAAAGACCGAGGCTGCGATGACTCTACTAGAGCTAAGATCTTCACAACCCACTGTGGATCCTTCAGAAGAGACGTGTGATGCTTCTCCAGTTGCAGAACTGGACAGTCCAGGTGCTGTCACTTCAGAAATGGACAACGCTCAGACTGAAATGTCAAGACTTAAAGAAGAAAATAAGGAGTTAAAAGAACAAAATGACAGTTTAAGGAACGCTTTGCAGAAAATGAAGGCAAGCAGTCCTGAAGATTTTGAGGACAACGACAAAGTTAAATACTACACGGGACTTTCTAGCCTCAATACTTTAATGGCTTTGCTTACCCAAGTTGCCCCAGAGATGTCAGAAAACAACAATTCTTCCTTGAACAAATTTCAAAAGCTCATTATGACATTAATGCGACTTCGTCTTAATATGCCCATCACAGATCTTGCATACAGATTTGACGTATCTAGATCGACGGTGTCCGAGACATTCAGAGAGACACTGAACATTTTATTTTTAGCATTGACACCTTCGATTAGATGGCCATCCCGCCAAGAGTTGCAAGAAAGTATGCCTTTGGTGTTCAGAACAAATTTTCGCAGAAATATAACATGCATCATAGACTGCTTCGAGATATCTATTGACAGACCGTCCAATAAGATGGCAAGAACTCAAGGCTCAAGCTACAAACACCAGAACACTGCCAAATATTTGATTGCCATGACACCACAGGGAACTGTTAGTTTCATATCCCAGGGCTGGGGAGGCAGAGTTAGTGATGAGCATGTGATTGCTAATTGTAAATTTATTGACAACATCATCCATGGAGATGTGATCTTGGCATGCCGAGAGTTTGACATCAGAGAACTTGTTGCACTGACTGGTGCCGAGTTGGTTTATCCTGCATTTAGGAATGGGAAGGAGCAACTTACACCCTCCGAAGTTGAGGAGATTGCAAATTTTATGCTACATGTTGAGAGAGTAATTGGGACTGTGAGACACACGTTTGGCATTCTTGGCGGTACATGTCCAAGTGAGTATTTCATGAGCAACTCCGGAGGTGGCCATTGCTATTTGGACACAATTGTGCATGTGTGCTGTGCATTGACAAACATGTGCCCATCATTTGTTACGTTTGACTGATTTTCATGTGTAAAATGTTCATATTTACATGTGAAGGTATGAAATTAAAGGACTGTGAGAGAACAAGTATTGCTTTATATGGCAGGGGTACAATCAAACAAATACAGGGGATAGACCAAATCATGGAAACACCTTAAAAAAAAAATTAACAAATTTAATATGGTGTAGGTTTGCCTTTTGCAGCCTCAATTCTCAGAAGTGTTGATTTATACCACTTGTGTGTGAATAGTTTCCAAAGGAATTTTAAGCCATTCTTCAGTTAGAATACCCTCTAACTCTTTTAGAGACTATGGTGGTGGAAATCGACGTCTTAATTGAATCTTTAAAACTGACCATAACTGCTCAATCATAGACTTCATAATGTATTGATGGCTCAGATCGGTCATCCACTTCGCCTCACATTCAAGTAAGGGGCCGCCTACATCAAAAGGAGCTATTCACAAACGCACGCAGCGATCTAACGCCCAGATTTCTGTAGAAAAAGTACGAAAGCTGTACCGCATACAAACAGGAAGGATTGTTTCAGGAGTGATTTGTTCGAGGATTCAAGGTAATTATTATATTTTTCATACCATGCATGCATTTTGAAACGTTGTGAAAAAAAAATCAATGGGAGAAATTAGCCGCCACTGCATTGGCATCATAGTTCGCAATATTTACGTAAAATAAATGATAATTGCACTTTTTTTTTTTTTTTTTTACCAAGAATCTAGACTTTTATGTCCATATCTATCAAGAATTCGGGGAGTTAAGCATTTATTCACAAGAATTTTCACTGGAAAAGCTCTGTTTACAACAGGCGGCCACTAGCTACATTAACAAACAGACTACCATTGTACTTCAACATATTTACGTTAAAAAAAAAAAACACTAACTGCACTTTTTTTTCTTTTAGCCAAGAATCAAAACTGTTTTACGTCCATATCTATCACAAATTTGGGGATTTAAGCATTTATTCACAAGAATTTTCACTGGAAAAGCTGTTTACATCAGGCGGCCTAGCTACATTAACTGACTAGCATTGTACTTTGAGATATTTATGTACAATAAACGCTAACTGCACTTTTTCTTCTTCTTGCTTTTAACCAAGAATCGAGACTGTTTTACGTCCATATCTATCAAGAATTCGGGGATTTAAGCATTTCTTCACAAGAATTTTCACTGGAAAAGCTCTGTTTACATCAGGCAGCCTAGCTACATCCACTAACTTACTAGCATTGTACTTCAATATATTTACGTAAATGCTAACTGCACGTTTTTTTTTTGTGTTTTTTTTTTTGCTTTTAACCAAGAATCAAGAGTGTTTTATGCCCATATCTATAAAGAATTCAGGGATATAAGCATTTATTCACAAAAAGTTTCACTGGAAAAGCTCTGTTTACATCAGGCGGCCGAGCTACATTTATTAACTGACTAGCATTGTACTTCGACATATTTACGTAAAATAAACGCTAACTGCACGTTTTTTTGTTTTTTCTTCTTGCTTTTAACCAAGAATCGAGACTGTTTTACGTCCACATCTATAAAGAATTCGGGGAAATGAGCATTTATTCACAAGAATTTTCACTGGAAAAGCTCTGTTTACATCAGGCGGCTGCTAGCTACATTCACTAAAAGACTAGCATTGTACTTGGACATATTCACGTTAAATAAACGCTAACTGCACAGTGTTTTTGTTGTTGCTTTTAACCAAGAATCGAGACTGTTATACGTCCATATCTATAAGGAATATGGAGATTTAAGCATTCACATGAATTTCCAGCGACAAAAGCTTTGTGATTCCACTACGTCAGCTTTGACGGACTTGCCAACAATACAGGCCCCCTATTTATCGGCCCCCCGCCCGTATGGGACAATAATGTTGAGGTCTGGGGATTGTGCCAGCCATACGAGATGCTCAACTTCATTACAATGTTCCTCGTTTTTCTTTACCAATAATGTGCTATTATTATGATGCCAAAATGTTAGGTGTTTCCATTATTTTGTCCAACCCATGTATGGCTTCAGTTTATGTGAGGACAAATTAATATCTTAATTCTTGTTGGGAAAAATTTTTGGACCAATGGAATTTGCCGTATCGACGAGGCTGGTAAAACTTGCCTAGTAAGTATGTGACAAGAATTCAATTTGTAAATAAAGGCTTTTTCTATGTAATCAGCTTTAATGACGATAGTATGGTGACCGCCAACATGGCTGAAAGAATGGGATTGTGGGATAATTGTGTTGCCAGATTGGGCGAGTTCCCGCCCAGTTAGGCTAGTTTCAAAGACTCGGGTCGGGAGAAAAAAATAATTGGGCTGGCTGATCAAATTTGGGCTACTTTTGACAAAATTCGGCAATTTTGGAAGGAAGAGTTTTGATAAGTTTTAACAGTTGAATGTTTATCACTTTGAAGTTTAGCTACATTGCTTTTTTTACAGCAGCATCTTTGCTTTAATTATATCTGGCATTTTAGCGCCTCACTGCGCGTGGAGCTGTGAACTGCATGCCATTTCTGATTTGGAGGTACAATTAACAAACAAAAATGGCATAATATTGAAATGCGTTAGATGCACTGTAATTAAAAACAAGTAATAAAATTCTAAAAATGACAACATTTAAACGTGTTGAATGCACTGTATTAAAAATGTTTTTTAAAAAATATTTTTGTATTAATCATGACTTTTTAAAAAAAATATTTTTAAAATAATTTACCCCACACCCCAAAATGAATCCTTCAATCCACTCATTTAAAATCATTTATATATTTATTAGGGCTGTCAAAATTATCGCATTAACGGGCGGTAATTATTTTTTTAAATTAATCACGTTAAAATATTTGACGCAATTAACACACGTCCCGTTCAGACAGATTTAAATGTCAGTAGAGTGAAATGCCCACTTAATTGTGTTTTGTGGAGTTTTGCCGCCCTCTGCTGGTGCTTGGGTGCGACTGATTTTATAGGCTTCAGCACCCATGAGCATTGTGTAAGTAATTATTGACATCAACAATAGCGAGCTACTAGTTTATTTTTTGATTGAAAATTTTACAATATTTCATTAAAACGAAAACATTAAGAGGGGTTTTAATATAAAATTTCTATAACTTGTACTAACAGTTATCTTTTAAGAACTACAAGTCTTTCTATCCGTGGATCGCTTTAACAGAATGTTAATGTTAATGCCATCTTGTGGATTTATTGTTATAACAAACAAATGCAGTCCTTATGTACCGTATGTTGAATGTATATATCCATCTTGTGTCTTATCTTTCCATTCCAACAATAATTTACAGAAAAATATGGCATATTTTATGGATGGTTTGAGTTGCGATTAATTACGATTAATTAATTTTTAAGCTGTAATTAACTCGATTAAAAATTTTAATCGTTTGACAGCCCTTATATATATATATATATACATACATATACTGGACTGTCTCAGGAAATTAGAATACACAATATTCTAATTTTTTGAGACAGTCCTGTGTATATATACAGGACTGTCTCAGGAAATTAGAATACACAATATTTTAATTTCCTGAGACAGTCAGGAAATTAGAATATTGTGTATTCTAATTTTCTGAGACAGTCCAGTATATATACACATATATACACATATACATATACTTCAAATAGATGTCAAAATGAGGGATGCAAAATAATGTCACGCAGGTTGCAATTGGCACTTCGGCCGCACGTTTGGGACCCCTGAACGATATAATAATCGTTAATTGAAATGAAAATAGGTTTTAATGTTTACTTAGGACAGTGCTTCTCAATTATTTTCTGTTACGCCCCCCCAAGGAAGACGTAAATGTTTCGCGCCCCCCCCCAACTCTGCCGCCACTGTAAATAGTATCATTCGTCTATATTACTATTATAAGTACGCCTCAGCCTAACATTGTGTCCTTTTTTTTCTATTAAAGAAAAAAAGTAACATAGATCAACTTATAATAAAGTATAACTTTTTTAACATTGTGTTGCTTGTAACAGAAAAGACTTAATGCGCATCAATTTGCCTGAAGTTAAAAAAAAAAAAAAAAAAAAAAAGTCACATCCAAACTGTAAAAATACACTCAAGGTACATTTTTGACCATTTGATACTGAAAAATAAAATGTAATAAAATCAGTAAATAATAACAAATTCAAATTGATTAGAAACATTTACTCTTCAGGACAACATGCCAAAAAATTTGACCGAAAAAAAACAAAACTGAATAGAAGGGGGGGAAAAGGTCTCTGGACAGAAGGAAAGTTTTTATTTTCGCTGATTCACCACAGTGCTCACTGGTTTACTGATATAACACTGACAAAGCGGGACGATTGTGACAATTGGCAATATTCGGCACATTTTCGCTGAAAAACAATCAAGCGGTTTATCAATGAGATTGAGGTCTAATGTCTTTAAGTGGCGTCTTAACTGATTTGGCTTCTCCGCTATAATCATTTTTAGACTCAGTAAACAGTGGTCTTTCCTCATTTCCCACTATATTAAAAGTCGAAGGCAAACGGCCCGAAAAAAGCGCATTCTCGGCGGCCGAGGGAGAACCGTAGGTGAGGGCGGTGGTCGTGACGATCCCAAGCCGAAAACGGCACTTCTCGGCCGGACACGTGAGAAAGACAGTGGGTCGCTGCGTGAGTCCAGCTCTGCATGAGTCTCTTCCGTGTGCTCTTGCTTACTTCAAAAATACTGCACGCACTTTGAAAATGAGAGCGCCACTGCCACCCACGGAGTGGATGTGCAAGTACACTTTATTCTAGTACGGCAAAAAAAAAAAAAAAAAAAAAAAAAAAAAAAAGCATGTTCCCCGAGGTCACTCGTACGGAGCCCCCCGGGTGCCAGGATAGAAAAAAATAAAAAACCCAGGTGCCAGGATAGAAAAAATAAAAAATCATAGCTAATCTGTACCCACAGTTTAGTAATCTGTGGGTACAGTTTAGTAATCTGTACCCACAGTTTAGTAAACTGTACCCACAGTTTACTAAACTGTACCCCCAGTTTACTAAACTGTACCCACAGTTTACTAAACTGTGCCCACAGTTTGCTAAACTGTGCCCACAGTTTACTAATCTGTACCCACAGTTTAGCAATGACCCGGAAACAGTAGTCACCAATGTTTGGCGGGGACTCCGAGTCCAAAGGCTCCCAAAGAAAATGTGCTATAGTTACCTTTTAAATCCCCTTTGTTCGCCAAGGGCAAAAGGTGCAGGTGCTTGCTCGGTTGGTCCCTCGGCGTTTGGAGTCCCCGCCAAACATTGGTGATTACAGTTTCCGGCTCATTGCTAAACTGTGGGTACAGATTAGTAAACTGTGGGTACAGTTCAGTAAACTGTGGGTACAGATTGCTAAACTGTGGGTACAGTTTAGTAAACTGTGGGTACAGTTTAGTAATCTGTGGGTACAGATTGCTAAACTGTGGGTACAGATTAGTAAACTGTGGGTACAGATTAGTAAACTGTGGGTACAGATTGCTAAACTGTGGGTACAGATTAGTAAACTGTGGGTACAGATTAGCTATGATTTTTTAAATTTTTTCTACCCTGGCACCCGGGGGGCTCCGTACACTCGCGCCCCCCCTGGCATCGCTCTGCGCCCCCCTAGGGGGGCGCGCCCCACCATTTGAGAAGTACTGACTTAGGAGAACTACAATTCCCATGATGCTTATCGGCGAAACAGCAATGATCCCTTTACAATGTGTCTCCCACTGTTAATTTTTTTTTTATAGTTCTAATATCAAGTTGTATAAGTGAAACATCTTGAAAGGATGGTTGTTGGTGCTGTTAATGTTTTTTTTTTTTTTAATTGAAATGGGTGGGTTTTATGCTGTGATTGGGCTGGAGCCTACGTTTCCCATCTGGCAACCCTGTGTGGGATCTATTTACTATTTTTAGGACAAACGGACGGAGACCTGTATGTTTTATCCGTTGTAAAGGTGAGTAATCGAAAGATTGTAAAATAGCTAAAACGCGTTTCTGTTGTTAACCTCTTACACAAAGTAAGGGGCGTGTTTACAAATGAAGCGGAGTTGAAGATGCAGCTAATCTAGCTACACACAAATGCTAGCTTGAAATCGGCTAGCACACTGCGGTGCTGTTACCTCCCTCGCGTGACTCGTGAGGTGACAGGTGGAAAACGATGACTGCTCTTGATTGCTTTATAACTGGTGGCGTTTATTGCCGCGCACACATACGTCCGCTGCCTCAACGTAGCTAGACACCTCCGCATTCCAGCTCCCTTTTCCCCGCGCATGCGCACACACCCGCTTGACGTCTCCCAGGCAACCCTTGCAACAGTGCCATTGACGACGACAGACGTTCAACGCAGCTCTCCCAGTTCAAATATCAATCGCGGTCATTTGAAGTAAACGATTTAAGAACGGATTTATAGCTATACTGTCAAAGTACTAAGATGTAGTTGAAAGCTAAATTCTGTCTGGAAGTCAAGTTTACATTCGCTCACAGCAATTAAAGCAACACTAGGTAACTTTTCAACCTCTATAAAATATTTCTATAACATTTGTGATATGTTGACTGACAACTAGTTGAATGACACTTATATCTTGAGGGCATCTGTATCGCTGTCACTGGCACTAATTAACTATGAGGAGGGTGGCAGGAACCCTGCCACACACAAAAAAATACAAATGTGCTGACCAGATGTGGATAGTAACGCGTTACATGTCCTCAGTTACATGAACTTGAGTAACTTTTTTTTTTTTTTCCAAAAATGTACTTCTAAGAGTAGTTTTACAAAGCCATACGTTTTACTTGAGTAGATTTGTGAAAAAAAAAACTCTCCTCTTACTCCACTACTTTGGGCTAAACAAGTCATTGCATTTTCCCTCTTTATTCTACATATTAGATTTTAGTTGTTTTTATTTCCTAGCGATGTTATTGCCAAGAGTAACTCTACTAATTTTAGCAATGAGACATCGCAACAATGATCACATCACTCCATTACACCAATCAGACGCAAGCTTGCCCTTCTATGATCACGCAAGCCTGTTCAATCACCCGTCTTTAAAGCACCGTAACAAATGAGGTATTATCGTAAGTAAGTATCAAAATCGCGGATTTAAAACTCTCTCGCAGTTTTTGGCACCGATTGTCCACGGAAAACCTGAGATATCATCATTTTAATTTCATAATAGTAACTATGAAGGAGCTACAGTATTCACTACTCAAACTAGGAACTATTTTCTCCACTAGAGGGCAGGGCACTCATGCTTTTCATCCATTATCTTCAACTTGTTCCGGGGTCGGGTCGCGGGGCAGCAGCTTTAACAGGGAAGCCCAGACTTCCCTCTCACCAGCCACTTCAACCAGCTCCTCCGGCGGGATCCCAAGGCGTTCCCAGGCCAGCCGAGAGACAGTCTCTCCAGCGTGTCCTGGGTCGTCCCCGGGGCCTCCCGCCGGTGGGACATGCCCGGAACACCTCTCCAGGGAGGCGTCCGGGAGGCATCCGAACCAGATGCCCAAGCCACCTCAGCTGGCTCCTCTCTACGCGGAGGAGTAGCGGCTATCTCTAAGGGAGAGCCCGGACACCCTGCGGAGGAAACTCATTTCGGCCGCTTGTATCCGGGATCTTGTTCTTTCGGTCACGACTCAAAGCTCGTGACCATAGGTGAGGGTAGGAACGTAGATCGACTGGTAAATCGAGAGCTTTGCCTTTCGGCTCAGCTCCTTCTTCACCGCTACGGACCGGTGCAGAGCTCGCATTACTGCAGACGCCGCACCGATTCGCCTGTCGATCTCCCGCTCCCTCCTACCGTCACTCGTGAACAAGACCCCAAGATACTTGAACTCCTCCACTTGGGGTAGGATCTCATCCCCGACCCGGAGAGGGCACTCCACCCTTTTCCGACTGAGGACCATGGTCTCTGATTTGGAGGTGCTGATCTTCATCCTAACAGCTTCACACTCAGCTGCGAACCGCTCCAGTGAGAGTTGGAGGTCACGGCTTGATGAAGCCAACAGCACTAAATCATCTGCAAAAAGCAGAGATTCAATGCTGAGGTCACCAAACCGGACCCCCTCAACGCTTCGGCTGCGCCTAGAAATTCTGTCCATAAAAATTATGAACAAAATCGGTGACAAAGGGCAGCCTTGGCGGAGTCCAACCCTCACTGGGAACGAATTCGACTTACTGCCGGCAATGCGGACCAAACTCTGACACCGGTCGTACAGGGACTGAACAGCCCTTACCAAGGGGCTCGGTACCCCGTACTCCCGGAGCACCCCCCACAGGACTCCCCGAGGCACACGGTCGAACGCCTTCTCCAGATCCACAAAACACATTTAGACTGATCGGGCGAACTCCCATGCACCCTTGAGGAACCTGCCGAGGGTGTAGACCTGGTCCACTGTTCCACGGCAGGGACGAAAACCACACTGCTCCTCCTGAATCCGAGATTCGACTTCTCGGCGGACTCTCCTCTCCAGCACCCCTGAATAGACTTTACCAGGGAGGCTGAGGAGTGTGATCCCTCTATAATTGGAACACACCCTCCGGTCCCCCTTCATAAGAAGGGGGACCACCACCCCGGTCTGCCAATCCAGAGGCACTGTCCCCGATGTCCACGCGATGTTGTAGAGACGTGTCAGCCACGACACCCCTACAACATCCAGAGCCTTCAGGAACTCCGGGCGGATCTCATCTACCCCCGGAGCCTTGCCACCGAGGAGCTTTCCAACCGCCTCAGTGACTTCAACCCCAGAGATCGAAGAGCCCACCACGGAGTCCCCAGACTCTGCTTCCTCAAAGGAAGGAGTGTCGGTGGAATTGAGGAGGGCCTCAAAGTATTCTCCCCACCGGCTCACGACGTCCCGAGTCGAGGTCAGCAGTACACCATCTTCACTATACACAGTGTTAATGGTGCACTGCTTTCCCCTCCTCAGGCGCCGGATGGTGGACCAGAATTTCCTCGAAGCCGTCCGGAAGTCGTTTTCCATGGCCTCGCCGAACTCCTCCCATGTCCGGGTTTTTGCCTCGGCGACCGCCAAAGCCGCAGTCCGCTTGGCCAGCCGGTACCTGTCAGCTGCCTCCGGAGTCCCACAGGCCAAAAAGGCCCGATAGGCCTCCTTCCTCAGCTTGACGGCATCCCTTACCGCTGGTGTCCACCAGCGGATTCGGGGATTGCCGCCACGACAGGCACCAACCACCTTACGGCCACAGCTCTGATCGGCCGCCTCAACAATGGAGGTGCGAAACATGGCCCACTCGGACTCCATGTCCCCCACCTCCCCCGGGACAAGGGAGAAGTTCTGCCGGAGGTGGATGTTGAAACTCTTTCTGACAGGGGATTCTGCCAGACGTTCCCAGCAGACCCTCACAATACGTTTGGGCCTGCCAGGTCTTGCCAGCATCTTCCCCCGCCATCGGAGCCAAGACACCACCAGGTGGTGATCAGTTGACAGCTCCGCCCCTCTCTTCACCCGAGTGTCCAAAACATGCGGCCGCAAGTCCGATGACACGATTACGAAGTCGATCATCGAACTGCGGCCTAGGGTGTCCTGGTGCCAAGTGCACATATGGACAAACGTTTTTTTTTTTCTAATGATTTTTTTTTTTTAATTCTTTGGTTTAATGTAATTATGTATTGGGTTATTGTACAGTATCATTATGACAACAGTTCATATAGATACGTTTGTGCTGAAAGAAAAAAAAATACAATTGTTTAAAAAAAAAATCAGCAGTAACTCAAAATGTTACTCATTACTTTACACATTTTTTGGATGACTACTTTTACTTTTGTTGGGTCTAATCTTACTACTGTACTAAGAAAATAATAAAAGACCTGAGGGAGGACGGAGAGAGGAACAGAAAGGAGACAGAGATAAGGTTTTACTCTGTCAGGAGAAAAAGGTTGATGGGAGCTCGTGGCTCCCAGCAAGCTTCTCTGACTTTCATCCTGAGGAGTGCAGCTTTTATTGAGGGCTTGTTGATGAGCAAAATACAGTTACAACACTTGTTGTCCAACGTGGCAGGTTCGGTCGGGCAAATTCCTTATTCTAGTCAGTGATTGAACAGTCACACTTCCCGATTAAACCTTCCTGATTGAATTACCTGAGCAGGCAAGATAACATTGTTTTAAACACACATTTGTACTCATAGTACTGTAGCTTGGTGGAAAGGTACTGAGACGTTGTGTGATGAATCAATATATGTGTGTGCTTCTATCAATCAGCAGAATGTGAACAATGACCTGTAAGCACATGACGATGGCTAAAACTGTATTCTTCATAATAGCTTGGGAGTGCGCGTATAATAGCTGTGGAAGAGCAAACTGGCATAATACTGTATATTTGGCACCCAAAAACAAGCTTATCTTACATTTCCCCCCTGTTGTGGGTTTAAAACAAAGTGCTTCAATCGGCACTTGGCGTTAACATCTAACCATTACTTTTCTCAAGACGGGTTTGCAGTAACAATTGTCAACAGTACACCACAACATTGGAGTTGAGAAACCAGATAAGGGCGAAAACCTTCTAGGCCAAAATTCCCCTATTCCCTCCCCGCTTGCGGGGACGAGAGCCTCATTGCCTGGCATCTCTGGAAAAAATATGGACAACATACACTTTAATATGGTAGATAAATGCGACAGTTAAATGTTTGTAAATTCAGGAACTCTTCTGACATATGTAGAGTGCCAAGGTGTCTTCGATGAGTGCACGGTAGATCTGCTTTAGACAAGAGTGTCCTTGTTGTCACTGTCCGTGTCAGACTCATCCTTGACCACTGCGGGTGTGGTGATGAGAACCTTGTTGGGGCCTTCCCAACGTGGGCTGGACCAATTCTTTTGATTTTTATGAAGACTTGGTCCCCTGGAGAGACAGGCTTGGCTCTGGTCTTTCACAGGAGTGGACAGCCTGCCAGCAGAGCGGAAAACCCTTCCGCCGGCGGAAAACACTTCCACCGCTCTTGATGACTTTAGGTGAGGTCGGGACATTAGGAATCAGGGCCTGGTGGACTGGCGTCGCTAGGTCCTTCTGGCAACCGGAAAAGCTTGCACTGGGATTAATGAATTCTTCCAGCGCATCCATAGACTTTCACTGCAGTCGGGCTGACGCCAACCATCTCTTTAAGGACCGTCCCAGCGTTCACTGTCCAACCTGGCACACTGCAACACTTTCAGGAACACCAAGTCTCCGACCCGCACCTTGAGAGTCTGTGGATCGGAACATTCTGGCAGATCATTGTTGTCTCGAACTTGTCTTAGATCAAACTGTTTCGTTATGTGAGCTGGAATGCTGCCAGAACCTTTAACAGGTCCTGGAGTTAAATCTGGAAGTCTAAAAGGTGGCAAAGTCTTTCCTTCTGCATCAGTCTGTTACTAATTTGTCCTTCCCAATAGTCCGGCAGACTGGGGTCTGTACATGCAATAACTGTTTTTTCGTCCTCACGTGCGTTACGTAAAATCTTAACTAATCTAGAAAATACATCTATTATCACCAGGCAATATCTTTTCCCCAATGCTCTATTTAACTCAATGTAATCCATGTGCAATGTTTTAAATAGTTCAGATGGTTCTAGGAACCTCCCTCTTATTCATCTCTCTTAACCTTGTTTATGCAAAGTAAACACTGGTTGAAAAAAATTTTTCCAGTATGAATTAAAAAAAAAATCTCAAGTATGAATTGAATTAAAAAAAAAATTTCAAGTATGAATTAAATTACAGCCATTGGGCCACAATTGTCATAGTGTCTATTAACCAATTATTAACCAACTCAGTCCTCTCCCCTGTAGACACTTGACAATCATGTGGCTCAATTCAGCTACCCATAAGATCAATAATTTAGGTAGAAACCTTTCATCGCCCATTTTTGTTTTTCTGTTTGCGATGCTATGTTTTTATAGCCTTTAAGTTTTTTATCTATTAGTTGTTGCGGTTCAGTTTCAGCCAATAGGTGTATTTTAGCTTTATTGCGTTGAATTACAACCGCTATCTTGGCTGCTTCATCTGCTAGCCTGTTCTGGATTGACACGTTATCAAGGCCATCAATATGTGCTTCACATGTACAAATGGTTAACGCTTTTGGTAGTTTGGATGTGCTAAGACTGAGGAGCCTGCCAAGTCTGTTTACAGTTTCCTGAAAGGTACTTCGGCTTCAGGTGTCCAATTCAATTGATCATTCATTGACATTGGCTTGAGGTCAAAATCTAACAGCCAGGCTCGGCAGTGATTGCACAATCCTAAAAATAACATCATTTGTTTTTTCGCGCTACTGCAGAATTCTCAGTTAACCTAATTTATCAGCACGATCTAAACAATTGACTCATTATTCAAAACAGGAAACCAAATTAGCTTTTATAAACTCTACATTAAATCATATCTTCAAAACAAACCAAATGTTATGTCAATAAAAATGTGAAATAAAGATACTTAGGATAAACGTGATATATTCAAAGTCTAAAATCAAGGATTAAGCTTATCTTGGGAGAATGGTAATCATGTATCGTAAATTCAAGAATAACGAATAACCCATTTCTAAAACCCCATGCTATTACTGTTACCGTTACTATTACTGTATCAAAAACAGTTTACGTTCCGCAATCAATCCAAAGTTAGAGTTACAATTCTCCCAGTATAATAATTTACACTTGGCAAATGCCAATATTTGCTTATGAACAATTTTTGTCAGTTCCCATTTTAATCAGTAAATTGAATTTTGCAGTGGCATTAATATATCGCGCAATGTTCCACTCAAGATTACAAAACTGGAATTTGTCTTTGTTTTGGAATTTCTTTAGAGCTGACAAAAATGTCTTTTCACCTTCTTTGGGTCACTGTTGAAGATCCATCAACATGTAATCCAAAAATTACAATTCCACTACGCAATTATAATCTATTCAATTAATTGTTTTTAGTCAAATGCAGTATCTCAATAGGCCTAGGGTATCTTTTGGGTAAATTTAGAAATCAATTTAAATTTCTATTTCAAATTGGAATTTTCCATAATACGGTGTGTTGTCCACATAAGTCAAAATCTGACTTCTTTACCCAGGCAAAGTTTTTCATTTGAATGGGAGGGTATTGTGGGACAGATATACTCTTTTAAGCAATCTTTTTTATTCCACTATGACTTCTCGTCTATTCTTTAACACCTAAGTAAACACTACCTCTTATAGCATTCAATTCGAATTTTAATTCCAATCATTTTCAACTGACATCCATATAATTTATAATGGAGGATAATGCAGCAGTCCAGAGGAGAACAAAGAATGTTTTTTCGTGCACTAAAAAACATCCATTCGTATGTCACTCCAGGTTGGTAGAATTATCTGCTTTCCGTGTGAATTTTTAGAACGTTTTTTAATCCCAACTTTTGATTTGTTATTATTTATACACTCCCTGTAACAACTTATTTCCCTAGTTTAGACTACTTCTGTCATTCTTAAAAAGCGGCAAGTTTAAAATTGCTCTAACGTCTGCTAAAACTTTTTTTCATCAGCTATTAATATTTATTCATTTTGTGACATATACCAAACCGCTGCTCCTTCCTCAACAGGAGTTTATTAACCAACATTTGGACCGCTCTTTATCTATAAGACTTGCATTGATATCTATTATCATTCCCAAGAATTAATGGGAAGTCTTTTGACAGTTCTTACTGCATTTTGCCATGTTGTTCAAAATCTAATTTAGTCAATCTATTTATTATGTCATTATGTGTGATTCCTTTTCTCTTTAAATCTGCCAATAATGAGTACATTTCTCTATTTCTGAATCACCTTCTTCATTGTAAACTTTTATAACGTAATACTCTTTTAAATCTAGCCGAATAATTTTCTCCATCTTACTTTGAATGTTAAGAACTAGTTCAAAGATTAATACGTCAGATTACTCTACTTACTTGGAGTAAATATTATTATTTGTTTCTTATTAGCTCGATACATCTAAAAGTTGGTCATTTTTCACCTGAATTCAGAATAATTTACTTTCAAATAATATTTTGAACAATATCTATTCTTGAATGAAGAACATTTCTAACAATCTAATTTTCTTTTTATCAAATATACTAGCTCTTTGCTTAAAATAAATCTGTTAAGTTTGTTTTCAAATAGCTCTATCAACAGTTGATCTTTTCCTTTTTCAAAACATTAACTATTTTCTTTCTCTTTTAGCCATTCTCTTATTTTCTTTTAAGAGTGTTCTATAAATTTCAATTTAGCTCAACAATCTATTTTTATCGCTATTGAGATTCCATTTTAAAATTCATATCCTAAATAGTACAAGGGAAAGGCTGGAATATTCCCAGCTGCAATTACAACCTTCCCTTATAATTAATTTGGGCAAAAACCCAGCGGATGCCGTCGAGGACCCCATGTTGCAAATAGGGGCCACCGAAGGGCCGCACTCCACATGTTGAAAAACTTCTAGGTTTTTCCCCGATTTTTTCACAATAAACGGTCAGCTATTCACAAACAATTCCCTCGTTTATCGACGCTCCTCTCACACACCCAAAACCTTCTCAACCCTACTTTCTTAATTCCTTTTTGTCACTCCGAACGTCCACCAAACAACTAAACACATTCGCCACCCATCTTTACTTAGACTTACGGTTACCTTCCTCAATACAGCTTACTCAAACTTTCAACAGCACAATTCACCAATTATCACTATGGACATGAAAAATCATGAAAGAAAGCAGCCTCATAATCAGTCACATGACAACAACCATAGTTATCCACAATGACTTATCATACCAGACAGTACAATTTCAAATACAAATCAAAGTCACCGTACATTCTACTAGTGGCTCACCCCAGACAAAAAAATAAACAAACAATTTGAGCTCAAAGACAAACTGTCAACACAGATACACAGAAATTCCTATTTTCGACCGAATTCCCCTTTCGTTTTTCTCTTTGTCTGTTGCTTCTTCATCAACAATTCTTTCTTCAGTTTGGCCATATTTTCTTCATTTTTCAATGTGGGGTCGAATGCATGTTTTTTTTACCCATTTTCCTAAGTAACAACAACTTTTCTGGCTTCATTTGTTGCATGAATTTAACATCAGGATGTTCTTTTATCATTTTTTCTTTTGGTTTTTATCAGTTTTCAAACGTAACGCTTTTACGTTTTATTTACGTCGCCTATGTAGTCTCTTAGTTGTTTTGTGTTCAGTTTTGGTCGCCTATGTTTTATTGCCGTGCACGGACTTTTCACTTTTGCTTTTTATCACGCTATTATGTTTGCTTTACCTCGTCTCTGACTCCGGGTTCGGACGTTTTTATAACTTTTTATGGCTCGGTACTTCGGCCCGCTTTCCGCAATATTTTGTCTTTACTTCGCAAAATATCGCCTGTGTGTTAGTCCTCAGTACTTCGAGGATTACTGTTTACGTAACGTTTTTAGACCCTTTAAACGCACGCAATTCGTCACACAATAGTTCAGTACTTCGAACTAGGATGGTTTAAATTTCAACGGTTTACTTAACGGATGTTCCGTACTTCGAACTATTATGAGTCAGTACTTCGACTTCACAATTCAATCCGCCCCGTATTTAAACCCGAAAGCGTCAACAACTTAATTAAACTTTATCCCACCTCACTCCGTCCTGCCCTGGTTCGTCTGGGACCTGTCACCGGCAATCCGGGTCGTCGCAGGAACAAAGGCGCAGCCGTCCGTTCATGTGAAAAAGGTCGTAAATATCCCGGCGGCGTCCGTTGGCCCCGCGGCGGTCCGGATGAACGCGGATTTTTAGGTCCCGAGTTTTCGGCACCAAGAAATGTTGGGTCTAATCTTACTACTGTACTAAGAAAATAATAAAAGACCTGAGGGAGGACGGAGAGAGGAACAGAAAGGAGACAGAGATAAGGTTTTACTCTGTCAGGAGAAAAAGGTTGATGGGAGCTCGTGGCTCCCAGCAAGCTTCTCTGACTTTCATCCTGAGGAGTGCAGCTTTTATTGAGGGCTTGTTGATGAGCAAAATACAGTTACAACACTTGTTGTCCAACGTGGCAGGTTCGGTCGGGCAAATTCCTTATTCTAGTCAGTGATTGAACAGTCACACTTCCCGATTAAACCTTCCTGATTGAATTACCTGAGCAGGCAAGATAACATTGTTTTAAACACACATTTGTACTCATAGTACTGTAGCTTGGTGGAAAGGTACTGAGACGTTGTGTGATGAATCAATATATGTGTGTGCTTCTATCAATCAGCAGAATGTGAACAATGACCTGTAAGCACATGACGATGGCTAAAACTGTATTCTTCATAATAGCTTGGGAGTGCGCGTATAATAGCTGTGGAAGAGCAAACTGGCATAATACTGTATATTTGGCACCCAAAAACAAGCTTATCTTACAACTTTAATATTATTTTGAAGGTACACTACTCTGCCTTCCTCTGGTGCTGACTGCTTTATGACATACGTCACTTCCCCCTTTCCCAATTCATCATAAAGACCGTTGCGAATGCTTTCGTGCAAATTTTGCAAAGATGGCAGAGCAAATTAAAAAGACAAAAAGTTTTGTCTCAGGACGGGGGAAAAAAATGGATGCTACCAGGATACTCAAGAATAAACACGGACCCGGCTTTCACTAGCTGGCGTAACACCCCCCACCGTCCCCTACAGCCCTGATGAGTTCGAGTGGCGGTGTTAGCCACACGGTTGCTAACCATCATATGCTATTGTTTAGCCACATCTGGATTCATTACCTTATTATTATTCATCCTTCACCTTGCAGTTGGAAACAGAATTGTTGTTTAATCCATCTGCAGACGACTCGGAGAGTGATTTTTGATTGATT
This sequence comes from Corythoichthys intestinalis, assembly GCF_030265065.1. Classification (NCBI taxonomy): domain Eukaryota; kingdom Metazoa; phylum Chordata; class Actinopteri; order Syngnathiformes; family Syngnathidae; genus Corythoichthys; species Corythoichthys intestinalis. The sequence continues at coordinate 13,608,922 of NC_080402.1, forward strand.
GATGATTTTACGACACTATGCGGGTGTGCGCTGGTCCTTATGGGAAACGCAGTCTTCCATAAGGCAAAACATTTTGTCCAACGGCGTGGCTAAAATCGATCAAAACAGAAAATTTACCTAGTGTTGCTTTAACTATAAATGCAAAATTTAGCTAAAAATGCCCCTATAAAATGTTCCAATTAACATTATTATGGCTGTATATCATTGCAATGAGTTATACAAAGACAGGGCAGTAGCTGTTTATGATTTTGTTGATTTAAACACGAACTGTATTAAAAGTATACCCCCCTCCCCAATCTATAGATCGCCGGACGACACAATGCCAGAGGTCAAGGCAGTGCTCAGAGAAGTTCTCCCAAAACAAGGTTTTGTATCTCTGAAATTAAGCAAGATTTCCAAAAATATGCATTTGATCCACAACAATATGACTGATGAAATTACCGTATTGGCCAGAATATAAGACGGATATTTTTTTGCATTGAAATAAGACTGAAAAAGTGGGGGTTGTCTTATATTCGGGGTCTAGACATTATACCCATTCACGACGCTAGATGGCGCCAGATATCACTGAAGCGAATGCTGAACTTAACTTCACAGGCCAAAGCGACCCTTTATGGTTAATGCAGTTATTGCAATTTAGTGTTTTTATCACAGTAGATTGGGTTATTTACATTTCAAAAACCAGAAGCCATTCATTTACGAATGTGATTGCATTTTAGTTTACATATTTAAATGTTGATATTAAGATTTGAATGAGGCAAAGTGACATGCTTTTTCTCTCAAATGTATTGTTATAATCATTTGTTTCAGATGTACTGTAATTATTTTCCGTATAAAAATTAATTTGGTGTTCGAAAAGTCTTTTCAAACGTGAGTCTTGAAAAAGAGGGGGTCGTCTTATAATCAGGGTGGTCTTATATTCGGGCCAATACGGTATTATTATGTGTAAAAATGCAATGCAATTCGGATCTAAGTGAATTTAGTTTCATTTTTTGAAATAGAAAACGTACTTGTGAAGCTGTTGTGGATAACCTGTTAAGAGGCAAAACTCAATGTGGTGCTGTATTTTTATGACACAAATACAGTATTGAATTACTTAGCTCATAGAAAGTATGAATTTGTTCCTGATATTGCTGGCTGATTATGTCACAGGGCAGCTTTCCATGGAAGACGTCCCTACCATGGTTCTCTGCAAGCCAAAACTGCTCCCACTCAAATCGGTCACACTTGAGAAGCTGGAGAAGATGCACATGGAGGCTCAAGAGGCTGTTAAACAACAAGAACTAGCCATGAAAAAGCAGTCGCAGTAGAGAGTTAGTTATGAACAATCCAGCAGTGAGATGCATTGATAATACTTTGCAAACCTTGGATGGACTGATCAGTATTTATATTTATTGGTTTTAGTGTTATAGGCAGAGCTTTTATGTTGAAATTATTCATAATGCCTCAATAAAAAAAGTCGTTCTTCATAGTTCTTTTAATGAACAAACAGGGAGAAACACAGTAAATCACACATTGATATAAAAATAAACACTCTAATGCCAGAACCTGACCTTCAATAAAAGAAATGAGTCACACGGCATAGAAAGAGCAGCTAGTAACGGGGGGCTGTATGGCATAGAACAAAACACCTCCCCTTTTCTTCTTTACACCTTTATAAAGCTTTTGACACAAAGCAGTCATGTGTACAAACGGTTGCTTCCTTAAAACACAAAAGGTGTGGCAGTGAACTCTGTCAATACTTAACATCATAACATGGAATGACTGACACAGAGTTGTGGCACTTTCAAGGTTAGCTTGTTACTATTTATGTTGAAACAAGGGAACGAAGTACTTAAAGAGCGTCAGTCTCAAAAGTGCGTTTGTAACCTAGCATAGGAAAATGACTTGGAAGTCACGCAGAGAAATGAGATGTGAGCCGAAAATGTCCTTTTTAAATGTTCCATAAACACCATGAAGTGTTCAGAAATTGCCTTTTGTAAAAGCTACTCCAAGATGTCAGAAATTATCTAAAAAACAATCATTCCCTTTTGCAAAGGCAGGAAAGATGTAAATATTTCCAGTGATAAAATTAGCCTTTTGCTAGCAGCCTAACATGCTAGTTGCGGATCACCCAACATAAGTCGCATTTTCTCGGAAATGCAACGTCGTAGCTAAATGGTTGCTATGTCAAAGGAAAGCTTTATAATACGCCAAAACAGTTTTGAAAAATGGGTTAACATGACCCATTTTGCTGTGATAGGTCACATTTTTTTACCTTTAAATCGAAAAATATCCAAGTTAAAAAAAAAAAAAAGTCATGAAAATTTCAAAGCGTGTCTCTCCTTAGCTTTCAGTTTTGATGACACCCCCGTCTCCCTCGCTGACAAATCTCTTGCGGCCCCTGACGAGTGAAAGAAAGATATTTATAAGTTTTGTACACAAATATAAACCAGATTCCAAAATTGTTGGGACAATGTACAAATTGTAAATAAAAACTGAACGCAAAGATGGCGTTACACTTGTATAGCATGAGGGGGGAGCATCGAAACCACAACCTCTGGGGTTGGGGAACGATTACACTACCACTGAGCCACATCATCCCCCAGATGTGGAAGTGCCAAATATCATGATCTTATTCAGTAGAGAGTATAGATCAGTGGTTCTTAACCTGGGTTTGAGCCAGGTGAGTAAGCCTTGGGTTCGGTGAAGGTTAAGAAAGAGCCCTATTTTGTACGCTGACTAAATCTAGGCAAAGTGGCGTTTTCAACTGGTTTGCCCTCAATTTACAGGCTTTATTCAATGAGAGGAGACATCGGTTTGCCCAGTGGAAGGTTGACTGGCATTTGGTTTGTACATGTACATGAGTAATTGAGAAAAAATTACTTCTAAGAGTAGTTTTTCTAGGTTATTAAAAAACACTACTCATACTCTGCTACTTTGGGCTACACAATAGTCATTACATTTTTCCTCTTTAATCTACATATTAGATTATTTTTTACCGGTGATACCAAGAGTATAGATGGGCCTGCTGTATTACTCTGGTAGCTCTTCCGATTTCACCAATGAGACGTCACATAATCACTTGACTCCATTATACCAATCAGACGCAAGCTTGCCGTTCTAGTTTCACGCCAGCCTGTTCATTCATGTGGTGTCTTTAAAGCACCGTAAAAAAATGAAGTATTTGATATAGAGCGCTGCCCTCGAGGCCGGGCTGAGTGTCTTCTTTTTTAAAAATCAAAATATGGTCACCCTACTGTACAGGCTTTGAAGTGTTCAACTGTCTTGGGCCTCTGTTGAAACTTCCTCTTTATTATGCCCCAAATGTTCTTTAAAGAGCATACGACAGGAGAAAAAAAAAAAAAGTCTTAAATAGCATTATTATGTGAATTAGAATCATATTTTGAGACAATTCGACTATATACAACAATTTAGCAAAGCGCATATGACGAGAAATTAGTCTTTTAATCTGCCGGTTAGCCACGCCTACCATTATAGCGCTCAAGCGTCCCCAACAGGTGGATGACGTCAGCGGGAGACTGGGCTCATCGGTTTTACTATACAGCCCATTGAGGGGGAATTATTCAGAACGAGGAAAACGCGACGAAGAGAGCCGCAAAATGTCATTGTTTCAGTCTCTCAACTCCAATATTTTTACAGGATATTCTTTTTATCCAAGTATTTTTCCCCAATAGCTAAATAAATGGCTTGAGAAGGACCAGTCAGCCCGTCGAGGGGGAACTATTCACAACGAGGAAAACGCGACGAAGAGATCTGCAAAATGTCATTGTTTCTGTCTCTTTACTTCAATATTTTTACAGGATATTCTTTTTATCCAAGTATTTTCCCCAACTGCTAAATAAATGGCATGGTCATGACAAATAACAGTCTTGTGCTAAATGGAATATGAAATAATAAAAATGCACTTATTCAGGACGACATGGCAAAATTACTCCATAATGGTCAAAACTGTCGACTTCAACTTTACTGTCGCACCTCCCGAACGATATTTTATGATACTTAAATCGGACATATGTCATTTCCCTTCCCCGGCTTCGGAGAATAAACAAACCAAGAGGCGTGACAGCTAGCCGACATGCTAACCCGAACCGAGTGATGTTTCAAAGTAGAGATGCCGATCGATCGTGTCCGATCACGTCATTTTCAAAGTATCGGAATCGGCAAAAAAATATCGGCCATGCCTTTTTTTAATATATATATATATTTTTTTTTAATCAAATCGTTTTCTAATTGTATTTAACGTTACAGACATAATATGTTACACCTATCCAGAGTCTTTAGTTTAGGCTAAAGGTAGGGTTCTCAAATTTATCCCAATAACGGCGGTAATTAATTTTTTAAAAAATGTATCACGTTGAAATATTTAACGCAATTAATGCATGCGCTGCACAACCCATTCACGCATTGTCACACTCCATCTGTAATGGCGCCATTTTGCCTATATAGAGAGCTAAAAGGCAGCGTAAAATGAGTAGAGTGAATTTTGGCAGCCTTTGGAGCCTTCTTTTAATTGGCTAAAGCCTTACAATCCCCCTCCTTACGGTTAGAAATATCGTGGGAAGCAATGTGGGAAAGCAAGGTAGCAATTGATCTTTTACTTAACACCTTATGTTGTTTCCTAACGCAGAGAAGATAACAATTGGTAGCACTACGCACAGTCATGGTTCCACTTCCCATCATGCATTTGGGCATGGCCTTCAGTAACATTTACTGAAAGCTCAACAAATACACTAGATGGCAATATTTACTCACAATATACAAAGTCACAAGTCTTTCTATCCGTGGATCCCTCTCACAGAAAGAATGTTAATAATGTAAATGCCATCTTGAGATTTATTGTCATAATAAACAAATACAGTACTTAACTACGTATGTTGAATGTATATATTCATCTGAGTTTTATTCATTTTTTTTCTTAATGCATTGCCAAAATGTATGCGATCGGGAAAAATTATCGGGAATGATTGGAATTGAATCGGGAGCAAAAAAAAGCAATCGGATCGGAAAATATCGGGATCGGCTGATACTCAAAGTAAAACGATCGGGAGCAAAAAAACTTGATCGGAACAACCCTATTTCAAAGTCTTTGAAGCAGAAAATCACACCTAACTAGCCCTGATTATTTGACATGACAACTGGGTTGTCAATTGTCTTTGCGGATCGGCAAACCGCCCGGCAGAGAGCAATTTACAGCTCGTTCCCCGGAGGATGGCGGCTGCAGTTGTTGTGCAGCTAATGTGCACGAGGAGAGCTTTTTACATGCCTATCAATAATCAAACGTAAGTAGTCCTTTATTTAAAGAAAGTTTGTAGTGTTTACTTTGTAATCGCTGTATTTGTATTTGACATAATACAAAACAAGATGTTTACTCACTTCCTCGTAAGTCCAATGGTCCCACAGTAGTAGGGCTCGTTTTGGCCAATATCCACGGTGAATGGGAACCTTTTGAAACCCCAAAAAGGCGCACACGCCTCTCCCTCATACAGCAAAATTTTTATGCAGCCGTTTGGCTGGCGTGATGCGAAAAATAAATTTATTAATCCGAAAAATCAGCTGAATCCTTAGTCCTCATACACAACAGTACGTCTGTATAGTGAAGAGGATTCCTTCTCCCGTACATGTCACAGTGCCCTCCTCCTCAATGCAAGACCGAAGCCGGAAGTCACTCATTTTCATGGCGCGGGATTAAAAAAACTAAATAAATATAGCGATCGCTTCCACACACATCCAAGCGGTCCATATAATTCAGGAGCATAAAATACCGCGTGTATTATGAAATAAACATGCTTTTTCGTGTCACATGCACTTTAAAGGTCAATCATCTGGACCGAAGCCTGGCCATTTGAATACCTGGTTCCAATGCAACCATGATAATTGGCCTGGCATTATCATGTTGAAAAATGCAATGTCTTCTTTAGAAGACCAGCCTCTTATTGCTACTTGTACCAATTTCACTTCCACATTGTTTTTATTCATAATCTGTAAACCGTCCCAACTCTAGGAATCTGGTTGATGTACATTTTAATAATTTGGCAATGGAGGGATATGTACTTACCTACTAGGACAAAGATCTCTTAATTTTACATCAATGATTCCCATATCAAAGCTCTTTTCGATGAATTGTTCAAGGATGAAATACGCACGAGGAACATCTATGTTAATTTCAGCTATGTCCATATAAACTCTTTCATAGCCCTAAGGAGAAAAAAAAACACATTTAGACAAGTGAAAAGCACATAAATGAAACAGCAGGTGGACCCTACCCTTATAATTTGGTCCACAGTGATGATGGAGGACACAGAGAGTGACTTAAGAAGTGGCAGAAGCATTTTGAATGTCTTCTCTCCCTTGGACTCCAATACCATTACTATAGCCTTAAAAAGAGATGTCATATTCTGAGTCAAGTCTGTTGGTTGCTGACCACTCAGAGCATCTGACTTACCTCATAGACAAACTCATGGTGAAAATGTGGAACCTCCAATTCTTTTAGGCACCTCTCTGCCTCTTTACTATCTCCGGAAAGGATGTATTCCTTTAGCAGGAGATTCATCTGACATCATACAAAAAAAAAAACATGTTGTGTTTTACCATATAACAGCAGTTTTCCAACCATTTTACGTCCAAAGATCTTGGACAAAAGAGGTGATATGAAGGGCTAATTTACCTCTTTGACAAGCTGTGTGACTGGTCTCTGACCTCCACCTGTACCCCATTGGTTGTCTATACGAACCCCACCGTTACTCATCTTCAAAAGCACAGCTGCCCGGTCTAGAGCCGCCCTGCAAGATCAAAGATATATGTACAGTGAGCCCTCGTTTTTTGCGGTTAATGGGGACCAGAACTCGCCGCGAAAAGTGAAAAACCGTGAAGTAGCAAATTTTTTTCCCGTTTTTTTCTTGGGGGCGCGTTAAGTGTATTTATTCAGATTCAGCAATAGAGAGAGATATATGAAAGACATGTTTTTTCACTTTTTCCCCAAAAGTATGATAAAAAAAAAAAAAAAAAAATCTATATGGCGGAAAACACTCAGGTGACTTGAAGTTCTGCTCAGAGACCCCCTTTAGCCAACTTTCAAAATTGTACTATATGCATGTGTGATACATCATTGGAAAGCTTTGAATCTCTATTTTCTGGGGGAAGAAAAATTTTGAACAGGAGGGAATTTACGTAAAAAAAGATAAATAAAAATTTAACAGCAAAACCCTAACTGGAGGTGAGAGCAGAATTAAAGACGCCATGATTTTAACAGCATATTATCGCGTACTTACCTTGTTTCGATCCAAAAGCTCCATGTGGCATGTATCATCGAGTGTCAAGACACAGCTGTGGATGGCCACAGCCGGATTTTGGGGGGATTTTATGGGTGAAACATGGTTATATAACAAGGGTCGCGATGCAGAAATCGCAGACATCAAGGAGTGGTCGAGATTCTCTTTTTCATATATTTACCTTTTTAAGCCCCCCCCCCCAATTTTTCTTTGTTTGGATCGATTATTTATCATCTCACATTTTGGAAAAAATGCGACAGGAAAAAAAAAAAAAAAAAAAAACAATTAAGCGATACTTATGAGGTAAATATCCGTGACTTTTTTTTACAGACACCATTTTTTTTCATTGTGACGTCACTGTGAATAATTTTTCAAGTCTTTTTTTTTTTTTTTTTTAACGATATTTTAGACATCAACTAATGAATCTAAGCTAAAAATGACATTTTGAATAATAAATATTAGGGTTGCTCCGATCATGTTTTTTTGCTCCCGATCCGATCGTTTTAGTTTGAGTATCTGCCAATCCCGATATTTCCCGATCCGATTGTTTTTTTATGCAATTCCAATCATTCCCGATAATTTTTCCGATCATATACATTTTGGCAATGCATAAAGAAAAAAATGAATAAAACTCGGACGAATATATACATTCAACATACAGTATATAAGTACTGTATTTGTTTATTATGACAATAAATCCTCAAGATGGCATTTACATTATTAACATTCTTTCTGTGAGAGGGATCCACGGATAGAAAGACTTGTGACTTTGTATATGGTGACTAAATATTGCCATCTAGTGTATTTGATGAGCTTTCAGTAAATGATACTGAAGGCCATGCCCAAATGCATGATGGGAAGTGGAACCATGACTGTGCGTAGTGCTATCAATTGATATATCTTCTCTGCATTGGGAAATAACAAGGTGTTAAGAAAAAGATCAATTGCTACCTTGCTTCCCCACATTGCTTCCCATGATATTTCTAAACGTAGGTAGAGGGATTGTAAGGCTTTAGCCAATTAAAATAAGGCTCCAAAGGCTGCCAAAATTTACTCTACACATTTTACGTTGCCTTTTAGCTCCCTATATAGGCAAAACAGCGCCATTACAGATGGAGCGCGACAATGCGTGAGTGGGTCGTGCAGTGCATGCATTAATTGCGTTAAATATTTTAACGTGATACATTTTTTGAAAAATTAATTACCGCCGTTATTGGGATAAATTTGATAACCCTACCTTAAGCCTAAACTAAAGACTCTGGATAAGTGTAACATATTATGTCTGTAACGTTAAATACAATTAGAAAACGATTTAATTAAAATATACAGTGGGGAGAACAAGTATTTGATACACTGTCAATGGGTTTTCCCACTGTATATATTAAAAAAAGGCATGGCCGATATTTTTTTGCCGATTCCGATACTTTGAAAATGACGTGATCGGACCCGATCGATCGTTTTATGGCTGAGTTGAAACAAAAGCAGTTGCACAATGTCTGTAAACGGGGGTTTTCAGAGTAAAACGAGCAAATTAAAAATAGTTTGGGGGTTTAATGCGCCATGAATCTGCTATGGCAGCATATAGACATTGTTTTCTATCAAACACAACAATTGTTTTGGCTTAAAATACAGCAATTTCTTTTAAAGAAGAGTGCAAGAGCAGAAACTGCTTTTCCAGTCTTTTCTGTGTTTTCCGCCATATATGTATTTGAATAAATGTTTTTTAAGCGCTTCAAATGTAATAATAACCATAATTTTCGGACACTAAGGCGTACATGACTAAGTCGCCATCCACCAAATTTGACACGAAAACAGTATTTGTTCATAGATAAGCTACACTTGACTATAAGCCAGCTGTCCTCATTGTATTAGGGGATATTTACACCAAAAGATATTAAATGGTAACACGTTATTTGACAGCGGCATCATAAGACTCTAATAAGACCAAATGAAGCACCATGAAGGCTTCAAGACTCTTCATTTGGCCATCACTGCTTCCTTGGGGGAGACAGTCAACCTCTGTTGCCACCTGCTTTCAACACTATTGTCGTCCAACATTCCTCCTAGCATCCATTGCATGTTCTGTGCCAATTATTTCTTCAGTTACTCATCCAGTTGTTTCATTAATCGCTAGATCTGGTATTCTGTAACACTTTATTTGACAGTGGCCCCATAAAACTGTCATAAGACAATCATAATTATGACATGACACTGCCATGCGCATTCAGTGTCGTCCAGGAAATTATTTCACTTTGAAATGATGTAAAAGATCAGAGCTGGACATAAATGGAGTTGGTGACATAATTTGCCAGATGATACTTAATGACATCTGTCATAAGCATTCATTAATGCCTATGATAGTGTCATGTCACAGTTATGATGGTCTTATGATGCCGCTGTCAAATAAAGAAAAAAAAAAATCAAATAAACTACACTGGACTATAAGCGGCAAGTTTCAAAATGAGGGAAAAAAGTGGCGGCTTAGTGTCCGAAAATTACGGTACGACAAGTTTTAAACATGATACTGTCCCACCGAATTATTTTCAAACAAGAATAAAGCAGAAAAATGGTCGTCTTTATTAAATGCTTCATTGAGTGAGTCCACTCAAATCCGCTCACTTACACACAATGAGTTGCCACGGCAACAGTTTAAGTTTGAAGTTTCGGCTTCCATGTATCTCTGGCAAGATCTAATCTTAATGTCTGTCAATCATAGTTAACTTTAACAAGCAACTCCAGTGTACTGCCTGACCAAGAAAAGCAGCAGGAGGGAGCGTGAGACTACGTGATCGGATTGGGACAGCTATCAAAAAAAGTGCCGGGAGGTTTGGTGAAAGGCTAAAGGGGGCTCTGAGATTGGTTCCTCCGCTGAAGTTGCCTGGTGTGTCAAACCAAAGAAAAATGGCCAGACTATCTTTGAGATCTCGACGATTAACTACCAGTGTTGTTAATAACGGCGTTACAATATAACGGCGTTATTTTTTTCAGTAGTGGGTAATATAATTAATTACTTTTCTCATCTTGGCAACACAGTTACCGTTACGGAGGACGGAAAGGCATGCGTTACTATGTGTTACTATATTGGTCGAAAAGTCTGAGGGAGACTGACTCACCGAGACGACAAAGCAGAGCAGGAGTGGGGAGGAGGCAAGAAAGTTGTGACGCTGAGCAAACGCGATGCTAGGTAGCTCCAATAATACATGTTGTAGCCGATAGCCTACAAACTACGCCCGCATGTTATGGTAGATCAGGCCCGGATCTAGGTTGACCCACCAGAGTGGGCACTAAGAAAACTTGAGGGGGCACCCACAATGCAGGCTTTTTTTTTTTTACTCTCTGCATTTCTCTGGGTTTGGGACCGGCGCAAGTAGGACACTGGCTTGTGTCCGTTGAGGCTGCATTTTTTTTTTTTTTCTTCATCTATCTACTTATTTTCGCAGTCGGCATGATGCTATGATGACGTCATCTCGCATGGCAACGTGTCGCCATTTTGAGATGGGGGCACGCACAGGTAAACAGCCGTAGACAAACGCTGTCTAAAATTCATAATTTTCAGCTGTGTTTTGCGTCGTTTTTCATAAAAACGTCTTAAACATGACTTATTATTACCACGAGTCACTGCCGACAGACGCGAGGAGGCAATACTACTTAAAATTAGCGTGTATTGGCCTGCAAATCTGCCCATACAAAGTTGCAGCTGATAGCTGGATAAACATTCCAAAGGAATTGTCTGCAGTGGAGTTCGGAAACATCTACAACTACCTCATAAAGAATTGTGGGATTGCCTGTGAAGACAGCTATGAGAGAGGATTTATCCGCATGTCAGTGGAAATTAAACACGCCCAAGTTTTGGCTAAAAGACAACTTATTCTCCGTCAATTCTTCCTACAAATGCAACGTTGAGCTGCAACCACCTCAACACAAAATATGCACAATATATGAAATCGCATATGTACTGCACTATCTTTAGCAAATTTTGCCGACCCTCTAACTCGTGGGTAATTAGCAGATCACAAGTTTCATGCTAAGTGAATCTGTCTCTCACTTTTTTTGCACTGAAGTACACACAGTTCACATATTTACGTTTTTAAACACATTTAAACAATAAATACCGGCGATGCAACTTAAAATTCAAGGCAAAGTGGTCACACAGACGGTGCGAACTGACTGCGGCCGTCGTCATCTGATTCTCTACTGAACATCGTCCCTTCCGTGTTGCAGTTTCATTCAAATAAAGTGCGCATGAGATGCAATAAATTAAGGCGTCCACTAGATGATGCTTATAAGATGTAAAAGAAACTCAGGTATTCAATCACAAAACCCATCAATCTTTTATACATAACAGAACACCGTCATTTTGATTGGGTGGGCACGACTCACGTCTGGGTGGGCCGTGCCCACCCTGGCCCCCCCATACATCCGGCCCCGTGGTAGATATGGTAGACATGGTAGATATCACATGTACTGTACATAGATATAACTAGATGCAAAATGACAGACATGGCACTAAATGAGTTAGTAGACAGCCGCCATCTTAAAGCAGTAGACTTTTTAGGATGGCTCCGTTGTAGAGAACCTTCCTAGCGAACCTAAGTAACTTTTTATCTAAAATACTTCTAAATCGGCAAAATCTTGACTTGAATCTATCTTTAAATGATGAGACAGTTTTAAAACTTTCATATGTCGAAAGTAGAGAGAAGGGAACTAATGCAATAATGGGAGCAATTTTAACAACTTTTAACAGTTGTTTCAGGGTAAAGGGTAAATTAGGGTAGGTTTTTTTCAGTAAGATTAACAACACTGTTAACTACCTCTGTAACAGTACTCTAACTCGAGGAAACTTTTTAGCAACTTACCCCATTACTCTAACTCGAGGAAACTTTTTAGCAACTTACCCCATGTAAGTAGGTTATGATACAAATATTTCTAATCACATACCTTGTGTATTCACAGCCAACTCGTCCTTTGTAGCTCTCAATGTAGCTCTTTGACAATATCTGGTCACAAACGGCGCGTGCGATGAATTGGCCAATTAGCTAGAAAACAAGAAAATGATTCAACTTTAAAGGGACTGTTGGAATGGGATGGAAATTAGACTACCTGAGGTTGTTAACTTGTTTTTCATATTTCATGTCAGAAAGGAGTTAGCATGTCTGAATCTCGTCTCAATATGTCCTGCGGGAAGTTCACGTGGTCACCCTTTGTATTCTCTGGGTATTCCAGTTTACGTGAACATTCCAAAAACTAGCATGTAATCCAAAATCTACGCATTTAAGATGTACCAACCAGTCCATGGTAAAGTCAGGGGCATTCACACGAGGATGCATGGACCAAAGCAACAGGTAATGTCCCGTAACAGATTTGCGTGCACATGACCTGAGCTCGATTCCCAAAAACTCCCACGATCAAAATTAGTATAGTGTTTCTGCCTTTAAAGGGGCTAAAAAATCCTACCAAAAAATGACTTTAAAATGACAGCAGACCGTATTTTTGACACAAATACATCAAGAAAATGACAGATATGTATGTATATATGTATGATATGTATGACAGACTGTATGTAGGGGTGTGATTTTCGGTAATCGAAAGAACTGGCTTTGTTGCCCTGGCATCTGCATGCACTGTGACTATTGTTCCTGTGCAGACGAGAGTCAATTCATTCTTGATTTGGTGCTGACTTGACTGGCTGCTGCAAAAATAACAAAAGGCAATTTGTGTGTTTTAAATGTGTGAGAATCAGAGGCGGGATGGATACAGAAGGAGGTTTATACTGGGCCTATAAACACATACAAATCTGTGAGAAAGAACCAGTGAGACCAACGGAGACAGGGAGAACGGGGTCATGGGGAGAGGGCCACTAATAGAGCACACTGCTGAGCTTGCATTTTCATTTCACAGCCAGACAATGACCACAGATCTCATGTCTGTGCTTCAGAGCAAGCACGCACATGCATTCCTCAATAATATGCTCGAACAAAATTTCTGAAGTATAAAACTAATACTATGACATTTAAGTTGAGTGAAACAAATGTGTTACAGTTCTGATGGGTCCGAAGTCAAACGAATTAACTCTACTTTTTGTCTTTTTTGATGTATTGTGATTAAATTATATTGGTGATGGTTAAGATACGTATAGAACTGATTCTTTGCATTACTGATGTTAATTGAGGATACAGTAGCTAGTCTGCCCTTCGATTGATTCAAAGTGTCAATATTATGTACACATTTAACACAATCTGTTACATTTGATCTATAGCGATGAATAATACAGAGCAATTTTGACTTTTTTTTGGGGGGGGGGGGGGGGGGGCCTGAAAAATTTCACATTCCACAAAAAGGCACAACTCTTTTCTGCATTTCAATCGATTGGCTTAACCCAGGGGTCTGCAACCTGTGGCTGTAAGAGTGAATTTCTTTCAGTGCCATTGACGATGTTAGACACACAATTATTCTTCCGCCGTGAGTTTTAATGAGTTCATCACTAGTAGTCCAGTCCATTTTAACTGGGAATGGATTTTGAGCTGTGGCGTTCCCCAAGGGTCAATCTCAGCACCCCTCCTGTTCATTCTGAATAAAAAAAAAACAAACAGATAAAAGCAAAGAAGATTAAATGGATTGGACGTCTAATGGCAGGCACTGAGAAAATTGTAGGTGCTTTGACGTTGATAAAATAATCGGTTGAGAAATAAGCTAGTTATAACATCAATGCATCGACTTTGATGAAAATGTTGCCCCTACCAACACGGACACCCACAGTCCATGTCAGCAAGGGCGGTGAAAGGTCTTTTCATGCTTCTGCTATAAATTGAAATTAAGTTATAATTAGTAGATGTCCAATCCATTTCAAGATTGGACAGCTATCACCTTCAAAATCGGACAGCTATCACCGTCAATGGCAACCAATGAGTTAACGAGCATTTCATTTGAATTTAAATTGGATTGTACAGTTGTCAAACACAATATTAAATTTGAAGATCATACTACAGCCAATAAGCAAACTATAGTTAAACTAAAAAAACATGTTTTTTGTTGCAGTTCATTAAAATGTTACATGTCAAGGGGTTTTTGTGGCTCCTGGTATTTTTATTTTGACGGGAGACTGAAAATGGCTCTTTGAGTATCTGAGGTTACTGACCTATGACTTAACCAGTTGGTTGTTACAACCCCTAATAAATGTTGAAAAAGAACATGAAAATGACCAGATCTATTTCTGTTCTTTCTCTGACTCCATCAAAAAATAGTTGTTTTACTCAGTTTGAGTTTTATTGTAAAATATCTAACTTTTTATGAATGTTAAAGAGGTTTTTTTTTTTTTCTATGGTGAAAATCTGAGCCAGTCACAAATTCCTAATTTCCCGTGGGATTTTTTTTTTCATAACAACTGGCAACACAGAGCAGATAACTTGTATGTTGGTTCTGATGTGTATATTTTACTAATAAACGACAAGCAAATAGCACCAACTGCTGAAACAAAGGTTGTTATTCCATTATAAACAGAGTCACATATGGTGATATTGCTCCCAAAAACGTATAAATACGTTCTATTTTTAATTGTTTCAGTGTCCCAAAGATGTATTCATTGGTCTTTTACGTTTTTGTTCATAAGAGACATTTCTGGGTTCTGATTCAACTGAGCTCCAAAGCACAAAGCTGAAAATCAATTTTAAAGCAATAAAACTGGCCACTGGAGGGCAGTAGCGCATTTGGCAAGAACCCGATTCAACGGCAACGAACGGCCGGGCAGCGCGGCCGGCGGAAGGGTGCCAGGCGGCGGATGACCGAGCAGAACAACAGAGAGGACGCCCGGGATGCCAGGCGCTGGACGACCGAGCAGAACGACCAGGACCACCAGTGCTGCGGACGAGTCCGTGCTGCTCGCCGAGCAGACCCCGCAGAGACTCAAAAAAATCCATCTTTATGAGACAGGCGGCAATGAGGGTAAAGTTTACGTGGCTGTCGCGACAAAAACAGTGTCATCTCTCAGTTATGTGTAAATAAATTGTTACTTTGCTATCAAAAGCTCTATTTGTCTTGTTGTTTATGTTATTTTGTAAAAGGAAAACATTATTCACATGTTTGGGATGTAAATAAAGCAAAAAATAGCTTTGTTAAAGTTATCTTTAAAATGTATGCTTTCACAAAAAGCTCAATTTCTCTGTTTTTTCATCAGAAATTGGAAAATTGCTCAAACTAAGCTATTTTCTAATGCTGATTTCTAAAGAATGGAAAAATATATGAACAAACTTTTTTTCCTGCTGAAAGAAGAGAGTCTAATCTTTCTTTTGGTGGGTTCCATGTTTATATAGCAATAGAACTGAATTTTCTGCGGGCCTTGCAAAATCAGTCAAAATCCAGTAAAACGGCCGGGAGCGATGGGCCTTGCTCCGGTGAAAATGGCTGGGAGTTAATGAGCTAATGATGGAGTTTTGGTTGTGTGATGCCAAAATGATATTTAGGGATGCACAAGACGAACCAGTTCTAATCGGTTTGAGAGAAATACTCACCTGCGGCGCTCCAGGCGTGTCCAGCACCAGATCCGGAAGCTCTCGGAGGAGTTTATCAAAGGATTTTTCCAAATCACTGCGGAATATGACAGGCCCACAGAGATCAGCCAGCAGCCTGGAGGTCAGCTCTCTCTGGCTTGCCTTGGCCTCCAGGGCTAACGATACAGCTAGAGAGGGCACTTCACTTCTCATGGGCCCCAGGTTTAGATCTGCAAGCAGTTCCTACACAAGGAGTGCGATATAAACACTGTAAACTCAAGCCTTTATGCTGTTGTTAGATTGTGCTCCTTACACGTACCGCAACTTCATTTGTGTCTCCGTGTTCAAAATACTCCTGCACGATGGGGGTGACTGTCTTCTCAAAGTCCCTCTCATCCAGTGGAGGGACCACAGTCTCATACACACAGTTTTCCTAACAAAGCATTCACAAATCATTATTATTTGTTTTTACTCCAATGTCTGAGGCTAAGTAACTGTTCTTAATTGCGTCAGCTCGATACATAAAGTCAAATTAAAATAAATATTTGTGTTCCCAAAGAATACTATAGGAGAAAAATGGTCGACATATTAAGTACACAATCTAATGAGGTTGCTATCGTTATTGAAGCAACACTTTTCAGTTTTGGTTGATTTTAGCGACAATGGTGGACTTTAGTGGTAGTGTTTTGCCTTAAGGAAGACTGCATTTCCCATGAGGACCAGTGCGCACCCGCACTGTGTCATAAAATTGTCAATCAATCAAAAATCAATCTTCCGGTCGCCTGCAGATGAATTAAACGACAATTCTGTTTCCAGCGGGTATGTGAAAGATGAATAGTAATGAGGCAATGAATCCAGCTGTGGCTAAACAATAGCATGTGACGGTTAGCAACTTTGTGGCTTAGTGTGGCTAACCTAAGCCACACCAGCGAACCTAAGTAACTTTTTATCTAAAATGCACATTAATTGGCAAAATGTTGACTTGAATCTATCTTTAAATGATTAAACAGTTTTAAAAGTTTCACATGTTGAAAGTAGACAGAAGGGAACTAATGCAATAACGGGAGCAGTTTTAACTATTTTAACGGTTGATTTACAAGGTGAAATGACTTCCAGACATAGCAAAGGTTACTATCTAGTTATTGCAATATCTGCAATACCCCTGTTTCTAGTTAAGTTTAGGGTAAAGAATTGAGCTAGGGCAAATTGCTCCAAAAACCCTTTGAACTTCACATAGTGTGACCTATGTTTTTTTTTTTTTTTGGAATGGAAAAAAAAAAAAAAAAAAGTAACACTAGTTACTTTGCCAAGTAACTAATTTCTCTTACATTCAGGTAACAGAGTTACTGACACAATTACTTTTGGGGAGA
Source organism: Corythoichthys intestinalis (assembly GCF_030265065.1). Lineage (NCBI taxonomy): Eukaryota > Metazoa > Chordata > Actinopteri > Syngnathiformes > Syngnathidae > Corythoichthys > Corythoichthys intestinalis. The sequence goes on from NC_080402.1 coordinate 13,626,046, forward strand.
AGTAATTTGTAACTGTAATTAATTACGTTTTTAAAGTAAGATTAACAACACTGCTCATAATTCACATATTTAGTTTTTAAATTATTCACCATGATTTCCTTTTGTAAACTGAAGAAAAAAAAAATACTATACAGTATGCACATTCTTTATTTACTATGTTGATCAACTTTGCTGTCAGTACCTGAGCTTCGTCATAGTTTGGGTCTTTCACATCTACTTGCTCCGGTTCATACACCTCACCGGATCTTCCCCAAACACCCTTGCCTCCAGCCCCACCTGTGAACAAAATTGAAGAAAAATGTTTGGAAATTTTACACAGCATAGTGGGTTTGCATGAAAATGACTATACTATACAGTAGGGTGTGACAATATAATCCAAAAGGCGATATATCGCGATACTTTGTAGCCCAAAAGGTTATCGATATGCTCCCACCAAGAATCGATATATCGTTCAAAAAAGGTGTGACTGTTCTATAGGAAAAAAACCAACAGGTTGCTACCAAAATATTCATTGGAATAGGGTCTATGTTAGCTCACTGGCTGCCATTGATAGAGCAAGACATCCAAATCATTTTAAGTGGATTGGACGTCTAGCGCCATCACTAAAACCAGAGCATTCACAGCCAGACTTTTGGGCAGTTACAGGTCACTTTGTGTTTATTTTAGGGCCTTTACAGGCACATGTGGGTAGTAATGTGTTACAGGTACTCAATTACATTTACTTGAGTAAGTTTTTGAGAAGCATGTACTTCTGAGAGTAGTTTTACTAAGCCTTACTTTTTAGAAGATTTGTGAAGAAAAAATGCTACACTTACCCCGCTACTTTGGGCTACAGAGGAGTCATTATATTTTTTCCTCTTTATTCTACATATTTGATTTGTTTTTTGCCAGTGATGGCAAGAGTAGCTCTACCAGTTTCCCAAATGAGACATCGCAACTATAATCACATGACTCCATGATACCATTTAGACGCAAGCTTGCCGTTCTATGATCACGCCAGCCCGTTCAATCACGTGGTGTCTTTAAAGCACCGTAAAGAATGAAGTATTTAAGATAGCGCGCTAGTGCGGCAATGATTAATCGATTAACTCGAGTATTCGATTAGAAAAAAATATTCGAATTAAATTTTGCTGCTCCGAATATTCGTTTAATTAAAGTGGTGTTGTAATTAGGGCTGTCAAACGATTAAAAGTTTTAATCAAGTTAATCACAACTTAAAAATTAATTAATCGTAATTAATTGCAATTCAAACCATCTATAAAATATGCCATATTTTTCTGTAAATTTTTGTTGGAATGGAAAAAATAAGACGGATATATACATTCAACACAATGTACATAAGAACTGTATTTGTTTATTGTAACAATAAATCAACAAGATGGCATTAACATTTACCTTCTGTTAAAGCGATTCATGGATAGAAAGACTAGTAGTTCTTAAAAGCCACGCTTAATGTTTTTGCTTTAATAAAATTTGTAAAATTTTCAATCAAAAAATAAACTAGTAGCTCGCCATTGTTGATGTCAATAATTACACAATGCTCATGGTGCTGAAACACATAAAATCAGTTGCACCCAAGCGCCAGCAGAGGGCGACAAAACACCAAAAAACAATAAACAAGTGGACATGACACTGTGCTGTCATTTTAATCTGGTTGAACGGTTTTTAATTTCACTTTATTTTAACGTGAATAATTTTAAAAATTAATTACTGCCCATTAACGCGATAATTTTGACAGCCCTAGTTGTAATGGTTTATTTGGAAAGTGTTTGCATTTAGTTTTATTGATTAGGGTGGACACACTGCTCTCTGGTCTGCATCATTTCACATGGCTGAATCCAATTGCTCCCTGTAAAGACCAACGTAAGCTAAGTTTTTGTTTGAGCTAATGTTTTTTAATGCATGTTTAATTTAGTTTATAGATATATTTAGCCGTTTTTTTGTGGGAATATGTGTCTGAACCATTTCTTAGGAGCATTGTAAAAAAAAAAATAAAAATAAAAAACGTTAGCATTTTATAGCATTTAAGCTAGCGGGCTTTTGCTATTTAAGTTAGCCAATTGTTCTTTTGTTGGACTTAGATCGTCATAGATTTATTTTTTTATACTGTTTGAGGCTCAGCTCAGGTATTTTAATTTTTCCTGTTCCTTATCCGATTACTCGATTATTTGAAGTAACTAGTTCATCGATTAATCGACTACTAAAATAATCGATAGCTGCAGCCTATACAGCGTTGCATTCAATATGTCTCGAAAGCGCAGATTTAAACCTCTCTCCCAGCTTTTATGTGGCGCCGATTGACCGCGGAAAAATGGAGATATGATCCTTTATAATTTCATAACAGTTACTATGAAGGAACTATTCACTATTCAAACTAGGAACTATTTTTTTCTCCACTAGAGAGTACTCATGCTCTTTGGACGAATAATGCTTCATTTCTGTCATTTTTTTGTCTCTTGGCAGAATTCAATGATTTTTTTTGTGTGTATTTCTTTGGCTTAATGTGGTTATGTAATGGGTTATTGTACAGTATCATTATAACCGTTCATTTAGAAAACTGTTGAGAAAAAAAATACGTTTAAAAAAACAAAACAAAACAAAAAAAATGTAAGCACTTACTCACAATGTTACTCATTACTTGAGTATTCTTTTCACCAAATATTTTTACTTGTACTCGAGTACATTTTTTTGATGACTACTTTTATTGGAGTAATATTATTTTGAAGTATCGCTACTGTTACTTGAGTGAAATATTTGGCTACTCTACCCACCTCTGTTGAAAGGTTACTTCCTGTTAATTTTGAGTCACTTCCTATTCATTTGGGGACATTCTAGAGTCACTTCCTTTTCAGTAACTCAAAATCAACATGACATGACCTGTTAATGGCCCAAAAGAAACAGGAAATGATCCGTAAATTCCCCAAAAGGACCAGGAAGGGACTGAAAATCAACAGGAAATGACGTGAAATGCCCCAAAATTAACTCACTGCTTGGCATTGGCTGCCACTGACAGCCATCGACGTCCATCTCTTTCGAAGTGTTCAAATGGATTGACGTCTGGTAGTGATAAACTCATTCCAATTCACAGCAGAAAGATTAAAATAGCTTTTCTGTTTGTTAGTTTTGTAGAATATCCTAGAATGATTTCCTGATCCATGTATCGACAATTGTTGTATCGCCATATTTTGAGCATTGTATTGCCAATAATATCATTTCGTGAGTCACCCAAAGGTTCCCAACCCTACTGTATAGTATTTGTCGATACAAAATATCCCTTTAACATTGCACAAATCATTCTTTGGCTTATTTTTTGTAGCTTTTATTCCAAATTCCAGAAGAAGTAGCTTCATTAAGAGGATTATATGGAAAGAGAAGAATAAAAATCCAAAGTCGTGGAGGGTGCCTTGGATTTTTTTTCCCACTAACTTTTCTAATGCGTTCACAACGTCCTCTGAGTTTATTATTTTACACATTGGGCTTACCTTTCTTTGGCAGACCTCTGCCTTTGCCCAGTCTGGACCTCCTGTCCAGCAGCTTGCTCTTGGGGCTGGTGGGAGCCACCGCTGTCCCCCTGACAAAATCTCCATTATCACTAAGTGAGTCCCCCCTGCCAGAATCCCTAGATGAGTTCTTCCTGAGCCTCCGCTTAGCCTTGGCCTTGAGTCGCGCTTCCTGGATGCTGCTGCTCGACGACAACACCCAATTGCCGTTGATCTCGTTGTTGATGATCTTGTTGGTTATAGGTACGCCATCGTTGCTTTCGTCTTCGGAGTCACTCACATTGTCGGCCTCTGTTGAGTTAAAATATTAAAAAAGCTGCTTAATTGTGACACTGTGGGCCAAAAATGAAGAGCGCTTCAACCACTAGAAGGGCATTTATTTTATTCAGTCTGAAAAAGATTTTTTTTCGTTTGAGAAATAAATGGTGATTTGTAGAATGTCTAAAACATTTTAAAATTATATCACATAATATTGGCTTCGTTTTTTATCATTTGTTTTGGTTATGCATGTTGCATTCAAAGCGAATGAAGAAGTGTTCCGCCTCCTGCCTTTGAACAAGGGCTGGTCAGATCTTATACAGAGGGGCAAATAAGTATTTAGTCAACCACTAATTGTGCAAGTTCTCCCACTTGAAAATATTAGCGAGGCCTGTAATTGTCAACATGAGTAAACCTCAACCATGAGAGACAGAATGTGTAAAAAAACCAGAAATCGCATTGTTTGATTTTTAGATATCATATGTATATAGAACTAGATGCAAAATGACAGACTCGACACAGTTAGCAACACGTGCATTAAAAACTACGTCCTTTAGTAAACAGCCGCCATCTTAAAGCAGACTTCCCTTGTAGGCTGTTGTAGTGAACCTTTCAAGCGAACGTAATTAACTTTTTATCTAAAATACTCCTAAATCGGCAAAATCTTGACTTGAATCTATCTTCAAAACAGTTTTAAAACTTTCACATGTTAAAAGTAGACAGAAGGGAAATTATGGAATAACGGGAGCAATTTTAACAACTTTAGCAGTTGATTCGCTAAATTAAATTAATTGAATGTAGTTTAAAGCTGCTGATACAGAATGGGGACTTGAGTATTTTATTTACCGTTTTAAAATGTTAACTTGATACTGAAATAGACGTTTATTTAAACCTGAGAGGCTTTTTATACAATTATTGTAACTAATACATGAAACATTAAAAGCATCTAATAGCTTGGGGGGTTTGTGGGATTTTCCACTGACAGTTTACAATACTATTTGCACGTTTTACTGACTGACTATACCATTTCTGTTTGTTATTTATAATGTTTTGTGTTTGTCACTGAATAAACAGGTCAGTTTCTTGTTACCAACCGTTGTGTGTTATTCAAACTCACCTAATTCAGCTGGCTAGTTGTTATCAAGAGTACTAAAACCCTTTTCAACATGAGTCTGACAACTAAGTAAGGAGGCTAAATAACTTTAAACTTTAATACATGCTCAGATAGGCCGGTATCAGTATCGGCCAGTATCGGATCGGAAGTGCAAAAGAATATCGGTATCGAATCGGAAGTGCAAAAACCTGGATCGGGACATCCCTAATATATATATATATATATATATATAAGTTGTAAAGCATTAAAGGAAACAACAAAAATTAGTAAATGAACAAAAAAGATATTTTTAAATTGGGTCTAGAGCTGGGTAACTCGAGTAACTCGAGTTTAAAAACTGATCAGAGTAATTTTATTCACCTTGAGGAATCGTTTAATTTTGCCAGCTCTAAGCATCACGTTTTGCCCGGACTACTTTTAATGCGGGACAATGCGCTGATGTCACGTGCGCAGAGGAAGAAGCAATAAAAAAAATATATAAAAAACCTTTCTGCAGCCGACAGTCGCCACAAACTACGCCGTCGTTGCTAAAAACTAGCCCGCATGATGCGGTGGTAGCAGGTAGCATCTGATGAGTCTCATAGATATCACATGTATGTTGAACTAGATGCAAGATGACAGAGTCAGCGGTGTTAGTAAACAGCCGCCATCTTAAAGCAGTACACTTCTCAGCGCTAATAAATAAGATTAACGTTACTGTCACTCACTCACGTACGTAACGTTAGCCCTGCGGAGGGCTAGGTTTCTATTAAGACCACTGTCGATGCGTGGCTAACGTGTCTTACACACAGGCTTTATTTAATCTGTGAAACATAGCGCTGTAGAGTGATGAGGGTGTAAAATGAAAATATGATAAAGCTAACTGTCAATTTTAGCTCAGTAGTCATTGCTGGATAAAACACCAAGTAGCACTGGCCCCTAATGTGCTCCAATACAGCAGGCATCATACTGTAACATTGACAAAGAGTGACCCGCTTTGTTAGGTTGCAATTATTTCTTTTTTGGGAACTTGTGGAACGACAACAACAACAGGAAGGCACGTCTCTCGCTCTCCCACACCTCCCTCACCCCCGCACGTCACGCGTTGCATTCAGGAACGCATGCAAATATCCCCAACATATTATAACCTGATATGTTACAGTACATTTAATTTGAACACTGCAATAACTCAAAATCCTATCAGGACTTACAGTTTAGACTAACTTAAAACTTAACTAGAACTTAAAAATGACTTGACACAAATGGAAATTCAATTGAAACACGTGGGAAAAACACCTAACATTTAAGTTATATGTGTTATCAAGTGTAATGGCATTTTTAGGTAAGAAATATATAGTATATTTTTTTATAAGATCTAAAAGTTTTTGTAGTGAAAGCAGTGAATTGGTCTTTTTTTTTTTTTTTTTTAATTCTAGTCACATCTGAGAAGCAATTGTTGGCTGTTTTCAACAATATACATAAAAAATAATGACATTGATTGACTTAAAATGGTTCAATATTAAATGAAATGTCTTTTTTTTCTCATGTATATTTATAATTGTTCTTTACCTAAAAAATATGTTTTATCCGATTACTCCATTAATCGATAGGATTTTCAGTCGATTACTCGATTACTAAAATATTCGATAGCTGCAGCCCTAATTGGGTCAAAATAGTTTTTCCAACAGATCATGTGACTCGCACCTTAGACGGTCATTTGCTTTGCATATTATTTAAGAAAAGAAAAAAATTCGGGGAGGGCAATTTTATTTTTCAAAAAAATTTTACCTTTGTTTGAAAAATTTTTTTTTTTTTGATTGAAGAAACTTTTTGGGGGATTTAATTACTTAGACACCAATGTCCTACCCATAATATGGCCCCTACACAAACAAAAAAATTCTAAAAGAAAACTTTTTTAATTAAAAATTAAATGTGTTCAAATGCAAATATTTGTGTTTCAAATATTTTTTCGCATTCAAAAACTTTTTTTCTTTGTTTGCCTAAATACTATAGTTATCCAGGATATTGGGGGTTGTGGGTGGGGAGGGTTTATCTTGTTTGTAAATTTCTGTTTGTTTATATGCATGGAAAAATTTAATAAAAATATTTGAAAAAGAAAAACTTTTTTTCTATGATTGAATTTTTTTTTTTTTTTTGATTGAAGTGATTTTTCGTTTGAAAATATATATTTTTTGTTTGAAGCAACTTATTTTGGATTGAATGATAAAGACATAAATGTCCTAGCCAAAATGTGGCCCAAACGCAAAACATTACTTCAATCAGTTGCTTCAATTAAAAAAAAAAAAAAAAAAGACTTCAATCCCCCCAAAAATTCTAAGAAAAATAGCTTTCAAATGCATTTTTGGGGGTTTCAAATTTATTTTTGCATTTAAACAATTTTTTTTTTAATCGAATAATGAAGACACAAATCTACCTGCATATGGCTCCGCCTAGGGGATACAATTTTTGACGGGGTAACTACATTGGCACGACACCGGCGGGCGTACCATATTCAATGGATGATGATCTTGGCAAAAAGTATAGCTGTCCTAAGCAGCCTGATTTAAAATTCCCCTCAAGAATGATGGGAAACAAAAAACGCTCATTTTCAACTTATTATGATACATATTCTTGTAAGTTAATTTTATTGCTGACACGGCATTTTGGGGTCATCAACATGTTGTGCCCCCCCCCCCCCCCCCCCCCCGGCCCAAAAGTCAAACTCCGCCTATGGATGAGACCAAAGTAGAACTTTTTGGTGCAAACTTTACTCATCGTGTGTGGAGTACAATCCCAAGAACGCCATCCCCACTTTGAAGTATGGGGGTGGAAACATCATGTTTTGGGGTGCTTTTCGGCAAAGGGGACAGGACGACTGTACTGGAAAAAGTGTTTCTATAAGTGGAAATTATGCATTTCAATCATAGATGCTATGATCGAAATTTCAGACCTCTACCTACTTCTAAGTGGGTGAACTTGCAAAATCACAAGGAGTGGAAATAGTTCTGCTCTTCATTGTATCTAAATCTTTCCTGTATGGAAAGCCCCTCCCAATGCCATTTGATTGACAGACCATTCCTTTTGGTAAAAGCAAAGGCAAAAACAAAGGCAAAGAAAAATATTGCTATTGTTTTTTTCACCGTTTGTGTTTGACACTTAAAAAAAAGGAAATGACAAAATATACTTTTATATTCTCATGTATTTATTTGTTTTATTTAATAATTCATTCATTTATTTATCTTTAGATTTATTTATGGCATTCTTGTAGTTCCATATCAATGGGGCATCACAATACGATTAGCCATTATACATCAAGTCCACGACGGCATATATCGGTATCGGATTTTTGGAGATGGACAATATCGGGATATCAGTTATCGGTTAAAAAGTCATTATCGACAACTCTAGTGATTTCCCTACAGCATTCTAACTTTTTGGGGGGAAATCTTGATCATGTTTTTGTCAGTTTTATGAACTGGAAATAAGACATTTTGAATGGAATTATGAAAATAAATCAATTTTTCCATGATATTCTAATTTTGAAATGCCTCTGTAGATAACAAATCACATTGCATTACGACATAACTTCATATGAGTGACGTTTACACACTCCAGACAAGTTTATTTTTACTAACAGAGAAATTCAGAACAATAGATAACACGTCTGCACAAGTGTCTATCGAACAGCCATTTTGGGAAGTATAAATAAATGTCCAACTAAGAATAACTGTCATTTTATCGGCCTCCTCGATTGATTTATCGCTTCTGCAGGAAATGAAAAGTCAGCAGACCGCTTCCACGTACAGTGCCATTTCTCGTCTCTCCATTACACACAGCTGATGGTGCAGTTCAAACGATTCGGAGTGGTTCACACTCACCAACGGGGTTCGAGTTGAGCCAGGCCTCGCAGTCAGTTGCCATGTCCGACAATAGTCAAAAGGTGTTAGAAGGCCGAAAGAAAAATTGGTGAAAACCTGTGATGTCCAAGGGCAGAAAGCAGATATGAGACGAAAAAACATGCCCAGACACGAACCAACGCAACAGAGGCCCACCCCCACCGTTCCCTTCATTCAAAGTCCCACTGTTGATAAACAATAGCTAGCAATAGCATTGCACGACTGCCCGCAGACAAGCGTAAACAGATAAGCAATACATTGACAACTGGACAGCAACAATAATTCGAATACCAGTGATGTAAATGTGCAGTTTGCCGTCAGTTCATCGTCTACGTCATTTAAAGGGGGTAAAAAATGCGCGATTAAATGCATATAATGTGTCGAATTTTTTCATTCCTAACAATGCAATGAAATATACTACGTCTTTAACGCGTCAAGTGGTGTGCATTTTCTCAAAACTTACTAAATCAATCGGTAGTCCACCGCTGTTCTGACTTGAACTACGTCGTTTTCGATTTGTCTACCCAGCAACACCAGTACATAGCTCTTTGGTTTGCTCTCTGATTGGCTGGTGGGGGCGGGGGGTTTAAAGGCATCTCAGCCAATGAAAATGTAGTAATGTGGGTTTACGTCATCAACGAGCTGATCATTGTCGTTTTTTCTTTCTTTCAAATTTCTTTAATAATAAAATAATAATAATAATAGCCAATTTCTTTGATTCACTACAAATTCCGATTCAAACAACCAATTATGAACGAATAATAAAATATATTCATGGCGGAAAACACTCACGTCACTTGAAGTTCCGCTCTGAGACCACCAATTTGCCCAAATTTCAAAATTGGCCTATATGCATGTGTGATACATCATTGGAAAGCTTAAAATCTCAATTTTCTAGGGGAAGAACAATTTTGAACAGGAGGGCATTTTAAAGAAAGAAAAAAAAATTTAAACATCAAAACCCTAACTCAGTGCTTCTAAATTATTTTCTGTTACGCGGCTTACGCCTCCCCCCAGGAAGACATAAATGTTCCGCGCCCCCCTCCCAAACTCTCTGCCACCACTGTAAATATACTGTAGTATAATTTGTCTATAAAATTCTTATCATTATTATAAGTACACCTCTGCATAACATTGTGTCCTTTTTAATATTAAAGAAAAAAGTAATATAGATAAACTTACAATAAAGTGTAAAAAAAACCATCCATACTGTAAAAATACACATTTTTTGACTGTGTGATACTAAAAATTAAAATTTAGTAAAATCAATAAATAAAAATTAGGGCTGTCAAAATTATCGCGTTAACGGGCGGTAATTTTTTTTTTTTGGATTAATCACATTAAAATATTTGACGCAATTAATGCACATGCCCCGCTCAAACAGATTAAAATGACAGCAGTGTCATGTCTACTTATTACTTGTGTTTTTTTGTGTTTTGTCGCCCTCTGCTGGCGCTTGGGTGCGACTGATTTTATGGGTTTCAGCACAATGAGCATTGTGTAATTATAGAGCCTACCCACCAACGTCATAAAACCACGTGCTCGCTGTATGGTTCCGCCCACTTGTCCGTCATTTTGACTCTGTATTAGCACTGTTTTCAATCGATGGCGGAATTTAAAATGCATTTCATGGAAGACCCGGTGCTTTCTGATGCCGCAAACTCACTGGATCTGTTGCATAAAAGGCGTTATGAGGAAAAGCTTCGTTCTATACAGTCGCCAGATCCATATTTGATGCCCAAATCGATGTTTTTCGACCCACTGTCTTCGCCCTGTCTGCCTGACATCTGCTACGCTGATATTTACAATTATCTTGTCCACACAAAATCAGCCTATTCCCACGAAAATCTGAAAAACTTCAAGAGCTTGGAGGCTTATAAATACTTCGTTGCTGGTTGGGTGAAACAGGTCCTCGTTCGGCAGGAATCTATCTTGTGCTTGGAAAGGTGAGTTACGAAATTTTCAATTCAAAATCTTTTGTTATTGCTAACATCCACTGTCAAGTCTAATGTATTTCATGTCGTTTGTCAATGGAGTTAAGGCTTTTAATGTTTATATGGTTTAGCGATAGCACTCTCACGACATACATACGTGTATGTTGTCGGCGATTAGCCTAGCAATGATCTTAATTGTGGTTATTTGTCAGCCCCGTAGACGAGGCCAGTTTCTTTCACTTGGTACCAGCTAAATATTATTCAAAAAAATAACGATGGTGGAAGAAAGGGAAGTCACAAACATCTTGAATTTGAAACTATGTCGTACTACGTCGTATGTTGTCGGCGATTAGCCTCGCAATGATCTTAACTGTGGTTATTTGTCAGCTCCGTAGACGAGGCCAATTTCTTTCACTTGGTACCAGCTAAATATTATTCAAAAAATAACGATGGTGGAAGAAAGGGAAGTCACAAACATCTTGAATTTGAAACTATGTCGTACTACGTCGTATGTTGTCGGCGATTAGCCTCGCAATGATCTTAATTGTGGTTATTTGTCAGCCCTGTAGACGAGGCCAGTTTCTTTCACTTGGTACCAGCTAAATATTATTAAAAAAAAATAACGATGGTGGAAGAAAGGGAAGTCACAAACATCTTGAATTTGAAACTATGTCGTACTACGTCGTATGTTGTCGCCGATTAGCCTCGCAATGATCTTAATTGTGGTTATTTGTCAGCCCAAAACCCCCTAAGTATATCTTAAATGCATCTTACCGGATATAAAATGACTACTACATAGTCTGTGGTGATTTTTTGGTGCACAGTTTTCACGTCGAATTGCAGCCGTCCATTTCGCTCTCCTCTTTGGATCCCTCGGAATACGGTAAAACTTCAAGTCTCTCCTTCCATCTTCTCTGTTAGTGCAACCAACAGCCACACACGCCTTCACCATTTTGATTATTAATGTTAAGGAGCAGAAAAACACGCCGTAAATAGGAGAAATGTACGTAGCCGTAACAGGTTAACACTATGTTTTGACGGACAAGTGGGCGGTACCATTCAGGAGAGCGGAGCTGTGACGTCACGTGGGTAGGGTCTATCGACATCAACTATGGCGAGTTACTAGTTTATTTTTTGATTGAAAAATTTACAAATTTTATTAAAACGAAAACATTAAGAGGGGTTTTAATATAAAATTTCTATAACTTGTAGTTCTTAAAAGATACATGTCAGTACAAGTCTTTCTATCCATGGATTGGTTTAACAGAATGTTACTGTTAATGCCATCTTGCTGATTTATTGTTATAGTAAACAAATACAGTACTTATATACAGTATGTTGAATGTATATATCCGTCGGGTCTTATCTTTCCGTTCCAACAAAAATTGACAGAAAAATATGGCATATTTTATAGATGGGTTGAATTGCGATTAATTACAATTAATTTTTAAGCTGTGATTAACTCAATGCAAAATTTTAATCGTTTGACAGCCCTAATAAAAATAAATTCAAATTGGTTAGCAACATTAACTCAGCAAAAAAGTATGTTCCTCAAGGTCACATGCGCCTGGGGGGGCCCGCCCGCCCCACTATTTGAGAAGTAATTCCCTAACTGAAGGTGTGAGCACGCGAGAGCAGAGCAGAATTAAAGACGCCATGATTTTACTGAGATATTATCGCGTCCTTACCGTATTTTTCGGACTATAAGTGGCAGGTTTTTTTTCATAGTTTGGCTGGGGGTGCGACTTATACTCAGGAGCGACTTATGTGTGAAATTATTAACACATTATTATTGTATCATTTCACATGTTATTTTGGTGTTTTGGAGTGACACTGAAGGTTTGGTAAACTTGTTAGCATGTTCTTTATGCTATAGTTGTCGGAATAACTCTTAATAGCTATGGCCACGTTCGCGTTCTGCCTTTGGCAATGTGTGTTCAATTGTACTATTGACTTTTTTATATTGAAATGCATGCTTTTAGTTTGTGGCGCTTTCACACCCAAGAGCGCACTCGCACTTGTTTATGCGAAGAAGAGCGCTCAAACGCCGGAAGAAGATGGACAGCTACGCAGCGCCTGAGCGAGTGGGCGAGAGAGAGAGAGAAAAACACGGCTGCGAACCTACGCTCATTGTTTATGCTAGTAAAATATCTCTACAGAGGCAACACCTGTGTGCGTGATCTTTTCTGTTGTTGTGCGTCATCCTTCATATGTGGGCGGTCGTAATGTCTAGAGTCGTTTCTACAAGTTGCATAGCAGCAGTGTTTAGTCGGCGTGTTCTTTTTAGAAATATTACCGACAGAAAACAATCAGTACTAGCATCGGTTGTATGCCAGCGCGCTTCTATGTTGACCCCCTTCCGGTTTACGATGGGGACGTCACGCAGCCTTGCGGTCTAAAAATGGCATTTATACGGTACGCTATTGGCTAACTAAGATAGTAAAAGTCCGCTATATAATGCTAATGTTTACCAGATAGTTTCTGGTGCGCACCATATAGTTTCTAGTGCACATCAGATTGCTTAAATTTTGATTCCTGTTGATGTCCTTTTAGGGGCTACGGAAAAATACCCACTAAAAGTAAACATAATTATATATTATATAATATATTGTATATATACATATATATATATATATTTATATTATATATTTATAATATTCTATCTATATCATTATAATCTACAAATTAGTACCAAAAAAGTAGATCTCAGTTTTAGATAGGTTTGTGACGCCGTCATACATCGTAATAAGATAAATACGTAATAGAGGTGCTCCCCAAGTTACAACGTACCCGACTTACTTGATTTCCACTTTATGACGCTGGAGTCTCGTCCGCCATTTTGTCTCCAGTCGTTCCCCCACCCCTTTTTTTTTCATCATCCTTTTTCACTTCATGTCCCCACAAAAGAAATACCTCCCAGCATTGATGGTACGTACAATATCTTATTTTTTACTTCATTTTATCCGTATGACATGTTATACATGTCATTGGATATTTATTTTGAGATTCAGGGGGTATTTAGGGGTACTTAAAGGGTTCATTCTGACTTACGTGGAAATTCAGGTTACGTCCCCAGCGTAGAAACGGAACTCGTTCGTAACCTGAGGACTACATGTACAACATACCATTTTTGATTCAGGATTTAATGAAGTTTTGTTCTGGCGTCGGTGAAAACGATGAGCAAAGGAAATAGTCATATATTATCGGAAGAAGCTACACTGTCAGGTTTTGCACATTCCAGCAGAAATTAGGATTGACTCACTTTTCAACTGTCCTGCACCAACACTTGGAGACACCGTTTTACAACAATACGATTAAAAATAACAATATTAATAGTAATAATAGTAATCGGAGACAATGAGAAATGGTGCAGCATGCCATGTACCCGGTCTCTGTGTGATAAATCACGTCAATATGCAAGTTTTGTGAACGCCAAGATCAAAGTGTGATAATCAAATCACATATGTATACATTAAAAAAACTTAAGGATTACATTTTATAGTAGTGTGCAAAATAAATTTTCCTTGCAAACAATCACCAGTTATGCATTTTGGAAGTTTGATGACTGTACATAGTCCAGTTTATCCTACTAAATTCAAAATGTTGAGGCATTAACTTAAGCAAACAAAGCAGGCACTTGAAGTTGTTTATATTTAAAGTGGCAATAATACAAGGCAGACATGTTTTGCAAAGCTATTACATCAGTATTCTTCCACATTTTGAATTTTACCTGAAAAACGAATGTATTGCACACAAGATCAGAGTTCAAGAAAAGCTTTACAAAGACTCCAGTTATCAATAAATGGCAAGTATTACACAATGAGTTAGAAACTCAAAAATATACAATTAACCTGAGAATCTGCCTCAGTTTTAACTGAGTAAAAACATTCATTGGCATCATTTAAGTCACTTTGTAGTTGTTATTATAAAAGCCATTACTGTTGTTATTTTGGAAATTCAAAAAGGCCAAACTTGAAGTCCAATTTTATTTTGAAAGCAATTAAACTTGTAAAGTGTGTCAATATCCAAATTAAATAGAAAATTTGTTTTTTTAAAATACAATCCATCCATCCTTTTCATCTTTTCCTGTCATAAAACTAATAAATACCCTTGCTATACAGAGTATGTACAAAATTTAACACAATTATTATTATAATTCCAAGTATCCAACCATTATTCCAGTAATTTAATACAAGTGCAAGTATCCATATTGTTGAATTGTTGAAGAGAAATGGCACAATGTCACTGAGTGGTTGAAGGTTCAGCAAGGTTGAGGCTCTCTTGGGCCAGCTGGGACAGGTATTTCTGCACAAGTGGGGACAAATGTAAACAAAAAGATTTACTAAAAACTCGTTAGATAACCAAAGCTCTCTCTCCAGAGAAACCTTTAGAACCTCTTCCAAGGCACCAATTTTACAAAACAAATCTCAGCACAGCCAACCAAATAACAATATCCAAGAACTACCATATTTTTTCAGACAAAAAGTCACAGAAGCCAAAAATGGCATAATAATGAAGGAAAAAATATACATACGTTGCAATGGAGAATAAATAGCATTTTTATGTTGTAGTTTATTAAATTAAATTCAACCTCAAGTACAGACATTCCATTTGGATGGCAACTTAAAGTAGCGCGTTGCCCGACGTGGGGGACGAAGTTTACTTTCACAGGCTATTCTTCAGTGTTTAAAACCACACACCTCCAAGATACAGCTCCCTTGAAGGCAGCACACAGGGCGGCATCATTTACAGTGGGGCAAATAAGTATTTAGTCAACCATTAATTGGGCAAGTTCTCCCACTTGAAATAATTGGAGAGGCCTGTAATTGTCAACATGTGTAAACCTCAACCATGAGACAGAGAATGTGGAAAAAAAAAAACAGAAAATCAAATTGTTTGATTTTTAAAGACTTTATTTGCAAATCATGGTGGAAAATAAGTATTTGCTCAATGCCAAAAGTTAATCTCATTACTTTTTTATTTACCCATTGTTGGCAATATCGGAGGCCAAACGTTATCTGTAACTCTTCTCAAGCTTTTCACACACTGTTGCTGGTATTTTGGCCCATTCCTTCATGCATATCTCCTCTAGAGCAGTGATGTTTTGGGGCTGTCGTTGGGCAACACGGACTTTCAACTCCCTCCTCACCCCGTGGCGTCAAAATGATAACAAGAACGGTGAGCAAAAATCCCAGAACCACACGGGGGGACCTAGTGAATGGCCTACAGAGAGCTGACACCACAGTAACAAAGGCTACGATCAGTAACACAATGCACCGCCAGGGACTCAAATCCTGCACTGCCAGACGTGTCCCCCTGCTGAAGAAAGTACACGTCCAGGCCCGTCTGCGGTTCGCTAGAGAGCATTTGGATGTTCCAGAAGAGACTTGGGAGAATGTGTTATGGTTAGATGAAACCAAAATAGAACTTTTTGGTAGAAACACAGGTTCTTGTGTTTGGAGGAAAAAGAATACTGAATTGCATCCAAAGAACACCATACCCACTGTGAAGCATGGGGGTGGAAACATCATGCTTTGGGGCCAAGACGACTGATCTGTGTAAAGGAAAGAATGAATGGGGCCATGTATCCAGAGATTTTGAGTGAAAATCTCCTTCCATCAGCAAGGGCAATTGAAAATGAGACGTGGTTGGGTCTTTAAGCATGACAATGATCCCAAACACACAGCCACGGCAACAAAGGAGTGGCTTCGTTAGAAGCATTTCAAGGTCCTGGAGTGGCCTAGCCAGTCTCCAGAACTCTACCCCACAGAAAATCTGTGGAGGGAGTTGAAAGTAGGCCTGTCGCAATAACAAATTTTAGTGTGCGATAATTTATTTCATAAATTATTGCGATATGCGATATTATTGCACCCCCCCAATTAAAAAAAAGAATTACAATAACACTGTGAGAATACTGTATATATTATTAGATCATGTACACCCATTTAAACGCAATTATTGTTTACTCTTAAATTCAAAAATACTTTTTAGGAAATCACAACTAAAAACAATAGACCATGCCTCTTTTAAGTAAAAGACAACAATATTAATACTGTACAGAAACACAGAAGAAATAAAATGTGTTTTTTAAGAAAAACTAGAATTCCACAATAATTTAAGCATTTAGGCAAATTAAAACGTTTCCCCTCATAGCTTCTGCTATGGCGTTCCATGTGTAATACAGTGGTACCTCTACATATGAAGTTAATTAGTTCCAGGAGCTTGTTTGTAAGTCGAACTGGTCGTATGTCGAGCAGGATTTTCACATAAGAATACATTATAATTCCAATAATTCGTTCCACAGCCCAAAAACCCACACTACATCCTTAATAAATACTGCTGTACTATTGCAAATAGTAATTACAAAGAGCAAAACAAAGACAATATGAATAAAAATCAGAATAACAATTGTATAATAATAGCACTAATGACAATAATACAGTACAGTACCTGTAATAATGTAACGAATCGGCTGGTAATGTGGTGGACTTTTTTTTGCTGTACATGAACGCACCGCGGGGCTGACGGTGAGCAGGAGAGCGCTATTTTACTTTCTGTTTCGATCCTGGCGTCAACAGCAGTGGACACTCGGCAAGTTGATGGAATAAATGATTTGAAACCTGACAAAGCTGGCAATTTCTTTGACGATGTTACCACAATAAGAACTGTCACCTTAACTTATAAAGACTGGCGAACGGAGGGGGACCGCCGGCCGAGATCGGCATTCTACGTCTCAGTTCATGGATGCACACACCATGCTTATATTTTGCTGTCATTTACATCTTCATTTGAATGGTAAGCGTCACCTTTTCTTTTTTTTCTCCACCTGCACTAAACAAACTGCACTAAACTAAAAACAGAACTAAAATGCATTTTGCGTAGTTGGTAACAAGGAAGCCGAACTTTTAACAGCACGTCAGCCGCACGCGCGCACGCATGTGCACGCGAGGCGATAAATCGCAGCGGAAAAATTATCACCTTCATTTTTATTTACCGTGCGATAAATGGAATTATTGCATATTGTGACAGGCTTAGTTGAAAGTCCCTGTTTTCCAACGACAGCCCCAAAACATCACTGCTCCAGAGGAGATCTGCATGGAGGAATGGGCCAAAATACCAGCAAGAGTGTGTGAAAAGCTTGTGAAGAGTTACAGAAAACTTTTGGCCTCCGTTATTGCCAACAAAGGGTACATAACAAAGTATTGAGATGAACTTTTGGTATTGACCAAATACTTATTTTCCACCATGATTTGCAAATAAATTCTTTAAAAATCAAACAATGTGATTTTCTCTTTTTTTTTTTCCACATTCTGTCTCTCATGGTTAAGGTTTACCCATGTTGACAATTACAGGCCTCTCTAATATTTTCAAGTGGGAGAACTTGCACAATTAGTGGTTGACAAAATACTTATTTGCCCCACTGTATATGGCAGAAAACACTCAGGTGACTTGAAGCTCCGCTCTGAGATCCCCAATTCGGCCAACTTTCAAAATTGTCCGATATGCACGTTTGGGTGGTTTCAGTTAAGGCAGACACAGTTTTTTCATCTGTGTGATTTTGACAAGGATCAGATCACATTTTATGGTGATTTTATGCAGAAATGCCAGAAATTCAAAATGGTTCAGATACGTTTTCATACCACTGTATACACTACCGTTCAAAAATTTGGGGTACCCTTCAAAAGTTTCGGGTCACAAGTGACGGTAGTGTAAATCTGTATTGTAAGTCTGTATTGACTTATAATGACTTTCATACACTACGTTCAAAAGTCTGGGGTCACAAGTGACCCCAAACTTTTGAACGGTAGTGTATATATTTATAATTATAGTGTGCTATGTTACTAAAAGGGTAAACAATGCAGTCAAATCTTTTATGATAAAGTGTGTGGCTTATATTCTTTGGGGAACAATTGAGACTACGTCATCCTTGGCCATAAAGATAAACAAATAAGCAGTTATAACAGTACCACTCATGATGTTAACCTAGAGAAGCCAAGATTTTGGGAGGAGTTGTAGCCATTACTATAGGCCAAATTTGAGAGGGTTAATCAGAGTTCAAACAAAACAGTCAAAATGTTTGTGTAGATATATGACTGTAAAGCTATACACGAACAGGATCAGTCAGCTGGTTGAAGGACACTTGAATGCACACACCTGTAGGTTCCTATAATGCACAGTGCTGCGACAGTGACTCGTCTTAGCAGTCTCTTCACTGGTATAGAACAGTTCACAAAGTTTACAGAAGAAACCAGTCCTTGGCTCAATGAACTCCACTCCTGCAAAGTAGTGAACAATATGAAAGTTACCATTTTTAGTAAGGGAATTGCTGCAATGACTGATATAATGAATTGAACTAGAGCTGAAACAAATACTCCAGCACCTCGAGTAACTCGAGTTTAAAAACTGATCCGAGCAATTTTACTCACCTCGAGGAATCGTTTAATTTTGCCAGCTCTAAGCATCACGTTTTGCCCAGACTACTTTTAATGTGGAACAACGCGCTGATGTCACGTGCGAAGACGAAGAAGCAATTTAAAAAGAAAAAAAACTTACTGCAGCCGACAGTCGCTACAAACTACGCCGACGTTGCTAAAAACTACGCCCGCATGATGCTCGTGTGTTAGCAGGCAGTGTCCGATGCGTCTCATAGATATCGCATGCATTTAAAACTAGATGCAAAATGACAGAGTCGGCCGCGTCTAGGCAGAGTTAGTAAACAGCCGTCATCTTTAAGCAGTAGACTTCTCATGGCTAATAAATATAACGTTACTGTCACTCGCTCACGTAACGTTACCCCTTCGGAGGGCTAGGTTTCTATTGATTATGACCACTGTCGATGCGTGGCTAACGTGTCTTACATACAGGGTTTATTTCATCTGTAAAAACACAGCACTGTAGAGTGATGAGGGTGTAAAATTAAAACATAATAAAGCTAACTGTCAGTTTTAGCTCAGTAGTCATTGCTGAATAAAACACCAAGTAGCACTGGTCCCTAATGTGCTCCAATACAGCAGGCTTCATACATTTATTTTGAACACTGCAAAAACTCAAAATCCTATCAGTACTTACAGTTTAGACTAGGGCTGTCAAACGATCAAAATTTTTAATCGAGTTAATTACAGCTTAAAAATTAAATAATCGTAATTAATCACAATTAATCGCAATTCAAACCATCTATAAAATATGCCATATTTTTCTGTAAATTATTGTTGGAATGGAAAGATAAGACAAGATGGATATATACATTCAACATACTGTACATAGGGATTGTATTTGTTTATTATAACAGTAAATCAACAAGATGGCATTAACATTATTAACATTCTGTTGAAGCAATCAATGAATCGAAAGACTTGTAATTCTTAAAAGATAAATGTTAGTACAAGTTATAGAAATTTTATATTAACACCCCTCTTAATGTTTTCGTTTTAATAAAATTTGTAAAAATTTCAATCAAAAAATAAACTAGTAGCCCGCCATTGTTGATGTCAATAATTACTTACACAATGCTCATGGGTGCCTATAAAATCAGTCGCACCCAAGCACCAGCAGAGGGCGGCAAAACTCCATAAAACACAATTAACATGTGGGCATTTCACTGTACTGTCATTTAAATATGTCTGAGCAGGGCATGTGCGTTAATTGCGTCAAATATTTTAACGTGATTAATTAAAAAAAATTAATTACCGCCCGTTAACTCGATAATTTTGACAGCCCTAGTTTAGACTAACTTAAAACTTAACTAGAACTTAAAAATAGCTTGACATAAATGGAAATTAAATTGAAACACGTGGAAAAAACACGTAGCTTTCAAGTGATGTGTGTTATCAAGCGTAATTACATTTTTAGGTAACAAATATGTTTTTTTTTTAATAAAATCTAGAGGTTTTTTGAGTGAAAGCAGTGAATTTTTTTTTCTAGTCACATCTGAGATGCAATTGTTGGCCATTTTCAACAATGTACATCGAAAATAAAGACACTGACTGAAAATGGTTCAATATTGGATTAAATGTCTTTTTTCTCATGTTAATTTATAATTGCACTTTACCTAAAAAAAAAAAAAAAAAAAAAAAAAAAAAGTTTTATCCGATTACTCGATTAATCGATAGAATTTTCAGTCGATTACTCGATTACTAAAATATTCGATAGCTGGCAGCCCTAAATTGAACTTTCATCATATTCAATGGCACTTAAACGTGACCATTCACCATTGTGTAGTCACATTATACAGTGCCTTTGGTTTGAAAAACTGCTAATTTAATTTCTGCTGAGTTCGTTCTGGACAAAAAAAACAACTTGTCGAGGCATCATAGAACCAAAATAACTACGTTACTCATGGCAGACAGCTCTCGTGTCTGTGATCTATTGTTGCCACGCAGCAACGGCTTATGTAAGTCCCTATGCAGCATGTGCTGCGCCCCGCCATTCCAAGGCTAATAATAATATAAATACTCATCTCTCAGGGGTCCAGTTCACGAGCAGATCACGGAAATAGGTCAGCAAGTGGATGGCCAATTCCCGTCAATTAGAGTGCTAATGCAACAGGTTGTCAGTGCCGTTATTAGCAGTGTACATGATAAAGCTGTAACGTTCACACTAAGGCAGCAGACGCTAATGTCTGAGAACTTAAGGCTGCTAGAATGATTAACTACAAAAGGGATCAATGACTTCTTTCTATTTTGGGTATAGTCGGACAGCCTAATGGATTTGTTCTATTCCCAACTGTGGCCAACAGAAGTATAATGATATGTATCCACCTTACCTAAAGGGATGATGTGTTCAATGACGAGCCTCTCCTGCTCAACAGATGATGAGGGCGCTTCAATATCTGTAAAAAGTAAATTACTGTAATTTTCATACTATAAGGCGCACATAACTATCAGCCGCACACTTCAAATTTGGCACAAAAACAGCATTTGTTCATAGATAAGCCGCACTGGACTATAAGCCGCATCTGTCCTCACTATATTATGGGATATTTACACTAAAAGATATTAACCGGTAACACTTTATTTGACAGCTGCATCATATGACTGTCATAAGACCAAATGAACCACCATGAAGCTTTGAACCAATTGGCTGCAAAGCTTCATTGCTTCAAGAAGCTGGCCGTCACTGCTCCCTTGGGGGAGACAGTCACCCTCTGCTGCCACCTGCTGTCAACACTGTTGTCGTCCAACATGCCTCCTAGCCTGCATTGCAGCGCTACAGATGTAAATACCAATCAAAATTCATGTTCTGTGCTAATTATGTCTTCAGTTACTGTTCCAGTTGTTTCATTAATTGGTAGTTATGTTATGTGGTAACACTTTATTTGACAGTGGTGCCATAACACTGTCATAAGACCATCATACTTATGACATGACACTGCCATGAGCATTAATGAACGCTTATGACGGATGTAATTTTGTGCTATCCGGCAAATTATCTCACTTTTGAATGGATGTAAATGATCTGAGCTGGACAAAAATGCAGCTAGTGACATTATTTGCTGGATGACACTTAATGACATCTGTCATAAGCATTCATTAATGCCAATGACAGTGTCATATCATAATTATGATAGTCTTATGGCAGTCTTATGACGCGTTGTCAAAGTGTTACCTATTAACCAAAATAAGTCAACAAATGAGCCGCAATTGACTATAAACCACATGATTCAAAATTATGGAAAAAAGTTGCGGCTAGTTTTAAAATTACCGTACTTTTTATATATTTTTTTATTTTTTTATTTCACCTATATAAGAGTAATGGTATACAAATGTTAACTTTCAAATTCTGTGAGAGAAAAGCCTTTTTTTTTCTGTTGTACTGAACCCGCACCAAACCGTGTTCTCCGTACCGAGGTACGTACTGAACTGTGACTTGTGTGTATTGTCACACCCCTAATATCCTGTATATAGATATATTTTTCAATTTGCAGGTGAGGCTCTGAATCTCTTAGTTTTGCTCTAGTTGTTTTTATTTAAAAACATCACACAAGGTACACAGATATGCCATTCAAGAAAAGTTTAGGGCAAGTGACTATTTTTGATCATAAAAAAACTATTATTATATTGTAGCATCTACAAGGACAACACCAACTTGGTGATGATAATGCATACTCAACAGAAAAACTACATTATTTTCAATTCATTGTACCCACCTGGAGCCATGAACTGTATGCAAAAAAACAGTTGCCCGAGAGTTTAAGATGACGCTCTCCACGCTATATGCTGATGCTAACTTGAACGTGAATGCTATGCTAATGCTCCGAGCCACCGAGCATCGCCTTCGCAACGGCGTCACCACCCATTTACCTCCTCCTCCCTCCCAGGCAGCTGTGACAAAATCAGACAACTCGTGATTCATTCAACCAAATAGTAACGCCTATAGCGCGCCCCTTCACATCCTCGGTAACAGTAACGACGTTGCAAAGATGGGAAAAGTGATTAATTAGATTACTCACTGCTGAAAAAAACAACGTGGATAGTAACGCCGTTATACTCTAAAGCCGTTATTAACAACACTGCTGCCGACAGAGATATTTTTTGTCGGTCTCAGTTTGAAGTCCATAGGGGTGAATGGGGACATTTTTACTGGTCTGATTCAGTGACAATGTGATTTTAATGAGCAATGTGAATGTGTTATTTTTGTCAGATTTTTCTGGAATCATACATGGTACATTTTCGCCCCAAAAATATATTCAATCTTTTTTTGCCTTAATTTAGTGATTTTTAAAAAAGTATGTGAACGACGTAAATCGGCTGAAAATGTGAGACAAAATGCAATTTGATTTAATTTTCAGGGTAAAAAAGAAAACTTTGTTCATCCCTGGTGAACTATGACTTTTTAGCAATTCTGTCATTTATTGATTGATAAAAAATATTTAGTTATCATCAGGTGTAAAGTACCTTTTTTAAGAATGCCGTCCACCTTGTTGTGAGTTGCATTCGAGCTGGCCTCAATGTCCTGTATTATATCCTGGACCTTGCTGTCTTCTGATGTTTGAACGTTACTCTTTATTGCTTCTTCTTCCGAAGGCCCACTGTTGCTAACTTTAGCAACTGAAGACGTCTCCTCCAGTTTTACCTGAAACTCTTCATTGTGAAAGTCACTCAGCTTTGAAATTGGTGGCTCGGAAGTCACAGGACTCTTTTTGTGTTCTTCCATGATTGTCTCAGTTGTAATTCCTTTATCCGTTCCAAAGGTTTCTGTTGGGATTTCAGCGTCCTCACATGTCTTTTCCTCAATGGATTTGGTAATGGAGGTCTCCAACGCCACTAATGGGAGGGAAGGTGATGGTAAAGTCTCCACCATTGTTTGTGTTTGTTCTTCTGCAGGCGCTTCAGGACAAGCTGCATCCTCTTCCAGCCCTGGAAGATCCGGTTCTATAATAAGATCATCTTCTCCCACTTCATCAACTGTGAGAAATTCTTCCATGTTCTTGGGGTAACAACACTCGTCATCACTGGTTTCACCACTTTCCAACAGTTTCTCCTTTCAAAGTAATCAAGAAAGAGTATTTTAATAAACAGCTAAGCATGTTAACAGATATGATAACTTTTATTCTTGTTACTTACATTGTTAGTATGTTTCAAACGTTCAGCAGCATCTGTTGGCTTGTTGTCACCCTGAGGTGAGACCCGTTCTTTAGCTTGACCATCCTAAAAAGGAAAGTCAATTAGTTTCTAGAAAAATATCCAGCCATTCATTTTCAACACGGTATATCCTTGTCAGGATCACGGGGTGCTGGAGCCTATACAGAGATAGACAAACATTCACATTCCCAAAAGCTGCTTTTGCACTATAGGAACTAACAGTTCCCAGAACCCCTTGGGGGACGATGACTACATTTTGCGTGTTCGCACATGTAGGAACCAGGAACTCGAGTTTTAAGAACCATTTTAGTTTCTACTCTGAGTTAGGGACTTTCAGTGGGGCTGTAGGGACTCAATTACATAGGTGCATAAACTTCGCTATCAGTTGACAGGACACGGGGCTCGGGGCCGATCCGTAGGGGGCCTGTTCTTAAAAACTTAAAATTCAAATAATTTTCAAAACCAAAGCTGCTGGTGACCTAAAACCAAAACAGGCACCTCCCTTGGGCAGGCATATGTGAGCCCCCATGAGCAGCGTCAAAAACATTCAAAGTGGTTTCCTCATAAAATCCAGATTAATTAATTTTTATACAAGTATAACAAAATTTAAAATGGCTATAAAATTCTTAAGATAGATGCACAAAAATCACCAAATGCAGAGGTAATCAACTACCGTAATTTCCGGACTATAAGCCGCTACTTTTTTCCGTTCATTTTGAATCCTATAGTCTTATAGTCCAGTGCGGCTTAATTGTTGATTTATTAGGGTTAATTGGCAACACATGCCTCCTAGCATGCATTGCAGCACTACAGACGTAAGTAACAATCAAAATTCATGTTCTGTGCTAATTATTTATGCATTTACTGTTCCAGTTTCATTAATTGCTTGTTATGGTATTTGGTAACACTTTATTTGACAGCAGCGTCATAAGACGGTCATAACACTGTCTTAGTTATGACATAAGACAATCATGAGCATTACTGAATGCTTATGACAGATGTCATTAAGTATAATCCAACAAATTATGTTACTAACTCCATTTATGTCCAGCTTGGATCTTTTAAATCCATTCAAAGTGAGATAATTTGCCGAATAAAGCTAAATGATAACTGTTATAAGCATTTGTTAATGCTCATGACAGTGTCCTGTCATAATTATGTCTAATTGTCTAATCTAATTGTCTTATGGCGCCACTGTCAAATAAAGTGTTACCAAATACTGTGACTAGCAATTAATTAAAGAACAGGAACAGTAATTGAAAAATAATTAGCACAGAACATTTAAGAACGTATTTTGATTGTTATTTATATCTGTTGTGCTGCAATGCATGCTAGGAGGCATGCTGGACAACAACAGTGTTGACAGCAGGTAGCATAAAAGATTGACTGTCTCCCCCAAGGGAGCAGTGATGGTCAAATGAAGCTTCTTGAAGCAATGAAGCTTTGCAAACAATTGGTTCAAAGCTTCATGGTGGTTCATTTGGTCTTCTGACCATCGCATGATGCCGCTATCTAATGAAGTGTTACCGGTTATTATCTTTTGGTGTAAATATCCCATAATACAGTGAGGACAGCTGCGGCTTATAGTCCAGTGCGGCTTATCTGTTAACAAATGCCGTTTTCCTGTCACATTTGGTGGGTGGCGGGTTATAATCAGGTGCGCCTTATAGTGCGAAAATTACGGTATATTTTCAGGATCAATAGCAACTAGGGGTGTAACGGTATACAAACATCTCGGTTCGGTACGTACCTCGGTTTTGAGGTCAAGGTTCGGTTCTTTTTCGGTACAGTAAGAAAACAAAATGCAAAATATAAATGTGCTAGTTGTTTATTGCACACTTTTGTGCTTTCAACAATAGGAACATTAGCCTATAGACCCTACCCACGTGACGTCACAACTCCGCCCTCCTGACTGGTGCCGCCCAATTGTCCGTCAACACATCGTGTTTGCCTGTTACGGCTACGTACATTCCTCCTATTTACGGCGTGTTTTTCTGCTTGTTAACATTAATAATCAAAATGGTGAAGGCGTGTGTGGCGGTCGGTTGCAATAACAGAGAAGATAGACGGAGAGACTTGAAGTTCTACCGGATTCCGAGAGACCCGGAGAGGAGAGAGCGAGATGGGCTGCTGCAATTCGACGAGAAAACTGGGCTCCAAACGATTACCACAGATTATGTAGTAGTCATTTTATATCTAGTAAGATGCATTTAATATATATTTAGAGGGTTTTGGGCTGACAACCACAATTGAGATCATTGCTAGGCTAATCGCCGACAACATACACGTATGTATGTAGTGAGAGTGCTATCGCTAAACCATATAAACATTAAAAGCCCTAGCTCCATTGACAAATGACATGAAATACATTAGACTTGACAGTGGATGTTAGCAAGAACAAAAGATTTTGAATTGAAAATTTCGTAACTCACCTTCCCGAGCACAAGATAGATTCCTGCCGAATTTTCGTGGACGAGGACCTGTTTCACCCAACCAGCAACGAAGTATTTATAAGCCTCCAAGCTCTTAAAGTTTTTCAAACTTTTGTGAGAATAGGCTGATTTTGTGTGGACAAGATAGTTGTACATATCAGGGTAGCTAGCAGATGTCAGGCAAATACGGCGGAGACAGCGGGTCGAAAAACATCGATTTAGGCATCAAATATGGATCTGGCGAATGGATAAACTGAAGCTTTTCCACATAACGCCTTTTATGAAACGCATCAAGTGAGTTTACGGCATCCCAAAGCACAGGGGCTTCCATGAAATGCATTATAAATTGCTCGATCAATTGACACCATTGATAATACAGACACAAAATGACGGACAAGGGGGCGGAACAATACAGCGATCACGTGATTTTGTGACGTCGGTGGGTAGGGTCTATACAAAGCTAGAATTCTGCTCACAAAGTAGCGGGTATTTAAAGATAATAATCCAACAACAATTTGCCTTTCAGACCCTGCGTATTGGTCAGTTTTCTTTCTGAAAGAAAGAAGAAAAAAAGAAGTCCGTGCTAAAGAGAAAAGCAATCCCAATGACAAAGATTTTAACATGTATTTTACAAATGAAATGCCTCAATGAATCATTTTTTTCCCTTATGAACGGTTTTCAAAAGCTTTATTTGTGGATTTTCTCAAATTAAAGTGCCACACAGAAATTAGTAAATCCAATTGTGTAAGCAGGATCTTTGTATTATTCTTATTATTTAATTACAGGTGTCTTAGCTCATTTCAATTTATTTTATTTAAATGGGCTATTATTTATGTTATTATGTGTTTATATTTTACAAATGTGATGTAGTATTCATTTATATTGTATATTTTATGTTGCATAACTTAAGTTCCTATGTGAATATTAGTTCCTACTTGTTTTGTTGTGGTAGGAGGGTTTTGTATTGAACACGGGGCCGTGTTGGATATGATTATAGCAGAGAAGACAGCAGTAAATTAACAAAGACAAGTCAACTGTGCCCCGATCGACCACTCAAATGGACTCAAAAAGTGGGTTACGATTGCATATTAGTTTGAAAATCGATCGGATCCACCGTATTTTTACACGAGTGACTTCCGGTCTGCCCGATCCTAGCTAGTAGTATTGACGCAGGAGGGCTGCGTCTCGCGTCAAATAATAAACTCTGCCGTTCTTTTCGCGTGCGTCGCGTTGAGCCGCTTATGGGACGCGTCTAACACGCGGCCTCACTGCGACTGGTGAGCATTGGCTGATTAACTTTAACGCTGTTGTCGCGCCGTTGACGTTTCTGGGTTCTATACTGTCCCACCGTGTTCGTCCTCATTATAGTAGAGAAGACGGAGTAAATCTAATCTACTCAAAGAAACTGCAACCTGATCAACTCACAGCCTCAAAAAGTAAGGGTTACATTACGTAAGAAACTCGTTCGGTACGCCTCCGTTCCGAACCGAGCAACCCATACCGAAACGGTTCAATACAAATACATGTACCGTTACACCCTAATAGCAACATTTAACATATATGTTTTTGCCCAAAATAGCAACCTAATTTTTTTTTATTTAGTGCAAGTTATCAATTGCTATATAATTTTCGCATCAGAAACCTAATACTTGAGGAAAGCATCCAGAATAATCTTAATTTTACGCAACAAAAGCAAATTTGGCATTTTTCTTTATACAATCACAACTTATTAAGGTTGAATTCCAATGTCACTATTGCCTCAGCACTATCTGGCCCTCGTCGTTTTTAGATAGAAATGTAACAAACACGTAAAAGCCAAATTTTTGTTTTTGTATGGACGCAGAAATGTCTAAATTAATAATTTTTTGCCAAAAAACGGGGAGGTGGCCGAAAATTAACTGATTATTTGAATGTGAAGTTATGCTGTTGTGTATGGATACAAAATCCAACATGGCGGCCATCACAAAACAAAGAGCATTTAAGTTGAATATTCTTGTAAATAAATACGTAAATCCTGGAATGTCTACAGATATGAATGTACAACAGTCTAGATTCTTGGTTAAGAGCAAAAAAGAGGGCAGTTCTTATTCATCTTACGTAAATATTTCAAGCTAAATTTACGCAAATTTTTCCCCCCATTCATTTTTTTCCCCACAACGTCTCAAAGTACATGTATGGTGCCATTTTATATAATACCTTGAATCCTCTACCAACTCACTCTTGAATCACTCCTGTCAGCTTGTAGGCAGTAAAACATTTGTCCTTTTTCGACCTACATCCGGTGTTTGAACGCAACGTGTGTATGAGTTTATCACAATGATACCACCTCAACACTCTGCTCCGGGAAAACGTGGCGCAATGTCTGTAGGAGCTGTCTAGTCAACTGATGGTGAAGTCTATGGTCGGTGTTTGATGAATTGCTGAAATCAGCAGCTACAGTGGGGCAAATACGTATTTAGTCAACCACCAAATGTGCAAGTTCTCCTGCTTGAAAAGATTACAGAGGCTTGTAATTGTCAACATGGGTAAACCTCAACCATGAGAGACAGAATGTGGGGGGAAAAAAACAAATTGTTTGATTTTTAAAGAATTTATTTCCAAATTAGAGTGGAAAATAAGTATTTGGTCACCTACAAACAAGCAAGATTTCTGGCTGTCAAAGAGGTCTAACTTCTTCTAACGAAGTCTAACGAGGCTCCACAAGTTACCTGTATTAATGGCACCTGTTTTAACTCATTATCGGTATAAAAGACACCTGTCCACCACCTCAGTCAGTCACACTCCAAACTCCACTATGGCCAAGACCAAAGAGCTGTCGAAGGACACCAGAGACAAAATTTTAGACCTGCACCAGGCTGGGAAGACTGAATCTGCAATAGGTAAAACGCTTGGTGTAAAGAAATCAACTGTGGAAGCAATTGTTAGAAAATGGAAGACATACAAGACCACAGATAATCTCCCTCGATCTGGGGCTCTATGCAAGATCTCAGGTCAAAATGATAGGAAGAACGGTGAGCAAAAATCCCAGAACCACACGGGGGACCTAGTGAATGACCTACAGAGAGCTGGGACCACAGTAACAAAGGCTACTTTCAGTAACACAATGCGCCGCCAGGGACTCAAATCCTGCACTACCAGACGTGTCCCCCTGCTGAAGAAAGTACACGTCCAGGCCTGTCTGCGGTTTGCTAGAGAGCATTTGGATGATCCAGAAGAGGACTGGGAGAATGTGTTATGGTCAGATGAAACTAAAATGAACTTTTTGGTAGAAACACAGGTTCTCGTGTTTGGAGGAGAAAGAATACTGAATTGCATCCGAAGAACACCATACCCACTGTGTAGCATGGGGGTGGAAACCTCATGCTTTAGGGCTGTTTTTCTGCAAAGGGACCAGGACGACTGATCTGTGTAAAGGAAAGAATGAAATGGGGCCATATATCGAGAGATTTTGAGTGAAAATCTCCTTCCATCAGCAAGGGCTTTGAAGATGATAAGTGGCTGGGTCTTTCAGCATGACAATGATCCCAAACACACAACAAAGGTGTGGCTTCCTAAGAAGCATTTCAAGGTCCTGGAGTGGCCTAGCCAGTCTCCAGATCTCAACCCCATAGAAAATCTGTGAAGGGAGTTGAAAGTCCGTGTTGCCCAACGACAGCCCCAAAACATCACTGCTCTAGAGGAGATCTGCATGGAGGAATGGGCCAAAATACCAGCAACAGTGTGTGAAAAGCTGTGAAGAGTTACAGAAAACGTTTGGCTTCCGTTATCGCCAACAAAGGGTACATAACAAAGTATTGAGATGAACTTTTAGTATTGACCAAATACTTATTTTCCAACATGATTTGCAAATAAATTCTTTAAAAATCAAACAATGTGATTTTCTGTTTTTCCCCCCCCAACATTCTGTCTCTCATGGTTGAGGTTTACCCATGTTGACAATTACAGACTTCTCTAATATTTTCAAGTGGGAGAACTTGCACAATTAGTGGTTGACTAAATACTTATTTGCCCCACTGTACATACCTTCCGTACTAGCGCGTCTGGAGAAGTAGCTAAAAAAAAAAAAAAAAAAAAAAAAAAAAACCTCTTTATTCTCTTCCAGTCTCGTGGCGGCCCGCTAGGCTTATAATGCACTGGGGGAAAGGAAACCCTACTATAAAATACTACAGATGTTTGTTGTACTGTAATGTATGTTTCTCTATATAACAGCTTTTCACCCATTGTAGGTCTGGAATTTATCTTCTATTATAAACTGGATGTCTCTGTAATTTGGATGTGTGTGTGTTACTCACAGTATTTCTGGTAGGGCTGTCATGTTTCTCTGCAGTGGTGCACCTTTTGTTTGGCTTCTTAGTCCTCCCCCTGCTGAGCGAACGATGCTTCTTATCTTCTGGAGTTCTGCGAAGTGGCTCATCAATCATCTCGCTGTCTAGATGCCTCGAATGCCTGCTGTGGTCGCTGCCGTTCCTCCTCTTTGACTTGCTATCATGTCTTGGGTATTGGGATCTGCTCACCTTCATGTAGAGGTTTTCCTCCACGCTCCGGTAGGAGTTGAAGGACTTGCCTTGAGGGCTGCCTCGTGGGAAGTCTCTTTTTCCAGGCATTCCTTTATCTCCTCCTCCTCGCTCATCTGTGGGCCTGCAGATGGCATAATCTAGAGGTTTCCCATAGGCTTTCCGTCGGTCCGATGGCCGTTCGTTAGGCCGATCGATGGCAGTGCTGCAGCCATTCCGTCTGGAGTGTTCATCCATTTCCTTGTCTTCCTCACCTCTTCTATAGTGTGAGGACCAATCCCATGAACCTCGGCGTGGGGCTGGGCCATTGCTGCCTCTCTCGTGAGCCCTGCAGGGTGCTGCCTGGGGGCTGTGGGTTGAACTACATGATGTAAAACTTGGGCTGTGAGATTGAGGGCTAAGGGAACTTCTGACCGGGCTGCGGGAACGGGCTCTGTCTGGCGCGTAGCTGTAGGAAGTTTCAAATAAATAAACCATCTAAAGCTTTGTTTGGACATTTAGAAGTTCAGACATGTACTGTAAGTGTAATCCTGCTACTGTCATGCACACGTTAACATTCAGGCAAACAAAGTAGCAAATTGTGGATTAAGTTACATTCTTTAATCTGTGATGTTTTTCATTTCCTTACTGCTCAAGTTCTTTCATTTCGTCTCTTTCCCAATGAGAAGCAATATCCTGGATGATCGCCTGAACATCTTTACCCGGTTTCTATAAAAATAAGAGATATGAATTTAGCAAATACCATTTTTTTTTTTTGTGACTTTGAACATAATTTTAGTTTAATCATACCTTCAGTTGGAGCTCCTGGTACCTTTTAGACATTCGAATCAGAAGCTTCTGATTGTTTATCATGGCTGGAGTCAATTGGTAATACTGAACCATTGCTTGAGCTGCTTCAACATAGGCCATCTCTAGAAATGCCTATTGGAGAGAACATAAAAGTAATTAACCTGTAATGCCTTCTCTGCTGGCGTGAACACTATCAGGAGCACTTGAGTATACAATATTCCAAACTAAATGGGATTTACCTATTTTCAACAATCGTTTCCTCGTGAAAGGTGGATTTCATTCTGCTTTAGACACCTATCTCAATAGAAATACTTTCCCCAAAATGCCAGTTCGTAATCAGCTCTAAAAAATATTCTGGAATCGTATTATTATTATTAGGGCTGTCAAATGATTAAAATTTTTAATTGAGTTAATCACAGTTTAAAAATTAATTAATCCCAATTCAAACCATCTCTAAAATATGCCATATTTTGTAAATTATTGTTGAAATGGAAAGATAAGATAAGACAAAACGGATATATACAGTCAACATACTGTACTTAAGTACTGTATTTCTTTATTATAACAATAAATCCACAAGATGGCATTAACATAATTAACAGTCTTTCTGTGAAAGGGATCTACAGATAGAAAGACTTGTAATTCTTAAAGGATACATGTGAGTTTGTATATTGTGACTAAATTAGGGCTGCAGCTATCGAATATTTTAGTAATCGAGTAATCGACTGAAAATTCGATCGATTAATCGAGTAATCGGATAAAACATATATTTTTTTTAGATAAAGAGCAATTATAAATATAGATGAGAAAAAGACATTTCATCTCATATTGAACCATTTTCAGTCAATCAAAGTCTTTATTTTCGATGTACATTGTTGAAAACAGCCAACAACCTAATTGCATCTCAAATGTGACCAAAAAAAAAAGGACTAATTCACTGCTTTCACTTAAAAACCTTTTAGATCTTATAAAATATATATATATTTCTTACCTAAAAATGTAATTACGCTTGATAACACACATCACTTAAAAGTTAGGTGTTTTTCCCACATGTTTCAATTGAATTTCCACTCGTGTCAAGCTATAAATTCTAGTTCAGTTTTAAGTTGGTCTAAACTAATTCCTGATAGGATTTTGAGTTTTTGCAGTGTTCAAAATAAATGCCGTGCTGTATTGGAGCACATTAGGCACCAGTGCTACTTGGTGTTTTATCCAGCAATGACTACTGAGCTAAAATTGACAGCATTATTAAGTTTTTATTTTACACCCTAATCACTCTACAGCGCTGTTTTCACAGATTAAATAAAGCCTGTATGTAAGAGTTAGCCACGCATCGGCAGTGGTCATAATGAATAGAAACCTAGCCCTCCGCAGGGATAACGTTACGTGAGCGAGTCACAGTAACGTTAATCGTATTTATGAGCGCTGAGAAGTGTACTGCTTTAAGATGGCGGCTGTTTTATTAACGCCGCCGAGTCGGTCATTTCGCATCTAGTTGTACGTACATGTGATATCTATGACACGCATCAGACACTACTTGCTACCACCGTAGCAACATGCGGGCGTAGTTTTAAGCAACGTTGGCGCAGTTTCTAATGGCTTTAGTAAGGTTTTTTTTCAATTGCTTCTTCCTCAACGCACGTGATGTCAGCGTGTTGTCCCGCATTAAAAGTAGTCCGGGCAAAACGTGATGCTTAGAGCTGGCAAATTTAAACGATTCTTTGAGGTGAATAAAACTACTCTGATCAGTATTTAAACTCGAGTTACTCGAATTGCTCGAGTATTCGTTTCAGCTCTAGACTAAATATTGCCATCTAGTGTATTTGTTGAGCTTTCAGTAAATGATACTGTAGTGACTTAACTGTTCTGCCCAAATGCATGATGGGAAGGGGGCAACCATGACTGTGTGTGGTGGCTGCAAATGATATTTCTTCTCTGTGTTGGGTTCAATACAGGGTGTTAAGAAAAAGATAAACTACTGTCGTCCACGTCACGTCCCTCAATAGTTATAGTTGATGTGGGAGAGATGTCAAAGCTTTTGCCAATTAAAAGCACAGTCCCAATGAATGCTTGTATCTACTCCACTCACTTGATGCTGCTTCTTAGTTCTGCATATAAGCAAAACAGCGCCATTCTAGTCTGATTGCGACAATGCGTGAGTGGGTTGTTCCGCGCATGCGTTAAATATTTTAACGTGATTAATTAAACCAATTAACGCCCGTTAATGCGATAAATTTGACAGCCCTAATTATTATATTATATTATATTATATTTAGGGCTGTCAAACGATTAAAATTTTTAATCGAGTTAATTACAGCTTAAAAATTAATCGTAATTAATCGCAATTAATCGCAATTCAAACCATCTATAAAATATGCCATTTTTTTCTGTAAATTATTGTTGGAATGGAAAGATAAGACAAGATAGATATATACATTCAACATACGGTACATAAGGACTGTATTTGTTTATTATAACAATAAATCAACAAGATGGCATTAACATTATTAACATTCTGTTAAAGTGATCCATGGATAGAAAGACTTGTAGTTCTTAAAAGATGAATATTAGTACAAGTTATAGAAATGTTATATTAAAACGCCTCTTAATGTTTTCGTTTTAATAAAATTTGTAAAATTTTCAATCAAAAAATAAACTAGTAGCCCTATTCTGTCCTCAATGTGTGTGAGTACACAAATTGACAGATCGCGAACATAAGTTCCAAAAAGAAATCAGACGGTGTGGCAAAGTTGCATGGGCTTTACTGAAGTCATCTCTTTTTGACAGGAGCACGTTTCTTGTATTTTTGTAAAACTGAAAATAACAAGGCAATGTGTCAATAACTTGCATAAATCACAAAATAACATAAAATGTACACACACGTGTCCATTTGAGCAGTAGCACTAGCCAATTAGCTCACAAGCGTCTAACAATGTAACTGCATTTCACCATATATGTGAACAAATTCAAATACACATCATCAATAACTATCTAATGCTCATGAATATAAACAAAGGAGCAATATAACTCACAAGCGATGCATGTATTAGACACAAACAGTGTGATGGGGCTATGAGAACTGCCACTGAATACTGGATACGGACGTTAGCTGGTCTGAATAGCACTGTCTATTAGTGTGAGTTCGCGTCGACATATAATCACGTCAGAAAAGCGCGCCGAAACCCAAATAATCAGCTGCACTGAATCGCCAGCAGAGGGCGACATTACGCCACATAACATATGCAAGTCACACCCAAGCGCCAGCAGAGGGCGGAAAAACTCCATAAAACACAATTAACAAGTTGGCCTTTCACTGTACTGACATTTAAATCTGTCTGAGCGGGCCTAGTGCGTTAATTGCGTCAAATATTTTAACGTGATTAATTTAAAAAATTAATTAACGCCCGTTAACGCGATAATTTTGACAGCCCTAATTATATTATATTATGTTATATTTTATGTTATTCATTTCTGCATTTTCCAGGCCGCATATCCTCACAATGGTTGCGGGGATGCAGGAGCCTATCCCAGTTAACTATGGGGAGTAAGCGGGGTACACCCTATATCGGTTGACACCCTGAGTCGCACCCCTGGCCAAACTAGGAAAAAAACTATCACTTATAGTCCGAGAAATATGGTAGCTAGAGTTGTACAAAGTTATAACGGCTCATCTTGAACAGGAGGTTGTAATTTTGTTGTTTTTGTTTCATTCTTTAAAATGTTTTGCGGTTTAATTGGGCTGGAGAATGTTTTTCCTATCTGGTAACCCTGTCTCCATGCAACATATGAATGTGGTTCCTTTAAAACTAGAACTACCAATGGGGGATCAGTTGATACAAATCCCTTTTGTATCCAGAGAAGGGTCATCTGACCCTAATGAGCATATCTTTTGTGAGCATTGAGGTCCTCATTAGTCATTTCCATCCACACTCGCAAAACCACAAGGTTGGATTGCTCCAATTGGCATCTTGAATGTTTGCAAGGCAGCGGTGCCTTGGCTTTGTCGGACAGTGGACCGCTCAGGCAGGCAATCGGGCGGACAACCTTTTTACTTCTTCCATAAGCTGCAGTTTGCTTACAGTACAAAGGACGGTGTAATAAAAAAACAAAACATTTTTTATGTGGTGACATATGACACGTTGCCCTTTTACTGGGGCTAGGAGGTTGGAAGTTGTTGCCGAAACAACTTTAACTTCTGCGCCTTCTTTACGCCCACATGAGAGTGAGCCAATTCCTTTGCAATACCCACCAAGAAGTCTACCCGTCTCTCTTGCCTTCTGGTGCATGCCTGATACAACACATATGCATTCATTGCTGCCATGTCAATAATATTGTAGAACACGGCGACTGGCCATCTCAGTGTTCCTCCGTGTTTGACAAAGCAAAGGGAGCCCTGGATTTGCAAATATTCAAGATGCTAATTGCAGCTATCCAGAGTGAAACCGCCCCTTCACACCTAGGCAGCGACTCCACAGGAGTGTGTAGGGAGGTTGTATGCTTGATTGCTTGTTTGAGTGGTCTATTGTTTGACAAAGCCAAGTAGTCTGGTATCATGGTTATTTGATGCCTTTCTAGTATTTCTTTACAGCATACCTGCCAAGTTGTACGGTTTCGGCGTAATTTGTACAAGTGAGCATTGATTTTTAAATGTGTACGCCGTACGTTCAAAGTCTGTACGTTTTTCGTGCATTGGTTTTTTTTCTCCGTTCGGATTTTGTCACCGTGTCGGCAACGAGACAATGTGCGTTACGATGCGTTACTACATTGGTTGAATGACGCGAGAAAAGTCAGAGACACTGAGATAGAAGAGTGTTGTGACGCTGTAGCAAACGCGATGCTAGGCTAGGTGGCGCCAATATTTCCTGACTGTAGCCGACAGCCTACAATCTACGCATAGATATCAAATGCTTATAGAGCTACATGCAAAATGACAGATGGCTGCATTCATAAACAGCCGCCATTTTGAAGCAGTAGACATCTTAGAAAGGCTTTGTTGTAGTGAACCTTCTTAGCGAACTCAAGTAACTTTTTATCTAAAATACTCCTAAATCGGCAAAATCTTGACTTGAATTTATCTTTAAATGATGAAACAGCAAAATCTTGACTTGAATCTATCTTTAAATGATGAAACAGCTTTAAAACTTTAACATTTCGAAAGTAGACAGAAGGGAACTAATGCAAAAACGATAGCAATTTTAACAACTTTAACAGTTGATTCATAACATTAAACGATTTCCAAACATAGCAAAGTTTACTATGTTTTTTTTTTTTTTTTAAATGAAAAAAAACAAAAAAAACATGAAATATAACACCAGTTACTTTGCCAAGTAACTACTCTTACCTTCAGGAAACTGAGTTACTAACTAAATTACTTTTTGGGAGAAGTAATTTGTAAGTAATTAATTACTTTTTAAAAATAAGATTAACAACACTGGTCATAAAGATGAAGTCTGCAGAAGGAAAAGGGACGAAAGCAGAGATTTCATTCTGCGAATTTGTTGCCGAACACAATTTGCCTGCAACTATTGCTGATCAATTATCAGAATTAGCATAAGAAATGTTCCCTGACTCAAACATTGCATCGGTAAGTTAATTTTATCAATTGACCTTTATAATTTCTAATTGGACAAACAAATGAACTACCTTCAAGTCAAACTGAATTGCGAGCTGAAATGCTATGAAGTGCAGCCATCAAGACATGATAAAAATTGCCAAAAGTGCTACATACAATTATCACAAAAGTCACTGTAAAATTTTGGTAATCGTGATGTAGCTGAACATATTGATTGTTCTTTGATTGTTACAATATTACAAAAAAATGCATATTGTTTTAAAAATTGAGTTTTATTTTTGTTTCATATTGCAAGCTATATACAACGTTGTAAGAATAGTCACCAATTTGTAAGGGCATACGTCACTATTTGTAAGATTGCTAACGGCCTCGGGTTGACAGGTATGTTATAGCCCAAAAAAAAAAAAGTGTTAAAGTGGATTTTAAGTGTTAATGTTAAGTTAATGTGTTCATTGGTTTTGAACATTTTGATGATTTCAGAAAAGTAGCTCTTTGTCAACAGTAAAAAAAACAAAAAAAAAACTTTTGTACCTGTTGAGTAGAGCGCATCAGGATATAATTTGTCACTTTGCCGAACGGCAGTCCCAGGTTGATGACATCATTCTCGGTACAACTGCCTTCAGGTAAGTTGCAGATGTGAACAACACGTCCCGTGGTAGCCTTCCTCGGAGGAAAGGGCTAAGAACACAAAGAGAAAAATATCAATATCTAAAAATTGGCAGCGGTTGCTCAGACTTTGAACTAGCGATCTTGACATGTTGCCCTTGAAAGGAGCCATGAAACCCCATCTGTTCAGTGGTGTGACATAGTTGTCCAGCAGTCTGACGCTGACATTGCTCCTTAGAGTGTAATGAGAATTACTGCAAGGGAGCCAGAGAGCGTGAAGTTACCATAATTGGTAACTTAAGCAGGTGTTCAAAACAAGACCTAAAACATACAACCATGTGATTAGTCCTTGTCAATCAGCGTAGAAAGCAAATCATCATATGTATAATCTCTGCAGCGTTTTGGTGGAGGTTGCAGGTTTGTTGGTGTGAACTATTCTGCCATCATGAATGCAACACTATCTCGCAGCATGTCGCAACTGGCTCTATTAATAGCAAAACTGTGGCAGTGTAAATTCCTTTACGTTCACATTTACGTACATCGGTTTATGGCTAAAATGTTTCAAATATTTGGCAGTGCAAAGTACACAGACAAACATTTAATTGCATTTTTAACATCCCTTCTGACACCAACAGAAAAGGTCATACTTCAATAAATTTTGAAGTACAGTAGTTGTGATATTGACCTGCTTTAAGGTGTTGTATATTTCACACCTTTACTGTACGTATCATAGTGACAGGTCTCGAATGGCTACTTAATACATTACAAACCCCAATTCCAATGAAGTAGAATGTTCTGTACTGTTTAAATGAAAAGAGAACATGGGGATTTGTAAATCTTTTTCAACTTATATTCAATTGAATACACTACAAACTAGGGCTGTCAAAATTATCGCGTTAACGGGCGCTAATTAATTTTTAAAAATTAATCACGTTAAAATATTCGACGTATTTAACGCACATTCCCCGCTCAGAGTAAAATGACAGCACAGTGTCATGTCCACTTGTTACTTGTGTTTTTTTTTTCTGTGTGTTTTGTCGCCTTCTGCTGGCGCTTGGGTGCGACTGATTTTATTGGTTTCAGCACCCATGAGGATTCTGTAATTATTGACATCAACAATGGAGAGCTACTAGTTTATTTTTTGATTGAAAATTTTAAAAATTTTATTAAAACGAAAACATTAAGAGGGGTTTTAATTAGGGTTGTTCCGATCATGTTTTTTTGCTCCCGATCCGATCCCGATCGTTTTAGTTTGAGTATCTGCCGATCCCGATATTTCCCGATCCGATTGCTTTTTTTTGCTCCCGATTCAATTCCAATCATTCCCGATAATTTTTCCCGATCATATACATTTTGGCAATGCATTAAGAAAATACTTTTATCTCTCTTTATAGGTAAAACGGCGCCATTACAGATTGAGCACGACAATCCTTGAGTGGGTCGTGCAGCGCATGCATTAATTGCGTTAAATATTTTAACGTGATACATTTTTTAAAAAATTAATTACTGCCGTTATTGGGATAAATTTGATAACCCTACCTTAAGCCTAAACTAAAGACTCTGGAAGAGTGAAACATTACGTCTGTAACGTTAAATACAATTAGAAAATGATTTAATTAAAAAAATATATATATATATATATATATATATATATATATACATGGCCGATATTTTTTTGCCGATTCCGATACTTTGAAAATGACATGATCGGACACGATCGATCATCCCGATCAATCGGGACATCTCTAGTTTTAATATAAAATTTCTATAACTTGTACTAACATTTATCTTTTAAGAACTACAAGTCTTTTCTATCCATGGATTGCTTTAACAGAATGTTAATAATGTTAATGCTATCTTGTTGATTTATTGTTATAATAAACAAATACAGTACTTATGTACTGTATGTTGAATGTACTGTATATATCCGTCTTGTGTCTTATCTTTCCATTCCAACAATAATTTACAGAAAATATGGCATATTTTACAGATGGTTTGAATTGCCATTAATTACGATTAATTTTTAAGCTGTGATTGACTTGATTAAAAATTTTAATCGTTTGACAGCCCTACTACAAACTGATGATTTTTGTTGTTGTTGTTGTTGTTGCAAATATTTACTCATTTTGGAATAGGCATTTGGGAGCTGAGAACAATTGTTGAAGCTATGGAGACTGGAATAATTTTGTGATGCAAAATAATAGAGGTGTCCGATTTTTAAACGATATCAGATAATATCAACTTCAGTTTTGAGAGAAAATACAAGTTGCCTTCAAAGTGAATGTAGAAGCTTTCTGCCTTTCTATAAGGAATGTTTACAGCTCAGCACAGAACTTATTGACTGTAAGAAGTCGCCAAATTAAGATGCTTGGGATTTGTTATGTGAGCAGACCATTTGCTTTCATCGTGCAAAGATCAAATGAACAATAATTGATTGAAAAAATAATTAATTATAAACTCATTACATATAACTACTGTGTTACCAGAAAGAAATAGTCACGCGTAAAAGTAGTAAAATACAAAAATATGTGCAAAAGCCCAGCAAAATGCATCTTGGGAATTGTCATTACATTGGCATGTCCTATGATTGCCTGTCTGTATCTTTAGTGCCTTTGTCGCCCTCTAGTGGATTTTTGGGGTAACTACTGTAAACGTGATTTAATTGCGAATGATTCCTTTTATTTAATTATAGATATTTTGGCACATTTAGTGAATATTATTTATATGGGACATTTGTTTTCTATAACTTTGGTTGACGTTCTGTTTGTCACAGAATGTTTATTTTATCTGGAAAATGTTGAAGTTGTTACATTTATCATTATTAAAGCACCCAGTAGGGCATCACAATACAATTAGCAATAATACGGTAAGTGCGCGACCACATACGCGATCCCTCGCTACTTCGCCCTTCAAACTTCGTGCCCCAGTCTATCTTGGATTTTTTGTTTTTCAATTTAAAAAACAAAAAACAAAAATACAGATGAGCCATCCCGAGCCGATTGCGTTGTCTCACTCTCCCTCCCTCCCTGCTCTTTGTAGCATTGGTGTTACTCATTAAAGTTAACGATGATTGATAGACACCTTGTGTTTGATCTTGCCACAGATCCCTGGAAGCTTTAGCATCAAAGTGCCGCATGCGTCAATCATTGTTTAACTTGTTAAACAGTTGCTGTGGCAACTCTTTGTGTGTCAGTGAAGAGATGAAGCGGAGTTGAGTGGACTCACTCAATGAATCATTTGAAGTGCTTAAAAACCATTTATTAAAAAATGTATATGGGGAAAACACAGACAAGACGGAAAAACCAGTTTCTGCTCTTGCACTCCTCTTTAAAAGAAACTGCTGTATTTTAAGCCAAACAACGGTTGTGTTTGATAGAACAATATGTCTATATGCTGCCATAGCAGATTCATGGCTCATGAAGCCCCCGAACTATTTTTAATTAGCCCGTTTTACCCTGAAAACCCCTGTTTACAGACATCGCGGAACCGCTTTTGTTTCAACCCAGCCATAAAACGAAGGTAATTAATTATATCTACTATTCAAAATGTCTGTCATTTTTAGCTTGGAATCATTAATCGATGTCTAATATTTCGTTTAAAAAAAAAAAAAAAAAAAAAAAAAAAAACGACTTAAAAAAATTATTCACTCGCATATTTTAAGCTTTTAAACAAATTACATCACAATGAAAAAAATGGTATCTGTAAAAAAGTCACAGATATTTACCTCATAACTATCGCTTAATTGTATTTTTTTTGTTTCTGTAGGCATTTTTTCCAATATGTTAGATCAGAAGTGGGCAAACCGGTCCTCGAGGGCCGCAGTGGGTCCCGGTCTTTGTTTCAACTGATCCAGCACAGACAGTTTAACCAATGAGGTTTCAGCAGAAACAAGAAGCACCTAAATGCAATCAATTGATTACACTTGTAAAACAACAGATTGGTGACCTTTGATGGGTTGGAGCAAAAACCTGCACCCACTGCGGCCCTTTGTGGAACAGTTTGCCCACTCCTGTGTTAGATGATAAATAATTGATCCAAACAAAGAAAAATTGAAAAAAAAAACATTTAAAAAGGTAAATATATGAAAAAGAACATCTCGACCCCTCCTTGATGTCTGCAATTTCTGCGTCGCGACCCTTGTTATATTACCATGTTTCACCCATAAAATCCCCCAAAAATCCAGCTGTGGCCATTCACAGCTGTGTCTTGACACTCAGTGATACATGCTACATGGAGTTGTTGGATCGAAACAAGGTAAGTATGCGATAATATCTCAAAGTCATGGCGTCTGTAATTCTGCTCTTGTGTGCTTTCACCTCCAGATAGGGTTTTGCTGTTTGAATTTTTTCTTTCTTTTTTTTTTTTCTTTTTTTTTAGAAATGCCCTCCTGTTCAAATTTTTTCTTCCCCCAGAAAATTGAGATTTTAAGCTTTCCAACTATGTATCACACGTGCATATTATATTGGGGTTCTCAGAGCGGAACTTCAAGTCACCTGAGTGTTTTCCGCCATATACATAAGTTTTTTTTAGTTATACTTTGGGGGGGAAAAGTGAAAAAACATGTCTTATATGTATCTGAATAAATGCATTGAACACACACACAAACAAAAAAAAAAAAAACAACCCCTCCCAATTTTTTTTTTTTTTTTTTTGGGTGGGGGGGCCCGGGGGGCCCTACTGTACTTCGCAGTTTTTCACCTATCCCCATTAACCCGGAAAAACGAGGGATCACTGTATATTAGGGGTGTAACGGTACACAAAAATCTCGGTTCGGTACGTACCTCGGTTTTGAGGTCACGGTTCGGTTCATTTTGCGGTACAGTAAGAAAACAAAATGCAAAATATAAATGTGCTAGTTGTTTATCACACACTTTTGTGCTTTCAACAATAGGAACAGCAGCCTATTCAACGCTAGAATTCTGCTCAAAAAGTAGTGGGTATTTATAGATAATAATCCAACAAAAATTTGCCTTTCAGACCCCGCGTATTGGGCAGCTTTCTTTCTGAAAGCAAGAAGAAAAAAGAAGTCCTGTGCTAAAGAGAAAAGCAATCCCAATGACAAAGATTTTAACATGTATTTTACAAATGAAATGCCTCAAAGATTTTTTTTTCTTATGAACGGTTTTCAAAAGCTTTATTGGTGGATTTTCTCAAGTTAAAGCGCCACACAGAAATTAATAAATTTAATTCTGTAAGCAGGATCTGTA
The DNA here is from genome assembly GCF_030265065.1 of Corythoichthys intestinalis. Classification (NCBI taxonomy): domain Eukaryota; kingdom Metazoa; phylum Chordata; class Actinopteri; order Syngnathiformes; family Syngnathidae; genus Corythoichthys; species Corythoichthys intestinalis. The sequence continues at coordinate 13,669,427 of NC_080402.1, forward strand.
TATTATTCTTATTATTTAATAACAGGTGTTTTAGCTCATTTAAATGTATTTTATTTAAATGGGCTATTATTTATTTTACTATGTGTTTGTATTTTACAAATGTGATGTAGTATTCATTTATATTGTATATTTTATGTTGTATAACTTTAGTTCCTATGTGAATATTAGTTCCTACTTGTTTTGTTGTGGTAGGAGGGATTTGTATTGAATATGGGGCCGTGTTGGTTATTATTACAGCAAAGATGACAACTGTAAATCAACAAAGACAAGTCAACTGTGCCCCGATCTACCACTCAAGAGATCTGATGGACTGAAAAAGTGGGTTACGATTGCATATTAGTTTGAAAATCGACCGGATCCACCGTATTTCTACACGAGTGACTTCCGGTCTGCTAGCTAGTAGTATAGACCCTACTCACCTACGTCACAAAATGGGCGTGTCGCTGTTTGCGGCCGCCATATTGTACCTCTTTTTTAGACCTATTCTCATTGGTTTCAATTAGTCGAGCAAGTTATAGAGCAATTCATGGAAGCCCCGGTGTTATCTGACGCTGTAAACTCATTGGATCCGTTGCATAAAAGGCGTTACGTGGAAAAGCTTCAGTTTATCCATTCGCCAGATCCGTATTTGATGCCTAAATCGATGTTTTTCGACCCGCTGGCTTCACCTGACATCTGATATCCTGATATTTACAACTATCTTGTCCACACAAAATCAGCCTATTCTCACGAAAGTTTGAAAAACTTTAAGAGCTTGGAGGCTTATAAATGCTACGTTGCTGGTTGGGTGAAACAGGTCCTCGTACACGAAAATTCGGCAGGAATCTTGTGCTTGGAAGGTGAGTTACGAAATTTTCAATTCAAAATCTTTTGTTCTTGCTAACATCCACTGTCAATTCTAATGTATTTCATATCATTTGTCAATGGAACTAGGGCTTTTAATGTTTATATGGTTTAGCGATAGCACTCTCACTATATACATATATAATACGTAATAAATATGAAGTGCGATAGCACTACTCCAAATTGTCCCTAGTTGAATTTATTTTTTGGCTTTTGACCTCAATAGTGAAATTGTAAATTAATAGGGAATGGGACGTACTACGTCATTGTTTGGACCCGCCTCCATGCTGGCAATATAATTCACTTCCGGGCCGGCAGAGTCAATGCGGATTGTAACGTGTGGTAGTGCTAAGCTAACTCTTTCGGTGTTTTAGAAAGAAAATATGGGTGCTTATTGTTGCGTTACCGGGTGCAACAGCGTCTCCTACGACAAAAAAAGGGGTTAGGAAAAATGGACTCACTTTTCACCGTTTTCCTGCATGGAGGACCAAATATCAGATCACGAAGGTACGACGGATGGCTGGATTGCAGCGGTTCGTCGGAAAAGCATTTCTTCTGATCATATTTCTGCTGGAATGAGAGTGTATTCCCCTTATCTCTACTCTTGTAAGTTGAACGATTTATCCGTTTTGGTTTCAATACGTTTTTTGTTTTTTTCTTTACTGTTGTGTAAATCTGCCTCGGTAGCAATGCTAACCTACTCCTCCTCATCACCTACCTGTTGTGTTACTAGGAAAACCTGCATATGAAATGCTGACAACACATCCCGATTGGTCACCATATCTCTTCTTGGGTTATTCTGAGGTCAAGCGCACCACATCGGAGCGTTGAGAGGTTGGAAAGGCGAAGAGTGCACGCTGAAACTTCAGTTTGCTCTGCTCTTACAAACACGATCCCAAGTGTTATGAAAAGTCAATAAAATATGAATACCAAAACATGACTTGAACAACTTCTTGACAAACTGTAACTGCTTGTTGTTTACTTCAGGTCTTCATAATAAACAGGTGTAATAATTACAAAGTCAGGTGACTTAATTTTGTTATTCTATTTGGAATATGCATTGACAATTTTTGGACAGTGTTGTAGACAAGAACTGGGACTGATAAGTTGCAATAGATTTATTTCAAGTAATGCAATTTCTCCAATACGATATTTGAATTGACAGTTTAAAATCTTTAAATTAGTGCAAACAAGGCCCACCCTCTGACGGTGGCAGCAAATATTATATAATTATAAGTAATACACAAATACAAGATCACAATAAACGTGTCTTTGTCAAAGCAGTTTAAAACACTATTTACTGGCCTTGGGTAAATTGCCAGACAGGATAAATATGTGCTTTAAAGTTCTTGCATTTCCATTTTAAGTATTGCAAGTACTAGTCTCCAACACAGTATTTGAACTGACAGTTTAAAATCATTTTAGTACAAAATGGCCCACACTCTGGCAGGGGGCAGCAAATATTATAATACATAATACATTATAAAAAGCTATATACTATATATATACAAGATCACAACAAAACCTGTATTTTTCAAAGCAGTTAAAAAACATCCAGTGGCCTTAGGTAAATAAAGGTGTATAAATATGTACTTTACAGTTCTTGCATTTCTATTTTAGGTATTGCAACTTTTCCAACACTATTTGAATTGACAGTCTAAAGTCTACATAAGTGCAAATAAGAATATTATAATTTAAAAATAATAATAGAATATATAAATTCAATATTACAATGAAAGGTGTCTTTGTCAAAGTGGTTAAAAAAAATAAAAAAAAAACGTCACTGGCCATAGTTAAATAGCCAGGCAGAATAAATATGTGCATTAAAGTTCTTGCATTTTCACAAGTTAAAAGCCCGCAGTTCATCGACGAGAAGGGCAGACCCAGATGGCGTCTGCTGCAGGGGCTTGTTTGAGTCCGACACAGGACAAATGGAACCACTCCATTGAACAAATTTTCTTTGTCAAATGATCCAAGAAGAGAGATGGTGACCAATCGGGATGTGTTGTCAGCAGGTTTACCTAGGAACACAACAGGTAGGGGAGTCGTAGTAGGCGAGCATTGCTACCGAGGCAGATTTACACAACGGTGTAAAAAAACAAAAACGTATTGAAACCAAAAGTGGATAAATCGTTCAACTTACAAGAGTAGAGATGACAGGAACACACTCTCATTCCAGCAGAAATATGATCATAAGAAATGCTTTTCCGACGAACCGCTGCAATCCAGCCATCCGTCGTACCTTCGTGATCTGATATTTGGTCCTCCATGCAGGAAAACGGTGAAAAGTGAGTCCATTTTTCCTCACCCCTTTTTTTGTCGTAGGAGACGCTGTTGCACCCGGTAACGCAACAATAAAGCACCCATATTTTCTTTCTAAAACACCGAAAGAGTTAGCTTAGCACTATCACACGTTACAATCCGCATTGACTCTGCGGCCCGGAAGTGAATTATATTGCCAGCATGGAGGCGGGTCCAAACAATGACGTAGTACGTCCCATTCCCTATTGTATGACAACTGTCTGATTATCCTCTCATAATTATATATTTTCAGGTAGTTCATTCACAACGTCTGAGTGTATGTTGTCGGCGATTAGCCTAGCAACAGTGTTGTTAATAACGGTGTTACAATATAACGGCGTTACTAACGGCGTTATTTTTTTCAGTAATGAGTAATCTAATTAATTACTTTTCTCATCTTGGCAACGCCGTTACCGTTACTGAGGCGGGAAAGGCGTGCGTTACTATGCGTTACTAAGTTGGTTAAATAAAAAAAGAGAAACGGACTCACGGGGTCGAGAGCAGAGCAGGAGTGGGGAAGACGCCGTTGCAACCGCGATCCTAGATGGCTCCAATAATACCTGACTGCAGCCATAGCCGACAAACTACGCCCACATGACGGATATCATATTATACAACTAGATGCACATGACAGACACTGCTGCATTGCCAACATGTTTTAAGGACTACATGCGTTTGTAAACAGCCGCCATCTTAAAGCAGTAGACCTCTCAGGAAGGCCCTGATGTAGAGATCCTTCCTAGCGAACCTAAGTAATTTTTTTAAAATCTAAAATGCTCCTAAATCGGCAAAATCTTAACTTAAATCCATCTTTAAATGATGAAACAGTTTTAAAACTTACACATGTTTAAAGTAGACAGAAGGGAACTAATGCAATAACGGGAGAAATTTTAACAACTTTAATGATTGATTCACAACTTTAAATGACTTCCACACATAGCAAAGGTTACTAGCTAGTTATCGCAATACCCTTGTGTCTAGTTAAGTGGAGGGTAAAGAATTGGGCTTGGGCCAATTGTCCCCCAAACCCTTTAAGCTTCACATTGTGTGACCTGTTTTTTTTTAATTTTTTTTTTTTTTGAGAAAAAAAAAAATATCACTAGTTACTTTGCCAAGTAACTAATTACTCTTACATTCAGGTAACTGAGTTACTAACGCAATTACTTTTTGGGAGAAGTAATTTGTAACTGTAATTAATTACTTTTTTAAAGTAAAATTAACAACACTGCATGGCACTAAATGCGTTAGTAGACAGCCGCCATCTTAAAGCAGTAGACTTTTTAGGACGGCTCTGTTGTAGAGAACCTTCCTAGCGAACCTAAGTAACTTTTTATCTAAAATACTTCTAAATCGGCAAAATCTTGACTTGAATCTATCTTTAAATGATGAAACAGTTTTAAAACTTTCATATGTCGAAAGTAGAGAGAAGGGAACAAATGCAATAATGGGAGCAATTTTAACAACTTTCAACAGTTGATTCAGGGTAAAGGGTAAATTAGGGTAAAGAATTGGGCTCGGGCCAATTGTACCAAAAACCTTCACAAAAAACTTCACATAGTGTGGCCAATGTTGTTTTTTTTTTTTTTTTTTTTTTTGAGGAAAAAAAAAAGTATCACCAATTACTTTGCCAAGTAACTAATTACTCTTACATTCAGGTAATTGAGTTACTAACGCAATTACTTTTTGGGAGAAGTAATTTGTAACTATAATTAATTACTTTTTTTCAGTAAGATTAACAACACTGCCTAGCAATGATCTTAATTGTGGTTGTCAGCCCAAAACCCTCTAAATATATATTAAATGCATCTTACCAGATATAAAATGACTACTACATAATCTGTGGTAGTCGTTTGGAGCCCAGTTTTCTCGTCGAATTGCAGCAGTCAATCTCGGTCTCCTCTTCGGCTCTCTCGGAATACGGTAAAAATTCAAGTCTCTCCGTCTATCTTCTCTGTTTTTGCAACCGACCGCCACACACGACTTCACCATTTTGATTATTAATGTTAACGAGCAGAAAAACACGCCATAATAGGAGGAATTTACGAAGCGCTAATGCATTAACATGACTAGTATCCGGATAACATGGCGCGGGGGCGTGGCTGTGACGTCACGTGAGTAGGGTCTATTGACGTAGTAGGGCCGCGTCTCGCGTCAAATAATAAACTCTGCCGTTGTTTTCGCGTGCATTGCGCTGAGCCGCTTCTGGGACGCAACACGCGGCCGCACTGCGACTGGTGTGCATTCGTTGATTAACTTTAACGGCCGCTTTTTTTACTGCGGCCACGTTGTTGCGCCGTTGACGTTTCTTACTGTCCTACCGTGTTGGTCCTCATTATAGTAGGGAAGACGGAGTAAAGATAATCTACGCAAAGAAACTGTAACCCGATCGACTCACAGCCTTGAAAAGTAAGGGTTACATTACGTCAGAAACTCGTTCGGTATGCCTCCGTTCCGAACCGAACGCCAAGTACCGAAACTGTTCAATATGAATACATGTACCGTTACACCTTTACTGTATATCGATATCGGATTTTTAGAGCTCGAAAACATCAGGATAACGGTTAAAAAGTCATTATTGGACAACTCTACTAAATATTCTTCCTTGTTACAAAGATCTACTGTACATGTTCACACGTCATATAGTGGTTATTTAACCATTTATACCTCTTCAAACCTAATTATGGAAGAGTGCCTCAAAAGCCCAACAACAAATAGCACAAACATTCTTATTCAACCACCTTTATAAAAAGCAGCTCATCACCATCGAGTCTCATTTCTGCAACCACTATGCTGCAACTGCAATTTTCTGGCTTGACAGACAGTTCCATGTGGATGACGGACCAAGGTCTGAATTCCTCCTCAGACTAGCAGTAAGCTGGGTCATTTGATCGGTGTAACTTCAAATGCGAACAATCATTTCTCACTAAGACTAAATGCCAACAAAAGCATGTCCAAGGGAGAGGACCTTTACCATAATGAATACCTACATTGCATACATCACACACAGATTACATTAAACAAAAAAAACAAAACAAAAAATGAAAGTTACTATCCGCCAACCCTTTAAGTCTTTAAAAGTGCAGCCCACCTAAACTCATTGTCTGCATTTTTCTAGTTTCAAACAGGCAAAAGTCGGCATTAAGCTGACAATTTAATAGTTTGAGGCCAGCAAACTGGCTTTGGCAGTTTGAGAGGTACAAGAGCGATAATTCTATTAACAGCTCTATGCCAGTACCACCGCCGCCATCAGAGCACATAAAGGTCAATATACACTGGGCTCAATAAACAGATCCCATTATAGGCTGTTAATGTTCCCTGAATGTTCGAGAGAAGAATCTTGGGCGTTACTCTCTGCACTTCACTGGTGTTTGACCTGCAAACGTCGTGCGGTTGTGAAGGCTCAGGAAGTTTGACCTCAGCACTGAAATCACACTGAGAGGGAATAAGGCAATGAACAGTAGCTGAGAACATAATCCAGTAGGATGGTAGATGTCAGTGACTTAAAACTGATAAAAGTTTAGTTGTACAATTTTGACAAAAACTAATTGCCATTTTTGGACAAATATCGCAATTGCCATTTGATTGACAATTTTTTTATTGCAGACTTCTAAACGCATGAAACCAGAAAACTGAATGAAAAACTCCATTACTTTTGGGCTACAAAAGTAAAAAGTACCACTTCATATTTTTACTAGGGCTGTCAAAATTATTGCGTTAACGGGCGGTAATTCATTTTTTAAATTAATCACGTTAAAATATTTGACGCAATTAACGCACATGCCCCGCTCAAACAGATTAAAATGACAGCACAGTGTAATGTCCGCTTGTTACTTGTGTTTTTTGTGTTTTGTCGCCCTCTGCTGGCGCTTGGGTCTAAAAAATGAACGTAAAATGAATGATAACTGCCCCTTTTTTTTTGCTTTTAACCAAGAATTTAGACTGTTTTACGTTCATATCTATAGAAATTTTGTGATTTGGACATTTATTTACAAGAACTTTAAACTTAAAAAGCTCTTTGTTTAGTGACGGGCGCCATTTTGTATCCGTACACAATGTAGCGTAACTTTAGCTTGAAATATTTACAGTAAAATGAATGATCACTGCCAGGTTTTCTTTTTGCTGTTAACCAAGAATCTAGACTGTTTTACGTTCATATTAGGGCTGTCAAAATTATCACGTTAACGGGCGGTAATTAACTTTTTAAATTAATCACGTTAAAATATTTTACGCAATTAACGCACATGCCCTGCTCAAACAGATTAAAATGACAGCACAGTGTAATGTCCACTTGTTACTTGTGTTTTTTGTGTTTTGTCGCCCTCTGCTGGCGCTTGGGTCTAAAAAATGAACGTAAAATGAATGATAACTGCCCCTTTTTTTTTGCTTTTAACCAAGAATTTAGACTGTTTTACGTTCATATCTATAGAAATTTTGTGATTTGGACATTTATTTACAAGAACTTTAAACTTAAAAAGCTCTTTGTTTAGTGACGGGCGCCATTTTGTATCCGTACACAATGTAGCGTAACTTTAGCTTGAAATATTTACAGTAAAATGAATGATCACTGCCAGGTTTTCTTTTTGCTGTTAACCAAGAATCTAGACTGTTTTACGTTCATATTAGGGCTGTCAAAATTATCACGTTAACGGGCGGTAATTAACTTTTTAAATTAATCACGTTAAAATATTTTACGCAATTAACGCACATGCCCTGCTCAAACAGATTAAAATGACAGCACAGTGTAATGTCCACTTGTTACTTGTGTTTTTTGGAGTTTTGTCGCCCTCTGCTGGCGCTTGGCTGCGAGTGATTTTATGGGTTTCAGCACCCATGAGCATTGTGTAATTATTGACATCAACAATGGCGGGCTACTAGTCTATTTTTTGATTGAAAATTTTACAAATTTTATCAAAACGAAAAAATTAAGAGGTGTTTTAATATAAAATTTCTATAACTTGTACTAACATTTATCTTTTAAGAACTACAAGTCTTTCTATCCATGGATCGCTTTAACAGAATGTTAATAATGTTAATGCCATCTTGTTGATTTATTGTTATAATAAACAAATACAATATTTATGTACCGTATGTTGAATGTATATATCCGTCTTGTGTCTTATCTTTCCCTTCCAACAATAATTTACAGAAAAATATGGCATATTTTATAGATGGTTTGAATTGCGATTAATTTTTAAGCTGTAATTAACTCGATTAAAAATTTTAATCGTTTGCCAGCCCTAATTTTTACTTAAGTTCATGTACACAAAAAAAATTACTTGACAACAGTAACAAAGTACCGTATTGGCCCGAATATACGACGGTGTTTTTTTTTGCATTGAAATAAGACTGAAAAAGTGGGGGTCGTCTTATATTCGTGGTCTAGACGTTATACCCATTCACGACGCTAGATGGCGCCAATATCATTGAAGAGACGTTCTGTCATGACAGATCTCAGCTACTCTCAAGTTTAACCAGTTTGCATTATTTTATTGCAATGTTTTTCCTTATTCAGATTTGTTTCAAGACTACAGTTAGACTTCACTTTAATGGTTAATGCAGTTATTGCAATTTTGTTGTTTTATCACAATAGATGGGTTTATTTACATTTCAAAAACCAGAAGCTATTCATTCACGAATGTGATTACACTTTAGTTTACATATTTAAATGTTCAGATATTAAGATTTGAATGAGGCAAAACAACATGCTTTTTCTCTCCAATATATTGTTATGATAATTCGTTTCAGATGTACTGTAATTACTTTCAGTATAAAAATTAATTTGGTGTTCAAAAAGTCTTTTTTCAAACTTGAGTGTTGAAAAAGAGGGTGTCATCTTATAATCAAGCCGTCTTATATTCGGGCCAATACGGTACTTTTACTTCATTACATTCCACCCGTGCTCCATACAGAGATTGTAAGTGTATAACCTATGCAGTCCATTTAAAGGGAGTGAGAGAAGCCACTTTAATTGGACATGATTGAACTCTGCCGTGTTCACTCCCACAACTGTGCAGACCTTTACCTTTGGTACGTGGGCTTTCACTCCTCTGCAAAATAACCAAACACCTGGTGTTAACTGCCTCCATGCAGATTTACGCTGCCCACTGTGCCGGATTTACACCGCTCACTAAAATAGAGCCCTAAATGAGTTATAGTTTTGGTGTTGTAATATAATATAATAGACATACTTTCTGTATATAAAATTCTTCTCAGCTTGCCTGAGCATGTAAATGTTCTGTGACGGCAACAGTTTTTCACTAAATCAGATTTTTTGTTCCGTTATTTTCACAGGTGTCTAGTAATGCGATACATTTATTCTGATACATTTACTTGAGTAACTTTTAGAGAAAAATGTGCTACTTAGAGTAGTTTTACAACGCAATACTTTTTACTCTTACTTGAGTAGATTTGTGAAGAAGAAACACGACTCTTACTCTACTACTTTGGGCTACACTAGAGTCGTTACGTTTTTCATCTTTATTCTACATATTGACTTGATTTTTGCCAGACATGCCAACAGTGGCTGTCTCAGTTTCACCAATGAGATGTTGCAACAATAACCACATGACTTCATTATAACAATCAGAGGTAACAATGTTTTTTCTGCACTAGAGGACGCTCAAGCTCATTGGACAGATGATGTTTCATTGGCAAGGCAAGGCAAACTTATTTATATAGCACAATTCAACACAAGGCAATTCAAAGTGCTTTACATCAAATGAAGATCATAAAAATCACATTAAAATCAATACAACGTAAACAATCGAAATAGGAAATAAAATTTTACATAAAAATTGCATTTAATCACGAATAGAATAAAAAAAAGAAAAAAAAGAAAAAAGCAAAACAAATACTACTACTACTGCAAATAATTGAAATCAGCAATGGAGATAAGAATAGAAACCAAATAGAATGAAATATATAGACCGCCAGGGACTCAAATCCTACACTGCCAGATGTATCCCCCTGCTGAAGAAAGTACACGTCCAAGCCCGTCTGCGGTTCGCTAGAGAGCATTTGGATGATCCAGAAGAGGACTGGGAGAATGTGTTATGGTCAGATGAAACCAAAATACAAATTTTTGGTAGAAACACCGGTTCTCGTGTTTGGAGGAGAAAGAATACTGAATTGCATCCGAAGAACACCATACCCACTGTGAAGCATGGGGGTGGAAACATCGTGCTTTGGGGCTGTTTTTCTGCAAAGGGACCAGGACGACTGATCTGTGTAAAGGAAAGAATGAATGGGGCCATGTATCGAGAGATTTTGAGTAAAAATCTCCTTCCACCAGCAAGGGCATTGAAGATGAGACGTGGCTGGGTCTTTCAGCATGACAATGATCCCAAACACACAGCCAGGGCAACAAAGGATGGCTTCGTAAGAAGCATTTCAAGGTCCTGGAGTGGCCTAGTCAGTCTCCAGATCTCAACCCCATAGAAAATCTGTGGAGGGAGTTGAAAGTCCGTGTTGCCCAACGACAGCCCCAAAACATCACTGCTCTAGAGGAGATCTGCATGGAGGAATGGGCCAAAATACCATCAACAGTGTGTGAAAAGCTTGTCAAGAGTTACAGAAAACGTTTGGCCTCCGTTATTGTCAACAAAGGGTACATAACAAAGTATTGAGATGAACTTTTGGTATTGACCAAATACTTATTTTCCACATTGATTTGCAAATAAATTCTTTAAAAATCAAACAATGTGATTTTCTGTTTTTTTTTACACTCACTCTTTCTTTCTCCTGCCGCTTCTCTTGGTCAGGCAGTGGACTGGAGTTTCTCATTAAAGTTAACGATGACGAGACGTTAAGGTTTGCCTAAGTCACTTGGAAACCGAAACTTCTAAGCACCGCATGCGTCAATCATCGTTTACCTTGTTAAACAGTTGCTGTGGCAACTCATTGTTTGTAAGTGAGCAGCTTGAGCAGATTTGAGTGGATCCACTCAATGAAGCATTTAAAAAAAGAAGTATTTTTCTACTTTATTCTTGTTTAAAAATAATTCGGTGGGACAGTAACCTGTTTGAAACTTATCATAATTATTACATCTGAAGTGCTTACAAAGCATTTATTAAAATATATATGGCGGAAAACACTCAGGTGACTTGAAGTTCCGCTCTGAGTCCCCCAATTTGGCCAAATTTAAAAAATGTCCGACATGCATGTGATACATCGCTTAAAATCTCAACTTTCTGGGGGAAGAAAAATTTTGAACAGGAGCGCAAAAAAAAAAAAAAAATTAAAACAGCAAAGCCCTAACTGGAGGTGAGAGCATGCGAGAGCATAATTAAAGACACATGGTTTTAACGAGATATTACTTACTTCTTTTCGATCCAAAACTCCATGTAGCATGTATCACTGAGTGTCAAGACACAGCTGTGAATGGCCACAGCCGGATTTTGGGGGGGATTTTATGGATGAAACATAGTAATATAACAAGGATGGCGATACAGAAATCACGGACATCAAGGAGTGGTCCAGATTTTCTTTTTCATATATTTACCCTTTTAAACGATTCTTTTTTTCTTCAATTTTTCTTTGTTTGGATCGATTATCATCTAAAAATATTGGGGAATTGCGACAGTAACAAAAAAAATAGAATTAAGCGATAGTTATGAGGTAGATATCAGTGACTTATTTTCAGACACTATTTTTTTCCATTGTGACGTAATTTGTTTAAAAGTTTCAAATATGCGAGTGAATAAATTTTTAAAGTCGTATTTTTTTAAAGTAAATATTAGGCATCAATTAATGATTCTAAGCTAAAAATGACAGGCATTTCGAATAATAATTAATTACTTACCTTCTTTTTATGGCTGGGTTGAAACAAAAGCGTCTGTAAACGGGGGTCTCCAGGGTAAAACAGATAAATTAAAAATAGTTTGGGGGCTTAATGCGCCATGAATCTGCTTTGGCAGCATATAGACATATTGTTCTATCAACACACAACAGTTATTTTGACTTAAAATACAGCAATTTATTTTAAAGAGGGGTGCAAGAGCAGAAACTGCTTTTTCAGCCTTGTCTGTGTTTTCCGCCAAATATACATAAAGTTTTTTTTTTGTTTTTTTAATAATTATACTTTGAGTAAAAAAGTGAAAAAACATGTCTTATATGTATTTCTTTCCAATGCTAAATCTGACCAAATACACACCAAAAAAAAAATTGGCGGGGGGTGGGTGGCGGTGCACTACTTTGCGTTTTTTTTACTCATCGCAGCGGATTCTGGTCACCATTAACCGCGAAAAACGAAAGATTACTGCATTTAACGTGGCACCCATTGGCTGGTATCTACCCAGAGGACATGTTCGTCTACTTGTTTGTACAAAAGACGATCCATGTTTGAGGGTCCAAGGAGTTTAGTCTGCTTGCTTTCATAGTTCCTCCCAACAATCCTTGCATGCTGATCCAAGGGATCACTTTACTGGGCTCCCCTCCATGTGCAACTTTACACAGCTGCCTGGGGGTTATTAGGCTTGTGCGGCTAACAGCATTTAACTGTAATCCTGTATTTATCTCTTATTTGTTTTTGTTTTGTCCTTCCTTGAAGCTACTGTCTAAGTTGAAATAGTGCTACATGGAAAATTGGCTCATATATCGTACACAAGCATATGTACTGTATGTGTACAACCCACTATTTTACTTATAATTTCTTCAGAATGGTTATTTTATTTTTTTGCTATTTCACTGGTCTCTGTTGCTGGTGTTGAAAGCTCTTCCTGTTCACAATGGACGCATTTATAAACACTGAACAACATTTGGCCTTAAACCATAAAACTCCACCTGTCTTACAAAACAGGTGTGTGTTTATAGAAACTAACTTTAGCTCTTGCAGAATAGTCGATGAATATTTTCACACTCACACAATAAAAGCTTTTCTAGTAATCAACCAATGAATCACACGTTTTTTTCCATCACTGCTTAGTGATAAATCATCATACAGAAGGAGTTTTTGTTGTTGTTGCCAATCCCTTGCACAGTAACTTCGTTTAACTATAACTAAACTAGAGATGTCCAGATCCGATATTTGGATCGGATCAGATGTCGATATGCGCAAAAAAATGCGCATCGGTATTGGATCGGAACACGGAAAAATTCCGATCCAGACTTCCGATCCAGTTTTTTAAAATTCCAGTCCGGGTTTACCAGCGCACCAAGTAACATAATCCATTCCAGTTTTTGCTCCGGTTTCTCTAAAATCCGGCCCACATTTTACGGCACACCTTCAACACACTACATTTACATTACCGTCTCTCAATTTAACGAGAGACTTTATCGGTAAAAATGTCAGCTGTGTGGGATTATTTCACTTTAAAGGACGACAAAGACGAAGAGGCAGAGAGCAACATATGCCACAATAAAGTCAAGCGTAGTGGTAAAGCTTTAAGAAGTTTTAATACAACCAACCTAATCAAGCATTAAGCGACCACAAACAATATGAGGAGTATGTGAAGAAAACCGAAGACAAAAAGAAAGGTCCTACGCAACTAACACTGGCAGAAATTTTTGGTATGCATGACAAACTGGCACTCGACAGTCCCAAAACCCAGGGAATAACAAGTCATTGCCGAAGAAATCATTCTGGATGACGAGCCATTATCTCACGTGAGGAAAGACGCACCATCCAACACTTAGAACCACGGTACAACATGCCCAGCCGTCACTACATCCTTGAGCAATTCGGCCGTGGAAGGTTCGAGAACGATTCACAAACATCCAAATTCCGATTATTGAAATATGTCAAGTAAAGTGGAATTAATAGACAGCGCTGTCTTCGGGACGCAATGAGAAACTGACCGCATTGCGTCCCGAAAGTAAACATAATGCTTGTAATAGACCCGGGTAATGCCAATGCTCAACTCACGACTTTAGCTCAACTCATGCCGCTGAATAAAAAACACAAGAATACCTGACTGCTGCTGACAGCCGCTACAAACTACGTCAACGTCGTTTTACTGGAGATAATAGATATCATATATATATAGAACTAGATGCAAAACGACAGACTCGACTGCGTTAGCAACATTGAAGTATTGAAAACCAGATGCGTTTAGTAAACAGCTGCCATCTTAAAGCAGAAGACTTCCCTAGCAGGCTGTTGTGAACCTTCCAAGCGAACCTAATTAACTTTTTATCTAAAATATTCCTAAATCGGCAAAATCTTGACTTGAATCTATCTTCAAAACAGTTTTAAAACTTTCACATGTCGAAAGTAGACAGAAGGGAAATTATGGAATAACGGGAGCAATTTTAACAACTTTAACAGTTGATTCGCAAAATTAAATGAATTGAATGTAGTTTAAAGCTGCTGATACAGAATGGGGACTTGAGTATTTTATTTACTGTTTTAAAATGTTAACTTGATACTGAAATAGTCGTTTATTTAAACCTGAGAGGCTTTTTATACAATTTTTGTAACTAATGCATGAAACATTAAAAGCATCTAATAGCTTGGGGGATTTGGGGGATTTTCCACTGAGGTTGTTGGTGTGTTTTACTTTTTTAAGACAGTTAACAATATTATTTGCACGTTTTACTGACTAACTATGCCATTTCTGTTTGTTATTTATAATGTTTTGTGTTTGTCACTGAATAAACAGGTCAGTTTCTTGTTACCAACCGTTGTGTGTTATTCAAACTCACCTAATTCAGCTGGCTAGTTGTTATCAAGAGTACTAAAACCTTTTTCAACATGAGTCTGACAACTAAGTTTGGACAACTAACTAAGTTTAACACATTGTCAGATAGCTCGGTATCGGTATCGGCCAGTATCGGTATCGGATCGGAAGTGCAAAACAATATCGGTATCGGATCGGAAGTACAAAAACCTGGATCGGGACATCCCTAAACTAAACAATGGTTTGATTCGTGGTTTGGTAATTGTTCACATCATATCATATATTAATCTGGCTAGTGGTAATGACTGCATCAAAACCAGATAGAACTGCGGTAAATTCTATGATGACAGCTGCTTATTTGTTGTAACCCTCAGCATATTTTATTTGGGAGGTTTAAGTACTTATACATTCATTTATTCTTAAAGCCACACATTTGCCAAACCTTTGACTCAGGCTGGTGTGAACTGAACCCCGTGCTGGGCAATGGATAATTCTTCATGGCTGCAGCTGGCAAGTATGAGGTGTTGACTCCAGAGGCAATATCTGTGGAAACAATTTCAAATATGGAAAGTGGGCAATTGGAAGAGATATTGATATTTGTACAATAGTGAAAGGTTTTGTTTTATATAATAGTCACACAATGTCAGTTTTTATTAGTTTCCCTAAAAAAAATCCTATTAAATGCAAGCATCTAGGGATGTACCGAAAGCAAAATTCTTGGCAGAAACTGAAAACCAAATATTGGAAACACTTGGCCGAAAAACCGAAAGGCCAAAAAATACACATGCATATAATTAGGGATGGGAATTGATACGGTTTTTACGATTTCGATTCCATTATCGCTATTGCTTAACGATTCGATTCTTTATCTATTCTCTTATCGATTCTAATTTGGGGAAAAAGAACAAACGTTTTGATTGGCATCGAGTTTGTTTAAGCAGAAGTCACAACCTTACAAACTCACAACGAGGTCAAAAGAAGCCCAAAGCCTCAATGTTAACTGTGGCAATAAGTGGCAAATGCACAAGAATGTGTAACATTTTACTGAAACAATTTTCTAATAGAAATAACAAATTTGGCATATAGGTCGTTGTTCTGCCTTTGGCAATATGTGTTAAAGCAGGGGTCCCCAAACTTTTTACTGTGAGGGCCACATAACATTTCCCTTCTCTGATGAGGGGCCGGGGTCAGTTTGTAACAGAAAAAGTGTGACGATTGCAGGAGTGCCTAAATGTAAAAAAATATTGTTTTTCAAAAAGCTACAATCAAATAGCCCTTTCTGGATTCTTTACGGAACAAAAGTAAATAAAATGAAAATAATAGTATAATAATAATAAATAATAATAACACTATTAATTAAATAGATGATCACCAAATAAGCCTCTCTGAGTTCTTCACAGAAAAAGGCCAGGAAATAAATAACACTATTGAGAAAAAAAAAAAAAAAAAATTCAAAATGCTCTCTGGTATTGTTCACGGGGTTGGACCAAATGTGGAGGCGGGCCGTAGTCTGGGGACCCCTGTGTTAAAGTGTATTATTTACCATTATATTGAAATCCATGCCTTTTACTTTTTATGATGCTTTCACGCTCAATTGGTGGCGCCCTTGTGCTTCCTCACGTGAAGAAGAACGCGCTCAAGTGAAGAAGAGCGCGCTTACACGCGAAGGAGAAGTGCCGCATCTAAGCGAGTGAGCGAGTTAGTGAGAGAGGGAAATACTGCTACGAGCCTCCGTTCTTTGTTAATGTTTGTAAAATAGCTACAGAGACAACGCCTGTATGTATCATGTTTTGTGTTGTTGTTGTGTGTTTCCACTCGCGATCGGGCACTTAAATCCAGTTGTGTAGTGGTTTGAACGATGTGCTAATGCTAGCGAACGCATGCTAACTGTGTTATTACTGTATTAGCTAATCATCGCTGACTTACGTTGATGCAAACCTGTTTGTTATTGGGGACGAAATTGATTTGTTTCATTTCTATTTTTAGTTTCACTCTTCAAGTGATGGTTGAATGAAGTCAACAAATTATACCAACATCTTGTGCATCGTCATTTGGGAGTTTAGCTAGCTGTATAGCCAGGACTGAGCCTTAGCGTCTCGGTGAGGACAGTGTAGTCGTATTCCCTCCCGATGCAGTTATCTCCACCTTGCAATGACTGCAAGTCGCTTTGTTGTAATTTTTCCTCGTGAAGTGAAGACGCACTTTCGAGTGTTTGAACCTACGTGCTGTCATTGTTATGTTTACGGCTGCAATGGTAGCGCTAAACTATCGTAACCCTTCATTTTCACATTCTCTCCTGGTGAAGTGTAGCAAAACTTTGGAGCGAGTGGTTCTTGGCACCAGGCTAGTTTGATGCGTCTGGACAACAAGACACGTCACGACACAATACGCGTCTTTAGGAATCGTTAAAGGTATCGTTCAGGCTTTTTCATTGTGATGTCGAGGCCTCGAAACATTAGGATCCGGTTCGGAATTGGAATTGGATTTCGATTCCCATCCCTACATATAATTCTTTTTTTTTTTTTTTTTTTTTTTTTTTCCCCATTTAAAAAAAATATATATATCCCGTCATTTTCGGACCATAAGACCCTACTTATTTCCTTCATTTTGCATCCTGCGGTTTATAGTCCTGTGTAATTTGTTTGTTGATTTATTTGGGTTAATATGTAACACTTTGACAGTGGCGTCATAAAACTGCCATAAGACTGTCATAATTATGACATGACACTATCATGGGCATTAATAAATGCTTAAGACAGACGTGATTAAGGGGCTATTTACAAGGTGACTCTCCGAGAATACGAAAAATTTCAAAATTTGCATTTATATGGGCTCGTCTGTATTTGAACAATGTCGCAATTCCGCATGAAACCGATGTAGTATTCATGCCAAGCCCTAGGGGGCAATACAGATTTACAAGGCGACAGTGAATGATGTACTTTGACCCTACCAACCTCCTCAACCTGGAAAAAAATATGCCCGCCCACTCGAAGCAATGGCATTTTTCTTTTCTTCAAAAAGGCACAAAAACGGAAACATTCAACATATTTAATTAAAAAAAAATATTAAAACAGTCAGTTAAAGCTGACATTCCGCCATATTTGCTGTTTTTAATGTTTAGTAGCACCGCTGCGCACGCCCAATGTGACGTGTACCAGTGCTGACGTTATCGGCGCGGTCTCACGCCGCGGGAGCCTTTGATATGCATGCGGAGCAAGCCCCCCTCAATCCCCCGCAATCGAATTCTTCCACTTTGGAGGCAGGATTCAGAATTTTTTCGTCTTCGCCGACACCATATGAACGCATTGCGTCTTTCATTGTGTCTTTGTGTCGCAGAGTCGCCATGTAAACTGCCCCTAAGTGTCATCTGGTAAATCATGTCACAACCTCCATTTATGTCCAGCTCGGATCATTTACATCGGTTCAAAAGTGAGATAATTTGCCAGATGGCACAAAATGACATCTGTCAAGCATTCATTAATGCTCATGGCAGTGTCATGTCATCAGTAAGATGGTCTTATGACAGTCTTATGGCGCCACTGTCAAATAAAGTGTTACTAAATAACATAACAAGCCACTGAAATGAAACAACTGGAACAGTAACTGAAGAAATCATTAGCACAAAAGCTGCAATGCATGCTAGGAGGCATGTTGGACGACAACAGTGTTGACAGCAGGGTGCAGCATAGGTTGACTGTCTCCTCCAAGGGAGCAGTGATGGCCAAATGAAGCTTCTTGAAGCAATTCATTTGGTCTTATGACAGTCTTATGATCCTGCTGTCAAATAAAGTGTGACCAGTTCATATCTTTTGGTGTAAATATCCCATAATCAGTAACGCGTTAGTTACTAACGTGTTACTGTAACCTGATTACTTTTTTTTAGTAGCGAGTAATCTAACGCGTTCATTTTTCTACACCAGTAATCTGATTAAAGTTAGTTTCCTTAGTGTCTCTGCATTACTATTTTTTTATTGCCTCATAACGAATGTAGACTGAAGAATATTGTAATCATGTACGAAGAGCATTTTGAATAGAAAATGCTAAAATAAAATATTCCCGGTACGTGTTTCCATGACAACCTTTTAGCTATTTCCTGTTTTGGTCTTGCGTCACATGTGTTGTGGAACTGAAGGCGTGGGCCAAGCGGGTGGACATTCAAGCCGAGTGTTGAGACGTTGCGAGGCAATGTTGATCTGTGGATATCCATGAATGAAGGTGAGTATTTTTCCTTCATTCTGGAGGGTATCAGCAAAAGGTTGGACCCCCTAAATGCGCGGCCGTTTCGTAGCTTTGCCGTAGCAATGACGGACAGTCATCGCTCCAAGTTGGCAAGCTTTGTTTACATCATATGCGTGTTGCACATTTATGCCGTGAGGTGATGTGTTCGTTTAGCATCTGTGGGTTGTGTTGTAAGTCCGATTGAGTGTAAAGTGCTTAGTTGCCGCCACATTTTGTGGCCAAATTGACCTCGTGTGTGTTGAGAGGAAAACTTCCGGGTTGCGCCCGCGCATCTGCGCCCGCCACCACCTTTGCAATTTTGTGCAGTCAGTTTGCATTGTTTTACATTGGCACTGATATGCTGTTAACCATAACCCGAAATTCAGAAGTTTTGACATTAGGCTTAATCTTAGAGTTAGCGGGGTTTAATTGGTCGGTGGAGTTGATTTCAACAAATTCCAAGCAGTTTGTCAGATATATCAGTTTGTTCCGGAGTGGCTAAGCTCAGAGGGGTCAGAGTGGAAAAAAAAAAAATTGTAGGTCACACTTGCGTATAAGTCGGAGGCCCAGCAAAACTGTGAAACAAAGTGTGAATTATAGTCTGGAAAATACGGTTGTCATTTTTCAGAAAAGTATCTATAACTTTTGTTTTCAAAAGTAACTTGAACAACACTGGTTATAATAAAGTTGCTTGTACAGTATGTGAGTTTTGCCACCCTCAGTAATTATACACTGTCATACAAAATAGAAGCCATACGTAAGATGTGTAATGGGAGGAGACTGGCATTATTTTTAATTCTAGACACGTTAACGCTCTGCATCTATTTATAATAGCGTGTTACCTCACTCTCTCAGAGGCACTATCAATTACTGTCATTTACATATTGCTGCCATGTGAAAAACGGCACTCTGATTTCAGCCCAAACGTAAAGCTAGCGTTGATTAACTTACCTTGATCGGCAGTAGTGTAGCTCATTGAGTCCCCTCCATTTAGCGCTCCATCAGCGGGCCTACCGAGCGTGTAGTGAGCAGCCCCAGCTGATGCCACTGCCGAGCTGGTACAATCAAACACACGGCTCATTTTAGCTGTCTTTGCCCTGCCCAGCATCCTCATATCTTATGACAGAGCTCATATTTAACAGGAACACCAAGAAGCTGTTTGTAGCAGCATTTAAGAGGAAATATTTGCAAGCATTACTCGAAAAAAATAAAAATTCATAAAAGTAACACGGGTCGATCATATTTATTTGACAGTCACGGACAAGGTAGCAAACTCGAATTCAATGGCTGTTCTTCTTAAAATAAATAAATAAATAAATAAATGCTGATACATACACTTCACCATCAGTTGACTACAGACATTGTAGAAGCTGTCTAGCTTTCACTGCTATAAACTCAGACAAACGCTGCGTTCAAACGCCGGAGTTAGGTGGAAAAGGACGAAAGTTTTACTGCATACAAGCAGGCAAGAGTGTCTCAAGTCTTGGTCGAGTATTGAAGGTAATTATTATATAAAATAGCACCATGCATGCACTTTGAAACGTTGTGAAAAAATGAATGGGAATAAATTTGCGTAACTTTAGCTTGCAATATTTACGTAAAAATGAATGATAACTGCCCGTTTTTTTGCTTTCAACCAAGAATCTAGACTGTTTTACGTTCATATCTATAGAAGTTTTGTGATTTACACATTTATTTACAAGAACTTTAAACTTAAAAAGCTCTTTGTTTAGTGACGGGTGCGATTTTGTATCCGTACACAATGTAGCGTAACTTTAGCCTGAAATATTTACGGTAAAATGAATGATCGATGACAGGTTTTTTTTTTTTTTTTTTGCTGTTAACCAAGAATCTAGACTGTTTTACGTTCATATTAGGACTGTCAAAATTATCGCGTTAACGGGCGGTAATTATTTTTTTCAATTAATCATGTTAAAATATTTGACGCAATTAACGCACATGCCCCGCTCAAACAGATTAAAATGACAGCACAGTGTAATCTCCACTTGTTACTTGTGTTTTTTGGAGTTTTGTCGCCCTCTGCTGGCGCTTGGGTGCAACTGATTTTATGGGTTTCAGCACCCATGAGCATTCTGTAATTACTGACATCAACAATGGTGGGCTACTTATGTACCGTATGTTGAATGTATATATCCGTCTTGTGTCTTATCTTTCCATTCCAACAATAATTTACAGAAAAATATGGCATATTTTATAGATGGTTTGAATTGCGATTAATTACGATGAATTAATTTTTAAGTTGTAATTAACTCGATTAAAAATTTTAGTCGTTTGACAGCCGTAGTTCATATCTATTGAAATTTTGTGATTTAGACATTTATTTACAAGAACTTTAAACTTAAAAAGCTCTTTGTTTTGTGATGGGCGCCATTTTGTTTCCATACACAATAGCGTTACTTTAGCTTGAAATATTTATGTAAAATGAATGATTACTGCCATTTTTTTGTTGTTGCTTTTAATCAAGAATCTAGACTGTTTTATGTTCATATCTATAGAAATTCCGGGATGTACGCATTTATTTACAAGAATTTTCTAATTTAAAAGCTCCTTGTTCTGAGATGGCCGCCATGTTGAATCTATACAAAATAACTTTACATTCAAATGATTAGGTAATTTTTGGCCAACTGCCCATTTGTTGGCAATAAATTAGTAATTTAGATATTTCTGCGTCATACAAAACAAAAATTGTATTTTACCCATTTTATTTTATGTAACATTTCAATCTAAAAATGACGAGGGCTATGCTGAGGCAATAGTAACATCGAAATTTTATTAAATTGTGAATGTGTATAGAAAAATGCAAATTTTGCTTTTGTTGAGCAAAATTAAGATGATTCTGCATGATCACGGAGACTCATACTTGCCTAAGGGAGTTGCCGGTTTTGGTTTTAGGTCACTTGTGGCTTGGGTTTTGAAAATATTTGAATTTTAAGTTTTTGAAAATCGGCCCCCTACGGATCGGCCTCGAGCCCCAAGTCCCGTCAACTGATAGTGAAGTCTATGGCTGATAACTCACCCTTCTGTATTATACAGCATTCGATTTTGAAGGTGTAGTTTTCCCTTTACGTGTTGGTCCCAGTCCTGAAAATAGACAAGTTGACACAAATGAAATCTTGACCACCAACAGCAGAACCTTGGTTACAAGCTCAAAAGGCTTAAAACATGGTTTGGTTTGTAATTAATTTGGCATGTGACTTGAAGAAGTGGTAACATCATAGGACAGTGTTTCATTGCTGTCTGCCCAGTATAGTTAAATGTTAAATCACTGCATCTGCGTATGAATCTGTTCATACAGTAGAGTAGCATTACAACAGATCAATTTGATCAACATTGTTTGGTCATTTTTATAATAATTATTATTAAAGATTCGGTTTATCTGTCATTTTATGAAAAAAGCAACAGCAGTAGTGCACAATTCACAACATTCTCCTTTATTTCTAGCAAAACCCATGTAGGGTATATATCCATCAGTCCATTATCTACCACTTAATTAGGGGTCGGGTCGCGGAGGCAGCAGCTTTAGCAGGGAAGCCCAGACTTTCCTCTACCCAGCTACTTCAACCAACTCCTCTGGCGGCATCTTAAGGCGCTCCCAGGCCAGTCGAGAGACAAAGTCTCTCCAGTGCGTCCTGGGTCGTCTCTGGGGCCTCCTGCCGGTGGGACATGCTTCTCCAGGGAGGTGTCCAGGGGGCATCCGAACGAGATGCCCGAGCCACCTCAGCTAGCTCCTCTCAACGCGGAGGAGTAGCAGCTTGACCCTGAGTCCCTCCGGGATCACCGAAGTTCTCACCCTATCTCTGAGGGAGAATCCGGACACCCTGCGGAGGAAACTCATTTCGGCCGCTTACTTCTAGGATCTTGTTGTTTCCGTCACGACCCACAGCTTGTGACCATAGGCGAGGGTAGGAACACAGATCGACTGGTAAATCGAGAACTTCGCCTTGTGGCTCAGCTCCTTCTTCACCACAACGGACCGGTGCAGAGGCCGCATCACTGCAGACGCTGCACCGATCCGCCTGTTGATCTCCCGTTCCCTCCTGCCCTCACTCGTGAACAAGACCCCAAGATACTTGAACTCCTCCACTTGTCGCAGGATCTCATCCCCTACCCAGAAAGGGCACGCCACCCTTTTCCGACTGAGGACCATGGCCTCGGATTTGGAGGTGCTGATCTTCATCCAAACCATTTAGCACTTGGCTGCCAACCGCGAACCTAGTTGGAGATCGCGGCTTGATGAGGACAACAGCACCACCCATCATCTGCAAAAAGCAGAGATGCAATGCTGATGCCATAAAACCGGGTCCCCACAACGCTTCGGCTGCGCCTAGAAATTCTGTCCATAAAAGTTACGAACAGAATCGGTGACAGAGGGGAACCTTGGCAGAGTCAAGCCCTTACTGGGAAGGAATTCGACTTACTGCCGGCAATGTGAACCAAACTCTGACACCATTCATACAGGGACCAAACAGCCCTTTCCAGGGGGCTCAGTACCCTGTACTCCCAAAGCAACCCCCACAGGACTCCCCGTGGGACATGGTCGAACACCTTCTCCAAATCGACAAGAGTCATTTGGATCGGTTGGACCAATTCCCATGCACTCTAGAGGACCCTGCTGAGGGTGTAGAGCTGATCCACGGTTCCATGGCCGGGACGAAAACCACACTGCTCGTCCTAAATCCGAGATGTAGGCTATATACAACTATTTACCGTAATTTCGGACTATAAGGCACACCTGACAATAAGGCACGACCCACCAAATTTGACACGAAAATGGCATTTCTTCATAGATAAACCGCACCTGACTATAAGCCGAGCTGTCCTCACTGTATTATTGGATATTTACACCAAAAGATTCATCGGTAACACTTTATTTGACAGTGGCATCATAAGACTGCCAAATGAACCACCATGAGGATTTGTCAATTGCTTCAAGAAGCTTCATTTGGCCATCACTACTTCCTTGGGAGAGACAGTAAACCTCTGCTGCCACCTGCTGTCAACACTGTTTTTGTCCAGCATGCCTCCCAGCATGCATTGCAGCGCTACAGATTTAAATAACGATCATTCAAACAATTCATGTTCTTTGCTAATTATTTCTTCAGTTACTGTTCCAATTGTTTCATTAATTGCAAGTTATGGTACCTGGCAACACTTTATTTGACAGTGGCTCTATAAGACTGTCATAAGACCATCATAATTATGACATGACACTGCCATGAGCATTATTGAATGCTTATGACAGATATCATTTTGTGTCACCTGGCAAATTATCTCACTTTTGGATAGATGTAAAAGATTCGAGCAGGACATAAACGGAGTTAGTGACATAATTTGCCGGATGACACTTAATGACATCTGTCATGTGCATTCATTAATGCCCATGATAGTCTTGATGATGGTCTTATGGCAGTCTTGTGATGCCACTGTCAAATAAAGTGTCCTATTAACCCAAATAAATCAACAAATAAGCCGCACTGGACTATAAACCCCAGGATTCAAAATGAGGGAGAAAAATAGCAGCTTATAGTCCGAAAATTACGGTAAATGACAACTCAAATCGCAGCAGTCTAAGGAATTGTGGGTATAACTGATATCACACAATGATGGATTAACTAAAAATAATGAATGGCTAAAACATTCAATCAAAATGTCTGCTCACTGCAATTTTTTCTACTTATCATGGAAATATTGGCTGTTATCGTCATTTTTCTCCACTAGTGCACATCATAAAAATGAAATTCTGTTGTTCCAAATATTGTTAAACAAGATTATTTCCACTGGGATGCAATTGATCAAGGTAGTCTCCTCTGTTTCAACTAAATTGGTGTTTTTTTTTGTTTTTTTGTTTGCATTTACTGCACAGCTGACTCACCTTGAGGTTGTAGACTTTCTTGTCACAGATACTGCACTGGTGTGGCAGTTGAGTTGGCGTCACAGCGTGGTAGTCATTAACTTGATAGGGCTGAAGTGTCCTGGTACCGGAACATAAGGTTTCCTCGCTCCCGTGTATGGGTTGGTAACTCCCAAAACCCTGTGTGCCGTCAGTGACATAAGACAAAACCCCACTCTTGGGCTTGAATTTGTGATCAGTAGTGGGTTCCTCGGGGTTATATAGTTCATTTCTGGACAGCACTGCTTGCCCAGGCGCTGGCCAAACAGTGGCAACATCAGAGGCCAGTGGTGGATTTACAGTGTGACTGACACTAGTGGGACTGTTCCATTGCTCTGTCTGTCCAGTACAGTTATACAAATTTATGTTATGATCATTAACATTGAATCCAACTTGTTGGCTAGCGATATCTTGGCTGTAAAAGTCTTGTTTAAACCCAGCATTATTGAGTTGTTTGGCTTGAGTTGCGGGCCCTGATGCTGCTGCTGCACCACCCAAGTTGTACTGAAGACGTCTGTCAATATCAGCGGAGTACGCAGGTCCAGAGTTTTTACCGAACTCCACACCCTGTTGGCCAACTGTGGTCCCGGCAGCATGGTGGTTCAGTCTGATATTCCCTGGGTTCTGGTTGAATCCTCCTGGCAATAAGGCTGAATTTGAAGCGGAAAAACCAAGCACCCCTGTTGGGAAACCAACTTGGGGGTTCCGCATTTGATTGAAGAGGGGCTGGGCCATGGCAACATTGGAAAGAACCTGATTGAGAACGGAGGCCGTGGTGGCTGTATTGCTGCCCTGAGCCAGTTTAAGACGATGGAGAGCGAGCTGAGCCTGGAGCTGAGCAAGCTGAAGGCTGGCTGGAGTCAGGAGAAGCTGCTGGCTTTGCTGCTGAAGCCCCGCTTGCAAACTGCCGGACAGCTGGCCCGCCACTTTAGGGGCTTTCTTATCCGCACTATTCACTGGCACAGAGCTAACGGGAGATGGAACAAAATTAGAATTAATCTAAATTCATTTAATGAAACATAAAACATAAAAATAATGACCAAACGTAAAAATGAAAATATTTTCGATATCCGAATAAGCAAGACAATACACCTTTGTGAAGTCGGCCACCCATCAGACGCAAATTTATATAAAAATGATGTCAATCGTTTGTGCTGTGTTTGTGCTTGTTTGTGCTGTAAAGTTTTGTTTAAAGCAACACTAGGTAACTTTGTAACTTTTATAAAACCTTTATATTTGCATAACATTTGTGATATGTCGACTGACAACTAGTTGAATGACACCTCTTTTATATCTTGGTATATTTTGCTGTCACTGGCATTAATTTTCAATTTAAAAAAAGCCTACATATGTGCTAACTGCTTCACGGCATAAGTCACTTCTGCCTTTCCCCTTTCATGATAAAGACGGAAGTCAATGGTCGCGCGAATTCTGCAAAGACGGCAGAGCAACAGAGACAAAAAGTTTTCACTGAGGAGGAAGAAGAAAGGGAGTCTACCAGGATATACAGAATAAACATTGTCCCGGCTTTCACTTGCTGGCGTGATACCCCCACAACCGAACTGCTGACGAGTTCGGGTGATTAGCCACACTAACACACTAAACCACACAGTCGCTAACCGTCATATGCTATTGTTTAGCCAGAACTGGATTCATTACCTTATTACGTTTCATCCTTGAAATGTTGTTTAATCCATCTGCAGGCAACCATCATGATTTTATGACACTATGTGGGTGTTCACTGGTCGTCATGGGAAACACAATCTTCCTTATGGCCAAACACTCCCGCTTTTGCCCACCGGTGTCACTAAATCGACCAAAACTGAAAAGTTACCAAGTGTTGCGTTAAGCTGCAAACGTTTTTGAGATGTTTACATTTCCTTTATAGCTCAATCAGAGATCAAACAGCCTTACATCTTGAATAAAAAATGGTTAAAAATGGTGTCAATTGTTTGTGCTATGAAATTTTTTGTTTGCACTTCATCGGTTTTCTGAATATTTTGCTTTTATTTTATAGTGATGCAGTCACCTAGCCCCCCCATTTACTGCAAAATTGACCCGAAGTGGTGCCATTCGTTTGTGCTACATTTGTGCTGCTATCGTTTTATAGATATTGAGTGATGACGCAGCTCTTCTATATCCTAACTCCCGCGGCTGACGGAGCGTACGAACACTCTCAATAACAGAAGGGCACCGGCGTAGGTTTGGTCTCAATGTTGGTAGGGACGATATAATAGCATAACCTGCATGTACACTTTTTGCTCGGGATGGGAAATTAATAAGACCAAACAGATTGGGTGAACGGGGGGCAGGCCTATATTTCTCAAGAATATGAACCTAATTAATTGATATGCCAAATGAGGGGTGCTCGTTACATCGATCACGATTGGCCAGTCGATCGCAACGCTAATGTGGGTAGCTTGTGGCATCCCCCCCCTCAAAAAACTTTTTATGTAAATAGTTAACTATGATTATGTTGTGTTGTGTGAGCAACATTTGAAGTTATGCAGGACCCGTCACTCTCTAAGCCGCTTCTTGCTCACATTCTTCTGGTTATATACACTCACCGGCCACTTTATTAGGTACACCTGTCCAACTGCTCGTTAACACTTAATTTCTAATCAACCAATCACATGGCGGCAACTCAGTGCATTTAGGCATGTAGACATGGTTTATGACAATCTCCTGCAGTTTAAATCGAGCATCAGTATGGGGAAGAAAGGTGATTTGAGTGACTTTGAACGTGGCATGGTTGTTGGTGCTAGAAGGGCTGGTCTGAGTATTTCAGAAACTGCTGATCTACTGGGATTTTCACACACAACCATCTCTAGGGTTTACAGAGAATTGTCTGAAAAAGAAAAAATATCCAGTGAGCGGCAGTTCTGTGGGCGGAAATGCCTTGTTGATGCCAGAGGTCCGAGGACAATGGCCAGACTGGTTCGAGCTGATAGAAAGGCAACAGTGACTCAAATAACCACCCGTTACAACCAAGGTAGGTAGAAGAGCATCTCTGAACGCACAGTACGTCGAACTTTGAGGCAGAGGGGCAACAGCAGCAGAAGAATATTTATAATTATAGGTTGACAATGAGTGTTTTTGTTTCCCATCATTCTTGAGGGGAATTCTAAATCAGGATGCTTAGGTAATACTTTTTGCCAAGATCGTCATCCATTGAATATGGTACGCCCGCCGGTGTCGTGCCAATGTGGTTACCCCAGTCAAAAATATAATCCCCTGGGCGGAGCCATATGAAGGTACATTTGTGTCTTTATTATTCAATCCCAAAAAAAGTTGCTTCAATCAAAATATATATTTTCAACCAAAATAAAAGTCGTTTCAATCAAAATAATGATAAAAAAATAATAATAATAACAAAAATAAATTTGAAACTCAAAAAAAAAAAAAAAAAAATGCATCTGAAAGCTATTTTTCTTTATTTATTTTTCAAGTCGTTTTTTTTTTTTTTTTTTAATTGAAGCAATTTTTTTGATTGAAGTAATGTTGATTAGTGTTTGGGCCACATTTTGGCTAGGACGTTTCAAAAAAATATTATTTTCAAAAACAAAAATCACTTCAATCAAAAAAAAAAAAAAAAATTCAATCATAGTCATAGAAAAAGTTTTTGAATGCGAAAAAATATTTGACATTGAAAAATTTGCATTTTAACACGTAATTTTTCATTGAAATTGAAGTTTTCTTTGATTGAAGCAGTCCTTTTTGTGTTTGGGCCATATTATGGGTAAGGCATATGTGTCTAAATCATTCAATCCCAAAAACAGTTGCTTCAATCAAAAAAAAAAAAAATTTCAATCAAAGAAAAAAATCATTTGAAAAATTATATTGCCCTCCCTTAATTTTTTTTTTAATTATATGCAAAGCAAAAGACCGTCTATGGTGCTTAGTCACATGATCTGTTCGAAAAATAATTTTGAACCATTATAAAAGTATATTTTTTTGTTCATTTCATTCATTTTGTAGCAGTTTTATTGCTTTACAACTTATATATATATATATATATAGGAAAGTCAATTACATGCAATGACACACTTTTCGCCCCCCCCCCTTAAAATCTGCTTATGCCCCTCCCCCTGACCCTCATGAGGATTAGCGATACAGAAGTTGAATGAATGTAACAGTAGTTCGACACCACTGCAAACTACATTGACAGCCACATTATTAAATGATCATCCTTTAATTAAAACTCGGTGAATTTTAATATTTGTACTATATTGAACTATTACATTCCACACCTACAGTTGTAGCCACAGAATTTATGAAACAAAAAAAAAAAGTTTTCATGTTTAAGTGTACTGTATATAATTACCTTGCATTCAGGTAAATCATAATCAATACATTTTCCTTGACAGAAACTGACTTAAAATATAAACAGTGTTTTTCAGTTTTGTGCTACGTGAAAATATTTGTGATTGGATAAAATCTAGATGGCAAAATACCACAGTGTACACATATCACATAGTGACGAATTTAACATTGGACAATAGGTAATTACCAGTCACAGGGCGGGCTGTAAACACTCGTGAGCTAACATGCATGCTGATGGAGAGAGATACCCTTAAACCACCCTAGCCTACTCTGAAGCTATAAATACTAAAGTTGCCCTCTTCCATCACAACAGAGTGTCCTTAATAGACCAGCATGGATCCATGGTCAACTGGAACTCTGAAAAAGTCACTTTACAGTTTATTATTATTATTATTTTAAATTTATGTATAATTTAATATAATTTATTATTATTGACAATAAAGTATGGGAATACCATGTATGCATTTTGGAAGAATAAAAACTATACGACATCGGCAGTATTTTCGTGTGCAGCACAAGTCTTGACTAGCGCGTAGTGAAAGGCCAGAGCCAGTAAGCATGGGCCGGTGTGATATTCTGACGGTATGATAACCTAAGCCAAAATATCAAGGTTTCACAATATCATGGTATTGCAACTTTTTTTTTTTTCCATTGAACAGCATCTTTATTTTTCATAACATATAAGCGAATTGGAATATAAGTATAATGTTTAGTTAAAATATTTTTTTAAAAATAGCATAATATTTGAAACATTTTTTTTTTTTTTTTTTAAATGCAGTCCTTTAGGTAAGCCTAATCCCACAGCCACAGCTCAATATGATTACCATCAGAAAAAAAATTGAATTCTTTCCCATAAAAAGCACGTGTGTATGACTCGTATCATGTTTACATTATACAAACACATTCTCTTTCTCAACACAAACAGTTGCCACAGAGAAAACACATTTTGGCTACACTGCTATACCAACTGTCAAAATGAGGGCACTCACTGCTAAACTTAAATGCATTAGAAGTGGTGGACAGCAGGTTTCAATACAGGATTTATTGCCGGGAACGTGAAAACAAATCTCTTCAAAACACAACTGGTAACAGCAAGAAAGGGTATGAAACAAAAACGTAACCTGAAGACGCTGTAGCTTCCTATTGCAAGTCCAACAAACGAAAACAGTGGCACAGGACAAGAAACAAGAAAGGTACGGTGGGGCAAATAAGTATTTAGTCAACTACTAATTGTGCAAGTTCTCCCACATGAAAATATTAGAGAGGCATGTAATTGTCAACATAGGTAAACCTCAACCATGGGAGACAGAATGTGGGGAAAAAAACCCAGAAAATCACATTGTTTGATTTTTAAAGAATTTATTCGCAAATCATGGTGGAAAATAAGTATTTGGTCAATACCAAAAGTTCATCTCAATACTTTGTTATGTACCCTTTGTTGGCAATAACGGAGGCCAAACGTTTTCTGTAACCCTTCACAAGCTTTTCACACACTGTTGCTGGTATTTTGGCCCATTCCTCCATGCAGATCTCCTCTAGAGTAGTGATGTTTGGGGCTGTCGTTGGGCAACACGGACTTTCAACTCCCTCCTCACCCCGTGGCATCAAAATGATAACAAGAACGGTGAGCAAAAATCCCAGAACCACACAGGGGGACCTAGTGAATGACTTACAGAGATCTGGGACCACAGTAACAAAGGCTACTATCAGTAACAAAATGCGCCGCCAGGGACGCAAATCCTTCACTGCCAGACGTGTCCCCCTGCTGAAGAAAGTACACGTCCAGGCCCGTCTGCGGTTCGCTAGAGAGCATTTGGATGATCCAGAAGAGGACTGGGAGAATGTGTTATGGTCAGATGAAACCAAAAAAGAACTTTTTGGTAGAAACACAGGTTCTCGTGTTTGGAGGAAAAAGAATACTGAATTGCACCATACCCACTGTGAAGCATGGAGGTGGAAACATCATGCTTTGCGGCTGTTTTTCTGCAAAAGGGACCAGGATGACTGATCTGTGTAAAGGAAAGAATGAATGGGGCCATGTATCAAGAGATTTTGAGTGAAAATCTCCTTCCATCAGCAAGGGCATTGAAGATGAGACGTGGCTGGGTCTTTCAGCACGAAAGTTATCCCAAACAAACAGCCAGGGCAACAAATGAGTGGCTTCCTAAGAAGCATTTCAAGGTTCTGGAGTGGCCTAGCCAGTCTCCAGATCTCAACCCCATAGAAAATCTGTGGAGGGAGTTGAAAGTCCGTTTCCCAACGACAGCCCCAAAACATCACTGCTCTAGAGGAGATCTGCATGGAGGAATGGGCCAAAATACCAGCAACAATGTGTAAATAGCTGTGAAGAGTTACAGAAAACGTTTGGCCTCCGTTATTGCCAACAAAGAGTACATAACAAAGTATTGAGATGAACTTTTGGTACTGACCAAATACTTATTTTCCACCGTGATTTGCAAATAATTTCTTTTAAAATCAAACAATGTGATTTTCTGTTTTTTTTTTCTTCCACATTCTGTCTCTCATGGTTGAGGTATACCCATGTTGACAATTACAGGCCTCTCTAATATTTCTAAGTGGGAGAACTTGCACAATTAGTGGTTGACTAAATATTTATTCGCCCCACTGTATAATGATAAACAGGTGTGGGCAATCAGGTAATCAGGGGAGGAAAAACAAAGCTGACAAAGTTAACACAAAGTAAAAGGAACCCACCAAAATAAAACAGGGCAGGAAGGAACATAAATCAATGCCGCTGACAGCAGCGTGTACAGGCATGCAAACTAGCCACCTTTCGGCGAAATTTTGCCGTTTTGAAATCAAATTGAGTCATTCTTCTGAATCACGTAGATCCGAGGAGATAAAAATGGACCGCGGGGGGGGGGGGGGGGGGGTCTGTCAACGAGCGAGTGAAACCGTTAACTTCAAAACCGTAGTCCATGCTCAAAACTACACTCTAGTCCAGGGGTCCCCATCTGCCGGGCTGCGGGCCGGTTCTGGTGCGCATTTGCCACCGGGCCGCACAGAAATAATAATTTAATAACGACCGCATTCTGGCCGAATTAACCTAATGCCCCTGCTTCATACACCAATATCCCTGTCTACTCTAGATATAATACTACGGGATAGATTAGACTATCGTCATAGAAATCCATTGATTGGACTGCTAGCTAGAGCTGGGAATCTTTGGGCACCTAACGATTCGATTACGATTACGATTCAGAGGCTCCGATTCGATTATAAAACGATTATTGATGCACCCCCCTCCTTTTTTTTTTTATTTTTATTTTTTTTTAATATAAAATAAAGTTTTGTACATTAGTTCCAAAATTGTTCAAAAATACTCTCAGGCTAAACCAAACTACTATTTCAGTATCAAGTTAACATATAGCAGTAAACAAATATACAAAAATAACATTAAATAAAAAAACTCCAGTCCCCATTCTGTATCAGCAGCTTTAAACTACATTCAATTAATTTAATGTTGTGAATCAACCGTTAAAGTTGTTAAAATTGCTCCCGTTATTCCATAATTTCCCTTTTGTCTACTTTTGACATGTGAAAGTTTTAAAACTATTTTAAAGATAGATTCAAGTCAATATTTTACCGATTTAGGAGTATTTTAGATAAAAAGTTAATTAGGTTTGCTTGGAAGGTTCGCTACAACAGCATTGCAGGGAAGTTTACTGCTTTAAGATGGCGGCCGTTTACTAACGCCCGCATCTAGCTTTTTGCAGATGTGCTGCTACCGCTACCGAGTCTAGAATCCATCTAGTCCTATATAAATGATATCTACCGTAACATTATGTAGCTTAGCTGAACTTGTAGCAGCTTTTCGGCAGCAGTCAGGTATGTTGTTGTGTGTTTTTTATCTCGTGGCATGAGTTGAGCTAGAGCCGTGAGTTGAGCGTTGGCATTACCCGAGGGGCCGGTTAATGAGAAGCATAATGTTTAGCTACTCCCGCTCCGTTCCGTCCCGAAGTCCGCGCGGCGCGCTGAGTGTGTTGTACTTCCGCTTTACTTGGCAAATTTCAATAATCGGAATTTGGATGTTTGTGAATCGTTCTCGAATCTTCCACGGCCGAATCGCGAATAATCTAAGAATCGGAAATTTTGCACACCTCTACTGCTAGCAGTACATCTTGTTTGTGTATATAATATATCTATGTGCGCTTGTCCTCGATAATAACGTATTACTAGGCCGCGGGCGAAGCACATTTTTTCCCGGAAATAATTAGCCCCTACACGAGCGAAGATGACTGGAAAACAGATGTTTTCGGAGATATTTTACGGCGAAAAGGGCACCTGACGAGCCTACGACCTCGAAGACCCACCAACGGCGAAGGAGTAAAGAATAAACCGAGTGATTCAAGCATGTCTGTGCAACAGGAGGATCAACTTGTAGATATCGCAAATGACGGCGACCTTATTAAACGTACATTTGAGACAACAACTCTACCGAGGTTCTGGATTAAAGTCATTCCGGAATATCCTGACATCGCTACGAGAGCATTGAAAACCATGCTGCAATTTCCAACATCGTATCTTTGTGAAGCGGGCTTCTTAATTAATGCGTAACGACAAGGCGAAGTCGTTCATGGTGAGAGCGGTGTGCAGTTTTTGTGTGCAGCTAACATGGCAGGACGTATCTGTGGAGAACTTTCTACAAGTCCTTCCATGATCAAACGTAAGTTAATATTCCTTTCTTTTAAGAACGTTTGTGTAGTGTTTACTTTGGAATCGCTGCATTTGCGCATTTTGCGGCTATGTTTAACGTTACGCGCATGCGCAGAACCACATCGTTGATGGGTTGCAAAATTTGTCCGAACACCGGTCCGTGGAAAAAAAAGACCCAAATAACACCGGTCCGTGGTGCAAAAAAGGTTGGGGACCCCTGCTCTAGTCCGACGACCTCCTAGACCAGCCATGTCCAAAGTCCGGCCCGGGGGCCAAATGCGACCCGTGGTCAAATTTCATCCGGCCCCAGCCTCTGTCATCAAATCAATAACATCTGGCCCGCACACAGACTTAATAAATTGGTCAGCAGTACTGCTACCAGCATATGATATAGCTTACACACTAAATGCTGCTCCTCATTTACTCACTAAAAGGCAACAGCATTCTAAGCAACATTATCCCGAGTGACTCTTCAAATTTTCTAAAATGGCGACAAAAAAAAAAAAAAAGAAAGTTGACTGCGACGGCCGACGCTTCAAGGATAGGTGGAAATTGGACTATTTCTTCACTAAGATACGCAAAAACTGTGTCTGCCTCATTTGCAGAGACAGTTTTTAAAGAGTTCAATGTGAGGCAATATTACCAAACAAGACGTACGACAAGATTAGTGCTGCAATGATTGATTGATTAACTCGAGTATTTGATTTAAAAAAAAATATTCGAATTAAATTTTGTTGCTTCGAGTATTCTTTTCATTAAAGTGGCGATTTAATGGTTTATTTTGACAGTGTTTGCAATTAGTTTTATTGATGAGGGTGGATACACTGCCCTCTGGTCTGCCTCTTTTCACATGGCTGAATCCAACTGCTCCCTGTTAAGACCAACGTAAGCTAGGTTTTTGTTTGAGCTAATGTTTTTTAATGCATTTTTAATTTAGTTTATAAGTATATTTAGCCATTTTTTGTGGGAATATGTGTCTGAGCCATTTGTTAAGAGCATTGTAAAAAAAAAACAAAAAAAAAACATTAGCATTTAAGCTAGCGGACTTTTTCTATGTAAATTAGCCAGTTCTTTTGTTGAACATAGATCCTCATTTAAAATATATATATATATATATATATTTATATTAGGGCTGTCAAACGATTAAAATTTTTAATCGAGTTAATTACAGCTTAAAAAATAATTAATCGTAATTAATCGCAATTAATCGCAATTCAAACCATCTATAAAATATGCCATATTTTTCTGTAAATTATACATATATTCTGTAAAATAAATTGTTGGAATGGAAAGATAAGACACAAGATGGATATATACATTCAACATACGGTACATAAGGACTGTAGTGGGCATTTCACTCTACTGTCATTTAAATCTGTCTATGCTGTCCTCACTCCGAAGCGTCTACTTTTTCCAAAGCTAGACAGCTAGTGAACAACGCCTTAATAATCAGACTTCTTCCTTTTTCATCTGATTTATTAATAAAATGGCCTCAAACCATTGTCCTCTTTAGACCGTCGTAAAACTACAAAAAAAAAGTACACAAGCATTGCATTAGCAACAACGTTAGCTTAGCACGCTATACAGGTTCACTAAACATAAACAAAAAGCGTCTCATACAAAAAATATAACATTTCGCTTACTAACATAATATTCACATTCTTTACAACAACCATACTTACGGACAAATCTTGTCCAAGGATCATATAAGCACAACATTACAACGTGGGCGTCAGCCCGAGACGTCGTGCAACCATATTGAACTGTCAGTGTCAAGAAAACAATAAACCATGTCGCAAAGCGACCACAAGAGTTCGCTGTTGGACAGCAAAAAAGCCTTGCTGTAAAACTTAACAAAAGGCAGAATACTGTCTGAGCGGGACATGTGCATTAATTGCGTCAAATATTTTAACGTAATTAATTTTAAAAATTAATTACCGCGCGTTAACGCGATAATTTTGACAGCCCTAATTTATATATATATACCGTTTGAGGCTCAGCTCAGGTATTACAATTTTTCATGTTCCTTTTCCGATTACCCGATTATTCGAACTAAGTAGACCATCGATTAATCGACTACTAAAATATTCAATAGCTGCAGCCCTAGACAAGATTACAGGGAAGATACGCAGAGAGAAATTGAAGCAACTTGAAGCTAGTTAAATTTCACAGCAGCAGTATTTCGCAAGAGACCGAGAGTCAAAAGAGAACGCCACAAAGGCTAGTTGCGAGATTGTTGAAATTATTAATTAAAAAAAAAAAATAAAGCAAATGTGACACACAGCATGGCTTGCTAAAATTTGTTTAAATATATTGTTCTACGTAAAGGACGTCAGCCAAGATCGGCCCCCCACATTTTTACCGCACCAAATCTGGCCCCCTTTGCAAAAAGTTTGGACACCCCTGTCCTAGACCTATCACCGCCACTCTCTTCTCGTGACAACAAATGACTGACAATAGTGAGAGACGGGAGTACAGCTGTTCTCTTCTTAATGGAAATGGGACATACTGTATATTTTATAATTTAGATTTGGTATAACTTGCTACTTAATGCGTCTTATATGTTCTGATTTCAGGATGAGAGTTTTAGACTTGTATATGTTAAAATATTATGTACTGTGTTTAATTCCAGATGTCGCTGGTTGCACTATGAAATGCACTTTTCCGCGCATGCCGTGTGTCCATGTTACTTTGTCACCTTTTTCCACCCCTAACTAGTTTGCATGCCTGGTGTAACAGCAACTGTAACACCAACTAAATGTTAATGCCTACATGACCCAAAATGTCCACGTACATTGTCGCCAGGTTTTTAAGAGGTGGTTTTATTTTTTAATGACCAAAAATTGTCTCTTGCCTTATTAAGCCTTTATAAAGGGTTTATTAAAGGGTTATGTACAAAGACATGCGTTAGAACACTTCCCTCTTGTCACAAAGTTTAGGTTAAGTTTCCAATCGCACTTAAGTAAGCAACAAATTAGAATTCCAGTCCAGCCCTCTAGTGAGCCAAGGAAACATGCTCCAAAAACACCCCAACATCCACCCGCGGTGTAGCTTCACCGACAGCTGCATGTCGCTTGGCAGCGGCTCTCTGACATAGCACAGCAAACAACACTTAAATCCGCCACACGTGTAGCTACAAATCTACGGAATAAGAAAACAAACCTTTAAGAGCTGCAGCAATGGTCCAAATTAAAAGCCGTGACACTGCTTTTCTAAACAGAGTTGACCTCTGCTCAGTAGCTGAGACTGACGCATGACTGGACCCCGCGATAAGACATGGACACCCGCTTAACATCACCACAAGTGTTCTGCATCCTATGCCAGTGACGCCGCGAGCCTCGGTTATTAACCAGCAGACAGGCATAGGGGACCCATGTGATGAAAAGTCACAAGTGGTCAGCTTGTGTATTGGGACGGGGGGCTTGACCGACACACATTGTGACCACGGTATTTGTCAGTATGAGCCGCTGTTGGCCAGCGTGAAGCTTGAGGCACACGCCATGTCGGTGTAAAATATTCTGCCCTATTACTCTAGTGTAGAAGCTTGAATTCTAATACAGCAGTGTTGCAATTCATGTTTTAATTTCAAATGTTTTTAATAAATTTAAGGGGTTTGTATTCTTCATAGACTACTAGGTTTAAAACTGAGAAGGGATCTGATATTTTGTCACCCTACTAACATATATAGTATTACTAGCACCTCCCAGTATAAAACAGATTTTTTATAGCTCCTGAAGATGTGTTGAAACAGATGAATAAAAAAAGAAAAAAATTCAAAGATGAAAATAATAATGCACCCGGTTGACAAGAAGTGTGTATGTGTGTGTCTGTGGCAGGGTGTTAGGGTGTATGGTTCAAGTGTAGGGATTTAATTTATCTGATTCCACTGTCTTCTCTATATTTGGTTTGGAGATGTAGGGCTGCAGCTATTGATTATTTTTGTACTCGATTAATCGATGAACTAGTTAGTTCGAATAATCAAGTAATCGGATAAGGAACAAAGAATTGTACAACAAAACAATAATTGGCTAACTTTTTTTTTTTTTTTTTACAATACTCTTAACTTATGGTTCAGACACATATTCCCACAGAAAACGGCTAAATATACCCATTAGAGGTGTGCATCAGATCACAGCATTTAATTAGTGCTTTGAATGAGACCAGGGCTTTCTCCTTTTTTTCCCACACACAGTAGCAGTCTTTCACACAGTGCAACATCTGAACTCCTGTGCAAAATCAGTAATAACAGTCACTGTATTTTAGTCACAACGACCCATCAATAAAAATATTCAAGTAAATATTAAAGAAAACGACAAAGAAAATATTGTAGGGCAGCAGCACCTTTATCGCAATATCAATCCAGGGATCAGTTCAGTTGCAAACAAAACATCAACTAAATTGCAATGTAGAACAAAAGTAAAATGTAGGCCTAGCCCACTATATACAGTGCCTTGCAAAAGTATTCGGCCCCCTTGAATCTTGCAACCTTTCGCCACATTTCAGGCTTCAAACATAAAGATATGAAATTTAATTTTTTTGTCAAGAATCAACAACAAGTGGGACACAATCGTGAAGTGGAACAACATTTATTGGATAATTTAAACTTTTTTAACAAATAAAAAACTGAAAAGTGGGGCGTGCAATATTATTCGGCCCTTTTACTTTCAGTGCAGCAAACTCACTCCAGAAGTTCACTGAGGATCTCTGAATGATCCAATGTTGTCCTAAATGACCGATGATGATAAATAGAATCCACCTGTGTGTAATCAAGTCTCCGTGTAAATGCACCTGCTCTGTGATAGTCTCAGGGTTCTGTTTAAAGTGCAGAGAGCATTATGAAAACCAAGGAACACACCAGGCAGGTCTGAGATACTGTTGTGGAGAAGTTTAAAGCCGGATTTGGATACAAAAAGATTTCCCAAGCTTTAAACATCTCAAGGAGCACTGTGCAAGCCATCATATTGAAATGGAAGGAGCATCAGACCACTGCAAATCTACCAAGACCCGGCCGTCCTTCCAAACTTTCTTCTCAAACAAGGAGAAAACTGATCAGAGATGCAGCCAAGAGGCCCATGATCACTCTGGATGAACTGCAGAGATCTACAGCTGAGGTGGGAGAGTCTGTCCATAGGACATCAATCAGTCGTACACTGCACAAATCTGGCCTTTATGGAAGAGTGGCAAGAAGAAAGCCATTTCTCAAAGATATCCATAAAAAGTCTCGTTTAAAGTTTGCCACAAGCCACCTGGGAGACACACCAAACATGTGGAAGAAGGTGCTCTGGTCAGATGAAACCAAAATAGAACTTTTTGGCCACAATGCAAAACGATATGTTTGGCGTAAAAGCAACACAGCTCATCACCCTGAACACACCATCCCCACTGTCAAACATGGTGGTGGCAGCATCATGGTTTGGGCCTGCTTTTCTTCAGCAGGGACAGGGAAGATGGTTAAAATTGACGGGAAGATGGATGCAGCCAAATACAGGAACATTCTGGAAGAAAACCTGTTGGTATCTGCACAAGACCTGAGACTGGGACGGAGATTTATCTTCCAACAGGACAATGATCCAAAACATAAAGCCAAATCTACAATGGAATGGTTCAAAAATAAACGTACCCAGGTGTTAGAATGGCCAAGTCAAAGTCCAGACCTGAATCCAATCGAGAATCTGTGGAAAGAGCTGAAGACTGCTGTTCACAAACACTCTCCATCCAACCTCACTGAGCTCGAGCGGTTTTGCAAGGAAGAATGGGCAAGAATGTGAGTCTCTCGATGTGCAAAACTGATAGAAACATACCCCAAGCGACTTGCAGCTGTAATTGGAGCAAAAGGTGGCGCTACAAAGTATTAACGCAAGGGTGGCCGGATAATATTGCACGCCCCACTTTTCAGTTTTTTATTTGTTAAAAAAGTTTAAATTATCCAATAAATGTTGTTCCACTTTACGATTGTGTCCCACTTGTTGTTGATTCTTGACAAAAAATTAAAATTTTATATCTTTATGTTTGAAGCCTGAAATGTGGCGAAAGGTTGCAAGGTTCAAGGGGGCCGAATACTTTTGCAAGGCACTGTATATTTTGATTGAAGCAACTTTTTATTTGATTGAAGCAACTTTTTTTTTGGATTGAATAATAAAGACTAGGGGTGTCAAACGATTAAAATTTTTAATCGAGTTAACTACAGCTCAAAAATTAATCGTAATTAATCGCAATTAATCGCAATTCAAACCATCTATAAAATATGCCATATTTTTCTGTAAATTATTGTTGGAATGGAAAGATAAGACCGAGATAGATATATACATTCAACATACGGTACATAAGTACTGTATTTGTTTATTATAACAATAAATCAACAAGATGGCATTACCATTATTAACATTCTGTTAAAGCGATCCATGGATAGAAAGACTTGTAGTTCTCAAAAGATAAATAAAAATAATAAATAAAATATATAAATATTTATAAAAAATTATAGAAAATAAATAAAAGATAATAACTAGTACAAGTTATAGAAATTTTATATTAAAACCCCTCTTCATGTTTTCGTTTTAATAAAATTTGTAAAATTTTCAATCAAAAAATAAACTAGTAGCTCGCCATTGTTGATGTCAATAATTACACAATGCTCATGTGCTTAAACCCATAAAAGCAGTCGCACCAAAGCGCCAGCAGAGGGCGGAAAACTCCGAAAAACACAACAAGTATACCTTTCACTTTGCTGTCCTTTTTAATATGTTTGAGCGGGGCATTTGTGCGTTAATTGCGTCAAATATTTTAACGGGATTAATTTAAAAAATTAATTACCGCTCGTTAACGCGTTAATTTTGGACGGCCGGGTCTTGGTAGATTTGCAGTGGTCTGATGCTCCTTCCATTTCAATATGATGGCTTGCACACTGCTCCTTGAGATGTTTAAAGCTTGGGAAATCTTTTTGTATCCAAGTCCGGCTTTAAACTTCTCCACAACAGTATCTCTGACCTGCCTGGTGTGTTCCTTGGTTTTCATAATGCTCTCTGCACTTTAAACAGAACCCTGAGACTATCACAGAGCAGGTGCATTTATACGGAGACTTGATTACACACAGGCGGATTCTATTTATCATCATCGGTCATTTAGGACAACATTGGATCATTCAGAGATCCTCACTGAACTTCTGGAGTGAGTTTGCTGCACTGAAAGTAAAGGGGCCGAATAATATTGCACGCCCCACTTTTCAGTTTTTTATTTGTTAAAAAAGTTTAAATTATCCAATAAATGTTGTTCCACTTCACGATTGTGTCCCACTTGTTGTTGATTCTTGACAAAAAAATTAAATTTCATATCTTTATGTTTGAAGCC
The DNA here is from genome assembly GCF_030265065.1 of Corythoichthys intestinalis. Classification (NCBI taxonomy): domain Eukaryota; kingdom Metazoa; phylum Chordata; class Actinopteri; order Syngnathiformes; family Syngnathidae; genus Corythoichthys; species Corythoichthys intestinalis. Next base: position 13,710,659 of record NC_080402.1, read on the forward strand.
TGAAATGTGGTGAAAGGTTGCAAGATTCAAGGGGGCCGAATACTTTTGCAAGGCACTGTATATTTTCAATCGAAGAAAATGTCACTTCAATCCCAAAAAAATGTGTTTGAATGCAAAAATAAATTTGAAACTCAAAAAACTATATTTGAAAACTATTTTTCTTTGACTGAATTTAATTTTTTTTTTTTTATTTAAGTCAAGATTTTTTTTGATTGAAACACCATTTTTGATTGAAGCCATGTAATTTTGTGTTTGGACCACATTTTGGCTAGGAAATTTGTGTCTTTATTATTCAATCAAAAATTAAGTTGCTTCAAACAAAAATATATATTTTCAAAAGAAAAATCACTTCAATCAAAAATTTTTTTAAAATTCAATTGTAGAGAAAAAGGTTTGAATGTGGAAAAAAAATTGAGGCTCAGAAATTCACATTTGAACACTATTTTTCATTCAAACTGTTTTCTTTGATTGAAGCAATCCTTTTTGTGTTTGAGCCATATTAGGGGTAGGACATTTATGTCAAAATCATTCACTCGCGATAAAAGTTGCTTTAATCATAAAACTATTTTTAATCAAAGAAAAAAATCATTTGCAAAAATATATTTTTTTGAAAATATATTTTTTTATTTGAAATGTAGATATTTTTTTATTGAAGTGTCACTTTTTTTTAAAAAGCAATAAGTTTTGAACACACTTTTTTTTTTTTTTGAAGTGGGAAAAGTTTTGAAAGCACTTTTTTTCCGATTGAATCATTTTGACACAAAGATTCAACTTCAACGCTAGTTCCGGTGTGTTTGAGTGGCAGCTGATTACGCCAATGGAAAAAGTATGAAGCAAGAATAATGGCCACCAGTGCTCCATCCAGCCATCGGAGTCTCCTGGAGTCCAAGCCGAAAATGTTGCCCTGTCGCGGCACACTGGTCGGACCCCGATATCACCCCCCAGGCGCGGAGGCCGGCTTTCGAGTGGACGGCCCGCGAATGGCACGACCCTCATTCAAAGTTGAAGTGACGGGGCACCCGGCGTGGGCGCCGGCGACTCGCCGGTAGTCCACACGCTTCCTGGGCAGGCTAGTGTCGGGCCACTCGCCGACCACTCCTGTACCGGCGCGTCGCGGACACTCCGGTTGGAACCAATTGCCAACCGTCACGTCAGGGCAGCGGGTGAAGTACGCCGTGTTGAATCACATTAAGCAGCAGGGCACAGTACTCCGGTGAAATGCCGATGTCACCCCCCCGTACCGGTGCCCTATATTCGGCTTGGACTCCAGGAGACTCCACAAAAAAATATCGGACATGCCTTTTTTTAATATATATATATTTTTTAATTAAACCGTTTTCTAATTGTATTTAATGTTACAGACATAATGTGTTATACTCTTCTAGAGTCTTTAGTTTAAGCTTAAGGTAGATCAAATTTATCAAGTTAACGGCAAAAATTAATATTTTTTACATTAATCACGTTACAATGTTTAACGCAATTAATGCATACGCTGCACGACCCACTCACGCATTGTCGCGTTCAATCTATAATGGCGCCGTTTTACACATACAGCATATAGAGGTAAAAGGCAGCGTAAAATGAGACGAGTGAGTTTTGGCAGCCTTTGGAGCCTTTATTTAAATGGCTAAAGCCTTACAATCCCTCTCCCAACGATTAGAATAATCGTGGGAAGCACTGTGGGGAAGAAAGGTAGTAGTTCTTTTGTAGATCTTAAGTAGATCTTTTTCTTAACACCCTATGTTATTTCCCAACGCAGAGAAGATATATCAATTGGTACCACGGCGCACAGTCATGGTTGCACTTCCCATCATGCATTTGGACAGAAGTTAAATGGCTACAGTATCATTTACTGAAAGCTCAACAAATACATTAGATGGCAATATTTAGTCACAATATACAAAGTCACATTTATCCTTTAAAAATTACAAGTCTTTCTATCCGTGGATCCCTCTCACAGAAAGAATGTTAATAATGTAAATGCCATCTTGAGGATTTATTGTCATGATAAACAAATACAGTACTTATGTATTGTTGAATGTATATATTCGTCCGAGTTTTATTCATTTTTTTCTTAATGCATTGCCAAAATGTATATGATCGGGAAAAATTATCGGGAATGATTGGAATTGAATCGGGAGCAAAAAAAAAAAAAAAAAAGCAATCGGATCGGGAAATATCGGGATCGGCAGATACTCAAACTAAAACGATCGGGATCGGATCGGGAGCAAAAAAACATGATCGGAACAACCCTAAAAGATACGGTTCGAAAGAGAGAAAATGATAAGATAGTAAATATTTGTTGTGTGTGTTTGTACAGTAATTTAAACATATAAAAAGACCACATTTCTAACATAGCAAAATTAAACAAAAAAATTTCATACCAATGTTGTTGTTTTTTTTAATGAAAAAAAAAAAAGGCTTACTATATGACCGTCATATTGTTGGATGGGATTGATAATAAAACTCCAGTGACAGACAACAATAAAGTGCAGTAATTCAATTACTGTATTTCCTGGTGTTTTTAACACAAGAGGTAAGTAATTCAACTTTCGAAAAACTTTCAACGTAAACATCTTACAAACAAAAAAAATGATATGCAGCAGCTCTAAAAAAAAAAAAAAAAAGAAGTAAACCTGCTAGTGTTATCATAAATAAATAACAAATTATACTTTACGATTGGTATAATTGGGGGAATTAAAACATGGCATTTTAGACAGACAGGTCAATAATCATTACTTTAACCTAATACACAGCAAAGTCATTAACTTATAGCTGTGCTTCCTCATTTTTTATTCCTCATCACTGTCCATATCTTTTTTGAAGGGCAGGTTTTTCTTGAGGAAGATCAACTAATTCACATGTTCATATTTAAGTAGACCGTTTCGTGGAAGCAATATGCCGCCCTTTCCACCATTGTAGTGGGTTATTTTTCAGGGTTAAAAACTCACGATCTCTGTACCGCTCCACACTTAACACAAGCTCTGTACCATGCGAACAGATCTGGCTGCCTTCATCTCTTCAAAGTCCGTCTTTTGTTTTCCTGGGTGCGTTGAAAATCAATCGTCACTGGCGTTGGTGATAACACTGTCCATTGTTTTAGCATGTTGCTTCGTTGCCACTACTAGTTTCGTTTTGGGCTGTGAAGAAAATGCTACGGAGCGTGCATCACAGTGGTTTTGTTAGCTCTCGCGTTGTTATGACACGCCCGTGACGATCGGGTAATGACGGCGACTAGTAGCGGTTCTGCCGAAATGCATGGGAAGTTGAGGCAACCACGACTGTGAGTAGTGCTTGTCCATATCATATCATGCGGTCTTGATCTAAGTGCGTTGTGTGGTGAATGACACAAGCGCAGCGTGTGAAGTAAAAGCTAAATTATTATCATATTAAGCAATGCATTGAACTAGGCATTAGAAGCCGATTCTTGTGCTCGCGATATCCTAATTCTATCTCTACTATCGGTTCATTGAATATTTCATGGCTAATTACTGTCGAATGGTAACTTTACTATCGATACATCTGTATCTCTCACCTGTAAAACCGGATATCCGGTCGTATCGGTTTATCGTTCTCAAGCTTAGTCACTTCCCGTTGATTTTGGGAAATTTTGGGGACACGTCCCGTTGATATCAGGTCACAGAATGTCAAAGAACTCTAATGGTCAAAAATCACGAGAACCCATGTTTTCCTGCCATTGAAAATGAATGGGAATTTTGGACGTACATGGCTGTCATTGGCATCCCATTAGAAATTAACGCGAGAGTTTTTGGTGAATTTTGGGGGAACTATACATTTTTGCCAAATTCTGGATACAAATTTTATGCCCCTTACCGTCCTGGAGTTTTTGATGTGTAAATGATGTAATATGGTCAAAAATTGTGAAATTTTAGCGGTTTGAAAAATGTTTGTATTTTAAAAAGAAAAATCACGTTTACAGGCGAACGGCAACTTTTTGTGGTTTATTGGAAAAAAATTTCAGCGTCGCGCGAAAATTCCGTTCATTTTGACATCTGAACGGTGATGGTCGGTCAAATGATTTGGGCTGTGGGGTGCGCCAGCAACGCCACTCAAAAAAAAAAAGCAGTTTTACATCTAATAAAACAACAGGTTGCACACAAACAGTAGTAAGCACGTTCCCCTCACAGTTCTGAGATCATTGGTTCAATCCCGGGCTCATATTTCGGGAACAAAGCACCGTTCCGCCCCGTCCCGGAATCTCTTACCGGAACTGCGTTCCGGACCGTTCGGCCCACTTTCACCCCTGGTTATAACTGTGTAATAAGACGTTTTTGCATTTCGGTAGTTTTAAGAGGTTTGAGCCCCCTACCCCACCCCCCAAAAAAGGTTGTTGGACAAAGCAATTACTTGGCAAATTTATTGAAGATGTTTATTTTTAATACACTTATTACTGTCCAAAAATGGCATTTAGGTTCAAATGCATAGTTTATAGGTAAAAATGTGGTTTTCAAAATTAAAAAAATGGTGATAGTTTGGGAAAATATATAGATAGATTTTGGTTGAGTCTTTTACTTCCTTACCAAGCCACTAGATGGTGCCACAATTTCCCATAATTTCTGACAGAAGCGTCTGTGTGTGTCACTTAAATCAGGACATGGCCCTCATAAAGTACGAAATTACCCGGTTTAATGAGTTTAATTGTTTGGTTATTGGTTATAATTTGATAAAATATTGTTGTGGGAAATCCCAACTAATTTTGCCTTCACTAGATTTATTTAGATAATCGTATAATAAAAGTGTACAAGAATTCCACTGATGTAGAGGAGGGTCAGCTTTACTAAAACCATATTTAATATCACATCAGAGAGATGGCAGGGTGGTCCGATCGTGAACATTTACAATGGACTGGGTCCAAAAGGAGGTGGCATTGTGGTTTTAGCCTTCATTAAATTTACTTGAGTAACTGTTTGAGACAAATGTACTACTTACAGTAGTTTTACTAAGCCATACTTTTTACTTTTACTTGAGTAGATTTGTGAAGAAAAAACGCTACTCTTACTCCGCTACTTTGGGCTACACAACAGTCGTTACAATTTTTTCTCTTTATTCTACATTAGATTTATTTATTTTTTTGCCAGTGATGACAAGAGTTGCTCCACCAATTTCACTAATGAGACGTCGCAACAATAATCGCTTGACTCCATTATACCAATCAGAAGCAAGCTTGTCGTTCTGATCACGCCAGCCTGTTTAACCACGTGGCGTCTTTAAAGCACTGTAAAAAAAATAAAAAATAAATAAAAATTTAAAAAAAAGACAGCGCTACTGTCAACCAGAGGTTGCGCTAGACTTTTTCGTTGTCTGTCATTTTGACTGACAGGGTCATAAAAATCCGGTCATAATCTATTTTTACCCGTCACTTAAATTTTTAAAATGATAATAATGACATTCAATAGCAGTGTTGGTCAAAAGCGGTGCGTTACTTACTCAACTCTGAATAAATTGAAGAAACTACCAGCCATGTTGTATCTACTCTCTGCTCTGTTGATTTGTCATCCAAGACTCTGGGTGCGTTCAGGTTTGAGAATAGCGCACGTACTTCTGACTCCAAGCTGTTTGCCCCTGCTCATTCAATTAGGCTACGTTCATACTACAGGTCTTAATGCACAAATCCGATTTTTTGGTCATATCCGTTTTTTTGGCGTGCCCGTTCAGACTGCTTTTGTCCATTGGGACCATTCAAGTATTACGCATGCGCTCTAATTCGCAGTCCGACACGCGCCGGTGCGCAGAAGCATCAAAACAAATGACAAGTCATCCGTCATTCCAGGGATATCATACTTTGCTTTTCAAAAGGAGGAGACAAATAACAGACATAAATAATCCCCGTTTAGGCTTATATTCACAGTTTATATGGATCGATAGCATGCACGCACTGTCCGTGCATGTCACACACACACATACGGGCAGTTTGTCCCGACTCTCCAAGACGCGCTGCAGCCAGACCCCTCTCCCGACTCTCGGCCGTGTAGGAAATGTTGAAATATAGCTCACATAGAGCAGAAAGAAAACCGATCATTCTCATGCTTATCCTCAACCCATTTTAATTTTTTTATGACTGTTGTCAAGCCCGGCCCTTCCCCAAAAACCGTGTTCACTGCAAGCTAGGCGCTAAGAACGCACAGCTGAAATCGGATTTGGGACACTGGACGGTACAGATCGCCGCGACAATCTGGAAAAATGTGGCCCAGATCGGATTTGAACCACATACAAAAATGACCCAGATCGGATTTGAAATGGTCCACTTCTATGCGACTTGTCCCGTTCAGACCGTCAAGTTAATGCCTGACTCGAGTCGGAAAAACACGAAAAAATTGGATTCGTGCATTAAGACCTGTAGAATGAACGTAGCCTTAGACAACGCTCTCCAAAGCTTCCTAACGTTTCCGTGTTTGCTACACCTGAATGCTAGTTCGGACATTTTTCCGAGTAAGGCCAACGACGTCATGCATCAAGAGAGACAACAGCTAATTAATATGCTCACTCGCCATCCTGTGGTCTGGGGTGTGAATTGCAACCTGTCAAAATGACGGATGGACTTCAGTTTTTTCCGTCACCGTTTTAAAAAACCGGTCAACGACGGAAAATATTCGGTTAACGCGACCCCTGCTGTCAACATGACTCGAAAGTGCAGATTTTAAACTCTCTCCCTGTTTTTATTTGGCACTGATTGACCACGGAAAACCAGTGATATGATCCTTTTCGTTTTATAATAGTAACTACCAAAGGCCGATTCGCTATTCAAACTAGGAACTATTTTGTCCACAAGAGGGCACTCATGTTCTTTGGACAATTAATGCTTCATTTCTGTCATTTTTTTTTCTCTCACCAGAATTCAATGATTTTTTTTTCCTTTGGTTTAATGTGGGTTTAATGTGGTTTTGTAATGGGTTATTGTGCAGTATCATTATAACAACAGTTCATAAAGATAACAATGCCATTTTTTTCCAGCACAAAGTTAAGAAAAAACAATGTAAGCAGTTACTCACAATGTTTACTCATTACTTAAGTATTCATTTCACCAAATATTTGTTTACTTGTACTTGAGTACATTTTTTGGATGACTACTTTTACTTTTACTTGAGTAATATTATATTTAAGTAACGCTACTCTTACTTGAGTAAAATTTTGGGCTACTCTACCCACCTCTGTTTTTAGCACGTCCGCCTATATTCATTCTATACTGCTTACAAAAATTAAAGGAACACTTTGTAGTTTATAGGTATATTTAGCCCTTTTTTATGGAATATGTGTTTGAACCATTTGTTTAGAGAATTGCAAAATAAAAACTAAAAAAAAAAGTTTTATAGCATTTAAGCGAGCGGACTTTTGCTGTGTTGTTCTTTTGTTGTATTTAGATCCTCCTTTATTTAATGTTTTTATACATATATATATATGTATACATACTGTATATATACACATGTATGTTTTTTGAGGCTCAGCTCAGGAATTTTAGTTGTCTTTGTTCGTTATCCGATTACTCGTTCAACGATTAATCGACGACTAAAATAATCGATTGCTGCAGCCCTAGTCGAGACAAACAGCGAGTCAAATTTTACGTCGAATGTCAATGCGATTGTATGTCGATGTACCACTCACTGTACAATTAAATATTTTTCTATTAAAATTAGGGCTGTCAAACGATTACATTTTTTAATTGAGTTAATTACAGCTTAAAAATTAATTAATCGTAATTAATCGCAATTCAATTATTGTTGGAATGGAAAGATACGACACAAGACAGATATATACATTCAACATACGGTACATAAGTACTGTATTTGTTTATTATAACAATAAATCAACAAGATGGCATTAACATTATTAATATGCTCTTAAAGCGATTCTTGGATAGAAAGACTTGTAGTTCTTAAAAAGATAAATGTTAGTACAAGTTATAGAAATTTGATATTAAAACCCCTCTTAATTATATCTTTTTATTAAAATTTGTAAAATTTTCAATCAAAAAATAAGCAATTAGCTCGCCATTGTTGATGTCAATAATTACACCATGCTCGCGCATTGTGCTGAAATCCATAATATCATTTGGACCCAAGCGCCAGCAGAGGGCGCCAAACACCAAAAAACAAGTAACAAGCGGACATTACACTGCTGTCATTTTAATCAGTTTGAGCGGGGCATGTGCGTTAATTGCGTCAAATATTTTAACGTGATTAATTTAAAAAATTAATTACCGCCCGTTAACGCGATAATTTTGACAGCCCTAATTAAAATATCTTACATATATTGTCAGCCAACTTAGTTTTTTTTTCTTTCCTTATTGCTTACTTTTTGATTGTGGATTTATTTGAGGAAGAAACTAATTTTTACTTTAAGCATAGGCTCAGGCATTTCTTGATTGGAGCCCCAAGATTAATGGCCATGTGTCAAAACTGTAGCTGCTGATTAATGTAATTTTGGAGAAGGCCCGCTTGCATTGGGTTTTATGTGTAAAGCACACCGAAGTGTTTCCTCACAGTTAATCAACACTCACCCTCTTTACAGAGCTATCAAGTTTTTTGTAGTTAGTTGTGTGTCGTAAGTGATGACAAGGGGCTTAGAAAAACAGCCCAAATTACCAACGACCTGGTGAGCGTCGAACGAGGGTGTTGAGAGGAGAGGGAGTGTCCAAATAAATTTGGACTTTGGATAAATTGGTGTCTTTAAAAAAAAAAACAATTTTTAAAGATTTATGTGGCTGTTAATGATTTCCAAGTTGAGGTGGAGAAATAGTGCAGAGGTGTACATTTAAGCTAAGACTGAGAAGTAACGTGAGGAGCAGGGGAGGACACAGTTGGCTATGGCAAGTGAGGCTGAGCAACCATTTTTTCCCTGTTGCGCTGTTATTTATAGCCTGCTGCCTGCCTGTACATAAACCATTTCACTGGCTGTGTTGTCAGGTGAAACTTATAAGTTCCATGGTCGTGACGTCATTAATGTACCGTATTGGCCCGAGTATAAGGCGGCCCTGATTATAAGACGATCCCCTCTTTTGCAAGACTGAAGTTTAAAAAAAAGACTTTTTGAACACCAAATTAATTTTTATACAGAAAAAAATTACAGTACATCCGAGACAAATGATTATAACAATTAGAGGGTCCGATCACGTCATTTTTAAAGTATCGGAATCGGCAAAAAAATATCGGATATGCCTTTTTTAATATATATATATATATATTTTTTTTTTAATTAAATCATTTTCTAATTGTATTCAACGTCACAGACAAAATGTCTTACACTCATCCAGAGTCTTCAGTTTGGCTTAAAGTGGGGCTGTCAAATTTATCGCGCCAACGGCGGTAATAACATTAAAATATTTAACGCAATTAACGCATGCACTGCACTATCCACTCACGCATTGTCGCGTTCGATCTATAATGACACCGTATTACGTGTACATAAACCTAAAAGGCGATGTAAAATGAGTAGAGAGAACTTTGGCAGCCTTTGCAGCCTTTTTGTAATTGGCTATAGCCTTACAATCCCTCTTTCAACGATCAGAAATATCGTGGGAAGCAAAGTGGGGAAGAAAGGTAGTAGTTGATCTTTTTTTTAACACCCTATTTTATTTCCCAACGCTGAGAAGATATATCAATTTGTACCATTACGCACAGTCATGGTTGCACTTCCCATCATGCATTTGGGCAGAAGTTAAATGGCTTAATTATCATTTACTGAAAGCTCATAAAAATCCACCAGATGGCGATATTTAGTCACAATATACAAAGTCACATTTGTCCTTTAAGAAATAAGTCTTCTATCCCTGGATCCCTCTCACAGAAAGAATGTTAATAATGTAAATGCCATCTTGAGGATTTATTGCCATAATAAACAAATACAGTACTTATGTACTGTATGTTGAATTAATATATTCGTCCGAGTTTTATTCATTTTTTTCTTAATGCATTGCCAAAATGTATATGATCGGGAAAAATTATCGGGAATGATTGGAATTGAATCGGGAGCAAAAAAAAAAAAAAAAAAAAAAGCAATCGGATCGGGAAATATCAGGATCGGCAGATACTCAAACTAAAACGTTCTGGATCTGATCGGGAACAAAAAAACATGATCGGAACAACCCTAATAACAATATATTTGAGAGAAAAAGCATGTTATTTTGCCTCATTCAAATCTTAATATCTGAACATTTAAATATGTAAACTAAAGTGCAATCACATTCGTAAATGAATGGCTTCTGGTTTTTGAAATGTAAATAAACCAATCTATTGTGATAAAACAACAAAAACAAATCTGAATAAGGAAAAAGATTGCAATAATGCAAACTGGTTAAACTTGAGAGTAGCTGAGATCTGCCATGACAGAACATCGCTTCAATGATATCTGGCGCCATCTAGCGTCGTGAATGGGTATAATGTCTAGACCGCGAATATAAGACGACCCTCTCTTTTTCAGTCTTATTTCAATGCAAAAAACACCGTCTTATATTCGTATATACGTACTTAAAACACTTTTTATATCAGGTGTATAGGTTTGAAGTCGCAGGTGCAAGACGTACCCAGCTAGCGTCTTCGCTGACCGCATTCAGAAACATGAGAGCTAAACTGGTCGACAAAATGATGTAGTCATGATTCCCATACCACTTCTCTTAGCCCCTCCTCCTATATCTGCTCCACTTCATTTTCATTCTTACGTCAATTCCATTCTACTCCAGTGCCATCAAAAGCAAAAAAAATCAAATATCAAAAATAGAACATTTAAGGTTAAGGCTCCAATAAGTTTGAACAAAGTACAGTGGTACCTCTACATACAAAGTTAATTCATTCCAGGATCTTGTTTGTAAGTCGAAATGGTCGTATGTCGAGCAAGATTTTCCCATATGAATAGATTATAATTCCATTAATTCGTTCCATAGCCTGAAAACCTACACCAGGGGTCCCCAAACTTTTTCCTGTGAGGGCCACATGACTTTTCCCTTCTCTGATGAGGGGCTGGGTCAGTTTGTAACAGAAAAAGTGTGACGATTGCAGCAGCGCCCAAATGTAAAAATTTATTTTCAGAACGCCCCAATTAAACAACCCTTTCTAGATTCTTCATGGAACAAAAGTAAATAAAATAAAAATAATAATAACACAATATAATATCATATAATAGCGTATAATAATTAGGCCTGTCAACAATAACGCGTTAACGACCATGATTAATCTGGAAATATTAACGCATTAAAAAAAAAAAAAAAAAAAAAATGTACTGCTCACACTAAGTTTGGCCACAACTGCCTCCTGTAGTCCCACACGCTTATGTTTACGTTCTCCGTGCGGCAATGCAGGACAAAATGCAGCCAGCCACAATGAGTGAGGATGATGACCAAATTCCGTTTTAAAAAGCTGCCTAATGGAAACCTGGATTAAACCAAAATTGTGTGCACATACTCCTGTGATGAACTGTCCTTCGATCGAAGCTCAACCAGCCTAAAGTACCACCTTCGGGCAAAGCATATCTTCGCTAGTGTTAGCAATGACGCTAACACTGCGGGAACAAGCCGCAGTCATCAAGCTACACTGGCAGAGTGCGGACTCGGACTTGCCAACAAAAAGACAACAAGTAGGTTGACTACTGCTATCGCTACATGGGTAGACAGAGACTGTAGAGTGTAGACCCATTAACACAGTCGAAGACGAGGGCGTTGAAAATCCAATGACAACAAACAACAACGACAAACCACTAGAGAGCTACAAGGCAGTGCCAGCATGGACTCATGTCCACTACAGTGGTGGTCTGCGCACAGTGGTGCCCACAGTAAGCTGGCCCATGCAAAAAAAAGTATCTGGTCACACCTGCCACAACCGTTCCTTGCGAGAGACTGTTTTCTTTGACAGGGCACATTGTTCAAAAGAAAAGGTCTGCTCTGTTATCTGAAAATGTCAACAAGCTGGTTTGCCTGAGCAGTTGGTTAAAAAAAAAAAAAAAGTGGCTAACAACCCTTAGATGCACATGTTACTGGACCCTACACTCTTCCATAAGTGGGTCAAAAATGACCCATATTAGAACCAATTTGTTTTTATGCCATTTTGGTGAAGAATAATCACCTGTATATTAATTAGTATGATATTTAGGGCCAAACAAGAATGATTTCATGCTTGAAATATCTTTATGATTCAATTAACTTTTTTGGGGGGGGGGGGGGGGGGGGGCGGCAGAACAGCAATAGACTTCATCCTTCCTTGTATTTTATCATCAATGATGAGCTCCCATGCATATTTTTGGTGAGACAGCGGTGCTAAGCCCTTGTGGAGGCACTGATCAATTTCTGAGGATATTGTGGCTCTGTGTTCTGCCGTGGGTGGGAGGTAATTCTCTCTAGTAAGAGCCCTACGAACTCATTGTGTTGGCCATGATGTGGACACTTTCTTTTCAGAGGACACATAAGTGGAATCTTATGAGTCAGATTGATCCTGTTTAGTTGGATTTCCAGGTGGACAACTGCCACCTGGACAATAGTCTAGGTACTCATCATCAGAAATTTTGGACACTTGAGTCCAACCCTGTCACTGCCTCTTCATCATCCAACATCTGTAGGACCATTTCAGCTGTAAATCTAGCACAAATCCGATTTTTTCGTGTGTTTCAGACTCAACTGAACGGGAAAAGTCACATAAAAGTGGATCATTTTCAAATTCAATCCAGGTCACTTTCATATGTGGCTAAAATCCCAACCGGGCCACATTTGTCCAGAATGTGGCTGCGGTCCGAACTGTCCAGTCCCCCAAATTGGAATTCATGCAGCAACTGACATCAGCAAAGAGCGAGAGAGACAGGGTACTACGGTAGCGGTGCAGCTGTGCATTGGCATTAGCGCCTCGCTTGAAGGCGACTTTTGGGGAAGGAACGGACTTGACAAAAGTTATAAAAAAAAATAAAATGGGTTGAAAATAAGCCTGACAATGCTCAGTTTTCTCTGTGTTCCAATGCTCCTCCTACGCATGTGGGCCAGTTTGCTCAGCGCATCTCGGACTGCGAATTAGAGATCATGTGTGATACTTGAACAGGCTCAAAGGACAAAGGCAGTCTGAACGGGTACGCCAAAAAAAAACATATGACCAAAAAATCGGAATTGTGCATTAGGACCTGCGGTATGAACCTAGCCTTAGTTAGCTAGCTAGTTAGTTACGAAGTAGGTTAATTTGTTGATAAATAATAATAAAGAGTCATGAAATACACACAAAATACTCTATAGACATAATACTTACAGTACACGTATCAGCTCTTGCTGTGTAAAATAATCTTCTTAAGGGATGTCACTTTTTACATACCTAGTCTGTGTGGTCCACGGTAAATTTATTCCTGACAGCCAAAGTTGATAAGAATGAAAGATTCCCATTGGATTCCATAGAAAATGCATATGGGTCATTTTTGACCCACTTGTGGAAGCTTAGGGTAGTAATACAAAAATGATAATTTCTTTAAATGTATAAAAAGTTCATCAAACATTTGAAAGGCATTATATCAACATGTTTTTTGAGGAATACCTGGAATATGAATTGATAGCAATTTTTCATTTCAAAGATATTTCAAGAAAACAACCTCACTGGGTCATTATGCATCTAAGGGTTAAGCAGGGTTTCAAAACACCTTTAGTGTAAAACTGCAAATGCTGCATTTATTTGTGTGAAATGTTCAATTCAACAGACAAGTTGTTTACACATTTTTTGACACAACACTAGCTATTGTTACTGCATTGTTTGTCTGCTCTTTAAATTGGCAGTTAATTTTGGGCAATATGCCAAACGGTACTTGAGCCACATTGTTAGTCTGAGGCACTTTAATCTGTTAAAACTCTTTGCTGTATAATACAGACAATTATTTTTATTTTTTTTAAATTTTATACGAGCTGAGTTGTTAGATAAAATTTTAAAACTCTATTTGGTTAATAATTAATTCATTCACACATCATACATTTCATCTTAAAACAAATTCTAATTATAGTATTTTCCGAGATTTTTTTTTTCCTGAAGAGCAACTTTATTCATCCCGAGGGAAATGTGATTAATCATGATTAATCACACAATTGACATATGATTAACTAGATTCAATTTTTTTATCCGTTTGACAGCACTAAATTAAACGGATAAAAGACATGCCTCTGTCGACAAGAACTGTTCATGATCGTAACATCATGATGTCAAATCAAATTGAGGCAACGCAAGTGAAGAACATATATGCGGCAGTTTTTTTCTCTCACTTTGGATGAGTCAACAGACATAAGCAATTTATCCAGTTCAGCGTGATTGCAAGGTATGTTGTCGGTGACAATCTACATGAGGAAAGTCTTGCAGTTTTGACTAAGAAAGGGAAAACTAGTGGAGGATTTATTCAAATCCTTCACCGAGTTCACCAAAGACAAAAAAATCTACCGATGGATAAACTTTCGGTGTGCACTGATGGTGCGCCGTGCATGTTGGGGAAAAACAGAGGATTCGTCACGCCTCTTCGTGAACATGAAAAGACACGCATCCTAAATTTCTCAACACCTGTACGAAGCTTAACCTCACTAGGAATCAACCAGACTACAAAGCCATCAGCAAAACCATGCAGCACCAGAAGTCACATTAATGGTAAGAAATACTGATCATTGACTAGCAAAAGCAAAACAATGTTATTAAAAAGAATTCAGAGACTTGTTGTACTTTAAATGTGTTGAAATTACATATAATGCACACATTACTTGTATTTGTAGTTTTAAACACATTGTATGGCTCTCACGGAATTACGTTTAAAAATATGTGGCTCTCTCAGCCAAAAAGGTTCCCGACCCCTGGTCTTAATCATTACTCACGGCATCAGTTAAATTAAGCACTAATGAGAGAACTTTATCTTCCTGAATTTCTTGAAGTATCTAGACCATTCAGGTCTTTTGGGACAGGTCTAGGCAGTGCTGCCAAGACAGCAGCCAATTAAAATTAAGTATCCTTTGGTTATTATAGTTTTTAGCTTCAAAGTTCTTTTTTGGTGTGGCTTGAAGGTATCGTAACGAACAGTATGTTCAAAATTTCACGACAGGAATAACACTCTAACATTAAACTGAAAAGAAAGCAATCTTTTTATATGTTGGAGTTGAATCATCTCTTGCCACACTTTCAATGGAAACCTTAAAGTAATACAGTGGGGCAAATAAGTATTTAGTCAACCACGAATTGTGCAAGTTCTCCCACTTGAAAATATTAGACAGGCCTGTAATTGTTAACATGGGTAAACCTCAACTATGAGAGACAATGTGGAAGGAAAAAAAACAGATAATCACATTGTTCAATTTTTAAAGAATTTATTTGCAAATCATGGTGGAAAATAACTATTTGGTCATGACCAAAAGTTCATCTCAATACTTTGTTATGTACCCTTTGTTGGCAATAACGTAGGCCAAACGTTTTCTGTAACTCTTCACAAGCTTTTCACACACTGTTGCTGGTATTTTGGTCCATTCCTCAATGCAGATCTCCTCTAGAGCAGTGATGTTTTGGGGCTGTCGTTGGGCAACACTGACTTTCAACTCCCTCCACAGACTTTCTATGGGATTGAGATCTGGAGACTGGCTAAGCCACTCCAGGACCTTGAAATGCTTCTTACGAAGCCACTCCTTTGTTGCCCTGGCTGTGTTTTCGGGATCATTGTCATGCTGAAAGAGCCAGCCACGTCTCATCTTCAATGCCCTTGCTGATGGAAGGAGATTTTCACTCAAAATCTCTCGATACAAGGCCCCATTCATTCTTTCCTTAACACAGATCAGTCGTCCTGGTGCCTTTGCAGAAAAACAGCCCCAAAGCATGATGTTTCCACCCCCATGCTTCACAGTGGGTATGGTGTTCTTCGGATGCAATTCAGAATTCTTTCTCCTCCAAACACGAGAGCCCGTGTTTCTACCAAAAAGTTCTATTTTGGTTTCATCTGACCATAACACATTCTCCCAGTCCTCTTCTGGATCATCCAAATGCTCTCTAGCGAACCGCAGACGGGCCTGGACGTGTACTTTCTTCAGCAGCGGGACACATCTAGCAGTTCAGGATTTGCGTCCCTGTGACTGGGTCTTTCAGCATGACAATGATCCCAAACACACAGCCAGGGCAACAAAGGAGTGGCTTCGTAAGAAGCATTTGAAAGTCCTGGATTGGCCTAGCCAGTCTCCAGATCTCAATCCCGTAGAAAGTCTGTGAAGGGAGTTGAAAGTCCGTGTTGCCCAACGACAGCCCCAAAACATAACTGCTCTAGAGGAGATCTGCATGGAAGAATGGGTCAAAATACCAGCAAGAGTGTGTGAAAAGCTTGTGAAGAGTTACAGAAAACGTTTGGCCTCCGTTATTGCCAACAAAGGGTACATAACAAAGTATTGAGATGAACTTTTGGTTTTGACCAAATACCATAATTTCCCGATTACAAGGCACACCCGTGTATAATGCGCACCCCAAATTTACTTGTAAAATCTAGGGAAAATTATTGTACCCGTTTATAACGCGCACCCTAATTTTAGCACCAATAAATAGAAGAATACAAGAAAACAGAGCTCGTGTACAGATACAGAGATGTCATTTTACTGACTGGTGAAACACAGCACAAGCATAGCATATTGGTAGTTCAAAACATTAACATAAACTGACAATATTTACGGTAATAATATGATTTGACAACTTCTCCAACTTACCAGAATCTAGGAGAAAACAAAACAGATGTGACTTTTCTTTTAAAGGCTGCTGTATAACTTGCTCGTTTCACCATGATGAATAAATGTCTCTTCCATGGATTGATACGGTAAAATGAAAGTGAGAACGGAAGTCGGAAATCCGAGAGAGCTCATTGCTGTCGACACTGTGACATATTGGTATTCTATGTTATGTTGTTCTCTGTTGTGGCACTGGTGGATCCATGCTGCTGTATTGTCATATCTATGTTGTGATTATCTATGAGCCAGAGGGCCGCTGAGGCTGGACAAAAGAGCGCCGCATTATAGCCGGACCGTCTGCATTTAAGTTAGTTGAAAGCAAGAAATAAAACGTTGAACACGGCACTCAAAGTATTCTAGTTTTTTTCAAGACAAGATAAAACAGACACGACAGTAACAATAGGAACTATTGTTATTTGGGTTAGTTGACGGACACACACAGGAAGTCTGTGTTGTTACGTTTGTTATGGTCCGAGTTGCGGAGCTGCAATAAACGTTGACTCGAATGAGTTCAAGAAACTAAATTCTGTGCTTTATAATGAGTGAAAACAGCAGACTTTAACACAGACGAAATTATTCGGCCGATCAGAGTGAAGTATTACCGAAACAAAATGGTGATGTCAGGTACCGTAATGGTCGGCAACGGATCGCCGCGTACGTGGCCGTGTCAAAAAAAAAAAAAAATCGGTGTATATATATATATATAAAATATATACACTCACCGGCCACTTTATTAGGTACACCATGCAAGTAACGGGTTGGACCCCCTTTTGCCTTCAGAACTGCCTCACTTCTTCGTGGCATAGATTCAACATGGTGCTGGAAGCATTCCTCAGAGAGTTTGGTCCATATTGACATGATGGCATCACACAGTTGGTGCAGATTTGTCGGCTGCACATCCATGATGCGAATCTCCCGTTCCACCAGATCCCAAAGATGCTCTATTGGATTGAGATCTGGTGACTGTGGAGGCCATTTGAGTACATTGTCATGTTCAAGAAACCAGTTTGAGATGATTCCAGCTTTATGACATGGTGCATTATCCTGCTGAAAGTAGCCATCAGAAGTTGGGTACATTGTGGTCATAAAGGGATGGACATGGCGTTCCAACGATGCTCAATTGGTACCAAGGGGCCCAAAGAGTGCTAAGAAATTATTCCCCACACCATTACACAACCACCAGCCTGAAGCGTTGATACAAGGCAGGATGGATTCATGGTTTCATGTTGTTAACGCCAAATTCTGACCCTACCATCCGAATGTCGCAGCAGAAATCGAGACTGATCAGACCAGGCAACGTTTTTCCAATCTTCTACTGTCCAATTTCGATGAGCTTGAGCATATTGTATCCTGTTTCCTGTTCTTAGCTGAAAGGAGTGGCACCCGGCGTGGTCTTCTGCTGCTGTAGCCCATCTGCCTCAAAGTTCGATGTACTGTGCGTTCAGAGATGCTCTTCTGCCTAATTTGTTTGTAACGGGTGGTTATTTGAGTCAATGTTGCCTTTCTATCAGCTCGAACCAGTCTGGCCATTCTCCTCTGACCTCTGGCATCAACAAGGCATTTCTGACCACAGAACTGCCGCTCACTGGATATTTTTTCTTTTTCGGACCATTCTCTGCAAACCCTAGAGATGGTTGTGCGTGAAAATCCCAGTAGATCAGCATTTTCTGAAATACTCAGACCAGCCCTTCTGGCACCAACAACCATGCCACGTTCAAAGTCACTCAAATCACCTTTCTTCCCCATACTGATGCTCGGTTTGAACTGCAGGTGATTGTCTTAAACCATGTCTACGTGCCTAAATGCACTGAGTTGCCGCCATGTGATTGGCTGATTAGAAATTAAGTGTTAACAAGCAGTTGGACAGGTGTACCTAATAAAATGGCCGGTGAGTGTATATATTTCTGTCTCCATCCATGTACCCGTTTATAATGCGCACCATGATTTTACAAGTTGACTTTGGGAGAAAAAAAGTGCGCGTTATATTTGGGAAATTACGGTACTTATTTCCACCAAGATTTGCAAATAAATTATTTAAAAATCAAACAATGTGATTTTCTGGTTTTTTTCCCCACATTCTGTCTCTCATGGTTGAGGTTTACCCATGTTGACAATTACAGGCCTCTCTAATATTTTCAAGTGGGAGAATTTGCACAATTAGTGGTTGACTAAATACTTATTTGCGCCACTGTAAGTATTAATAAGCTACTGGACTTTTTCCAGAGAAAATTATTGAATTTGGTTTGGTCGTACAGTTTAGCATTTAGATGTACCTTTAATTAATTTTGTCTTTTGTTTGGACGAGTAGGGTTTTACATTAGGGAGCCGATATAGCTGACTGCTGCAGACAGTTAAGGCCAGGGGGTAAATTTGTCACTCCCCTCTATCTTCAAACTGTTGACTTACTCGCAAATGTGTGTCTGAGCAAATCCAGACACACAAACAAACATGATCCCACTTCAATGTTTGCCATGCAACACCTCACTACCAGACTGAAATAAAATAGGATCAACAAGTGTACCAAGCATTGAAACTTTCCTGAAAATCTAGAACAAAAGTACGTTTGTCATACCAAGAACATAAATAAAAACGTCATGAATTTTCAGCTTTTTTTCAAAACTCATGAGAACATAAAATTAGAGATGTCCCGATCGATCCATTTTCAAAGTATCGGAATCGGCAAAAAAATATCGGACATGCCTTTTT
This sequence comes from Corythoichthys intestinalis, assembly GCF_030265065.1. Taxonomy (NCBI): domain Eukaryota; kingdom Metazoa; phylum Chordata; class Actinopteri; order Syngnathiformes; family Syngnathidae; genus Corythoichthys; species Corythoichthys intestinalis. Next base: position 13,730,055 of record NC_080402.1, read on the forward strand.
TTAATATATGTATTAGAGATGCACGATAATATCGGTGACCGATAATTATCGGCCGATAATGGCAATTATGACGTCACACAGATAATCCAGATAAAACAAAATTCAACCGATAATGCAATCCGATAATTATATGCTTGATTTAGCCTCCAAATGTGCGCAATCAACAGTTTTGTCCAATTCTGCTAGTTTTAAGGAGGTGTTTTTGCAGTGTAGTAATGTGATATATGTTAGGAACGGCTTACTTTTAAAGGCATTTTTGTGCAACTTGGGTGTTTATTCTCTAAGTAATTGTTGTCAAAAGCGTACCTTTACACAATGTCATTGCCATTGTTTAGATGTTAGAATTTACTACTTGTTCACATTTGATGTGGAAAAAAATAGCACTAAATTACATTTTTGCACAGTAAAATTTGATCTTTGTATACTTTAAAATTTTACATACATATTTGAATAGAATTATCGGCGTGACATTATCGGTTATCGTGTGGAAGGGGCAGGAAATTATCGGTTATCGATATCGGTTGAAAAATGTATTATCGTGCATCACTAATATATATATATATTTTAATTAAATCGTTTTCTAATTGTATTTAACGTTAGAGACATAATATGTTACACTCATCCAGAGTCTTTAGTTTAGGCTTAAGGTAGGGTTATCAAATTTATCCCGTTAACGGCGGTAATTAATTTTTTAAATTTATCACATTAAAGTATTTAACGCAATTAACACATGCGCTGCACGACCCACTCACGCATTGTCGCGTTCAATCTGTAATGGCGCTGTTTTAAAAAAGGCAGCGTAAAATGAGTAGAGTGAATTTTGGCAGCCTTTGGAGCCTTTTTTTAATTGGCTAAAGCCTTACAATCCCTCTCCCTACGATTAGAAATATTGTGGGAAGCAATGTGGTAGAAAGGTAGTAATTGATCTTTTTCTTATCACCCTATGTTAGTTACCAACGCAGAGAAGATATATCAATTGGTACCACTACGCACAGTCATGGTTGCACTTCCCATCATGCATTTGGGCAGAACAGTTAAATGGCTACAGTATCATTTACTGAAAGCTCAACAAATACACTAGATGGCAATATTTAGTCACAATATACAAAGTCACATTTATCCTTTAAGAATTACAAGTCTTTCTATCCGTGGATCCCTCTCACAGAGAGAATGTTCATAATGTAAATCCAATCTTGAGGATTTATTGTCATAATAAATACAGTACTTATGTACTGTATGTTGAATGTATATATTCGTCCGAGTTTTATTCATTTTTTTCTTAATGCATTACCAAAATGTATATGATCGGGAAAAATTATCGGGAATGATTGGAATTGAATCGGGAGCAAAAAAAAAAGCAATCGGATCGGGAAATATCGGGATCGGCAGATACTCAAACTAAAACGATCGGGATCGGCTCGGGAGCAAAAAACATGATCGGAACAACCCTACATAAAATTAATACCGGTGTTGCAAAAGGTCATGCTTTTTATTTCAAGGGTTTATTTCAAGATTAACACAGCACAATTTTGCATCATATGCTTTTTGAGTTAAAGCTGGGATTGAAGCATGACACAGGAACCAATGGAACAAATAATTAGGAAAATGCCTCTGTGCCAAATGCTTAATAACACCCAGGAGACAAATAACATTAGCGCAGAGCTCTTCTTTCATCGTAGCAGTACAAAGGCGGAAAACACATTAGGGGCTCGCAAGCACGTTGTGGTTTTCCATCACTGCAAAATCTAGGTTCAAAAACTTGTGCTGAGTTTTTTGAGCCAAGGTTTGTTAAATCGACACATAAGAAACCATAAAATCAGGGTTCCCCATGATTTTTTTCAAAATGTATGCTGGATGGATTTATTGATCAGTATGGCCTGGGGTTGCTCCAGTGTAAAAGTGAAAATTGGCATTTTTTATGCTAATTTTTGAAGTTTCGAATAAATCTTCCGACAGAGATCAAACCCATCTAAGAACACGCCCAGACAAATGAAGAACAACTGTGTAAAGTTTCGTCGAGCTGTTTCGGCATTCATAATACACGAACATACAGCGGAAGATAAGCTATCCAGCCGAAATGAATCCCTTCTTAATATTCCGGAAAATTGTATATATATTATTTCAAATCCTGCGTCTTGTTGTGAAGTATTCATAGCCACAACGTATCATCACAGCACATTTAAATTTGTCCATGAAAAAGTGACGTTTGAAAGCCAACTGTGACAAGTCTTTTGCTCAAAGGATGGGGCCTCCATAGTCGGGTCGCAATTTCTATGCAAATTTTTGGAGTTAAGAATTAATTTTCCGCACTAAATGGATGCCTACAGAGATCAAACTTGATGGGTAAAATATGTGATGATATGACCCGGAGTGAATAGCCATAATATTGCTTGTGTTGTGTGATAATAAACTTGTTTACTCCGCCACTCCGACACCTGTTACGCCTGTTATGCTTGTTCTCTATTGTGTGGGAACTTGTTTTTCACGCCGTACTGGCGCCAATAGACCCTACCCACCAACGTCACAAAATCACGTGTTCGCTGTATTGTTCCGCCCCCTTGTCCGTCATTTTCTGTCTGTATTATCAATGGTCTCAATTGATCGAGCAATTTATAATGCATTTCATGGAAGACCCGGTGCTTTCGGATGCCGTAAACTCACTGGATGCGTTGCATAAAAGGCGTTATGTGGAAAAGCTTCAGTTTATCCATTCGCCAGATCCATATTTGATGCCTAAATCGATGTTTTTCGACCCGCTGTCTGCGCCGTCTTTGCCTGACATCTGCTAGCTACCCTGATATTTACAGCTATCTTGTCCACACATAATCAGCCTATTCTCACGAAAGTTTGAAAAACTTTAAGAGCTTGGAGGCTTATGAATACTTCGTTGCCGGTTGGGTGAAACAGGTCCTCGTCCACGAAAATTCGGCAGGAATCTATCTTGTGCTTGGAAAGGTGAGTTACGAAATTTTCAATTCAAAATCTTTTGTTCTTGCTAACATCCACTGTCAAGTCTAATGTATTTCATGTCATTTGTCAATGGAGCTAGGGCTTTTAATGTTTATATGGTTTAGCGATAGCACTCTCACTACATACATACGTGTATGTTGTCGGCGATTAGCCTAGCAATGATCTTAATTGTGGTTGTCAGCCCAAAACCCTCTAAATATATAATAAATGCATCTTACCAGATATAAAATGACTACTACATAATCTGTGGTAATCGTTTGGAGCCCAGTTTTCTCGTCGAATTGCAGCAGCCCATCTCGCTCTTTCCTCTCCGGGTCTCTCGGAATCCGGTAGAACTTCAAGTCTCTCCGTCTATCTTCTCTGTTACTGCAACCGACCGCCACACACGCCTTCACCATTTTGATTATTAATGTTAACGAGCAGAAAAACACGCCGTAAATAGGAGGAATGTACGTAGCCGTAACAGGTAAACGTGATGTGTTGACGGACAATTGGGCGGCACCAGTCAGGAGGGCGGAGTTGTGACGTCACGTGGGTAGGGTCTATACTACACAACAAACCTCAACTGGGAGGGAATCTCATACCATATTGGGGAGGGAATCTTATGATAGTAATGCGAGCTGAAATCGCCATGTATGCGCAACATGGTTCATCTTCTGAGCTTAGAGGTTGGCCACCTGTGTGCTCACGAGATGTACTGTTATAAAGCCAGGAGCATTCTCCACCCCGTTAGAGTCTGCCAAAGGATGACGTACGAATCGCTTGGCTTTGTTCCTCCTCTGACTCTGATCGGGGCGTTGGCTCTCCGCCCTTTTGTCACGATAAGAGTTCTTTTCATTGTTAAGGGAATATTTGTGCTTAGACGGTAGCGCGGGGATTTTAGAAGTGACAATCTATATCTAGCGTTATTGTTTTTGTGTGCTTGTGTGCTTTAACCGTAGCGCGGGATTTTAGAAGTGACAATCTATATCTAGCGTTATTGTTTTTATGTGCTTGTGTGCTTAACCGTAGCGCGGGATTTTAGAAGTGACAATCTATATCTAGCGTTATTGTTTTTATATGTTGTGCTGATTCTGCTTGCTTTTGTGGGATTGTACTCGATAAACCTTTTGAACTCTGCAATAATCATTAATAAACATTGTCTATTTTGCAAAAGTGTGCCTGTTACTGACTCACCGCGAACCCGGATTTTTCGTAAAACAAAACTCATCTAAGAACACTCCCAGACACTCAAAGTACAACTGCGTAAAATTTCATCAAAATCCACCCATCCATCAGGAACAAACACACACACACGCACAGCCCCCCCCCACACACACACAAAAAAAAGTAAAATTAGTATAACTAGTAGGTCGCCGTTGTTGATGACGCAATGCACTCTGGGTGATGACGTCACTAAGCCACGCTACCAGATTCCACAGTGTCACTCTTTAAACTACATAAAAATGTCGTCGGCTCTGCCCTTCCAATTTGAACCCAAGCGGACATTAACGAGGAGGACAGCCCTGTCGATATTTCACAAAACGAGCAGCAAAAGCAAAATGAACAGGAAAGATGGGATGGGACGAGAGTAGCAAAAAAACTGGTAGTGTTCGTGTGTCAAGTTCGCTAGTGACAGCACTCTCCTGCTCTAGAGACGGAGCAGGAGAGTTTGATGTTTGATGTCAAAAAATGTTTGCAAATCTTCACAGAAAACTATTGTGTTATCCAACTTATTAGTATAGTATGCGTATTATTAATTGATCTATAAGCTGCAATCAGTAACTCAAGTCCTCAGATGAAAACCAACAAACGGTCCGCGAACGCAGAAGCAAGGCTTGAGCACAAAGCAGACAACAATAGCAGAGGGATTGCGTACAAGGGTTTATTAAACACACACCAAAAACACGCAATCGGGAAAAGAGAGGAAAAAAAAGGGGTCCGTGACAACAGGTCGGGATCCAAAAACAAAAAAAACAAAACAAAAAAGCAAAAAAAACAGGGAAAACCGCGTTGGGAGGCCGCAAAAGCAAGGTGAAAGCAAATAACGCACTGAAATACCTGAACATGGTAGAGGATTCCAGGGCGGCAGACAAATGAAAAAAACAAGGCCAGCATGTAACGAGCAAAGAAGAGATCGAGAATACAAACTGTCAAATGGCAGCAAGTCAATATCTTGGCAAGCCGACTAGGATCGTTTAAAGACACAAAGTATGACGTTGGGAACTCATCCCACAGCTCTGTAACATGACAATCTGACCAGCAGGAGAATGTGACAAAATCATGCCAGTCGTCATACTAGCTTCGCTTGCTAGCTAGCACAGCTATTCTCCAGGTCCAGCCCAAACGCGTCATCACGGCCAGCATGCATAACACATGGCGGCCTCTGTAGGTCAAAACATGTACTAAATATTATGTATTTTTTAAATCAAATGCAATAATATATGTTAGGGTGACCATATTTTGATTTCCAAAAACGAGGACACTCAGCCCGGCCTCAAGATACTTGAATTTTACTCGAAGATCACTCAAAGATGCCTATATCACTTTAATATATTTAAAGTGTGCCCCCTCAATCTGGATGGAAAAATGCAGTTTGAAAAATAAATAAATAGATAAAGACTTTAAAAAAAAAAAAAAATATATATATATACATATAATGCATACACACAGTAGGCTATGTGCCAACTAAACATTTTTATAAATTACTATCACGACAATTGTCCTTGACAAATTGTTATTCCCATTCAATTGATATTCTCATTCAATGTGCTAGATTGCAAACAAACAAAAACCGAAATAAACTGACAAATTATTCAACCAGCATGTTTCCAAATGTAGCAGTTCAAAACTATGTTTTCCATAACGCCTAGCGCAGTTTAGCTTACTGATAGCTAGCTGAGGCAAAAATAGAACTTTTCTATAAAAGTTTACAATCATCGGCAGCACAACGATGCGACACCAAACGGGATTTTACAGTCAAAGGTCCGACAGAAGTCAACAGTTGCTATTATATACGTATTTATCGTAAAAAACTTCAGGTGTTGTGGCCAAATCGTCAACCCAGTAGATGGCGGTAATTGATAGGGGAAAACTGCCAACAAAAACAAGAACTACTCCTTCCCTCCCTACTACTAGGAGCCATGTCATCGCAGGCAGGCGCTGCTACCCAGCGGCCGGAAGGATTCTCTTCAAATTGGTCCCGTGAAAAATCATAAAAAACGGACATTTTTATTAATTTATAAAACCCGCCCGGACGACGAGGATACTACGTGAAATAAGCCTGAACTATCATTGAAACATCGCCATCACGATGTGCGCGATAGTCCCATCGCAAGGACGTGCGATAGTTTTTATATTTTTTAATCCACATACACCTTGCTTTCTGCTCTGCGCACAGCCTCACACCCTCCCTCTCCCAGCTCTTTGAACCTCACAGTCACTGCAGCACTTGCTAATTAAAGTTAACGATGCTGGTTGTCTTTGATCTTGCCAAGAAGCGGACATCACAGCGCAGCAAGTGTCAATCATTGTTTAACTTGTTAAACAGTTTCTGCAAGGAAGCTGCTTTGGAATGAGTGTGTGTGTGTGTGTGGAGACGTTCGAGACATAAAATAAATGCCAGAAGTGATCTTGAGGAGTTTGTAATTTATACATGTCACTCCAAGAGTTACAGCTAAGGTAGATAAACAGAAGTATTAAGCCAAGCATTTTTCTACTACAGTACTTTATTCTTGTTCAAAAATGATTTGGTTGGACATTTATGTTTAAAACTGATCACAATTATTACATTTGAAGTGCTTAAAACTATTTATTAATATATATATATACACACACACATGTATTAGCGCTGTCAAAATTATCGCGTTAACGGGCGTTAATTAATTTTTTAAATTAATCACGTTAAAATATTTGACGCAATTAACGCATGCACTGAATGACCCGCTCGCATATTGCCTCAAACAGATTACAATGAGGCCGTTTATGGACATCAAGAGTGAAGAGAATGCCACTGGCCGCTTGGGGGCAGCGCCGTTCCATACTCATGTTATTTCTTCTAAACGTGGGAGAATTAGTAGTTGTGAGATGTTTATGCTGTATTCACAATGCAATGCAAATTGCTATTTGTGCTCCACACATATTTCGGTAAGTTTTCTTTTAGTGGCAATTATGTGTCTCTTGTTGTATTTTGGATAAGATATGTTCAGATATATGTTATACAGTAAAGGCGAGTGGACACAGGCGTTTTTTGGACCGCGCCGTTTATTGGCATAAGCTTCGGCAACTCCTTCACAACAAACATAAGTATCGTTTAGTGAAAGCACAACAAAAATAATATTCCTATCCCTCCAAAAAAAAAACTATGTTCACAAAAAGAAAAGCACTTCAGTCTATAGTAATGAGGCCTTATTCTGACACACAGTTAAGCAACAATGCAAAATGAACTGGCATTCCATATCAAAATATGGAAAATACACATAAAACTTAGACTTTGGTCACTCTATTTTTATTATTGTTATTTTTATTCTTCTTCTTATTATATTAACTCTACCTTTGATTGAAAATTTTACAAACTTTATTAAAACGAAAACATGAAGAGAGGTTTTAAAATTACTATAACTTGTAACTATAACATTTATCGTTTAAGAACTACAAGTCTTTCTGTGGATGACTTTAACAGAAAGAATGTTAATAATGCCATTTGTGGATTTGTTACAATAAACAAATACAGTACTTATGTACAGTATGTTGTATGTATATATCCGTCGTGTGTCTTATCTTTCCATTCCAACAATAATTTACAGAAAAATATGGCATATTTTAGAGATGGTTTAAATTGCGATTAATTGCGATTAATTACGATTAATTATTTTTTAAGCTGTAATTAACCCGATTAAAAATTTTAATCGTTTGACAGCTCTAATATATATATATACATGCACACATACACACAGACATTTTTTTAAATCATACTTTGGGGAAAAAGTAAGAAAAAAACATGTCTTATATGTATCTCTTTCCAATGCTAAATCTGAATAAATACATTGAGCACACACACAAAAAAATAAAAATTTGGGGGGCGGGGTTGGCAACTTTGCGGTTTTTCACTTATCGCGGTTGGTTGTGGTCCCCATTAACCGCGAAAAACGAGGGATCACTGCACACTGTGGTCATGGTGAGTCATCCAAAGTAATTTCCAAACAGCTATTCAAGTCATCTAGTGAAAATTTCTGTCTAAAAAAAATATATATTTTTTTATATATATATTTTTTAATATCGCAATATAATATCGCAAACCCCCAAAAAAATCACAGCAATGGTTTTTTCCAATATCGTTCAGGCCTAAAGTGAAAGTAGGACTTGTCCGGGCAAAAGAGGACGTTTGGTCACCCTAATATATGTTTCTAATAACATTTTGTACAAGTCTGTGGTTCCCTTTAAGACAAAAAACACAGGTGTCTGCTTAAGGTTCACGGAAGGTATGTCCACTGCTCATAAAGCATCCATGCAAGGACACAAGGTGATCGTTCTCAGCTGTTGACAACTCTGCAAAATGTCAGCCGTCCTGTTCACCGGCTTCGGCTCTAAAAGCACAGGCCAGTCGCATGATCTACACATTGGATACATAACGTTTTTATTCATTAACATCGGTCGAAGTAGCGGTGACATTGGCATTTGTGGACCTCAAAGGTTACTGTAGTTCAATCCCTGTCACTATCAAACAACTACTGGGAATGCGGCGTGCCTGGCGGTTGATGTACTCCACACCTTGTGAACCTATTCCTTATTTTCCCTCACAGAATCTAGCAGCTTAACGCTCCTTCGCCCGACCCTGCCCTCAGACAGGTGAAAAACAAAACAGCAACTCGATCCAGAGTGAGCCATTTAACATGTCTAAATGCATCGTATTGCTAAAGCAAATAACACAGCTTTCAATGACTGACCAAAGCCAGACAGAAGTGCGAACAATTTCACTCTTTGAAAAATAGCCTCAAATATCATCATAAGGGCAACACATGTGACTTTAAAAGCTATGAGCAATAAGGTAATACATTTATAATGCTTTCATCTGTCGTGGGACACTAAACATATTTAAACTAGAAATAAGTTTTGTGACTGTCATTCGGGAGTTTCGAAGGCATAAGAGAAAACTAAATCAGAGCTACATAGTGCAGCTGTTGTAAAGCAATATGCCGAACAAATCATTTTTCTGTCAGGGCTCGTAGTGTGCGCGTGGAAACATGAACTACAGTTGCACACTTATTATACTTATTTAAACTTGTACAAGCCACACTGAACTATAAACTGCAGGTGTCCACAGTGAATTTTGTGATACTGTCATCAAGACACATGCAGCTATTTAGCCTGTAAAAATCCATTCATAAACCACGTTGGAACCCAGCAGGATGAAATGAATTACGGCAGTTTGGTGTGACATCGTTTTGGCTGTATGGGTGTTTTGGAACAATGATCTGCATTTTGAATTTATCTGACTACGTTGGATCTGTTTGTATATTTGTATTGTTTTTTTTTATTGGCATGGTAAGCAGGCGCAATTGGCTCGCGCTACCTAAGCCACTCCGGAGCCCTGAAACTAACTAATAATTAACAAACTGCCCGGAATTTGTTGAAATCAACTCCACTAATTAAACTCCCGCAAATTCGAAGATTAAGCCTAATGTCAAAAATTCTTAACTTCCGCTTTAAATAGAGGCCTATTGAGATCAAACCCATCGAAGAGCACTCCCAGACAAATAAAGTGCAAATGTGTAAAATTTCGTCAAAATCTGCCCAGCTGTTTCGAAGTCCATAGAAAACACACACAGATAAAGTTCCATTTATACAGTATCTGAGTACAGATATGAATATAGATTTTTGAATTTATTTTGAAATGATTTTTAATTATTTTTGTTTTTATTGAACAGAACTACATTATCATGTATATGAATAGAGGTGGGAATCTTTGGGCACCTAACGATTCGATTACGATTCAGAGGCTACGATTCAATTATAAATCGATTACTGATGACACCCCCCGCCCCCGCTATTAGCTGCTAATGTTTAAAAAAAAAAAAAAAAGCCTCGCAGGCTTAAATAAACGACTATTTCAGTATCAAGTTAACAGTTAAAAACAATAATATACTCAAATCCCCATTCTGTATCAGCAGCTTTAAACTACATTCAATTAATTTAATGTTGTCAATCAACCGTTAAAGTTGTTAAAATTGCTCCTGTTATTCCATAATTTTGTCTACTTTCGACATGTGAAAGTTTTAAAACTATTTTAAAGATAGATTCAAGTCAATATTTTACCGATTTAGGAGTATTTTAGATAAAAAGTTAATTAGGTTCGCTTGGAAGGTTCGCTACAACAGCCTTGCAGGGAAGTCTACTGCTTTAAGATGGCGGCCGTTTACTAACGCCCACATCTAGCTTTCTCTAAATGTGTTGCTATCGCCACCGAGTCTATTCTACATCTAGTCCTATATAAATATGATATCTACCTTAACATTATGTATTGTGGACGTACTTTGTAGCAGCTTTCGGTAGCAGTCAAGGTATGTTGTTGTTTCTTATCTCGCGGCATGAGTTGAGCTAGAGCCGTGAGTTGAGCATTGATATTACCCGAGGGGCCGGGTAATAACAAGCATGATGTTTAGCTACTCTCGCTCCGTTCCTCATTGCGTCCCGAAGACCGCGCGGCGCGCTGAGTGTGTTTTACTTCCGCTTTACTTGACATATTTCAATAATCAGAATTTGGATGTTTGTGAATCGTCGAATTCGTCGGCCGAATTTCGCACACCTCTATATTTGAAGGTGTTATTGTTTGTTTTTAATTTAACCATTAATTAGTCATGCGATTTTCCCCCTCTTTTTTTCAAACAAACAAGTTCTTCCAATAAGTTACGTAATCATTTTGCACACAAATAGATGTCTTATAATGGCAGATATTTTCTTAAGACAAAACTTCACTTTTACTACTTAACTGGTCAGGTTTTAGGGTTTGTTTACTTTTGAGATTGGCTTAGAGCATTGTGGTTGTATAATAACAAAAAATCCTCAAAAATACAACTTGTCATATAATTTTGCTCGCAGTTTTAATTGCATTATGGGTGGGATTTTGATTTGATAATAAAGCAAATGCTTTTCATCCACCCCCCCCCAAAACAAAATGCTACAAATTTTTTAACAGCAGTTCCAAATTTGTTGGTCAGGGAACGGTTAACCACTAGCTAAACTGTAAAATTCAGGTCAAATACCAATGTTTTATCTCCTTTGACCCTTCGACCACGCATTTTCTTTCACATAAGAACAAAAATAGAAGCACAAAAAAGAAAAAAATATTGTCACGACTGTTAGCTGACAACAATTCCTTTCATATATTTGAGACTAAGGATACAGCAGGAAGCCCTGCTGTTGAGTATCAAGCACAGTGAAGTGAATCATTATTTTCATCCAGTATCTTAACACTTAATGAAGTTAGGAGTAGGCTTGACATCAAGTAAACCGCTTAATCCCACTAAAATTCACACCAGTTTATATTTTTAAAACTGAGTGGCATGTCAAACACACAGCTCTAAAGCTGTTCACAGGAAAATAACACTTGTCGACCTAATAAATTACATAACTTAGAAATGCCGGTCAGTAATTTTTGTTCCTCGTGTCTTTTCAGAGTGTTCGCTGTTTGCTTTCATTTTTGAGAAGCCAATCTTTTTCTATCTGAGAGGGCAGACCCTAACCCTGGTCTTGTTATCTCAGTTTTTCCAGGACCTAAACATATTTAGACCTCCACTCATCACAGCACTCCTAGCAACAGAATTCAAAACTACTAAAGACTTGCTCTTTTGCTTTGAGAAAACAGTTACGTGAAAGTAAATAATTATTTGGGTATAACATAACATACTGTACATCACCACCTCTGTTCTTCTGGCAGTCTGTCGCTAATGTACTCTTAAATTCTTTGGTGGGTCCTGCCATTCCAAGATTAGGAAAGGGATTATCACCCTGCAAATTTGTTAAATGAAATAGTCGGAGTAAGGTTTTGATTTACAGCATTTTTTTAAAGTCCCCCAGCACAGCTAAAGTTGGGAGGCAGAGGTTGGTAGAGTGCCAAAACTTTTAGTCAGGGGCACTGGAAGTCAAAAACAGCAGTGGGTGCTGGTATCTTGTTTCTCCCATCCAAAAACAGCCGTTTCAGTCCGAATTTGTAACGCCCGCGCTTTTTCTCCATACTAGGCGTGCACAATGGCAGTGCACACGTGTGCTGGATAGTTTATCTAATACTACTACTACTAGGCTACTACAAAGACAGCGTTCTATTTCACCTACAGTGTTTGTTGGAGTTTTTGTATTGGAAATAAAAGCGCCCGTGTATTATAATTAAGCAGCTAGACGGCGTAACGACTCATGAATAAGCCTGAACAATATATCGTTTAAACATCGCCATCGCAATGTGCGCGATAGTCCCATCGCAAGGACGTGCGATAGTTTTTTGTTTTTTTTAATCCGCATACGCCTTGGTTTCTGCTCTGCGCACAGCCTCACACCCTCCCTCTCCCAGCTCTTTGTTCCTCACAGTCACTGCAGGACTTGCTTATTAGAGTTAACGATGCTGGTTGTCTTTGATCTTGCCAAAGAAGCGGACTTCACAGCGCAGCAATCTGTCAATCATCGTTTAACTTGTTAAACAGTTTCTGCAAGGAAGCCGCGCTGGAATGAATGTGTGTGTGGAGACGTTTCAGACATATAAATGCCAGAAGTGATCATGAAGAGTTTGTAATTTCTACATGTCACTCCAAGATTTACAGCTTAGATAAACAGAAGCATTTAATAAAGCCAAGCATTTTTCTACTACAGTACTTTATTCTTGTTATGTTTAAAACTGATCATAATTATTACATTTGAAGTGATTAAAAAAAAAAAACATGTATGTGTGTATATATATATATATATATATATATATATATATATATATATACACACACTTTTTTTTGTTTTTTTTAAATCATACTTTGGGGAAAAAAGTGAGAGAAAAAACATGTCTTATATGTATCTCTTTCCAATGCTAAATCTGAATAAATACATTGCGCGCACACACACACACAAAAAAAACAAACAATTTTGGGTTAAGTGCGCTACTTCACGGTTTTTCACTTATCGTGGCGGGTTCTGGTCCCTATTAACCACGAAAAACGAGGGATCACTGTACACTGTGGTCATGGTTAGTCATCCAAAGTCTTTCCAAACAGCTATTCAAGTCATCTAGTAAATTTTTTTTTTTTTTATCTATATATTTTTTTCTTAAGATCGCAATATATCGCAAACACCCCAAAAATCGCAACAATAGTATTTTTCCAATATCGTTCAGGTGACACACAAACACATTTGAAAACTAAAAGGTCCAATAAACCTTGGTTTGACACCCACTTTTCACAAAACCCAAATAAATTGCACACAAATATCCAAGAGCGCTCTGCACGGTGGCAGCTCAACAGTAATAACAAACAATAACACGGCTACATTGCAAGTGTGTCTTACCTAATTGAGGTTCTCCACGGTGTAAACCTGCAGCTAACTTTTCCGCGCTGGGCGCTATCATAAACTATTATAATCATCTTCATTTTCAACTTCGAATTGAATTTTAGAAAATTTTGTTGTTTGCGTAAAGAAAAAAATCGCTAATTCGTTTTTGCGCCACGTTAACTGTTAACTTTTCCGTTCCAATAGCGGCTTATTCAACGTAACCTGGTAGCAAGCAAGGTGAAAAACTTTCAACATATGTATTTAATCCCTAAAGTTATAATACGCTATTGTTTCAATATGTTTTATTCAGGGCTGTCAAAATTATCGTGTTAATGGGCGATAATTAATTTTTTAAAATTAATCACGTTAAAATATTTGATGCATTTAACGCACATGCCCTGCTCAAACAGATTAAAATGACAGCACAGTGTCATGTCCACTTGTTACTTGTGTTTTTTGGTGTTTTGTTGCCCTCTGCTGACGCTTGGGTGAGAATGATTTTGTGGGTTTCAGCACCATGACCATTGTGTAATTATTGACATCAACAATGGTGAGCTACTAGTTTATTTTTTGATTGAAAATTTTACAAATTTCATTAAAACTAAAACATTAAGAGGGGTTTTAATATCAAATTTCTATAACTTGTACTAACATTTATCTTTTAAGAACTACAAGTCTTTCTATCCATGGATCGCTTTAACAGAATATTAATAATGTTAATGCTATCTTGTTGATTTATTTTTATAATAAACAAATACAGTACTTATGTAAAGTACGTAGAATGTATTTATCCGTCTTGTGTCTTATCTTTCCATTCCAACAATAATTTACAGAAAAATATGGCATATTTTATAGATGGTTTGAATTGCGATTAATTACGATTAATTAATTTTTAAGCTGTGATTAACTCGATTAAAAATTTTAATCGTTTGACAGCCCTAGTTTTATTTATTGATTTATTTTTAATAACAAAAAAAAAAGACCAAAATCCTTTTAATCCCCAACACCAGGGGGTGCTGCAGCACCCTCAGCACCCTAATGATTTTAGTAAATAAGAGTAGCGTTACTTCAAAATAATATTACTCAAGTAAAATTAGTAATCCCAAAAAATTACTCAAGTACAAGTAAAAAAGTATTCGGTGAAAAGAATACTCAAGTAATGAGTAACTGCATACAGTGTCTGATTTTTTTTGTATAAACAATGGTACACGTTTTTTTTCTCAGCACAACATCCTCTATAAGAACTGTTGTTGTTATTATACTGTACTATGACCTATAGACCCTACTCACCTACGTCACAAAATGGGCGTGTCGCTGTTTCCGGCCGCCATACTGTACCTCTTTTTCAGACCTATTCTCATTGTTTTCAATTAGTCGAGCAAGTTATAGAGCAGTTCATGGAAGCCCCGGTGTTATCTGACGCTGTAAACTCATTGGATCCGTTGCATAAAAGGCGTTACGTGGAAAAGCTTCAGTTTATCCATTCGCCAGATCCGTATTTGATGCCTAAATCGATGTTTTTCGACCCGCTGGCTTCGCCTGACATCTGATACCCACACAAAATCAGCCTATTCTCACGAAAGTTTGAAAAACTTCAAGAGCTTGGAGGCTTATAAATGCTACGTTGCTGGTTAGGTGAAACACGTCCTCGTACACGAAAATTCGGCAGGAATCTTGTGCTCGGAAGGTGAGTTACGAAATTTTCAATTCAAAATCTTTTGTTCTTGCTAACATCCACTGTCAAGTCTAATGTATTTCATGTCATTTGTCAATGGAGCTAGGGCTTTTAATGTTTATATGGTTTAGCGATAGCACTAACTACATACATACGTGTATGTTGTCGGCGATTAGCCTAGCAATGATCTTAATTGTGGTTGTCAGCCCAAAACCCTCTAAATATATATTAAATGCATCTTACCAGATATAAAATGACTACTACATAATCTGTGGTAGTCGTTTGGAGCCCAGTTTTCTCGTCGAATTGCAGCAGTCAATCGCGGCCTCCTCTTCGTGTCTCTCGGAATACGGTAAAAATTCAAGTCTCTCCGTCTATCTTCTCTGTTTTTGCAACCGACCGCCACACACGACTTCACCATTTTGAGTATTAATGTTGACGAGCAGTAAAACGTGTAATAATAGGAAGAATTTACGAAGCGCTAATGCATTTCTATGGCGAGTATGCGGACATCATGGCGCGGGGGCGTGGCTGTGACGTCACGTGAGTAGGGTCTATTACATAACCGTATTAGGCCCAAAAGAATATACAAAAAAAAAATCATCAAATTCCAACTAGAAAAATCTACATCAATGAAACATCACCCGTCAAAAAGAGCATAAAGGCCTTGTAGTTGAGCAAACATATTTCCCACCATGAAATTAAAACAATCATATCTCTGCTTTTCCGTGCTCTCTCGGTGCTAAAACCTGGGCGAGAGGTTAAAATCTGTGCTTTCAAATAATGTTGACGACACTGCTCTTTGTGAAATATTTTGTTTTTTACAGTGCTTTAAAGATGCCACGTGATTGAACAAGCCGGTGTGATCATAGGACTTCCAACTGCAAGCTTGTGCGTGGCCATGTCATTGTATTGTTACGTCTGATTGGTATAATGGAGTGTTGGATGAAGTACTCACTTTTTTACTTTAGTTAGAAGTACAGATACAGGGGCAAAAAAATATTTAGGTCCAAGTATCTAAGAAAAAAATTACTTAAGTACAAAAGTACTTTCTTTGAAATTTACAATGCCCAATCTTGCTTGTTCTCGTGTTGCGCCCTCTAGTGCTCAATAACGGTATAGTTGCACAGGGCTTATTGATTGCGCTGATAACATGAAAACGAAATTATCAATTCACAATGAGGGAAAAACAAACAAACAAAAGTAACATTCACGCAGGCGACAATTTGCTGGGGCATTATTTGGCAGTATAGGCCTTTCGACCCATTTCTATACTCTCTTCAGGGTTAGACATTTAGAGTTCTAATGGCACGGCACATACAGTACAGAAGGTCAAGCAGCCAAACTTATATTTAGAATATTTAATTGACCGAACATACATACAACATATTTTAAGTATGCAGCCGAAACCAGAGTAATCGGAGAACACCCACGCAAGTAAATCGTCAGTAGAAGATGCCCAGATTTGAAACCCAAACCTCTAAACCAGTGGTGTCCAAACTATTCCACATAGGGCCGCAGTGGGTGCTGGATTTCATTCCTACAAAACAAGATGCCATCTTTTCACCAATCTGGTGTCTCACAAGTGTAATCAGTTGAATGCAGTCAGGTGCTGCTTGTTTTAGCACAAACTTCATTGGTTAAACTGTCTGTGCTCGATTGGTAGGAACAAAAACCAGGACCCACAGCGGCCCTTGAGGACAGGTTTGGACACCCATGATCTAAATAGTTGGAAAGTACTATATTATATATATGGCTATCAAAATTATCGCGTAAACGGGCGTTAATTTTTTTTTTTTTAAATTAATTACGTTAAAATATTTGATGCATTTAACGCACATGCCCCGCTCAATCAGATTAAAATGACAGTAAAGTGTCATTTCCACTTGTTACTTGTGATTTTTGGTGTTTTGCCGCCCTCTGCTGGCGCTTGGGTGCGACTGATTTTATGGGTTTCAGCACCATTATTATTTATTATTATTATTATTGTTTATTTTTTGATTGAAAATTTTACAAACTTTATTAAAACAAAAACATTAAGAGGCGTTTTAATATAAAATTTCTATAACTTGTACTAACATTTATCTTTTAAGTCTTTCTATCCATGGATCGCTTTAACAGAATGTTAATAATGTTAATGCCATCTTGTTGTTTTATTATTCTAATAAACAAATACAGTACTTATGTTCAGTATGTTGAATGTATATATCAGTCTTGTGTCTTATCTTTCCATTCCAATAATAATTTAAAGAAAAATACGGCATTTTTTTATAGATTGTTTGAATTGCGATAAATTATGATTCATTTTTAAGCTGTGAGTAGCTCGATTAAAAATGTTAATCATTTGACAGCCCTAATTATATATAATTTAAATAAAATATTTACAGACGAAAACTTTTTAGTAAACGTTGACTAAAACTAGACGAAGACAAACACATTTTGAGAAGACTAAAATATGATCAAGACTAATAAGTATTCTCGAAAATTAAAAGGGCTGCCAAAAACAACACTGATAAAACTGCTTCTGACAAAGAACACTGATTCTTTAATAACTACTTGCAGTGATTCTTTGTGCTTTTACATGTGCGCTTGTGTCTTTTGCACCTGTGAGAAGCGGTAAAGCTGGATTTCCTGATTTCTTGCCCCCCACATTGTGAAAAGAACTGTGCTGGGAGGGTGAGCACATATGTTTCAATGTCTCCCGCTTCAGCTGTTGGCCCCATTTCCGGATAGCAGCGTGTATTGGGGGTATAAAACAGGAGGGGGCATGTGCACAGCTTGGACAGTCCTGCTGTTAACTTAAGCGGTTAACATGTACATAGTCCATTCTCCAAATTTGTATCAAATGTGCTTCTCTGAGCTATGAGTGACAAACGCTCAATGCTAAGTTGGAACCTTTCTCAGGTCATCTAATTGTTACATGCTGCCATGACTGACACTAGGAAAAATCTAGTTGAAAGTTGTGATCAGATTTCACACGCAAAAACAATCGGGGTATGTATTTTTTAACCGTCAGAGGCTACTTTCTCTTCGGTGACACATTACAACGGTGATTTAGAGTTGGCAGGTGGGGCACGGGGCAGAGGTGAAAAAGCGAAACAAGAGGGTATGATTTGAAATCAATGAAATAGGCACACGTGCCTTGGATCGTACATAAAAAAAATACTGTATTAATTTAGTCTGTAATTCAGTGCTTCTCAATTATTTTCCGTTACGCCCCCCCAGGAAGATGTAAACGTTTCGCGCCCCCCTCACACAACTTTCTGCCGCCACTGTAATTTGCCTATAAATTATTAATATACGCATACCTCTGCATAATATTGTGTCCTTTTTAATATTAAAGAAAAAATATATAGCTCAACTTACAATAAAGTATAGAAAAGACACAGTGCATCGCTTTGCCTGAATTAAAACAAACAAAAAAAAAAAAAAAAAACATCCAGTCTGTAAAAATACATTCACGGTACATTTTTTGACCATCTAATAGTGAAAAATAAATATGAATAAAATCCAACAATAAATACTAATAAATTCAAATAACCATTTAACTGTAAAAACAAAACAAAAAATAGAACAAAAACAACTGTCATTGAACAGTGGGACAGTTTTTATTTTTGCTATTTTGCATTGAGCAACTTTGTATGCCACCTTTTATGATGCTAATAGTGCTTGCAGGTTTACTGATGTAACACTGCGAAACAAAGCGGGACGATTGTTGGCAATATTCAGCACATCTTGGCTGAAAAAAAAAATCAAGTGGCTTATGAATGTGAGTGGGGTCTGTTTATAATGTTTGTTTATATGTTTGTAAGTGACATCTTATTTTTATGTGGCTTCCTGTTGTCCGTTGCAAACATTTTTAGACACAGACTGGTCTTTTCTCGTCTCCCACTGTATTAAAAGTCAAAGCCAAACGCTACATACGCTTAGTCATATTTCCTCGTTTTCTTTGCAGATCGGCAAACCGCCCGGCGGAGAGCAATTTACAGCTCGTTCCCCTGCAACTATGGACAGGAAAGCTCGCCGGGGAAGCAGCTGGACAACAAACTTTGTTTAACTAAAGGACTACTGAGGTTTGATCATGAATGGGCATGTAAAAAGCTCTCATAGTGTTTACTTTGTAATCGCTGTATTCGCGGCTATTTTTAACTCAAAGTTGCAATTTCTGATCGGGTGCAAAATAGTGCTCGCCCAGCGGGGGAATGTGCGACAAGCCGTCGGTCGCCGGATTTTTCTGCAGCCGTTTGGCTGGCGTGACGTGAAAAATAAACTTATAAATAATCCAAAAATCAGCTGAATCCTTAGTCCTTCTTATACAACAGTACGGCTGTATAGCGAAGAGGACTGCTTCTCCCATACACGTCACAGCGCCCTCTTCCTCAATGCAAGACAGTCTGTCATTTTCGTAGCACGGGATTTAAAAAATTGAATAAATATATCGATCGATTTTTCACACATTCAAGCGGTCCATTTCATTCAGGAGCATAAAATACTGCGTGTATTATGAAATAAACATGCTTTTTCGTGTCACAGGCACTTTAAGGCATCTTTAGTATGTTCTGTCGGTACGCATCTAAGCAAAACAAGCTGAAAGCGCAGGTTAGTACTTTAGGTGTAAAATTCGCCTCTTGTAGACGTTTCGCCGGTGTAGCACATTTTGGCAGAACATCGGTTTTGTCCTACTCTCGTCTCATCCCATCTTTCCTGTTGATTTTGCCTTTGCCACTCGGCTTAAATATCGACAGCGCTGTCATGCTAATTAATGTTCCTCTCTGGTTCAAATTGAAAGCGTCGCTAGAGTCATACTCTGGAAGCCCTGCAGCATAACCCAGTGACGTCACCGCCCTGCGACGTTAACAACAATGGCGACTTACTAGTTTAAGCTAATTTTACAAATTGTATAAAACGAAAACATCAAGAGGGGTTTTAATTAGGGCTGTCAAAGTTATCGCGTTAACGGGCAGTAATGAATTTTCTTAATTAATCACGTTAAAATATTTGACGCAATTAACGCACATGTCCCGCTCAGACAGATTTAAATGACAGTAGAGTGAAATGCCCACTTGTTAATTGTTTTATGGAGTTTTGCCGCCCTCTGCTGGCGCTTGGGTGTGACTGATTTTATAGGCTTCAGCACCCATGAGCATTGTGTAAGTAATTATTGACATCAACAATGGAGGGCTACTAGTTTATTTTTTGATTGAAAATTTTACAAATTATTTTAAAATGAAAACATTAACAGGGGTTTTAATATAAAATTTCTATAACTTGTACTAACATTTATCTTTTAAGAACTACAAGTCTTTCTATCCATGGATCACTTTAACAGAATGTTAATAATGTTAATGCCATCTTGTTTGTTATAATAAACAAATACAGTCCTTATGTACCGTATGTTGAATGTATATATACATCTTGTGTCTTATCTTTACATTCCAGCAATTTATTTTACAGACTATATACAGTATATAATTTACAGAAAAATATGGCATATTTTATAATGGTTTGAATTGCGATTAATTACAATTAATCAATGTTTAAGCTGTAATTAACTCGATTAAAAATTTTACTCGTTTGACAGCCCTAGTTTTAATATCAAATTATTTTAAGTCATAATAACGTTTATCTTTTAAGAACTACAAGTCTTTATATCCGTGGTTCTCTTTAAGAAGCCAGATAACTGGCTTCTGTCAACTGCGTTCAGCAGACCCTGAATTGGGGCACAGCTATAGACATCAACTTGGATTTATGCCTTTACCCATTATCTGACGTTTTGAATCAAACCCTATCTTTAGGTTCCCAAAACCTTAAGCGTTTCAGGGTATAATTTGAAAATCCTGCGAAACTCATCAAAACCTCAACACTTGAGGATTAACACTTCAGAAATACGAGTGATGAAGTGTGTGTATTACCCCTAAAAATCATAAACAAAAACTACTGCAGTGTTATCTTTATTGTCGGAATTGAACTAAAAACACCCTAAAATGACTACTACTGTATTTCTATAAATGATATACTGAAACACTCTAAGTGACCTTGACGAACTAAAGTAAGTTGTAAGTAAGAAATATACACTATAATGTCTTAAATCTACTGTAATTTCGCTAAAAATTGCCTACTTACAGTGTTTACTTTTCCTCATCAGATATTGCAACAACCTAAGTAAAAGGGGTATCCATTAAATAATCAAATTCATGAATTCTGAAAAAAAAAAAAACATTTTTATCCACCAATCTTATAGTTACATAACCTATTAATTTCGTATAAATTGAGTACATCATCACCATCCAAATCGTTTTAGAGATTTTAATTACTTGACAGAAAGCTGATGAGCTTTCCATTCGTGACCAGCAGTGAATCAATCATTAGGTGATGTTTCAAAATGATCTGCTTCACTGCTCGCTCTCTCCAAATAATATAGCTGAACAAGCCCTGAATTTCTTGCATTAAATTCTGGTCGCGAAAAGGAGTGCAATGAGTCAAAAAGAGGCAAATAGCAGATGAAGCACGTTGGCCGCAATTAACATATATTTGGAGTTGTGTGACCTATGAGGGCAAATGACTAACCTTCAATAAAAAAAGATTAAAAAAAAAACAAACAATTCTTAATATATAATTTATGGTGCTTTATGTAGGAATGGAAATTCATGTGAACAGTAATTGATAGTGAAAAGTTTTTTTCTATATGAAATAAAATGAACATCCAAAATACATCTGTCAGTGGACATTTTTCATATAAAAATAAGAGCCTGTAAAGTACCGCATAATTCATATTCTCACATTAATTATTAGATTAATAGAAGTGTCTTTATAACACTTTACAACAAGGGTCCCTCATTTAACATTAGTTGATGCACTTTTAGACAATAATGTTTAAGTAACATTATACTAATATAATCCCTTATCTGACATTAATAAATTAATCAACGTTAATCCATAACCAGACAGTAACTAAACTAGTGCTTAAGTACCATAAAAAAAAAAATGAATATAATGCAATATATAATTCACATAGAAATTAGTTCATTAATACACAGTTATTAATGCGTACTGTGTATATACAGTATATAATGTATACTGGTCCGAGTAAGTGAATATATTCCTCCAAATTGGGAAACACTGATCTGTGAGTTATTGGGTGTTACGAACCTAAGTTTAAGTACGGTATTATTTAAAATTAGTTACCGAATTTTAATCTTAAAATATGCGTACAGGTGCCTCCTCATGAGTATTACTTAACTACTACTGAATACTGTTTGGATCCTTATTGTTAAGTGTAGCATGTCTCCGTTAACTAAGAAATTATAAATGCTTAAGTGCTTCCACTTAACTGTAATTAGCCATTACTGAATGTTTTTTGGACCCTTATTGTATATATTAATTCATATTAGATGAGGCATTATATTAATTATTATGTTACTTAAACATTAGTTATTGTCTAAAAATGCATTAACTTATGTTAATTGTGAGACCCTTATTGTAAAGTGTTAAAGATTGTATAGTAGCTATCTATTTTATTTTCTTGCTAATGTCTTCACAAACCCGAGCAAATATTGTTTTCAAAAATATTTGGTGATGAAAAAAATACTCGAAAAACTTGTCACATTTTAAGTTGTTCGACAGACATGCCAGAGCAAATAAATTATAGAGAAATGATTTCATTCAGCAGCAACAGTAACATTCTGCCTAGGTGCACTCGACTTGGCTCGTCTTACCTTTGTAAAACTTCCCCAGTTGTCTCTGAGGGGTATCCACCACTTTGTCCTTTCCCGAGCATATTTCGTTGGCCTCCCTAAAATAGTTCCCAGGCTACTTAGGCCGGTCCACAACCTGCCGCAAAGCGCAATACACAACAAACTCCCGAGCACCACCTACAGCCTTTACACCTCTTAAGCCTCGACCACCAGCCACGGCGGCAACTTTCTCTTAGCAGCTTTGTTGTAATCTGCCTGCCAGGTGGGAGTAGGGAAATAAAAGGCGCTACTTCACTCTCTCAAACGCATTTCAGTTTCCCCCCCAAAATCCTGATATCTGAGTAGGGTCTCTTCCAATGGGCATGAAAGCTTGAGTGAATTGCCCTCTGAAGGGGGTGGACTCTAAGGACGTAGGAAGGGGGTTGAGTTGTCACGGGCCAAATGGGAGTCCCTGGTTAGGACAGTCCAGTACACAGAACAACAGGGAAAAGATATCCTCTGTGTCATTACTGATTAGCACCTCTATACTCTCACACACGCACTGTCTGCGGTAACACACGCTAACCACGCAAAGTCTGGCTGGCTCAGTCGCATTAAAATCAGTTTAATTACCAAATCGATACAGGTGCGCGTCTGTAAATAACATTTTCTGAGATATACAGTTCGTCGCACATTTTTCATAGTTTGGCAAGCCCTGCAACTTATGCTAACATGCGACAGACATACAGTGGGCCAAATAAGTATTTAGTCAACCACTAATTGTGCAAGTCCTCCCATTTCAAAATATTAGAGAGGCCTGTAATTGTCAACACGGGTAAGCCTCAACCATGAGAGACAGAATGTGGGGAGAAAAAAAAAAAAAAATCACATCATTTGATTTTTAAAGAATTTATTTGAAAATCATGGTGGAAAATAAGTATTTGGTCAATACCAAAAGTTCATCTCAATACTTTGTTATGTACCCTTTGTTGGCAATAACTGAGGCCAAACGTTTTCTGTAGCCCTTCAAAAGCTTTTCACACACTGTTTCTGGTACTTTGGCCCATTCCTCCATGCAGATCTCCTCTAGAGCAGTGATGTTTTGGGGCTGTCGTTGGGCAACAGGGACTTTCAACTCCCTCCACAGATTTTCTATTGGGTTGAGATCTGGAGACTGGCTAGGCTACCCCAGGACCTTGAAATGCTTCTTACAAAGCCACTCCTTTGTTGCCCTGGCTGTGTGTTTGGGATCATTGTCATGCTGAAAGACCCAGCCACGTCTCATCTTCAATGCCCTTGCTGATGGAAGGAGATTGTCACTGAAAATTTCTCGATACATGGCCCCATTAATTCTTTCCTTTACACAGATCAATCGTCCAGGTCCCTTTGCAGAAAAACAGCCCCAAAGCATGATGTTTCCACCCCCATGCTTCACAGTGGGTATGGTGTTCTTCGGATGCAATTCAGTATTCTTTCTCCTCTAAACACGAGAACCTGTGTTTCTACCAAAAAGTTCTATTTTGGTTTCATCTGACCATAACACATTCTCCCAGTCCTCTTCTGGATCATCCAAATGCTCTCTAGCGAACCGCAGACGGGCCTGGACGTGTACTTTCTTCAGCAGGGGGACACATCTGGCAGTGCAGGATTTGAGGCCCTGGCAGCGCATTGTTTGACTGAGAGTATCCTTTGTTACTGTGGTCCCAGCTCTCTGTAGGTCATTCACTAGGTCCCCCCGTGTGGTTCTGGGATTTTTGCTCACCGTTCTTATCATTTTGACGCCACGGGGTGAGATCTTGCATGGAGCCCCAGATCGAGGGAGATTATCAGTGGTCTTGTATGTCTTCCATTTTCAAATAATTGCTCCCACAGCTGATTTCTTTACACAAAGCGTTTTACCTATTGCAGATTCAGTCTTCCAAGCCTGGTGCAGGTCTACAATTTTGTCTCTGGTGTCCTTCGACAGCTCTTTGGTCTTGGCCATAGTGGAGTTTGGAGTGTGACTGAGATTGTGGACAGGTGTCTTTTATATCGATAATGAGTTAAAACAGGTGCCATTAATACAGGTAATGAGTGGAGCCTCGTTAGAAGAAGTTAGACATCTTTGGCAGCCAGAACTATCTTGCTTGTTTGTGGGTGACAAGATACTTATTTTCCACTCTAATTGTGAAATAAATTCTTCAAAAATCAAACAATGTGATTTTTTCCCCCCACATTCTGTCTCTCATAGTTGAGGTTTACCCATGCTGACAATTACAGGTCTCTCTAATCTTTCCAAGTAGGAGAACTTGCACAATTGGTGGTTGACTAAATACTTATTTGCCCCACTGTACATATGGCGGAAAACACTCAGGTGACTTGAAGTTCCGCCCTGAGACCCCTAATTTGGCCAAATTTCAAAACTGTCCTCTATGCATGTGTGATCCCATCATGGGAAAGCTTAAAATCTCAATTTTCTGGGGGAACAAAAACTTTACACAGGATGGTATTTAAAAGATTATTTTTTAAACCCCTAACTCGAAGTGAGAGCATAATTAAAGACACCGTGATTTTAACAAGATATTATCGCGTACTGATCCAAAAACTTAGTGTAGCATGTCTCAGTGAGTGTCAAGCGAGTGTCAATTGGAAAAAAAAAAAAAGGTCCACAGCAAGGCTCCAACCTGCAAGGATGATCTGGCAACTGCAATCACAGAGAGTTGGCACCAAATTGTTGAAGAATACTCATCAAGTCCAAGCCTCAGAGACTGCAAGCTGTCATAAAAGCCAGAGGTGGTGGTACTAAATACTAGAGATCTGTTTTGATTTATTTATTTCTCATGATTCCATATTTTTTTCCCTCAGAATAGAGTGATTCCATATATATTTCCCTGCACTTGCTTATTTTCCACTCTAATTTGGAAATAAATTCTTTAAAAAAATCAAACAATGTGATTTTCAGTTTTTTTCTTTCCACATTCTGTCTCTCATGGTTGAGGTTTACACATGTTGACAATTACAGGCCTCTCTAATCTTTTCAAGTAGGAGAACTTGCACAATTGGTGATTGACTAAATATTTATTTGCCACACTGTAAATGCCCCCCAAAACAGGAAGTGACCCAGAAATGTCCCAAAGTCAACAGGAAGTGAATGAAAATCAACAGCAGATGACCTGAAATGCGCCAAAATTAACTCATCGGCTGCCATTGACGGCCAAAGACGTCCGATCCGTTTGAAGTGGGAGGGATGGCAGCGAATGAGCGAATGAACGTAGTGGTGCTGTGAGATCCAGATTTAATATTTTGTATGACTTCCATGGGCTTGAAGGATTTTGCCACCACCAAACTTCACTGTTTTGTGGCAAAAGGTGGATTTTTAAGATGAATCTTCCATTGAATTACACCACAGTTGTTGCAAATATTGCAGGAGACCTACTGGAGCCCGCATGGATCCGAGATTCACTCAGAAAACAGTGAAGTTTGGTGGTGGCAAAATCATGGTCTGGGGTTACATCCAGTATGGGGGTGTGCGAGAGATCTGCAGGGTGGAAGGCAACGTAAATAGTCTGAAATATCAACAAATCTTAGCTGCCTCTTACATTCCTAACCATAAAAAGGGACAAATTCTGCAGCAGGATGGTGCTCCATCGCATGCTTCAATCTCTATCTCAAAGTTCCCCAAGGCAAAGAAGATAAAGATCCTCCAGGACTGGCCAGCCCAGTCACCAGACATGAACAGGATGAAAGAGGAAGCATGGAAGACGAAACTCAAGAATGTTGATGAACTCTGGGAGGCATGCAAGACTGCTTTCTTTGATGTTCCTGATGACTTCATCAATAAATTGTATGAATCCTTGCCGAACCGCACAGTCCTTCAAGCCCATGGAAGTCATCCTACGAAACGTGTTAAACTCATTTAAATTCACAGCTGAAGGATGAAAAGAGCTTGTTCTTCTATTTCATTAGTTGTATTTTAGAATATCATAAAATGATTTCCTCAATGGCAGCCAATGAGTTAACTGAATAGGAATGCACTCAAATCTTCCCAATGTCTGTTCCCTGAATCAATGGCAAACTTTCGTAAATCACTTTCTGTACTCACAACGATGTGGAAAAGCTCACTCGCAAGCATTCCGTTATGCAAATATTCATGTGACAACTCTACACAACAATCCCTTTGTCTATTTTCGTCTCGGTGAGAAAGCAGATAGCACTGTAGCATCAACTGGTGTTGACAATGGGGCAAGCCAGAATGACAGAGAGTCTGGTGTGATAATAGTAAAGTGGCAGAGCCTGCTAAAGAACATCATCATGCCAAAATTTCCCACTATGTACAGTATTCAAGCTTAGTGTTAAGTACTACTGTATAATAATAAAGTAATTAAATATCACAATTTAATACTAGGAAGACATATGTTTTGGAACATATCCAATGATACTATTCCCGATGACATTATCTTCTTAAACCCAGAGGAATTGTGCTAATTTGATGGCCTTAACCTTGGCAAATAAATCAGAATTAGCATAGCCTCCCAGTACGAAATGTGCTATAAAAAGAAAAACAACTTCTCATACGTCATGATATGGATGCCACCAGTATCTCCAGACAGGCTAAAGTTAGAAATGTGATTGACAGCTTTATGTGATTGATCATCACGTGTTTCTGGCAGGACTGTACAGCTTATATTTGACTTACGAGTAATGTCTCTGAGTCTTTACTTCAAAGTATGGTTGGGTGATCTGGAGGGAGAGAGAAAAAAAAAACTTCCAAAATCATTCGATCTTGAATGTTTAAAAAATATACGGTGGAAAACACAGACAAGGCTGAAAAAGCAGTTTCTGCTCTTGCACTCCTCTTTAAAAGAAACTAAGGTATCTTAAGCCAAAACAACTGTTGTGTTTGATAGAACAATCTGTCTATATGCTGCCATCGCAGATTCATGGCGCATTAAGCCCCCGAACTATTTTTAATTTGTCCGTTTTACCCTGAAAACCCCCGTTTACAGACGTCGCGCAACTGCTTTTGTTTCAACCCAGCAATAAAACGAAGGTAATTCATTATATTATCCAAAATGTCGTTTTTAGCTTAGAATCATTAATTGATGTCTCATATTTCGTTGTGAAAAAAAAAACGACTTTAAAAAAATTTGTCACTCACATATTTTTAACTTTTAAACAAATTACGTCACAATGAAAAAAGTGGCGTCTTTAAAAAAGTCAGATATCTACCTCATAACTATCGCTTAATTGTATTTTTTTTTTTTTTTTGTTACTGTCGCATTTTCTCCGATTTGTTAGATAAATAACCGATCCAAATAAAGAAAAATTGAAAAAAAATGTGTAAAGGGGTAAATATATGAAAAAGAAAATCTCGACCACTCCTTGATGTCTGCGATTTCTGCATTGCGACCCTTGTTATATTACCATGTTTCACCCATAAAATCTCCCCAAAATCCAGCTTTGGCCATTCACAGCTGTGTCTTGACACCCAGTGATACATGCTACATGGAATTTTTAGATCGAGACAAGTACGTGATAATAAAGTCATGGCGTCTGTAATTCTGCTCTCGCATGCTCACCACCCTCAGATAGGGTTTTGCTGTTAAAAAAAAAAAAAAAAAAAAAATTAAATGCCCTCCTGTTCAAAAGTTTTCTTCCCCCGGAAAATTGAGTTGGTTGTGGGGGTTAAACTCGCAAAAGAATGGGTTTGCGTTATTTATTCTCAAGTTAGACTGTATGTTACTGTAAGTCCCACCTGTCATTATGTGGGCAATTGCCCGTGCTGTGCGGAGTATAGCCTAAATAATCGTTAATTGTTGTCATAACGTTTATACCATGGATATTTTCTAAAATTGAGGCTTGTAAGTCCCACAGCATGGCAAGTGGGCATTTGCGTGTTGTTTTCAGCACCATTTTCTGCGTATGTTCCGGTACCTGTGCCCTTCTCGTCTTCCCTGCGCTGTCATATGTACGTTGCGTTCCGTAACCTTATGATTTACAAATTAAGTGCCGCCTAGGATATACTAATGTCTAGATTTAAAACAAACATCGCTTTTTTTCCATGTGGTAGCAAATTTTTCGCTTTGGTTCCCAATATGTATTTAATCGTAATCAAACCATTTTGGCTTTAGATATCATTTTTTTATCGAATCGCAACCCATGTATCTAGAACTCTAGATATATAACGAATCGGGTTCATGCCAAAGACTCCCAGTCCTAATTCTTGTTTCCCAGTCTCTTACAGTTGATGTCATTATTAGAATATCAAGCGGCATTAACGGAGCACTGACACTGACCGACTAATGCTGACAAGAACACATGAGCCATAATTATATAAACAAGCTCATGCTCAAGGTCAAATATCCCCGACAATGAGTGAAGCGATCCTTTGTTAAACAGGCACACCAGATCATAACAGTGTTGAACTGGATTTATTTTGAATCTCACATACACTAAACTGAAGCTAATGAGATCAGCTTTTCCAGCTCCTAAAAAATAAAGTTGTGCACTACACCTGAATGAAACTGTGACAGTTACTTAAAAGTTGATGTTTTTAGCAGGGATGAAGGAAAATGTATACCGTCCTCTAAATGGAAACTTGAGATGGTGATAATTTCCTGCTGGGGAATGTCACTGTGATGTTGAACATTGTTATGTAGAGAATGTTTACTCTTCAACACATTTAAAATGGCGTGTGAAGTCATTAGGCAGGATTAGACTACTAATTAAATCATTCTAATTTTCTACCTTTAACCTCATTATCGACGGACCTTTATGTTGAGAGCCCGACTAAAGCCAACTCGAACACATGTGATACAAGTTCATACGTCCGCCTGCATTGAAGGTCAACTATCCTTACATTGAAGGGAAGTATCTATTTCAGTGTGCTCCTTCTGTTGCGCACGCAAAGCGTAAAAGCAATTTTAGCGGGTATGCTAATGACACCAGCAAATTCCATTATTCCCAAGATAACATACAATATTTGTTCCTATAGATCAGGGGTGTCCAAACTTTTTGCAAAGGGGGCCAGATTTGGTGTGGTAAAAATGTGGGGGGCCGACAATATATTTAAGCAAATTTTAGCTAGCCATTCTGTCTGTCACATTTGCTTTATTTTTTTTTAATCAATAATTTCAACAATCTCGCAACTAGCCTTTGTGGCGTTCTCTTTCGACTCTCGGGCTCTTGCGAAATACTGCTGCTGTGAAATTAAACTAGCTTCAAGTTGCTTCAATTTCTCGCTACATATCTTCCCTGTAACCTTGTCGTACATGTCAGCGTGTTGTTTGGTAATATAGCCTGACATTGAAATCTTTAAAAACAGCAACTGTCTTTTTGCAAATGAGGCAGACAGTTGTTGCGTATTTTAGTGAAGAATAGTCCAATTTCCACCTATCCTTGACGCGTCGGCCGTCGCAGTCAACTTTTTGTTGTTGTTGATTGTCGCCATTTTAGAATATTGGGAGTAAAGGGTCACACGGGGTAATGTTGCTTAGAGTGCTGCTGCATTTTACTGGGTAAATGAGGAGCAGCATTTAGTGTGTAAGATAATTCATATGCTGGTAGCAGTACTGCTGACAAATTTATTAAGTCTTTGTGTGGGCCAGACGTTATTGATTTTATGACAGAGGCTGGGGGCCGGATGAAATTTGACCACGTGCCGCATTTGGCCCCTGGGCCGAACTTTGGACATGTCTGCTATAGATCAAAGGGTTGGCAACCTTTTTTTCCCCCTCCAAAGAACCACTTTGACCCAGTTACCACAGAAAAGACAAGTATACATGTATACAGTGTATACACGTTTTGTGCCTCCACAGGCACAGACATGTGGGTACAACTTCCAAGTGTCCGAGGGGTGGGAACCTCTGGGTATCAACAATTATTGATACATGGGTCAGGAAATCATTCTAAAATATAGGTAGTTCCCATGTTATGAACGAGTTCCGTTCTTACGCTGGCGACGTAACCCGAATTTCCGCATAAATTGGAATTAACCCTTTAAAAATTTAAAATAATTATTCATAAAGTCCAAAAGTATTTTATTTTGTTTAATGGTGGAGGGTACACTGCCCTCTGGTGGCAGCGTTGGGTCTGGCTGGACTGTCGCTCAATAATGCTTCCATACAGGAGCTCCCAGACGTCTCACAAGGATAAAGATTAGCTGCGCTCTGGTTTGGCCTATATAAGGCTGTAAGTTGCTTCAGCTAAAATATGTTTGCGTATGCATTTGTAATTAAGTTAAGAGCTACAGTTTGTGGAGTCACATGTGAGCAATTTGCTATGAGAATTGTAAATACAATAACATTCATAGCATTGAAGAGAGCGGACTTATGTGAAGCAAATTAGGCTAATTTAAGATACTAAATTTACTCACTGAAATTAGACTAAATGGACATTTGAACAATTGTTTTGTGTTGAGTGTTTTAATGTTGAAATGCGTGTCGTTTTTGAACCGACGCTTGCATATGTGTTACAGCTTTACAAATTGTCAAAAGTGAAGGACGTAAAAAGCTTCAAAAAGCACAATTGCTTTCTGTCAGATGAACAACTTCACATTTAGTGAGGACAGAACACGTCATATCAATAAAGGTCATTATAAAATAGGATACTATGTTGTACAATAAGGTACTGTTTGTGCGACTATTAACTCATTTGCTCCCAAAAACGTATAAATATGTTCTATTTTTAATTGATTCAGTGTCCCAAAGACGTATTTATACGTCTTATGTCTCTTGTGACAAAAATACGTATCTCTGGGTCCTGATTCAACTTAGCTCCAAAGCACAATGCTGAAAATCCATTTTAAAGCCATAAAACTGGCCACTGGAGGGCAGTAGCGCATTTGGTAAGACCTGCAACCCGATTCAACGGAACGAACGGAAACACTCACGCCCAAACCAGTTCCCCCCCAGGAACACACGTTCCCCAGGCGAACTCTGCCACGAGGCAGTGGTCACCACAAAAGAAAGACTCAAAAAAATCCATCTTTATGAGACAGGCGGCGATGAGGGAAAAGTTTACCCCGGCTGTCGCAGCCACAACAGCGTCATCTCTCAGTTATCTGTAAAAAAAAAAATTGTAAGTTTGCTATTAAAACAGGCATGCAAACTGGTTAGGGGTGAAAAAGGTGACAAAGTAACATGGATAAACGGCATGCGCGGAAAAGTGCATTTCATAGTGCAACCAGAGACACCTCGAATTAAACACAGTACATAATAATTTAACATATACAAGTCTAAATCTCTCATCCTGAAATCAGAACATATAAGACGCATTAAGTAGCAAATTATACAAAATCTAAAAATATACAGTATGTCCCATTTGCATTAAGCAGAGAACAGCTGTACAGCATAAAATATGAATTTACAGGTACAGTATAAATTCCATTCACTTAACTATTATGTGTTAGATAGCTAGATAGAATAAAAAAATTACAAGTCTTCAAAAGCATTAACTGTAGTGATCATAACTTTATTTACATTCAACCAAAGCAATTAGTCCCATGGTCCTTAACTTCGATTGATAGGGCATCATACTGGATAAACAGAAGTACACCTGTAGGCTGTTTTATGAACGAGGGTGTGTACGAACAGCGCGGGAATGGGGGTACTTTCAAATGCGACCTGTAGCGGAGCTCTCCGGTTTGATAAACTCTCGATGGCTAAACAAATGAAACGACCTCCACAACAAGGCAAAACTCTTCCCTTTCTGTAATTATCGGAGAGTATACAGGGGCCTTAAATAACTCTCAAAAATAACTGGTGACCATTCAGAACTTAGCCCTGAACATGATTTGTATGGAAGGCACTAGTTCATCACTCTAGTTACCTAATTGCTCATGATTTATTTTTTTATCGTTAACAAGCGCTTTACAAAGCGGCCTTAAATAACTCGTCACAACGCCAACTGGCGAAAATTCAGATCCCAACTGACATTCGCCAACTTTACTAGCAAAGCCCTGTGTGAAAGGCGCTAGTTAGCCCCTCCGCAGTTAGAGCTACCTCGAATAACTGCGTTCTACGAGGCGGTGAAATATCGAGGACTATCTGAAGTCAGTTATCAAGAAATTAAGCGAATACTTGTGTTGTAGACACCATTAAAAGCGCAGGAATTGATTGAACGAAACGATTGAATGATTTATGAAGACTATTATATGCCACCACTCAAACGTTTAGCTTTAAGAAGTTAAACATTTTTGACACCTTTCGGCGAAATTTCGCCAAAAGGTGGCAAGTTTGCATGCCTATAAAAGCTCTATTTGTCTTGTTGTTTATGTTATTTTGTAAAAGGAAAACATTATTCAGATGTTTGGGATGTAACTCAAGCCAAAATATGTTATGTTTGGAATGTATGATTTTACAAAAAGCTTAATTTCTCTGTTTTTTCATCAGAAAATTGCTAAAACTGAGCTATTTTCTAATGCTGATTTCTAAAGAATGGAAAAAAGATACGAACTAACTTAATTTTCCTGTTGAAAGAAGAGAGTCTAATCTTTCTTTTGGTGTGTTCCAGGTTTATATAGCAATAGAACAGAATTTTTGGTGGGCCTTGCAAAATCAGTCAGAATCCAGTAAAACAGCTGGGAGTGAAGGGGGTTGCACCGGTGAAAATGGCTGGGAGTGAAAGAGTTAAAAAAAGACGAGACAAAATGGCAGCATCGTAAAGTCGAAATCGCACACGTCGAGTATGTCGTAACCCGGGGACTACCTGTATGTTTATTTTTGGTCACTTCCTGTTGATTTTGTGTTATTGAAGAGGAAGTAACCTCGGAATATCCCTAAATGAAGTCCCTAAAATGTAAATGTCCCCAAAATCCCAGTTGACTGGCTGTGAATGCCGTTTCAGTGCCAATGACAGCACTAGACGTCTTTGACCCTCCTGTCAAAATGGATTGGATGTATAGCGCTGTCAAGTGCAGCCAGTGAGCTAAAACAGACACTATTCTAGTGAAACATTTTTTTTTTTTTTTTTTTTTTAAACCTGTCCTGTTCAGCTGTTTGACACAGAGAATGGAAGTCTAAGTGCCCGGATTCTGAACAGTTTTAATGTTTCACATGGAGAGTCTGACATACTCCCATTGTGATCCTTCAAAATACCTTTTTATTAGTGAAACATTTTGGACGCAAACTGTTGGTTCAAATATTTTCCCCAAACAGTGACACCTTTTTAAAATGCTATATATCGAATCTTGGCAAGAGCATACCGTTAACCTTTTAGGGTACATAGTATCGTGATACACAACCATTTCGATGTATTGTCATACCTATAGTGCCAACAATGACTTTACATAGTTGGTGAATTCATGACCTGCCTTAGTGAACCGTGTAAAGTCAAAGTTGCTAGTCGGAAAGTATGTCCACAAGTCTTTGCGCCTGTGAATAGCACAAAGACTTGTAGGTGCACCTTCCACGTGGCATCCTTGACTTTACATAGTTGGTAAATTCACGACCTGTGTAAGTGTTCCACAAATAAACAAACAATTCATCCAACCCGACTTGATTTGTCTAATAAAGGAAAGTTAAAGTTCTTTAATAAATCTCGCAAGCGCTAGAATACATTTTAATCAAATATTCATTTATTCAAGATAAAACTGAGCCGCATCAGAGGGTTTAAAGAGCTGCAGTTTGCAGAACCTTGTAATAGATGAAGTAGAAATTACACTGCAATACTCCCACGGCATCGTTCAGTCATGTTATCAATGTTGTGAGTGCAGGGTGTTTTCCCAAAATAGAAGCAATGTAGTAAGCAGTTAACATAAGCAACGTAATAAGCAGTTACCATAAAGCTGAACGACACTAACACCAGTACTTCATCCTTGTAAATGATGTTACCCACTTAAAGAGGTTTAAATTGCAAAGCCTTTGATCTTAAGACACATTTTAATGACTGTTTCCTACAAGCCTTTACATTAGAAACATGTGTTATCAAGGTTTGTATGTACATATTTATAAAGGTTCTGGTAATTTCTTTCAAGTCCTAGCTGTAATAATAATTTGAGCTGTGAATATTATAAGTTGTATCACTGTATTTTGACACGTGCACCAACAATGAATGGAACATTTACTAGGCCTGTCGCGATAACAAATTTTAGAGGGCGATAAATTATCTCATAAATTATTGCGATATACAATATTATTGCGCCCCCCCCCCCAAAATTAACCAATTTACAATAACGCAGTGAGAATACAGTATATATCTATAGACCAACAACACCCATTTAAACGCAATAAATGTTTTCTTTTAAATTAAAAAATACCTTTTAAGAAATCACAACTAAAAACAATAGACCATGCCTCTTTTAAGTAAAATACAACAACAATAATACCGCACAGAAACCCATAATAAATGTCTTTTTTCAAGAAAAAAATAAAATTGCACTTAACTGAAGCATTTCGGCACATAGGTATAAAGTTGCAGTAACAGTAATTGCACTTCAACAACAACAGAGAAAAATAGACTAATTAAATTAAATTGCAGTAACAAAAATTTGGCTACAAAAGGTATCAAATAACGCTAAACAGAGGTAAAACGGTCTCATTTCTTCAGCAATGTAGCAGACTTCACTTTCCGTGAGGGAACCTATTTTGCGCGGTGTCGTCTGTATTTCTCACATCGGGCGAATACCTCTAATTGTCAATTAAAGTGACGAGGAGGCTCCGCTTGTTGCGATGCAGTTTTCCTACTAAGCAGTGAAAACTGGAGACGGTGATAGTGTTTCAAATGAGCATGTAGATTTTTTCTGTTGGCCATCTTTGTTGAAACAACCTCCAGAAACATTTTGATGACTGGTTCGTCCTCTTCCTCACTCCGCTCACTCATTGCTGAGCGCCGACAGTGCACTCGGTCCTACCTCCCTCCATTGAATGACGGTCACTCAAACTCAAATATATAAAATGAACATACCCAGAAGTCAATAAAACAGAGTGAGTCCTCGTCCCAGCATGTTGCGTAGTTGGGAACAAGGAAGCTGAACTTTAAACAGCGCTGTCAAGCATGTCTGCCACACATCTGCCGCAAGCGCGTACGCACGCAAGGCGATAAATCGCAGCGGGAAAATTACAGTCTTCATTTTTACATACCGCGCGATAAATGGAATTATTGCATATTGCAACAGGCTTAACATTTACACAATCCATTTTGGGAGGCCTGAATGATTTGTTTATTGTTTATAAGCCACCAGGTTTATGAAGCAATATGGGAAATCAGAATCTCAGATGGGGTTATTTAAATGTATTTATTTATTTATAAACAGTATACGTTTGGGTATCAACTCATCAGCTGCCATTAATGGTGAACGCTGCCAGCCCCCAAGTCAATTGGACTGGACTGGAGTCGACAAGCAATAAAATAATCCTGAGTTATAAAAATTAGATGACGTGATCAGAAATCGGGGCCCGAGCATATCATTTTTAGAATATCGGAATCAGGTGGGAAAAAAAAAATGTTTTTCAGATTTTTTTTGTAATGGCTACAAAGCAACAAAATAATTAAGATGGACAAGGATACTGTCAAAAGCAACAACAAAAAAAAGTTATTTTTCATAAATTATTAAAGGGAACCACGGATAGAAGGACATGTAGTTCTTAAAAAAAATCTTAGTACGAATTTTAATAATTAGATATTAAGACCCCTCTTAATGTTTTCGTTTCAATAAAATTTGTAAAATTATTTTAACTAGAAGGTCGCCATTGTTATTGACGTCGCAGGGCGGTGACGTCACATGGCCACGCTGCCGGAATTCCACGTCACTCTTTTAAAAAAAAAAAAAAAAAGTGTCACTAATTAGGTAAGGTAGTGATTTAAATACGCCACAAGGTGTCAATGGCGGGTTTTAAATTAATTAGGGATCAAGCCAATAAGGCAGAGAGAAAGGAGAGTGGACACAGGCATTCAGATTCGTAGCACGGACCGCGCCGCTTATTGGCATAAGCTTCGGCAACTCCTTCACAACAAAAGTATCATATAGTGAAAATACAACAATAATGAGGCCCTATTCTCACACAGGTAAATAAAAATGCAAAGAGAACAGCCATTCACAAATTCACAATCAAAATACATATGCACAATGCACATAAAACTTACTCAGAATTTGGTCAAACTCTAAACATTTTAGCAACTCGCTTGGCTTAACAAATATACTGGATGGCAATATTTAGTCAAAATATCCAAACTATGATGCTGGGAGCCATTATTAGGAGTCTGGTTTTTGTGAAGACAACACTCAAATGAACGTAAATCACAATGGATCCGCACTAAACAGGAAACTACAGCATCAGTCGAGGGACAAAACGCACTCATTGGCTCGACTTCTTATTTTAAACTCGCCAATGACAACTTGTGCTGTATTTAAATCACTACATTACATTGTTAAAGAGTGAAGCTGTGACGTACGGCAGCGTGGCCATGTGACGTCAATGGCGAGCAACTAGTTTATTTTTTTGCTTTAAAAATGTACAAATTTTATTAAAACGAAAACATTAAGTGGGGT
The DNA here is from genome assembly GCF_030265065.1 of Corythoichthys intestinalis. Lineage (NCBI taxonomy): Eukaryota > Metazoa > Chordata > Actinopteri > Syngnathiformes > Syngnathidae > Corythoichthys > Corythoichthys intestinalis. Next base: position 13,767,343 of record NC_080402.1, read on the forward strand.
TTTATTGTAAAATTATTATAACTCGTACCAACATTTATCTTTTAAGAACTACATGTCTTTCTATCTGTGGCACCCTTTAAATGAATAAATAAATTGCCAAGGTATTGGTACTTGGTATCGGCAATACCTCAAAATCAGGTGAAAAAATATGTGATCGGGAGAACTCTAGTTATCATTAAATTGCATAGGTTTTGCTAAAGCTGTGAGCCTCTTTAAGAAACTGCCGCATATTTATTTTGGCTTACTGAAACAACATTGGATATGCTAGAGAACGGAGCCGATTTTGCAGTGAACATTGAATTCTAATATTATAAATGATGTCATTATATGTAAGACTACTTTTAAAACAAATTCCTTTTCCAGTTTAATCATGACAGTTTATCATGACATTTCCCTTTTTGATGACAAGTGCTTTCATAGCACCAGTATTCTCAGGAGATTTTCCTACCTAAGATTTCTTATTGCAGCTACAATTACATTACAGAAGTAGGGTAAATCGACAGGGGAGAAAAAAAAACTACTCAATACCAAGAACAGCAGAATTTAATGTCATAAATTGCGGGGCTGACCTTGGTTCCACAGAGTCTGATCCAGGGCCTCCTGCATAGCTCAACATCAGACCGTTGGGAATTCATGTCTGTCTGTCGCTTCCCCATCTGAATAAACATACTCTCAAGGAAAACAAACGTTTGATATGTCCCTTTCATGAGGTGAGACTTAAGCCGTTGACATTTACCTTTAAAATGGCATTGAATTTGTCCATGTTAACACATAAGAGAAACAGTTTTGCATTCGATCTTAATATCAAAGTATGTACTGAAACATGATTCTTGGCATACTAGCAGACCTTTATATGGTTGCACTATTATGACATGTCACCTGCAAAACAAAATGTGACTTGTTATTTGAAAACTCTGGTTGGTTATGGTTTCATCAACCTGTTTAAAAAGAAGGGAAAAAGTCAACATAATAACAAGGACGATTTCTTGGAGAAGTTTTTAAACAAGTGGTGGTCAGACGCCTGGTCTATGGTCACCAGAGAAGTAAATAAATCAGATGTCGAAGCCATGTAGCACAGCAGCCAAGACCACACTGAAGTGCAAGGACATGGCAACTCTTGAATGTTAGTCGCAGGCAGCTGTTGGACAACAAATTATTTCCTGTGAAAGCTAAAGACAGCTTTATGCATGTTGTTGTTTTATGATAAGTGGCTTGATTATGGAGCTATGGTTATCTGTTAATTAAATTCTCTAATTTTCTGTAAACAGAGGGCAGGGTGAGGCCTTAAAGTTGTGGCGTTGACGGTGTGAAAACAGTGGGAAGCACGAAAGAGGGAGGAGCAGGGGGAAAGGGCAGCTCCGGGCACGTTCTGGAGATGAGTTTGAGAAGGTGTCGGGCCAGGCAGACGTCGAGAAGAAGCACGATCTTGCCGACGACGGCCATCTGTCATGTGAATTGATGACATATACAGCAGTTCGCGGACTTGTAAATGTTTGGCAAGCAAAGGCTAATGGGCGCATGAACATGAGGTGTTCTGTCAATATCGCACCCAGCTCAATGACATGTGGCCATCTGCTTTCCAACCAACTGCCTCCAGTCTAAGGTCATAGTTGTTCACTGTAGTCCAAAGACAGCCCACCGGTGCAACGATACTATTCCAACACAAACGGAGAATCACTAGGGAACTTATCAGGCCTATTTGCCTTAATCAGGGTCCACACTGTACATACCGACAATAGATAAAGAACCCAAAAGGTTAGGGCTGCAACTAACGATCATTTTTGTAATCGATTAATCGGATGATTAATTAAATGATTAATCGATTAATCGGAATGTTCTAGTTTCAGTAACTGGATTGGACGTCTAGTGCCGTCAATGGTAGCCTAAGAGCTACCGCAGACACTACTGTATTCTAATTAGTGTTGCAACGATTAATAGATTAACTTGAGCAATTCGATTAGAAAAAAATTCTAATCAAAATGCTGCTTCAAGTATTCCGTTTGAGTGGCGTTGTAATGGTTTTGAAAGCGTTAGCATTTAGGTGGATACGCTGACCTCTAGTGGCAACAGTGAATATCACATAACTCATTCGACATGGCTGAATCCAGCTGCTCGCTGTCAAGACCAACATAAGTCAAGTTTTTGTTTGAGCTAGTTTTTTTCTGCTTTTGTAATTCAGTTTACAGGTATATTTAGCATTTTTTGTTGGACTTTTGCTATACAAGTTAGCCAATTGTTCTTTAGTTGTCCTTAGATCCTCATTTATTATTTTATACTGTAGAGGCTAAGCTCATGTATTTTAATTTTAAATGAAAGTGCAATTCTACATAATTTGAAGAAACACGGGAATTTTTTAAAAAATTCACATTTAATCTTTTGAAAGTGCATTCTTAGCAAACTTTTGTTTTACATCTCCTAAAATTTATTCTGCAACGCATTAAATGTTCCTAATTCAATTACTTGATTATTCGAACTAACTAGTTAATAATCGACTACTAAAATAATCGATAGCTCCGGCCCTAATTCTAATGGAAGATTTTGGTAGCAACTTGTTAATTCCTTTAAAACAGTGACAGACATCTTTTTAAAATGATATAACGATTCTTGGTGGGGGCATATCGATAACCTTTTTGGCTACAGAGTACTGTGATATATCACCTATTCAACATATTGTCATTGTACCCAGGCACTGTTATTTTCAACAGGGGCCACACACAGCTTAAATAAACCATCTTCCATCCATTTTTGATTCAATTTAAACTTCACCATTTCTGTATACAGTGTATGCGGTTGTAGAGGTGATTCCGGCTCACCTCTTCAACTGCAAATATCAAGGAAATAGTCATAGACTTAATGTATTGACGGGTCAGATCGGTCATGCACTGCGCCTCGCATTCAAGTAGGTGGGCGCCCACATCAAGAGGAGCTATTCACAAACACACGCACGCAGCGATCCAACATCGGATTTCTGTTGAAAAAGTACGAAAGCTGTACCGCATACTAACAGGAAGCATTGTCTCAGGAGTGATTTGTTCGAGGATTCAAGGTAATTAATATATTTTTCGTACCATGCATGCATTTTGAAATGTGAAAAAAATCAATGGGAGAAATTAGCCGCTACTGCACTGGCATCATAGTTCGCAATATTTACGTAACATGCATGCTAAATGCACGTTTTTTTGTTTTGCTTTTAACCAAAAATTGAGGCCGTTTTATGTCCATATCTATAAAGAATTCAGGGATTTAAGCATTTACTCACAAGAATTTTGAACGGAAACGCTGTTTACATCAGGCGGCCTCTAGCTACATTCACTAACAGAATAGCATTGTACTTCGACATATTTACATAAAATACATGCTAACTGCACGGTCTTTTTGCTTTTAACCAAGAATCAAGACTGTTTTATGTCCATATCAATAAAGAATTCAAGGATTTAGGCATTTATTCACAAGAATTTTCAACGAAAAAAAGCTGTCTGTGATTCCATTCGGTCAGCTTTGACGGCCTCGCCAACAATGCAGGCCCCCTGTTTATCAGCCCCGCGCCCCGTCAATACATTATGAAGTCTATGAAATAGCGTCACAGCGAAAACTCAAGTCACTGACGTATGCCAAGGGAGTGGACATCATACCGTAAAACATATTCATCCCTAACACTTGTATCTAGTGCGCGGCCATTAATAATACAAATGCACGCAATTAAAGATTTTCAGCAGACTACAGTGATTTCCCTGGCATTAAATGTATTGTCATGAAATTTAGTACCTACTGCAATTTCCCATTAAATTTAAGACAATTTAAGGTATAAACTATCCAGATTTTAAATTTAAGGCATTTTAAGACTTTTTAAAGACATGTGGGAACCCTGAATTATACCACATGAAAATGAGACTCATGAGGTTTACTCTGCTATTTCTAGTCACATTCAAGAACTGACACATCACACAGTTTCCTACCTTGATTTCAACATGTTTTCAAGCAGTTGTCTCCAAACTATTCCATATGTGGCCGCAATGGGTGCAGGGTTTTGTTCCAAAAAAACAAGACGACACCTATGCACTAATCTGGTGTCTTACAAGTGCAATCAATTGGTTGCAGTCAGGTGCTGTTTGTTTTAGCAGAAACCTCATTGGTTATATTGTGTGTGCTCGATCGGTATGAACAAAAACCAGGACCCACAGTGGCCCTTGAGGACTGATTTGGAGACCCGAGTTCTAAAGTTTTGAGCCCTGCTAATGGAGTGGCACTGTTTTAGTGACTAGCTCTATCTAGTGGTGCAGATGAAACGTGCAACAAGCCATATTCAATTACAGTGGGGAGAACAAGTATTTGATACACTGTCAATGGGAAAACCCATTGACAGTGTATCAAATACTTCTCCCCACTGTATACTTTCATTATTTGGTGCGGGTCAAATCTTTGATGGTGTAGTGCAGTGGTCTCCAAACTATTCCACATAGGGCCGCAGTGGGTGCAGGATTTCTCTCCAACAAAACAAGACCACACCTTTTCACCAATCTGGTGTTTTATAAGTGTAATCAGTTGATTGCAGCCAGGTGCTGGTGCAGGTTAAAAGATCTGTGCTTGATCGGTATGAACAAAAACCAGGAGGACCCACAGCGGCCCTCGATGACCGGTTTGGAGACCCCTGGTGTAGTGGGAAATTCGCCTGACTTTGAGGTTGTAGCATGGGATCTATTTGCATTCAGTGATGCTGTGATCTTGAGTTCAAATGGTCATGTCTCTGTGTGCGACCTATGACTGACTGGTGACCATTTTAGGGTGTAGTCAACTTTTCGGCCCAAGTCAGCTGGAGTATGCTCCCGAACCCTGTGACCCTGACAAGGGTAAGTGGTGTTCATTATACATAAGATTTATGACATGGCAAAGCTAAAAATGTAACATGCAAATCATAAATACATGAAGGTGCCAGTGGAAAGTAAAAATGCGAACGACAAGAGATTTGAAATGTTATTTTCGTGAGACGGAGCACTTGCGAATGGGTGCAGCTCTTTGCTTTGTACAGCAACTCTTTCCACCCATTTTTCCTGGTTCACAATGTGATTTGATTAGAAATGGTAGTATCACGTATTGAAAACCAAGTTTTCTGGAGCAGAGGCATGCAGTTCAGTTACTATGCATTATGATACTTAGAGTCGTTAAAAAAAAAAAAAAAAAAATAGAAAAACTAGTTTGAAAAACAGATTCATGTGCTCAGTAAATTGAGCCTTCAGCTATCCAAGGCATGTAGTACATTTTTGAATGCTTTGTTACTTAGTTTTTTGTGTTAATATTTAATTTTGTCAACACATACTAGTACACTCAGCATAAATTACTACAGTGGTACCTCTACATACGATCACTTCGACACACGATCTTTTCGACATCCGACGTAAAATTTGAGCCGCCATTTGTTTCTACATCCGACGAGTTGCTCGAAATACGACGACATGACAGCACTGCAAACGAACCCACGGTGGATTTTCTTATGTGAGAAATCAACACAGTTTTCAAAAAAAGTTGATACAGTTGGAGAAACAAGGAAAAAAGTGATGCTTACCTTTGAAATGAAGATGCAAGTTATAGAAAAATATGAGCTTGGGGTGCGCGTCCCTGAACTGGCTCAACAATACAGCTCCATGATCCTCTTATGACCACCGTTCGCCACTATTTATAAGTTAAGGTGACAATTATTATTGTGGTAACATTGCCAAGGAAATCGCCAGCTTTGTCACGTTTTTATCATTTATTTAAGAACTTATCCAACACAAAACGCTCATTGTCTTAAGCAGTTGACTGCTCTCAGGAAAACGAAAGTATTATCTCTACCGCACCGACCTATCTCACTGGAGACGTCACCTTCGCGGTGCGTTCAGGGACAGTAAAAAGTGTCCGCCATATTAGAATCCGATTCGTTACATTATTTTCAGGAATAATTATTAATTCTTCTTCTTCTTCTTATATTATTCTGAATTATTTATTTATAACTTATTTGTTTTTCTATGTTTAATTGCCATTTGTAACAGTGCCAGCAGTATTTATTAAGAATTTAATGTATGTTTTTAGGCTTTGGAACGAATTAATGGAATTATAATGTATTCCTATGGGAAAATCCTGCTCGACATACGACCATTTCGACTTACAAACAAGGTCCTGGAACGAATTAAATTCGTATGTAGAGGTACCACTGTATTTTGAAATGGGTAACCCCCTAACAAATTACGGATAAACAGCGCCATCTATAGGACAGTAGTGTGGTTGTTGGTTTTTTTTTTTTCCCCAAAGATTTATTTCATAGAAAAGGTGAAGGAAAAACAGCGTACACTTACTAACATGAGAATCCTAACAGCATATTCAATGAGGAATAAAAATGGTTTAAATTCATATCAGAGAAATTATGCAGAGCTCTAATAAACACATTAACGTTAATATGCTGAACCAGGAAATTCCACAAGTATACCATAGAAATGTGTCACTAGCTTAGAACTTTTGATGGCACACAGAATAAAGGGACAAGCGTGAGCTTTTCTGCAGTGCTTACACCTCTAAATGTTGACACAAAGTCAGTCATCTCCAATGAAAAATATCAGAAAAGATACAAAGGTAACAGTGTAATTTGAACCTTACAAACACAATATAGACGAAACAGAGCAGTGGTCAACCATTTAACCATGGGTAGTGTCATCCTCCACAAAGTCTTTGGCCTGCTCTGCTGTGATCACATCAATGTGACTCACCTACAAAAAAAAAGTCAACAAATATGAGGTGGCTTACTTGTTAGAACAATCTAAATTGCAACTTTTGCTTGAAATATTACTCCTACCCCAAACGACGCCTGCTACTGTATCGCAGTTGATTTATTTTATCACGGAAATCAGAAAATGTTACCATTCTATGAGCTAAAGAGGGCGCTGTTACATTGGTGTGAAGATGTTTGTATGTTAACAAGTAATTTCAAAAAACTAAACTGCAAAACCACACATTTTACAATGGAAAAGATGCTCTCTTTAAAAAGTCTGATCGTATTTTTTTTAAACTAAGCATTAACCTGGGACGCAAACTACAAACAAGAAGTCCAGAGCAAAGATCGATTGGAACCCCAAAACCACCAAACTGAGGGAGACGTATTATCCGCTAAGTCACCGAGCTGCCTGAAATCTATTTAGCCATCTAATTCTAAACTTTAAGGAGCCACGGAATCCCTTCTTACCTTGTTTCTGAATTTGACTCCATAAAATTTATCAGCAGACTCCAGCAGCTCAGGTCTGAAGGTTGTAGTGATGAACTGTGCGTGGCCAGCCAACTCAACAATCATGTCTTCATTGGGCAAGCGACAAAAATATGTTAACATTGGTTCATGCATTGTAAAAGGGATTAAGTATTTTTTGTGAAATGGCCGCCCATTACCTGAGACAGCCTTCCTGTGCTGTGCGTCGAGGGCCTGGTCGATCTCGTCAAAAAGGTAAAAAGGGGCGGGGTCGCACTTTTGGATGGCAAAGATCAATGCGAGTGCCACCAGAGACTTTTGACCTCCAGACAGCTGCTGCATTTCCCTCATTTCACCCTGCTTGCCTGTGAATGACACCTGTGCAGCACACAAGAACAACATCTTTCAGTCATCTTTTCTAAAGAAAGACTACAACAGACGACCGGAGATGATAAATTGAAATTTATTTCAAGTACTTGTTGTCAAAAGACCCTTACTGCCACAACAGAAGAACCATGAAAGTCTCACTATGGATTATGAGACATTTTAAAGGAATTCATATCCAAAATACTACTACTCTAGCGCTGACACAGCTTGCCAGAAGCTTGTCAGATTTCATCAAAAAGTTTTTTTTTTTTTTTTTTTTTAAATAAATAGGTCTGTCTTATACTACCGTAATTTCCGGACTATAAGCCGCTACTTTTTTCGTTCATTTTGAATCCTGCGGCTTATAGTCCAGTGCGGCTTATTTGTTGATTTATTTGTGTTAATAGGCAACCCATGCCTCCTAGCATGCATTGCAGCACAACAGATGTAGGTAACAATATTCAGCATGCATTGCAGCACTACAGATGTAAGTAACAATCAAAATTCATGTTCTTTGATCATTATTTATTCATTTACTGTTCCAGTTGTTTCATTAATTGCTTGGTATGATATTTGCTAAAACTTTATTCGACAGCGGCGTCATAAGACTGTCATAAGACTAGGCATGTGCCGGTATGAGATTTTCACGGTATGATAACCGTGAGCAAAAATACCGCGGTTTCACGGTATCACGGTATTGCAATTATAGCTCCAAAATTCTGAGATGTATGGGTTTAAAAATAAATAAATAAATAAATCCATTGAACAGGATTTTTTCAAAACATATTTGCAAATTGGAACATGAATATAATGTGAAAATAAATAAATTAACAAAAAATAACAAATATATAAAATTAAAATAAATAGAACCTAGACTATACCCACAGCCACAGCTCAAGTTGCTCAATATTAGAGTAAGAACAAAATAATTGCTATAAAAAGTAAAAACACTTCTAAATAAAATTAAAAATATATACTGTATGACTTTTTTTTGAGGGGGGAAGCTCAAGTAAAGTTTCGCCATTTTCAGCCACTGTGTCAACTCTAGTCTACATGATGCCATGCCTTTGTGCTAAAAAGAACAAAGAATTCATAAGTTAATAAGTTAGTTAAAAATGTATAAGTTAGTTTTATAAATTAGTTAAAATGTAAATATTGTTGAGGAAAGGTTTCATCTAAAAAAAAATTTTTTAAAAAGTGAGGAGGGAGACCTCCTCTCCCTATTAGCGATCTTTGACGCGATTCTTTTTCTTTCCCCCCTGCATTCAAGCTTTTCTCTCACTCAGCGGCTGTGAGACATAAAAGAAGCTGCTCTCCCAGTTTAGCCTAGGCTAACATTCGTCTTTGTAAGTTTTAGTTAGTTTGTATATTGAATTTGAAAGGAAAATGTGTGTTTTGTTTTTGGCGAACTTTTTAATGGAGCTACTGCTATCCTGTTGAACCTAATCACACGTGGGAAAATACAATTGTACAGCGTTTTAAATGTATTTATTTGTATATTTCACCACGATTTGAGAGCTCAATAAATTGAAGAAAAGTACGCCTTGTGTTTGGAGGATTTGTTTTTGGGTTTGCTGGCTGTTTAGTGACACTCACGGCAACAAACGGGAAGGGGTGAGCGGTGCCGCACCAAGCCACTTCGGCTGCATTTTGGCACATGAAAAATAGCGAATACCGTACTAAGGTACGACGGAAAATTTTAGTGGTTTTGAAACCGCGACGTTTTCACACCACGGTAAACCGTGAAACCGGTAACCGGCACATGTCTACATAAGACCATCATAATTATGACATGACACTATCATGGGCATTACTGAAGGCTTATGACAAATGTCATTAAGTGTCATCCAGCAAATTATGTTACCAACTCCATTTATGTCCAGCTCGGATCTTTTACATCCATTCAAAAGTGAGATCATTTGCCGAATAAAACTGAATGATAACTGTCATAAGCATTCGTTAATGCTCATGACAGTGTCATGTCATAATTATGTCTAATTGTCTAATGACAGTGTTATGGCGCCACTATCAAACAACGTGTTACCAAATACCGCAACTAGCAATTATTTAAACAGGAACAGCAACTGAATACATAATTAGCAAAGAACCTGAATTTTGATTGTTATTTACATCTGTTGTGCTGCAATGCATGCTAGGAGGCATGATGGACAACAACAAAGTTGACAGCAGGTGGCATAAAAGGTTGACTGTCTCACCCAAGGAAGCAGTGATGGCCAAATGAAGCTTCTTGAAGCAATGAAGCTTTGCAGCCAATTGGTTAAAAGCTTAATGGTGGTTCATTTGGTCTTCTGACGGTCATATGATGACGCTGTCTAATGAAGTCTTACCGGCTAATATCTTTTGGTGTAAATATCCCATAATACAGTGAGGACAGCTGCGGCTTATAGTCCAGTGTGGCTTATCTATGAACAAATGCCGTTTTTGTGTCACATGTGGCGGCTTATAATCAGGTGCGCTATATAGTGCAAAAATTACGGTATATGTCGCTACAAAACAACAACGTTAAAAGGGTGGACATGTACTGTTTGCTACAACAAGAGGACGCTATACTAGCGCTTATCAGCTGTTTTCAACCAGCGCTCCGAGAGATTTAATGCCCAGGAAGGCTCCGCCCTATGCTTGATCCATTACAGAAAACCAGTTTATAGCTAGCCCTGGGAGTTTTGACTTTGTGTTTTGATTAAAAAAAAAAAAAACACTGATACAATGTGCTACAACAAAGCTGCTTTATACTAGTGCTAGCCAACAGCTTGAGTATATCAGATGCTATGGCAGGGATTTTTAGGAGAACTTTGTCCACTTCAAGTTTAGAAGGCAAATCATGTCATCGGATTATTTAAATGAGTGCCTTATAAAGGGTTAATGCAGAGTCTATATGGAAAGAATGGATTCAAGTAGAATTTCTTACCCTGATCCCCACTCCGGTAAATTGATCCACTGAGGGTACGCTGCTCTGTGAGCCGGATCCTTTTTCGCTGTCTCCGCCACCTTCTTCATCCTGGGACTGACTGCCTTCAGCATCTCCCTTCTTCATCACCAACGTAGCTTTGCCTCCAGGCACCAGTTTCTGGAACACTTCGCTGAAGTTCTTTGACACCTGCGGCCGAGAAAAGTTGTGGGTTAAGTGACGAACTAATTTGCGAAGGAATGTCCACAAAAAAAAAAAAAAACGGTTGAGAAGAGCACCTGTTTGAACGTGAGCTGGATGGCTTCATACTTGCGGAGCTCCAGGACATTCATGAGTTCCATGATAGACTTGTAACCTCGGTCGAGCTCGTCCTGACGCTTGATCAGTTTCTCTTTTTGCTCAGAGAAGTTAACAAACTGATCTAAGGCTTTCTTGTTTACGTGACTGTATTTCTTCAGCTCCGCGTTGCACTGCTCCAATTTTCTAAACAACTGTCCCGAGAAAGAATAGAATACAAGTTATCCTATTACTGTATGTGATGTCCTACATTTTATTATTTTGTGGTATTTGAAATTTTAAAGCGCAGCAAAACATTATTTTACATAGGGCTGGGCGCTTTTAAAATGAAGATGGTAGACTGAAGAAAATTTTTATTAAATTTTGGTGATCAACTGTGACATTCTTAAATGACAAAACCTGGTAGTGATGTCCATTAATTTTAAATAGATTGGCAGATCGCGAACAGTCCCTCGAAAAGATGTTGATGCCTTTCAAGCAGTTTATTACAATTCAGTTTAAACTATGACAATTAACACAAAACAAATTACACATTCTGTGTAATAGAATGCAAAATTAATTTCGTTTATCGAACACTCACTTTTAATGGACAGAATTTCCAGGCGCAGCCGAAGTGTTAAGGGGTCCGGTTTGGTGAACTTGGCATTGTATCTCTGCTTTTTGCAGATGATGTGGTGCTGTTGACTTCATCAAGCCGTGACCTCCAACTCTCAATGGAGCGGTTCGCAGCCGAGTGTGAAGCGGTTGGGATGAAGATCAGCACTTCCAAATCAAAGACCATGGTCCTCAGTCGGAAAAGGGTAGAGTGCCCTCTCCGGGTCGGGGATGAGATCCTGCTCCAAGAGGAGGAGTTCAAGTGTCTTGGGATCTTGTTCACAAGTGAGGGTAGGAGGGAGCGGGAGATTGACAGGCGGATCGGTGCAGCGTCTGCAGTAATGCGGACTCTGCACCGAGCTGTAGTGGTGAAGAAGGAGCTGAGCCGAAAGGCAAAGCTCTCTATTTACCAGTCGATCTACGTTCCTACCCTCACCTATGGTCACGAGCTGTGGGTCATGACCGAAAGAACAAGATCCCGAATACAAGCGGCCGAAATGAGTCTTCTCCAAAGGGTGTCCGGGCTCTCCCTTAGAGTTAGGGTCATCCGGGAGGGACTCGGCGTCGTGCCGCTACTCCTCCGCATGGAGAGGAGCCAGCTGAGGTAGCTCGGGCATCTGGTTCAGATGCCTCCTGGACGCCTCCCCGGAGAGGTGTTCCGGGCATGTCCCATCAGCGGGAGGCCCCAGGGATGACCCAGGACACGCTGGAGAGACTATCTCTCTACTGGCCTGGGAACACCTTGGGATCCCGCCGGAGGAGCTGGTTGAAGTGACTGGGGAAATGGAAGTCTGGGCTTCCCTATTAAAGCTGCTGTCCCCCGCAACCTGATCCCAGAGCAAGCGGAAAATGATGGCTGGATGGGCGAACACACACTAGCTTAATGCTAACCATGCGCTAACGAAAATTTGTCTACAAAACTAATTACTCCAAAAAAACTACTTCATGGGAATAAAATGTTTAAGTACACTCTAGTTTTCAATTCAGATTCTTTGTAACTAAAAATTTGCTTCCAAAACTACTTACTCCAAAACAAAAACAACAAAAAAACAAGATTTTAAAAAATCATGAAAAGAATCAAGAAGATCGTACAATACGATAAATACAAAAATAAATTGTGATCCCCTTTCTAAGACGTGGGGGGAGCAAATTGACCAGCTATAATATAGTGCTGTACTGCCTTTTTAGTAGTAGCAGCCACAACCAATAATATACCGTATTTTTCAGACTATGAATTGCAGTTTTTTTTTTTGTTTGTTTTTTTCATAGTTTTTCTGGGGGTGCGAGTTATACTATGGAGCGAGTTATGTGTGAAATCATTAACACATTATTATATCATTTCACGTTATTTTCACACTGTGTTTCAACATTTGTGGTAACTTATAAAAACAAATAAAAACAACTGAGAAGGGCTGAAGAAAATGGCACCGAAAAGAAAATCATACTCTGCAGATTACAAGCTGCAAATCGTGAAATATACAGCCGAAAACTAATCCAGCAGCAGAAGAAAAGTTCAGAGTTAGCGAGAAACTTGTAAGGAACTAGTGAAATGCAGTGGTTACCCCTACTAAAATGAAGAATCTGAATAACTCTTAATAGCTATGTTACGTTAACATACCGGGCACGTTCTCAGTTTGTTGTTTATGCCTCATGTAACATTAGCATACCGTACAGTTATTCAGCCTGTTGTTCTCTTTTCTATTTTTATTTTAAATTGTCCTTCAAGATAATATGTCTATTCTTGGTGTTGGATTTTACCAAATAAATTCCCTCCAAAATGCTACTTATACTCCGGTGCAAGTTACAGTGTAGTCTGAAAAATCTGATAATTACAATTATCCAATATTTTTTTCTTTCTCTAGATGGGTAAAAGGGATACATCAAAATCAGTGAAGCTGGCAAGGTAGTAAAACTACAGTGCCTTGCAAAAGTATTCGGCCCCCATGAATCTTGCAACCTTTCGCCACATTTCAGGCTTCAAACATAAATATATGAAATTTAATTTTTTTGTCAATAATCAACAACAAGTGGGACACAATCGTGAAGTGGAACAACATTTATTGGATAATTTAAACTTTTTTAACAAATAAACTGAAAAGTGGGGCGTGCAATATTATTCGGCCCCTTTACTTTCAGTGCAGCAAACTCACTCCAGAAGTTCAGTGAGGATCTCTGAATGATCCAATGTTGTCTTAAATGACCGATGATGATAAATAGAATCCACCTGTGTGTAATCAAGTCTCTGTATAAATGCACCTGCTCTGTGATAGTCTCAGGGTTCTGTTTAACGTGCAGAGAGCATTATGAAAACCAAGGAACACACCAGGCAGGTCCGAGATACTGTTGTGGAGAAGTTTAAAGCCGGATTTGGATACAAAAAGATTTCCCAAGCTTTAAACATCTCAAGGAGCACTGTGCAAGCCATCATATTGAAATGGAAGGAGCATCAGACCACTGCAAATCTACCAAGACCCGGCCGTCCTTCCAAACTTTCTTCTCAAACAAGGAGAAAACTGATCAGAGATGCAGCCAAGAGGCCCATGATCACTCTGTATGAACTGCAGAGATCTACAGCTGAGGTGGGAGAGTCTGTCCATAGGACAACAATCAGTCGTACACTGCACAAATCTGGCCTTTATGGAAGAGTGGCAAGAAGAAAGCCATTTCTCAAAGATATCCATTAAAAATCTCGTTTAAAGTTTGCCACAAGCCACCTGGGAGACACACCAAACATGTGGAAGAAGGTGCTCTGGTCAGATGAAACCAAAATTGAACTTTTTGGCCACAATGCAAAACGATATGTTTGGCGTAAAAGCAACACAGCTCATCACCCTGAACACACCATCCCCACTGTCAGACATGGTGGTGGCAGCATCATGGTTTGGGCCTGCTTTTCTTCAGCAGGGACAGGGAAGATGGTTAAAATTGACGGGAAGATGGATGCAGCCAAATACAGGAACATTCTGGAAGAAAACCTGTTGGTATCTGCACAAGACCTGAGACTGGGACGGAGATTTTTCTTCCAACAGGACAATGATCCAAAACATAAAGCCAAATCTACAATGGAATGGTTCAAAAATAAACGTATCCAGGTGTTAGAATGACCAAGTCAAAGTCCAGACCTGAATCCAATCGAGAATCTGTGGAAAGAGCTGAAGACTGCTATTCACAAACACTCTCCATCCAACCTCACTGAGCTCGAGCTGTTTTGCAAGGAAGAATGGGCAAGAATGTCAGTCTCTCGATGTGCAAAACTGATAGAAACATACCCCAAGCGACTTGCAGCTGTAATTGGAGCAAAAGGTGGCGCTACAAAGTATTAACGCAAGGGGGCCGAATAATATTGCACGCCCCACTTTTCAGTTTTTTATTTGTTAAAAGTTTAAATTATCCAATAAATGTTGTTCCACTTCACGATTGTGTCCCACTTGTTGTTGATTCTTGACAAAAAATTAAAATTTTATATCTTTATGTTTGAAGCCTGAAATGTGGCGAAAGGTTGCAAGGTTCAAGGCGGCCGAATACTTTTGCAAGGCACTGTACTTAGCCACACAATACTTGAATATTCATTGCTTTCCAGTGGACTATATTTAGTATGTTGAAATGAATTAAAAGGGCATCGTCAGATTTTCTCATCTTCAGAAAATATTAGCTGATGAATCAGTAAGAAGCCGACCCCCTGACTTTTAAATTACCAGTAAATGAAGTTACAGAAGGAACAGCTTGAATCAGCCACTTCTGATTCATTTCTTTGGCATTCATTTCTTTGGCCAAAAAGGCCACTTCCACCGAGAATGATGTATACAGTTTTGTAAGGAGGGAAACAATCTCCTGCATTGTCGTCAAAGGAAAATAGTACAACAAAGTACATGCTCACACATTAATGAGGTTGCAGCCAAGTGCACTCAAGTCAAAGCCTGAGACCCCAGAACAAGCAAGCAGAGCACTGACTCGCATCTGAGTCATTGCTGAGGGGGTGGGCGGGCAAAGGCCTCAGGCCTCGTTCACAAAGGGAGCTAAAACTTGTACTCATCGGAGTTCGACAGTTGTTTATCTTCAAAGCCAATCAAATCAAAGCCAGCAGAAATCTAGTCAGCCAATGTGGATTTTGAAAGGTTTCTTAGATGTCTTATGATGGTGCTGTTGTGACAGAAAGCAATACCTGTTTGAGTGTGAGGGTCTGGTACTTCTCAAAAGCCTCTTGAGGTAGCGAGCCCAACTCCCTTATTTTCTTCATGCACTCCTCCTTTTTCTTAAGCAGCATGCCCTGCCGGTTGGTCATCTTCTCCAGTTCCTTGGTATCATGGTTGATTGCATCATTTTGTTCCTTCTCTATGTTCTTCCAGCGGTCCATACTCTTAATGTGATCCTTGATCTCACTTTCAGTCTTGTCGACCAAAGAGTCCAAATCTAAAAGATCACCCAAGTAATTCTCAGTTTTGCATGTTATTTTTCTACCAAGTTAAAAATATGTTGTAGATAGGGATGTCCCGATCGCATTTTTTTGCACCCGAGGTCAGGCCACCTGATTTTGAGAATCTGCCGATACAGAGTCCTGATCAGATTTTTTATTTTATTTTATTTTTTAAAAAATTTGAACAATAGTTCCCAACGTGTTAGAGTACCGTACTGTTTACAATACTTCCTTCTCCACTTTTTCCGGTAGTGTTGCCGAGTGTAAAAACATATATATTTTGTATTTCTTTTGACAATGACATTGTATTTCTGGATTATTGTGTTACTTTTTAGCCCTTAAAAATATATTTTAATAAAAAATCTGATCCTTTTCACCCGATCCTGATCCTCTGAAAAATGGCCTGATTGGCCCGGTTTCCGATCACGTGATTGGGATCGGGGACATCACTAGTTGTACATCATTTTTAGTAAATCCTGTTTGGTCATTTTCGCTAAAAACCTTCGTAGAATACTCATTTAAATACCTGCACTATAAAATAAAAAATATATAGAAATAATACATTTTAGAGCATTATTGGAGGGAACAGCGAGTTTTTCTCATGGAAATGCCCCAAAATCATGAAGTGAACCAATATCAACTGGAAATGATCCAGAAATTCCCAAAAATTAAAACAGGAGGGAACCCATACAACAAGAAGTGACCCCAAAAGTCACAAAATGAACAGAAATTTACCTGGAAATGCACCAAAATTAACAGGAAATAGGCCAAAAACAACAGGAAGTGACTTGTTAATGCCCCAAAATTAACACGAAGTAAATAGTTTTAACCCACATTTTACAATACATTTAGAGCTTTAATTTCAATTAGGGCTGCATCTATCATTTTTTTTAGTTGTCGATTAATCCATCAACTAGTTAGTCCGATTAGTCGCGTAATCGGATTACGAACATTTAATGCGTTGCAAAATAAATTTTAGGATGTGTAAAACAATGGCTTGCTAAGAGAACACTTTTAAAAAAGCATTAGATGCGAACACAAAGTAACATTTTCGGCATTTCTTCAAATTATGCAGAATTACTTTCATTTTAAAATAAATTTAAATATGTGAGCTTAGCCTCACACGGTATTAGAAATTAAATAAATGACGATCTAAGTACAACAAAAGATCAATTGGCTAACCTGCATTGCAAAAACCCACTAACTTAAATTATATATATTGCTAACTTTTTTTTTTTAACAGTCCTCTTAACAAATTGTTCAAACACGTTCCCACAAAAAACAGCTAAATATACCTATAAACTAAATTACGAATGCATACATTTTTTTTTTTTTAGCTTATGTTGGTCTTAACAGGGAGCAGCTGGATTCAGTCTTGTTAAATTAGTTATTTCCTATTCGCTGTTGTTTATCCACCCACATCAATAAAAAAAAATGCAAACACGTTCAAAACAAACCATTATAACACCACTAATACTCGAAGCAGCAAAATTTAATTCGAAGCTTCCTCAAGTTAATCGATTAATTGTTGCAGCACTAATTTCAACACCATGACATTTTTGCTCAAGGTTATCATAGCGTGAAAACTGATGTGACCATACCTTCTGATCGTGCCAGTGTCTCTTTGACCCGTTTGTTGATGGCATCCAGTTCAGAATTTGTGGCTGTGAGTACAGTGCCTCCTTCAGTCTCTCGCAACTCGTTTAGCTCCTGTTTTCAGTTCAAAACAAGATTATCTGTCATACAAGCCTCTACTCTGCATTATATGGCTCATGAAATTTATTCCAAGCCCTGCATGCAGCATATATTAATATATTTGTGTTGATCAGATCACAAGTGAATTGAAATAAAAACGCAGGTTAAACACCTGGCATTAAAGTGCACCTCTAGTGGCCACTTGAGAGTGGGATTTGAATGTCCTGTTTTGTATGCAAATTAGAAGTGTATTTATTTATGTATGTTTCGTAAGTGGATGAAATACCTACTTCGTTCAGTAAATTTAGAAAGCAAGAGAAAACAACTTTTAAAAAGAGTTGTTGTTTTTTTGACAAACATTCCATTCCATAATCATGAAAAAGAAACTGTCAATTTGTGTGTCAAGCTTATAAAATTCAGCAGAGGACAAAATAATGATTTCCCCTGATGATGGAACATTGAAGTCACACTATACCTGCTCCACTTGATCAAGACGCTTCCTCAGATTCTCATTAAGGTACGTCTCCACTCGGGTCATGATACCCTCCAACTTGATTCTCTCGTTCAGCAATTGTCGGTTGTCCTGTGGGTGTTAGAAAGACCACAAAGTAATCAGTGCTATTGGTGTTCCGTTTACAACCAAGAATCCAGCTACCCTGTGTGTTCACTCAAAACACTAAAAGGTGCACCCAAAGGCAGAAATCTCACAGGGAACAGAGGAGATATGTGATAAGGTTTTATTTTCATTTAATTTCTGCATTTTAATTTTATGGTAAAGGGAATTATAATTTCATAATTTAGAAATAAAATGGTGTCAAATAGTGGAAAAAATTGCATGCATGAAAGGCTGTGTGTTGTGTGTCTGAAGTTGAGTAACACAAGTGGGTACTACTTGAGTTTATTCAGGTGTGAACTGAAAGACTCTGGCACAGAAAAAAGATCACAGGAACCTCCCACGCACAGCTGGCGTCTGCTCCTTTTCCACACAGGTCATTTTAATGTACTAAAAGCAGCAGCGGTAGCGAGAGAAAAAATACGCAACACTGTTATTCCTCTGAAGTGCAGAAAAGAATTGTTCTATTTTAGCTAGGAATTAGAGATGTCCCAATCCGATCAAGTGATCGGAAATCGGGCCGATCGTGCCATTTTTCAGAGGATCGGATTTGGGTGAAAAGGATGGGGTTGTTTTTAATTTTAAAAAAATATTTATGTTTTTCTGCTTCATGATCGTACAGCCTCTCACTCTCCTGCTGCTTTTCTTGGTCACCACCGGTGCAGCTGGAGTTAGCTTGTTAAAGTTAACAATGATTGACAGGTATTGAAGCTTTGATCTTGCCAGAGAAGCTTGGGAGCGCTACCTTCAAAAGCGCTGAATGTTTCCATAGTTTAGCTTGCTAAACACTAGCGGTAGTGTGCTGTGGCATCTCATTATGAGTAAGTGATCTCAGCAGCATTAGAGTGTTTTAGTGGACTCACTCAATGAAGCATTCAATAAAGACAAGAATTATTCTACGTTATTCTAGTTTAATAATAACTCACATGATGAAGGCAGCATTGTGGGACAGCAACATGTTTAAAATTTTTTTTTTTTTTGGAACACTTTTTTCAGTATCGGATCAGGACTCTGTTATCGGCAGATTCTCCAAATCAGGTGACTCCGGTGCAAAAACATGCGATCGGTAAATCCCTACCAGGAGTAATTCAATTCTAATCCAATTTGATCAGATTTTGTAAAGGACGACTAAAAATTCCTCCTTATTCTCCCTCCTCACCTGCTGCAGCTGACGGATCTCATCATTAAGATCATCCACACGTCTCTGGTCCTCCAGACTGAGCTGGGAGAGTAAATCTGTGCCCAACTCATCCTTTAGCGACTCCCTGGTGGACTCCATAGCGTGAAGGCTGGCTTCCAGACTCTGAAGACTCCGTTGCTGTGCAAAAACAAACAAAACAAAAAAAACACATCCAATCCATCAATCAAACGATTATTTGCTTCCAATAATAATATAAAATACAATATACTGTAATTAAAGGGACATCACAATGTGGGTCATTGTAGGCCATATTTGTATACCAAATGTAAACTCGTTGCCTGCCATTGACAAAGATAGACATCCATTTCATTTAAACTGGGAGGACTGCCAGTGAATACTCACCTTTCAGTGCCATTGACTGCGCTAGACGATTATTCGCTGCCAACCTCTCCCAGTCAAAATGGTATGGCCCTATAGCGCTGTCACTGGCAGCCAATATTATAGCCTACATGACCCAAAACGTAAAATGTGGATGCCAGGTCTTTTAATTACCAAAACTAACCACATGCCACATAAAGTAGATAACCAAAAATATTCAGTTGCCCTATAAAGGGTTTAATATGACCTAGAAACAATTTCGACTTGGATTGCTGACCATTTTTGTTTCAGTTGTTTACCTTTGGCATGAAAGTCTTCTCTGACTGCTGTCTCTTCTCTTTCAGCATTTTCATCTCTGACAGAATACTGTCACGGGAGGCTTTGAACTTCCTCTGCTGTGTCTCAATCTGCTGCATCTGGTTCATCAGCTGGTCGATCTCATTGTTGATGCGTAAAAGGATAGGCTAAGGACGTTTTCACCAAATATTGTATTTTTATGATTTATTGTAAGTAGAGTTGTCCGATATTATCGGGCAGCCGATAGTATCTTCCGATAAAAGCATTTTAAAATGATATTGGATAATATGGACATCGGTTTTGGGGCGATATGCATATGGCAGTGCTGTCATGTCCATGTATTGCCTGCCTGTGTTTCTGGCGTTTTGACGCTCCCTGCTGTCACTAGGTGAATTAGTTTTGAAAAGTTCCAACATTTTCGGCTGACGTCATCATATGTCGTCGCGAGATCATTGCGAATACAGAGAGCTAAATGGAAGAGCTAATATCTGCAGCACGTGTACCATAGCAGTTCTTGCCATCTCACCATGTAGTTTGTACCTTATACAAGCATTACTTCTAAGTTATATTCTTCCTTTGTTTTATACTAATGAGCGTTGTGTAGTATATTGGAGATGTGTATATTTAGTTTTGTTAGCATTTGTAGTAAAATGTGATTGACACGTGGTGTATACTTTGCTTTATTTGAGACTTTATTACATTTTATTTACACAATGTTTTGTTTTTATTTTTCCAAAAAATATCCGTGCTCTTGTCAAGAGAATGATGACCACAGTAAAGCCCATCCAACAATACTCCAGCGTCTGACTTCTCTTTAGAGCCTAATTTCTCCACTATCTGTCGATTTGTGTACCAACACACACACATTGAGGACAGAATAAGTGCCTTATTGGCACTTTGCAGTTCATCCAAAAAACTGATGTTTGCACTATTTTGATTTCAACAATAAATATAGTGGTGCGTTTAGGCAGCTTTTCCCCAAAATTTCAGTTGAGGTTATTTTCTTATTTTCCAGAGAAAATTTATTTGGAAAACCTTGAAGGTGTTATATTTATAATTATTAAGGCATCCAGTGGGGCATCACAATACAATTAGCCATAAAATGTTATGTCCACGACCACCATCAGTATCGGATTTCTCGAGCTGGACAATATCGGGAAATCGGTTATCGGTTAAAAGTCATTATCAGGGAACTGCAATTTTAAGTGTCAATAGTAAATAGCATTGCTTCATGTTCAAAGCTAAAACTGAAAAAGTAACAATATTCATATCTATGTCAAATGTTTTTTCTGTCTTTATTATTCATTTTTTTGGCTGGTGCCACTTATACCCCTGAGCGGAGAGTGAAAAATATGTTGCTTATAAAGAAATAAAACAGATCACTTACAATTGAATGAAATAATAAGGTTTTGGGAACTACAACTTTATAAAAAATAAAAAAAATAAAAAAATAAAAAAAAAAGCTGATACGAGAGATATCATTTTAGGAATGCTGAATATTCATCGACAAGCTAATTGAACAGCCAGCACTATTGATTCGCCGTGACCTTTGCACTCCACTAGGCTTTAAAGGTTTGATGAACTCTATTAATGCAGACAGATCAATAAAATGGTGGCTTAATTGATTTAATGATGGTCCTGACTTTGCAGGGTTCAAGATCATTTCCTTCAGCGCAAACAAAATGAATGCTATGTGATGAGTCCTCTGCATAATAATTTCCACATATTCCCAGCATATAGTAGACATTAAAAACTGAAGAAGCGCTGAGCCATCTGAACACAAAGCTTTCGACATGGGCTACCACAACAAAATAAAGATGGACAGCTGATATAAGTGATGGGTGAGGTGACCCAGTCTAATGTCAATCTTAGACAGGGCAGAGATGAGAAAAAGATGAGCGCGAAACTGAGAAAAAGCAAGAGGGTGAGAACAACAACAGGGTTTTAAATAATGAATGTTAACGGTGACTCACCACTGCAGTAGAGAAAGATGTGGTCACGTAACTTGCTCATTGGTCCTTTTGCCTGCCTTCGCTCATATTTAATTGCGGGTACACACACATCACCTCATTCACAAACACTGTGCCATCACACGAAGAAGTGACCGTGTCATCAAAAACAAGTAGCATAAAATCTCTCTCAGGTTTATCTTGACGTGCATTCTAGCTGTGACAGCAGTGAGTCATCACGGCTCATTCCAGTATGACCTACAATTTATTAATCCTTCTTTACCTGCCCGGGCCATTTTATTTTTGTGTATCACAGCTTTGAGATTTATCAAATGTAAATCACATATGTGACATTATACGAAAACGTGTCATTTTGTGTTCTTGGGATGAAACCTACCCAATGAAGTTGTATTGAGAGGAAAATATTTTAAAATTGAATTGAGTTGATAAGATCCGATAATAAAACAAACATTCATTTTCAAGAGATCCTTGTACTGTAAAAAATGACACAAAGGGCAAAAATGACTTATCATTTAGTGATATTTTTCCATAACAATAGTCTTTCAAAGAAACCAAATACTATAATTGGGGGGAAAATGTTTCTGAAACCCCTAAAATGCTATTTAACATATGATGCATATATTTTACTGTTGACCTGGAGGAAAAAAATGGGGTGGAGTCATTCCATTTCTGTCCCTATGTTCGATGTCAAATGCGTTACTTGGATGAACATGCCCAACAGGAGCAATTAACATCCCGGGAGTGACATCATTTTAATGAAATGACATCATCCGCCTCTCTTTGGCATACTGCTAAAGCGCAACTGAAGTTTGTGCATGGCGTGCATGCTTGTAGAGGCACAAACATAACGCAACGAGTGTTTGGCCTATCAAATCAGAATCAGAAATGTGGAAACAGTTTGTATCAAGTCTTACGTGGGTTAGAAAAGTGTTTTTGTCAAGCGGAGACAAGGCGGAGGCTCGGTGAAACAGTGCTGCTGCCGCGAAGTAAATAAAAGAACAGGTTTCTTCACGTAAAATGGCAATTTTTCATACGTCTCATCTAATGTACAAGTCGGGTCAAAATAGCCGAATACAAAATTAGGATTTTTCTATAGAATATACATGCTGAGCAGTGTTTGTAAGTGTTTTTTTTTTTTTTTTTTGATTGTTTCAGTTAATCAGAATGCTACTATTCCCAAGATAGCTTAAAAATGCATTACTCCAGTGCACATAATGAGAAAGGATATGTTCAATGTTCCTGCGCAGATTCTCATTAAGCTTGGCCTCCAGCTCACCGAGCTCTTCCTCAGCCTTCCTCATGTCCTTCTGCAGCTCCAGACGAGACTTTCTGGTATCATAATAGCCTCCTGTCAAAGCTCCACGGTGGCTCACCTGATCACCTACAAGATCAAAAAGCTGTGAAAACTGTAGTGGTGTGAAATGATTTAATTCGATTCCAATTTGGAAACATGCTTGTGGTTTCTATACCTGTGGATTACAGTTTTATGCTTACCTTCCAGAGTGATACAATCCATGGTGAAAGCTCTGGCAAGTTGCGTGGAAACCTCCATGCTACGACAAATCAAGGTCTTCCCAAACACGTGCTTGAAGGCTTTGTCAAAGTCGTGGCTGTAGCGCAGTTTGCTGATCATCGGAATGGCATCCTGAAACAAAGTTAATAGAAGTTTGTGTGAACTATGGGAAGATACTTCACGGTAGGTAGTGAAATACACAGCTGTAAACTATTGGGTGGTAGAAAGCTCAATTGTGAATGTTTACATATTTTCATGTTTGTGTGGACAATGTTTTGTGGCCATAAATCCATTTCTATTGTTGCTGCTTTAAGTCTAATCTGATGTGCACTAACATCCATGGCATTGAAAGATGAGCATTCATTTTCAGTTCTCCGAGACTGAATGACTATCATTGTCATTTCAATGTAGGGCTGTCCCAAACGACTAATTTCCTCCCGATTAGTCAGCAGACTATTTTTACGATTAGTCGACTAATCTAATAATTAAAAAAAAATTTTTTTTTTACTGCTTTAATAATGAAATTTTCTTTAACAAGAGTCAAAACAATTTTTACTCTTTTTGTGGTATGTGAGTTCAGATGCTTTTTCTGGTGTGCATTCCGCATTTTTGGCCAATGGGTTTTCCCATTGGCAGTGTATCAAATACTTGTTCTCCCCACTGTATGTATTAATTATTTTATTAAATAAAAATACACGTTGATACGACGCACATAAAGGCAACTTCCATTAAAAAAATCGTTAGAAAGTTGTATGGACTAACAATCCGCTAGCTTGTTGTTTCTTGTTGTCTTCGAAAATTACACTTGGGTGACGGCGCTTCAAGTGTTCGTTCATAGCCGACGTGCTACCGTGGTACGCGAGCTCAGCTTAGCAAAGAGTACACAAAGTGGCACCCTCCATATTTTCCTTGAAATAATTCCAGGCTCTGGCTATTCTGGTCCGCTTTTTTGGCTTTATGCCGCTTTCACGTGTTACCAATTCTGCCCTTTTTGGTAATTGGCAGTGTTTTCAACTCCTCACCATTGTGAGGAGTGAACAGGCGATTCACTTGGCTCGTTGTTATTGGTTTGTCCGATTTCCACCTCAGGAAAGCGGCGGCGTGCATAAAAACACCAAGAGGCGTCGGATGGCTCTTTATGGATACTTTTATTGACCAAAACAAAAACGTGGGGGACGCAGCCACTCAACTCGGCGCTACCCGCGCACTTTTCCAACTCACCGATCTCGCTCCCTCTCTCTCGCCCACTTTCTTCCTCTTTGCTCAATCTGACAACGCCGGTCACATTGAAATAACAGCGGCCCCCTTGGGGGTGCCAGTAACAACCGCTTGTATTGCGAGCGCCCGCCATTCTAAACTTTATCCACATGTAAATTTTTTTTTAAACCCGTCATTACCCGTTGACGGTATGTTTTGCCCGTCGACGCACAACGTCGACTAGTCGGGACAGCTCTATTTCAATGAGTTGAATACATTTGACATTTAAAAAATAATAATTTTGAGTGGGAGCAAGACAGGATTGGGAGTCATTCTACAGGAGGGACAGGATGGGATTTACTTTTTGACATAGCCCCGGCATTGGGATCGGATGGGGAATTTTTCTCTAGGAGCGGGAGGGAACGGGAGTGAAAATCCACTCCTGATTCCTACTCTATTGTGAAGGCCAGGTCTTTATGGTAGAGTTGTCGGATAATAACTTTTTAACAGATAACTGATATCCCGAAATTGCCCAACTCCAAAAATCCGATACAGATATCAAACTGATATTGATATATACTGTCATGCACTTAACGTGACATTGCTAATTAAATTGTGATTACCCACTGGAAGCTTTAATAATGATAAATGTAACAACTTCACGGTTTTCCAAATAAAATAAACATTCTGTGAAAAATAAGAGAACAACTTCAACTGAAGTTATAGAAAATAAATGTCCCATTTAAAATACATAAATTGAAATAACCAAAATGTCTATAATTGAATAAAAGGAATCATTCACAAATAAATCTCCTTTACAGTAGTTACCCTAAAGAGCCCCTAGGGGGTGACCAAAGCATTACAAATATAGGCAGGCAATCATAGAACATGCCAATTGCAATGACAATTCCCAAGATGTATTTTGCTGGTCTTTGGCAGATTTTTGTATTTTAATACTTTTCTAGTTTTCTTAGTGACTATTTCTTTCTGGTAACTTAGTAGCTATATGTAATGAGTTTATAATTCATTATTTTTTAATTACTTATTGTTCATTTATTTTTTGCACAATGAATGCAAATGGTCTGCTCACATAACAAATCCCAAGCATCTTAGTTTGGAGACATCTAATGGTCAATAAGCAAGCTGTGCTTAGCTGTGACCAGCACTTGTGTATAGGCAGACAACTTCTACTTTAGCACTTTGAAGGCAACAACAATGAAAAACCAGTCTTGATCTTATCTGATACTGTTTTAAAGCGCTTTTATCAGCTGATACAATAATATCAGACAACTCTAATTTAGGAGGTTAAGTTTATTTCTTTTTATCATTAACAAATATAGTGGCTTTCCCTATAAAGGGCTAATGAGGACATTTGTCGTCTGACGTTTTTTGCATTCATTTTGATAAATAATGTTACTGAAGCTTTCTAAATGAATTTTAAAGCATCCTTAATAGGCTTCAGACAATTTGACATGTAACACTACAGAAAACTAGAGTTAAAAATCTGGTATATAAAGGGGTGAAATTGGACTATTAAAGCAAAAAAAAAAAGTTTATCTAGCCAGATGCAAATACAAAAAATATATCAATGCCTCAGTCATTTTTTTAAGTGAACCATTTGATGATTTTTAAAAATTATTTTCATGAACAATTTTGAAGATATTTGTCAAAAACAAATACTTAGGCAATTATTTTAAGAGGGTGAAGATATGCATAAATTAGGCCTTTGTTGGTTTTATTGCATTGTAACGGTCAACGCCACGATGCGCAACCCCGATATCCATTGCTCACTGCTGAGAAAGGCTTGATGTAGTCAAATTAGTAGGACTTTGCTTTACAAAATTGTATCCAGTGTAGTATTTTGCTGCCTTTGTGGCACCCCATGGAGGCCATGGCTCCATGGGCATTTAACTATTTCTTAAAAGTACGAACTGACTCTGTTCGAAACCAGACACGTGAGTCCTTACGTTTGTCTCTGGATAGGCAGTGTCTCTGACATCCAGCTTGCTGAGAGGCAGGAATGTGACTTCTCCAGGAAGATTCATCTTATTGAACTCCATTAGTATTTTGGTACTGACCTCGTCGGTCTCCACAATGTGGTAGAAAAGTCTGAAAGTGAAACCATGTCGAAAGACAGACAAACTTATGTCCAGATTCTGACATACCATACTTGGAATTGGTGAATATGGCTTTCTGTTTCAACAATTAATCTCAATGCATTAATTCTAACCTCAAAGTGAAATGTTTTTCATATAAGAGAAGGAAATGGCTTAATAAAAGAACATGATGTACCTCGTACCAGCAGTCACCTCAACACAGGTGTAAAAGGCAGGCTCACACTCAAAGTTATTCATAACGATGCCGTGGTAACCATTGATCACATGCTGGTTAATGCCCTTGCGGCGGAAATGCTCAAGGACTTTGTTGATGCTGTCAATGCCATTCAGGATTGCCTGGAAGGGATAAAAACTTGCTGATGAATGACTTATTCATTGTTGTAAAGAAATATTATGAAAAGCCGTGACAAGATGCGTGATGAACTATTTTGTTAGATTAGAACTGTTATTCCTCAGCCGGGTTTATTTCCTTGACCCATTTAAAGGAGAAATATGTGCCCAGCATTTACGAATAATGGATGAGGCCAGATTCAGGAGTAGTGAGACTGATGAACAATACCGTCACAAGTCAATCAAAGACTTAATATGTGAACTGAATTGGTAAAGATGGCACTTCTTGATTTACAAAGTTTAAATAGGCATTTACAAGAAAACACTCAAACTTCTAATGCTGTATAACAGACGTCTGTGACAGACCTTGCCAGTGGCTGCTCTGAGGAGCTGCTGTTTCTTCTCCAGGTCCTCACGTTTTGCTGCCAAGGCCTGCTGCTCTGCATTCTCCTCACGCCACAAGTAGCTAGACAGAAAGATAAGACACCATTACACACATGTTCACGGTCAGTTGGACATGCAATAAGCAGACATCCACATAAAAAAACGAACTAAATATATTTTTACAGGCTGGAAGACTATCAAGTTGCCACTCAGGTTGTTGGTGTTACTCTTGTGGACACCAACTTTGAATTCCTACTCCTCTATCGTTCGTGAAATGATAATCTTGAAACCAGCTAGTTATATAGGATTGGCCAATGTCAGCCCAATTTTTCATTTTTTGCATCAGGGCTGATTATTTAACTGGGGATTTATTAGTGTCTGCGTTGCATTTGGGTAACGAGTCAACCAGTAGAGGTCATGCTTGCACAGCCTTCAGCCTGTAGTGTGCTTAGGCACAATCGTGCTTGTTGTATATTCGAACTTTGGCAGGGCGATCCGGCAAAATCTGACCGTCCTAATACATACTAAATGGTATTGGCACTACTTTTCTTGTTGAATCAACAGATTCGAGTCCAAAATGAATCTTACTTTCGTTCACTCTGCAGTTCATCCTTCCTGTTTTTTACTTCGTAGTACTTTTTGTCCAACTCCTCAACACGGGTCTTCACCTCATTTAGATCTTGGTCCAGTTTCTTGGCGGGAAAGGCAAAAAAAAAGTTTTTTTGTTTTGATTTCCTGTAGTCAATTCTGGTGCAAAACTATTAGGCTTCAACTAGAAAGCTTAGGATTGACTTCATAATTCAGGATAACAATGAACCGAAACACAAACGTACAACCATGTATATGAAAAATGATGTCTTACATTATATTGCTCCAGGTTCTTTTCTTTGTTGGTCTCTGTGTCCTCCAGATCTTTATTGATGGCAGCAATTTGCCTCTTTTTATCATTAATGGCCTGGTCCAAAGATTTCAGTTCCTTCTTGATCCATTTGTCCCTCTCCTCTTTGGAAGTGAACTGACTGCCACGGCCCTGTTTCGCATACAGGTCAGTCCTTTCCTGTGTAGCCTGTGCAAGTCTAAAGGGAGATCAAAACAATTTTTCCATCATTAGGTATGCATTTCTATATGTCGATGCCTTATTAAAATAATCGTGTATATCGTTTTTAGGTTTTTTCTTCTTCAGGAAACATACAAAAGTCTTAAATTTTATTCAATCTTTAGTAATAATTTTAATCGTATTTGTAAAACAGGAATTAGGCAATTATTTCAAGAAGGTGACAATGTATTCAATGATAATTGTCATCATAATTCAACCAACCAAAGTGCCCTCCTCTGGCACTGTCAAAATACATTTAGATGACTGACTCATGAAATTAGGTCTGTTCCCCAGTTGTTTGGGGAACTTAAGTGGTGAGTGAGTCATCCCTACCTGGAGATACCTCGCTCCTCCTTTTCTTTCACCATATTAAATTTGGGCTCAGTCTCCTGCAGCTCCTTTTGCTTCTCTTCAATTTTCTCGAGCAACTTCTGACGCTCTTTCAGCAGTCGTTTCTGTAAGAGTAGCACGCATTTAATGATGGTTCACAAAAATCTCTCAAAATCCCCTTTTTCACAGGGATGAGCAAGCTAAGAGTCTTGTGCAACTCCGCTATGATTATAAAGCGAGCAAGGTAATGCAATGAGGAACTGTGTCCAGTAGATGGAAGCAATGGGTACCTCGCAGGAAAATGGCGACGCAACGTAAATGCGACAGGTTCAAGCAGCTCATGTGACAGATATGATGATGGCTTTGTAGAAAAATGCTACAGCTGCAGTGTTCCAATACTTGGGCGAGCTCACACAGCAGTTTGTCACAACTTGGCACGTCATCTAACAAAGATGTATTCCGCGAACCTGACCTGGATTCTCTGAGATGTTGCTATGTCCAATGTAAAAATCCTACATCGTTGACTATATGTTAAAACATTCATATTTTGTCATAAAGAAAAGTACCTTTTCATTTTGTATTATAGCGGAAAAGCACAATTTGGACATTTTAAGTGTGACTGAAGCAAAAACTGTTAAGTCTACAAACTACAAGTTGGGACACACACACACACACACAAACTGTGAATAAAATCTGAATGCAATGAAGTGGAAGTGCAAAATTTACATATTTTATCAAAAATAGAACATAAGCCCATTTCAGATATATATCCTGGTAAAGTCCCGTGTAAGGTGATGCGGGATTTACCCATGTCATGGCTTTCAGACAAGGGGAGATATCCCAGGAATAATCCAGGTTGGACACTATCAGACTTGACCCGTGTTGGCGACTCGGCGCTCTCTGTGCATGGATGCCAGGAGATGGGATTTTATAACCCAGAAATGACGTCATTGTTGGTCGGCATTGGGAAGAAAATAAACCACACATTTCCATAGATGGACAATGGACTGTCTCATCCTCGGTTCAACGATCCAGTAGCAATTTAATTTTGTTATGTGTCCAGTTTAAATTTGCGATTTTCAGTTTGCCATGCTGATAATTGGGATGTTTGTTCACCGCTTTTCGTTTTACTAAGAGAGGAAATGATGATCGGCCCGCCATGATATTTACTTCATCAGCCTTCGTGCTGTGACCTGGGAATTCAACGCCTGTTTTCACACATGCCGCGCACCAAGTAAGTCCCGGACATTATACCAGGACGTGACTAGAGCTGTCCCGACTAGTCGACATAGTCGACGTCATCGATGACGTAAATCCGTCGACGAGCAAGACATCCCATCGACGGTTAATGAAGGGTTAAAAAAATATATATGCGTGGAAAGTTCAGGATGTCGGACGCTCTGTATGCAAGCGGGGAAAGCGGCACAAAGCCAAAAAAGCGCACCAGAGTGTCCAAAACATTGACTTATTTCAAAGAAACAAAGGAGGGTACACTCTTTTTGTCCTGTCTCTTCAATGCCAAGCTTGGCTGCACGTCGGCCGTGAATAAACACCTAAAGCGCCGTCACCCAGTTTGTAAGTCTAACTAACGACATGTTTTATTGAAGTTGCTAAGCCTGTCACGATATGCAATGAGTCCATTTATCGCACGGCAAATAAAAATGAGGCCGGTAATTTTCACGGCTGCCTTTTATCGCTGCACACGTGCGTGCGTGCATACATTGGTGCGTGCGTGCTGATGGCATATGAGACTCCAGTTCCTTTCTCTTATCATCACGCTGTAGAATTAAAGTTCAGACAACAAAATAAGAAAACACATCTATATTAAACACTGTAACCTTAGCACTGCTACACTGAGGTGAATGGGGGAAAAGGGCAACTTACTTTAGCCTGCTATAAAACATTGGCAGTCGTCTCGTGAAAGCAAACTTGCGGTTAAAAGGTGACACTTCAAACATGAAAAATCGCTGGTTAACAGCATTTGCAAACGAAAAAAATGACCCAAAAAAATGTATTACTGACACTACATCCAATTACAAAAAGTGCTTTTTTTGCGGAGTGTAAAGCTGAAGTTAGTGGTTTAGTGAACGTACTTCCGGTGAGCATTTCAAAATAAAAGCATGTCATGTTTTTCATACAAATAGCGATTTCTGGAGTTAATCCCACATACTTCAAAATTCAGATTCTACACTTAGAATACCTTTAAAATGACACCCTTTATGAAAAATCTGATTGGCAATGAATAATATGATTATTATAATACTATTATATATAGTACTATACTATAATATTAATGCTAGGTGTTTTTTTAAAAAATTGTTTTGAATCATGTTGGAAAGGCAAAGTCAGTGTTCTGAATTTGTTTACATTCCATTCTTTTGCACTAGTTAATTCTATCAGCATTTGAACTCGTTTATTTTTTGATTTATTATTGTTATTTACGTGTTTATTTGTACTTTAATAAATAATTTACGTGTTCCAATATGTTTTTGTGAATTGATAAGCGTAAAAAAAAAAATGTCATCGCTAAATTAGTAAAAAAAAAAAAATTAAAAATTTAATTATTAGATTAGTCGACTAATCGTAAAAATAGTCGGCTGACTAATCGGGAGAAAATTAGTCGTTTGGGACAGCCCTAGACGTGACCCAGTAAATGTCTGCGTAATCTCCGTGTCAGTCGACCCGGGAAATTGTTTCCACACATAAGGGCTACTAGTTCAAATCCTGGGATTTAAACGATGTTCAGGTATGTGTGAAAGGGGCAATACATTATAGATTACCAGCCAATCCAATCGCATGATCGAAAATCGGGCCGATCGCGCCATTATTCAGAGGATCAGAATCTGGTGAAAAGGATAGGGTTCCTAAACAAAAATATCTACGTTTAATACTCTGCAACACAGCCAGAAAAAAGCGGAAGAGGAAGTACTGTGAACAATACAGTCCTGTAATATGTTTGAAACTTTCGTTCAAATAAAATATTGTTTTTTTTTTCAAAAAAAGTCTTTACGGTATCGGAGCAGGACTCGGTAACGGCAGATTCTCAAAATCAGGTGACTCGGACTTGGTTGCAAAAATATGCGATTGGGAAATCCCTATTACAGATCAAAAGTTGAAACTGATTACATGTGCTGGTCACAGGAGTATAGCTTAACAGTTACAGCACTCAACACGGACAATGGTCATCAAAGTTAGCCATTAGAATTTTGTTAACACCTTGTGCAAAAGTTTTGTCGCAAAATGACGCGAATCACCACTACTGCACATGTGAATATGACAGGCCAGCACCCATTTCAACAGGTAGGAAAAGAGACCCAATGCCGCTGGATTGAGAGGAGGCACTTTTGAGAGAAAAATAATTTTAAAAAGGAAGTCACCAAGGATTCCTGCGGCCAGTTCCAAATATACATATTTTCATTAGCTTGCCCAATTGGGCATGTAATATTTTATGACCGCTTATCTCTAGTGGAAACACAGGCACCAATAAGTCCATGTACTGTACTGTGTGTGTGCTATCTACTGACGAACTTGTAATCTACAGGCAATACAGGCCCCACTAAGTCTGCAATCAGTTAATCAGCCCTGATACAAAAAATATCTGCTACTGGCCCATGTAGCATAGCTACAACGTTTCTATCGGTTCACGAATGACGGAGTAGAACTTCAAAGTTCGATTCCACAAGGAGAACAAGAAAAAGAACGATGGCAACTACTACTACAGTGGAGACAGATCTTCAGCCTGTAAAAACTCGTTAAGTCTACGTTATGAGTAGACTGAGGTTATTAAAGACCAAAAAATAACCTTATAAAAAAAAATAACTTTAAAAAATTGGACTCGTCCGGTTGGCCAATGTTACACCCCCCCCAGCAGGCAGAAGGCCTTACTTTTCATTTTGCTCCAGTAACATTTGGCTAATGCCGAGCCATCATCAAGCAGCATTGTGCCTGATACCCCTCATGGCAATATCCCCAAAACTGAGCCAATAAAGCTGTTATTTATTTATGACGCTGCCCATACACACGGACACGTGCCCACAAATATCAGGCCATAAGGAGAGTGAGTCATACCAGCTCTACACACAGAAACCCATGCCAGTTAAGATGAGCAGTGGGATTTACACATGCCGCTGCTTCCGTCTCTTGAATCACAAGCTTAGTAGTAAAGTAATAAAACTAAATAGCACATTATTAATGTATCAGGTTCAAATGAAGTCACCTTGGCAACACTTTGTATCATTTTGTACATGCTACCTCCTGTGAGTTATTTTAAAACAACAATTGTAAGACAGAAGAGTCAGTAGGGGGGATACATGCAGTGATGCAGAGGAAGGAAAAGTGTTGGTAAGCTGAGTGACGCAGATGGGAGGCTTCCATACCCTCTGTTCACTGTTGCCTGCCAGCTCATCCTGCAGGTCCTTGGCCTTCAGCTCTAGTTTGGTCCTCTGCTTAATCTGCTCCTGGCGCTCGGCCGACAATTGCTCTCTCTCCTCCTTCATGGCAGAGATCTTGGATTTCAATTCGCGTACAACTCGTTCCGTCTCCTACATGAAGGCAGGAAAGAAAAAGGCGCTAAGAGTAGTTGATGAGTGCAATTTCAGTTTATTACCTCTTAAGGGACTGAATTGATATTTGTGATATATATTGTGCCACCTGTTAGAACTGATCTTTGTATTCATCACAAACCTTTTGTTAGCACTACCAAATATTTTTTGCATATTAAATTAGCCATATGTAAAAACTGCACTTTAATGATTCATTAAATGGCTCTAATATCTCAATTAACATTGAAGAAACATTTTTTTGGAAATACAGGTAGTCCCCGGGTTACGAACGAGATCCGTTCCTACACTGGGGACGGAACCCAAATTTCCGCGCAAGTCGGAATTAACCCTTTAAAAAAAAAAAAAACTATCCAAAAAGTCCAGAAGATTTGTATTTTGGTTAATGGTTCCATACAGGAGCACTCAGATGTCTCACATGGATAAAGGATAGCTGCACTCTGGTTTGGCCCACATAAGGCTGTAAGTTGCTTCAGCTAGTATATGTTTGTTTATGCATTTGTACCTTAATTTTCAGACTTTAAGGCACACCTGACTACA
This sequence comes from Corythoichthys intestinalis, assembly GCF_030265065.1. Classification (NCBI taxonomy): domain Eukaryota; kingdom Metazoa; phylum Chordata; class Actinopteri; order Syngnathiformes; family Syngnathidae; genus Corythoichthys; species Corythoichthys intestinalis. The sequence goes on from NC_080402.1 coordinate 13,801,310, forward strand.
AGCCGCCACCCACCAGATTTAACACGAAAATGGCATTTCTTCATAAATAAGCCGCACTGGACTATGAGCTGCAGTTGCCCTCATTGTATTATGGGATATTTACACTAGTGCTGCAATGATTAATTGATTGACTCGAGTATTCGATTAGAAAAAAAAGATTTAAATTAAATTTTGCTGCTTCGAGTATTCGTTAATTTAAAGTGGCGTTGTAATGGTTTGTTTTGAAAGTGTTTGCATTTAGTTTTATTGATTTCGGTTGATACACGGCCCTCTAGTCTACCTAATTTCACATGGCTGAATCCATCTGATCCCTGTTAAGACCAACATAAGCTAGGTTTTTGTTTGAGCTATTTTTTTAATGCGTTCGTAATTTAGTTTATAGGTATATTTAGCCATTTTTTGTGGGAACGTGTCTGATCCATTTGTTAAGAGCGTTGTAAAAAAAATTAGCATTTTATAGCATTTAAGCTAGCGGACTTTTGCTATTTAAGTTAGCCAACTGTTCTTTTGTTGAACATAGATCATTTATGTATTTTTTTTAATACCGTTTGAGGCACAGCTCAGGTATTTGAATTTTTTATGTTCCTTATCCAATTACTCGATTATTCGAATGAACTACTTCATCAATTAATCAACTACTAAATCAATCGATAGCTGCAGCTCTAATTTACACCAAAAGATATTAACCGGTAACACTTCATTTGATAGCGGCATCATAAGACTGTCATAAGACTAAATGAACCATCAATAAGCTTTGACCCAATTGGCTGCAAAGCTTTATTACTTCAAGAAGCTTCTTTTGGCCATCACTGCTCCCTTGGGGAGACAGTCAACCTGTGATACCACCTACCACGTCAACACTGTTGCCATCAAATATGCCTCCTAGCATGCATTGCGGCGCTACAGATAACAATCAAAATTCAATATTCTGTGCTAATTATTTCTTCAGTTACTGTTCCAGTTGTTTCATTAACTGCTAGTTATGATATTTGGTAACACTTTATTTGACAGTGCCACCAAAAGACATGAATGAATGCTTATAACAGATGTCATTTAGTGTCATCCGGCAACTTATGAATGGATGTAAAAGATCCGAGCTGGACATAAATGGAGTTAGTGACAATTTGCCGAATGAAACCTAATGACATATGTCATAAGCATTCAGTAATCCCCTTGATAGTGTCATGTCATAATTACGATAATCTTATGACAGTCTTATGAAGCCGCTGTCAAATAAAGTCTTACCTATTAACCTAAATAAATCAACAAATAAAACGCACCCACTATAAGCCGCACAATTCAAAATGACGGAAAAAAAATTACTAAATTTACTGTACATATTGATCAGACTAGATTGTCGTTTGAACACCAATCATTTTGTGTCAACTGTTTTGTTTTTAAAATGCTTGTCGTTTTAAACAGACGTGTACATATTTGTGTTACAGCTTTACAAACTGTCACACGTGAAGGAAATAAAAAGCTTCAAAAAGCACAATTGCTTTGTTTGCTGTCTGTCAAGCTGAACAACTTCACTTTTAGTGAGGACAGAACAAGTCATGTTAATAAAGAAGAAAATAAGATACTGTGAGGTACAATTAGGTACTGCTTGTGAGACTAAAGAAAAAAAAAAGACTCGAGACAAAATGGCCGATGAGACTCCAGCGCTGTAAAGTCGAAATCGCATAAGTCGAGGATGTCGTAACCCGAGGACTACTTGTACTTCTAAAGCACTGTCTCAAAAGTTAAGCCTAGATTTTCCCATTTTAAATGTCAATAGTCAGTCCGTTTTAGTTGTTGTTGTTTTGATTCTGTGTTTACAATGGATGTCCCGCCCTCCACCCATCAGCCGTTTACGAGATCAGTTCTACATCTGTGTCCAGGTTGCCACAGCTAAGTAATGGGTAGGCAGTTTGTTGTCTTGTCTTTTCTGCGTCATTTCTATGATAACTATTTGTTATACACCGCGAACTTAGACAAGGCACAATTTCACCAAAAAGTAGATTGCGAAGTGCTAATCTGGCAACCCATAACGTGGTGCTCTTCAATATTTGGATCCCGGTTGCAGTACAATTTTTGGCCACCAATTCTACATATAACTCCTATTAAGTAATGTCACGAGGCCTGCGTCGGTAAGTGGCTTCATATTCACAAACCACAACTATTTAGAACATTGTATGCAGCGAGCACAATTAAGCCTTTGTTGTCACTGAATCACCAACCAAATGTAGGAGTGTGATATCATCATCTTCTGCCACGTTTTCAACAGTCAAGTTTGGTGAAAAAAATGTGGGTATCAAAATAACCACACTCATGGATGAGATAGAACCTTTTGTTACATTTCTGTTTTAGTATAACCTTCAGTGGCACTACAGATGGCTTTTAATAAATTAAATCAAGCTTTTTTCAAAAAGAGTTTACTTTTGAATAGGGCTGCAGCTATCGATTATTTTAGTAGTCAATTTATCTGCTAGTTAGTTCGAATAATCGAATAATCGGATTAGGAACATTTAATGTGTTGCAGAATAAATTTTAAAAGATGTCAAACAAATCATTCAAACACATATTCCCACAAAAAAACGGCTAAATATACCCTAAAAACATTCGCTCAAACAAAAACTTATGTTGGTCTCAACAGGGAGCAGCTGGATTCAGCCATGTTAAATGAGTTGTCGTATTCACTGTTGCCACGAGAGGGCAGCCTATCCACCCAAATGAGTAAAACTAAATGCAAACCCTTTCAAAATAAACCATTACAACGCTACTAATTAAACGAATACTTGAAGTAGCAAGTTTTGTTCCAAGCTTTTTTCGTTGCAGCGCTACTTTAGAATTTGTGTGCTTTTTTTCCTACTAACATTACCTGTTTTCTTGGGGTGTGGGGGGTACTTTTGATGTTTTTTGTTTTTTTACCTCAACTTTGTCCCTGGCATCTTGCTGAGCATCACGTAACTGCCGGGATTTATCTCCACAAGTTTCTCTCTTGGAGGACAGCTGAAAACAATGAACACACATGAAATGATGACTCTGTTTAAAAATCAACATAACAAAAAAATGTAATACTATTACTACTGAAAGGTGCCAATCAATAGTGGTCAATTAAAAAAAAAATCATCAGTTGAATACAAAAAATATAAATATAATAATCTTGTCCACAGATCGTGTCCAGTCAGTCACATTAGCCTGCTCGCATTTGTTAGCAGATAACCGCGGTCATTATGAGAATATACAGTATGTGCACTTGTTGACTATTTTCACTTTCGCAACCCCAACATAATGTTTACGATTATAATGTCTGCCGCTCTTTGCCACGTTAATGTGGGAAGGATTGGAATTTGTATTGACGTCCCATATTTTTACTCTGTGGTAATTGTTTTGTGGCCGCAAAATGGCCCAATTTTCCTATGTGAGCGAATTCAGTAAGATAATACCTGTTTAGTGAAAGCTCACATTTGGCTGCATTTTAATTTTTGGTAAAGGAAATTAGAATTTAGTCGTTTTGAAAGAAAAGTTTTAATTATTTTTAGAGAGCTACATGTGCAGTAAAAAAAACTACATTTGTTTCACATGTAATGTTGAATATATAACAATAGAACAAGATTGATTGGAATGTTAATGGTGCACGCTGTTGTTTAAGAATAAGAAAAAAAAATTGTGAGCAGCAGGTCAGACTTGTCAAAAATCAGCAATTGGCTAGAAAATTGTGATCTGTGCATCCCTACTTACTACTTCTTCAAATATTATCAATTAAAGGAAGTATTACTACATCTGTTACTACACAACTGAGTAAGTTAAGTCTTGTGACAAAAAACAATCCTGTGATTTTAGGCCACGTTACCTCATCCAATTTGGCACGGGTTTCGTTGAGCTCCTGGTTGTAGATGGTGTACTCAAGGGCTCTTCTCATTTTGTCCCATTTCTGATATTGAGCCAGCTCCTCTTTCTCATCCTCCAGAGTGTGCAGACGCTCCTCAATGTACTTCAACAGCTCATTGATTTTCTCCCGCTTTCCCTCTGATGGTCACATGTGCCATTATTATTATATTACATTATTCATAATTACACAATAAAAGGGCTTGTATTATTCAATACCTAATTTAATGCCTAATAGAACAGCAAGTCAAACGGAAATAAGATTATTATTTTGATTATATTATGGGGTGTGTAGTATACACAAGGGCATCAGTAATTCAATCTAAATGTGAAGGAAATATCCTTCTTTACTCACGATGACAAAGCGCAATATGCTAATTGATGCCGTATGCTGCCTACATTAGGATAAAAGTATTCCTTTTGTAGGGTACTTTAAAAAAAAAAAAAAACAATGAAATTTACAAAGAAAAAAACTTTAGAGCGTTACTGGGTGTCATAACCAGGTATTTGTTTTGATTGTTTTAATTCTATTATTTCCACCAGGAAGGAAAACCTAGATAAGCGGAGGTTATATATTCAGTTTCGTATATCTGTCTGTTTCTATGTTCAAAGGTAACTAAAAAATGAATGATTCTCATCAAACTTGCATGATATGACTGATTAACTTTTGATGTAATGAAGTCAAAGCTCAGAAAGGTTTGTCTTTGTATGCTTGAGTTCAATATAACTCAAGAAAGAATAAAATGATAATGATCAAACTTGATATGAAGAAATTATTAAATTTTGGGGCAATGAGGTCAAGGGTCACAATTGCCACGTTTACATGGAGCCAAATATTCCAATTACAATCGGAATATTCGTTCAAACCGAATAAATGTGTTCCATATAAACACCTCATTCGGAATGAACAGGCCCAAACCGAATGGAATTTCATTCCGATTCACAGGGGTGGAATATTCCTTTTCCCAAACCGATTAGAAGTAAAATTATATCATGTAAACAGGGAAGTGGAATGGTGTCTGGTTGCGTTCTTTCTGCACATGCTCCGTACTGACGTGGTGACGTCACTTTGTGACGTAAGTAACGTCACTTGCAACATGGCTTCCAAGCACAGCGCACCTAATTGGAGTCCGGCGGAAAGATTGTATTTAATTCAAACTTTAAAAGAATTGAATATAATTGCTCGCTTAGACGGGCGTAAAACGAGGAATAGTGAACTATTTAAAAAAGTTCACGAGAGGTTACACGAAGCAGGAATAGACCGGAGCGTTGACCAGATTAGAAACCGGTGGAAAACCGGCTACTACAAGGCAAAAGAGCAAAACAGCAGAAGCGGATACGACCCCACAAACACAACAAGTGGGTTAAAGTTACAACAGCAGCACTCCGACGATCGATGTCCATGTTTTGCAACGTGACGCTTTGTTTTGATTAATCTGCGCATGTCAGACGGCAGTTGTCAAACGTCCTTTCGGAATAAAGGCAGTCACATGTAAACGCTGGATCGGAATAGATGAAGTGACATGTAAACAGCTGATCTGAAATTTCCATTCGGAATGATTTGAATCGGTATGAATAAAAGTCAGCATGTAAATGTGGCTAGTGTCAAATGGAATTTGAATGTTTGTATTCAGGATAACTTAAGAATGAATACACGAATTATTATCAAACCTGCAGGATGAATTAGTAATATTAAATGGAAGAGGGGATTACATTTTGGGGCAATAAGGTCAAAAGGTTAGACGTTAGAGGAATTAGAAAAGGAATTTCACATGCTCACGCTACCAAATATGATGTTGCTTTGAATTGGACACTGAGGTAGAAGTCTGCTTTCTCAGATTGCTCCTCTAGTTCATTTAGTTTTATGAATATTCATAGGTTTCATAATATATTGATGGGACACGGAGCCGATTAATAGGGGCCTGTCGCCGTCAAAGCTGACTGAGTGGAAACACGTCAAAAAAATCTTGTGAATAAATGCTTAAATCCCTGAATTCTTTATAGATATGGACGTAAAACAGTCTCGATTCTTGGTTAAAAGCAAAAAAACGGGCAGTTAGCATTTATTTTACGTAAATAATGTGCTGCTAGTCTTTAAGCCACTGTGGCGCCGCCTTATCACCGCAAAGAGCTTTTTACGTAGAAAATTTTGTGAATAAATGCGTAAATCCCTGAATTCTTTTATAGATATGGACATAGAACTGTCTTGATTCTTTGTTAAAAGAGCAAAGAACCAGGCAGTTAGCATTAATTTTACGTAAATATTTCGAATGTGCTGCTAGTCTTAAAGCCACGGTGGCGCCGCTTTATCGCCACAAAGAGCTTTTTATGTTGAAATTTATTGTGAATAAATGCTTAAATCCCTGAATTCTTTATCGATATGAACATAAAACAGTCTCGATTATTGGTTAAAAGCAAAAAAACAGGAAGTTAGCATTTATTTTACGTAAATATTGCAAATTATGACGCTAATGCCGTAGCGGTTAATTTCTCCCATTGATTTTATTCACAACGTTTCACAATGCATGCGTAGTACAAAAAATATAAAATTACCTTGAATCCTCGAACAAATCACTCCTGAGACAATCTTTCCTGTTTGTATGCGATACAGCTTTCATACTTTTTCCAAACTAAATCTGGCGTTAGATCGCTGCATTTGTTTGAGAATAACTGCGACCGACTTCGACCGACTGAAGCGGAGTGCGGGACGGCCCCCTACTTGAAGGCGTGACACAGTGTCTGGGGAATGTGTCCCGTCAATATCATTATAAAGTCTATGGAGTATTTTATTAAATCATAGTTTAAGTTATTAAAAAATCTATAAAATAATATATAAAACATGGTCATGATAAATATTCCAAACTAATAGTACTACTAATAAAATAATTGTAAATGACAGCTGGTGTCAGGCTTGGGCACAGGCGAACTAGGCAGTTGCCTAGGGCGTAATCTAGTGGCGGGGGCGCCAAATTGCTTTGGGGGATTAAAAAAATTTTTTTTGTCAAACTACGCTTCCAGAGCATTTTCTAACATATCAACTAGATTTAAATAGGCAACATAAAAAATATTTGCAGTTTCCAGTTTCCAACCTTAATTGTATTAGCCACCTGCTATTTTGTAGGCATGGTGGAACAGTCCACGCTTACATTAGGTAAGCAGATCCACTTCACGAAAAAGGACAAATAATAGCAGGTGATAGAAATCAAAAGTCATTGAAACTCACGGTTACAAAACAAAACTAAAATTATCACATACAATAACCCTAAACCCTAAATACAATAACCCTTATCACAACAAACTAAATAACAAAACTAATGAAACAACTGGAACACAGCACCGAACATGAAGTTTAAATGTTATTTACATCTGTAGTGCTGCAATGCATGCTAGGAGGCGTGAAGCATGTTGCAAAACAAGTGTTGACAGCAGGTGGCAGCAGAGGTTGTCTGTGTCTCCCAAGGAAAGTGAGTGATTATATTGAACACGAAGGGCCGAATGAAGCTTCTTGAAGCAATGAAGCTTTTCAGCCAGTTGATTCAAAGCATCATTTGCTCTTTGGCAATATCAAGTGCTCCCAAGAGGCATAGAGTGTTGAGAATTCTTTGGCTCTTTGTTTCAGAAAATGACGTAAATGTGCTTGTGTCACTGTATGAACAAAATGCTGCAATGGGGATAATTTGATATTCATTTATATTTAGAAATCCTAGCTTCTACAGTGTTTAGTTACCCATGGCCGGGGTGGCATCACGTTTTGGGTCACGTACGGTTAATATGTTTAAATTGTGGCCTCCATGACCCAATACGTGATGTCCACATGTGTGGATGCCAGGTCTTTATGGGGTTGAGTTTTTTTTTTTTTTTTTTTAATGATCATGAATAGTCCCATTGCCCAACAAAGGGCAAAGGTTATAGGTTAAAAGAATATCTTCAAACCCACCTGTTTCCTTCATGAGCGAAATACTCTCCTCTTTGCGTTCATCATACACTCTTGTTCCCGCCACTTCCCTCAACAGCTTCAGACGTTGAGAGTCAGGTGCTGTGGCCATTTGGTTGATCTGCATCCAACATTAAATCAATTAACATATCCACAAACAAAAAAATAAATACTTCCCTATAATGACATCACTGTCACGTCAACGTGAGTTTGGAAACCATTTAAACCATAACTTCACTCTCACCTTGCCCTGCTTGACAATGTAGTAAGGGTTACAGCGAGAGAAGCCAGCACTCTCCAGAAGGTTCATGACGTCATTCTTACTGCACAAATAGCAAACACCACCAAACATGTGATTTTGAATTCAATGGGCCAAGATTTCTTGTGATTACAGGGTTGCAAACACTTACGTCACCATCTTCTTGTCCAAGAAGTATTGGTCCTTCTTTGCGCCGATGACACGACGAAGGGAGACTTCCTCTTTGTCAATCTGAAGGGAGATGAAAAAGGAAAGTATTCAAAAATTTTTCATTTCAGTCATTCATGAGCAACATTTGTATTTGATTATACACTTAGCGTTGGACTTACCGGCAGGCGGTTGTCAGAGTTGTCAAATATAATCTCCACAAATGCAGAAATGACGCGCGGACCCGTTCCCTCCTACAAAATCAGCAGGGGAAATGTGATGTTGGCATAATTACGCAAATAAGCCCGATTTATAGTTTGTTCTACTTTTATATGCTTACATGGAGCAAGGCCAGGCGCTGCTCAGGTCGGAGGTGGCTGAACTCATCACTGAGCACAAACTGAATGGCTGGTGAGGAGCAAATAATCAATGAACCTGACCATTGATGATCATTGATGGATGCTGATATTCTCAGGGGCCCACTTACCATAGAAAAAGTTACTTTTTCCTGATCCATTTCGCCCAACTGTGAGATATGGAAAATAAAGATTAATTAAATCGAAAAATACAAAAAGGAAAAGAAGGAAAAAAATGCAATTCACTACCAAAAATCCTGTCTCAAGAAATCCCTTTCTTCTAACCCTAACCCTAAAAAGTTTGTTTCTACTCGTTTTCATTCTTTAGTAACGAGCTGTTGAACATCATAAACAACGTTGCACCAAACAACTTTGGTAATGAATGAGTTAAACCCCCCAAAAATCTAAAAAAAAAAAAAAAAAAAAAGGATTTTTTTAATTTTAAAAACTATTATAAAAAACATTTTTAACAAGAAAGAAGCAAAGCATATTTTTTGTTAATTTTTAAAATAGATTTTGAATTTAAAAAATGTAGAAATAAAGAATAATACAAAAAGTAGCTTTTGATTTTTGCAGTCCTCAAAGAAAGCAGATGGTTATCTTTGTTATGAATCAAAACAAAATATTCGCTAACCTCCAATTTTGGTTTGTAAAACAATGTTACAATTACATATTAGATAAATAATATTTATCCAACTTTTCTCAGCGGATTGAAAATCGACTCATTGTAATATAATTAATTAATTTACAAAATAAATGTCTGTGGCAACCCAAGTGCCCACTAAAAGACAGCATAATACCCACCGATGACATTGTGTTTTGGGCTGAACGGGTCTACCACCGTCTGGTCCCTGTAACTTCGGAACCCCTGGATGATAACCTGCACAAGAGCAAGAACCGTCAATGTAGTTTGATGATAAAGCATCAAAATGTCAGTTTCAGCGAAATCCTGCCTCCTAGCTACAAAATTATGTCCCCTGATTTGTCACCTTTTTGCGATTCCAGCACCGCATGCACTCTTGTGGCAAGCCTTGAAACTATCGTTTCTATAATTTATAGTACTATAATAAAACTATAATTGATTTTCCCCTCAAGATAACCTCAAAATACAGCCATTAATATCTAAACCCCTGGCAACAAAAGTGAGTACACCTCTTTGAAAAAACGTACATCCCTAAATGTCCAAATTGAGTACTGCTTGTCATTTTCCTTCCAAAATGTCATGTGACTCGTTACAGGAGTTACAAAACTACTGAAATGCAAAGAAAACTGTTTTCGTCAGTTATTTCTATAACACATACAAAATCGAATTTTCATTCAAAATTGTATTTTTTCAATGATTTGCAAAATAAAAGTTAACAAAAACAGCTATAACCCCAACCTCCATCTTCTAATTTTTATTTTCATTTCCTCACATACTAAATGCCAAATCTCAATTTCAACTACTTAAAACATGGGATGTGTATTAATAATGCAAACATTTAAGTTTTGTTGTGATTTTTTAATAATAAAGATAAATAACATACATTAAGAAAAATAAGTGCAAATGACTTATATTATGCAGAGTGAAATGGAATCTATTTTGAAGATCACGCAAACACGCAAAACACTTTTTTAAATCATAAGGAAATGAATAAGTAGCTTAACATAAATGAACACATATAAGTCCAAAGTGCACATTGACAGCTAAGATGTTCTGAACCTCCCCATCAGAGCAAAGAAAACTAAATAAGATAAATAAGCCTCCTTAACACTTTGCTTGCTCTTAAAGATTTGATCCATTTTCTGTTGCATTGCCCCCTTTTTTTTTTTTTTGCTGTTTCAGAAAACATGCCCATTTGAAACAATCAGAGCTAACTATCTCTGGTGATCACATGTCAGTATGTCAGCCAATTCAACTGATAAATGAGTCCAGGCGTTTTGCTTTGCTGCGTGCATTCGCACATTGACGTGATTCGTCATCGTCAGACTCAGATAACTGCAGCAGCTGGGGAAACCTCCATGCCGTCCGTGGAATAAAATAAATAATAAATATCGGTGGAAACGGATTACGCTACACAAGCACTTTATTATGCTTGTTGTTAACACTTGCGTATATAAATCTGATGTTGGTAGATTGTTTTCTTATTGGAGATGAAATGCATGTGTGGCAGCTTTGTATTTTTTTTTTTTTTTTTTTTTTTACATAGCGTTTTCACAGTTGCCGTCATATTTTCGGAATCAAAGCACCGTATACCGGAGCTGCGTTCCAGCCCTGAATCTTATACCGGAACTGCGTTCCTGACCGTTCTGGCCCACTTTCACCCCTGCTGTCACCCCAGGAGGAAGCCTCTTCTGAAGACGGTACACAAGAAAGCCCGCCCGTCTAATTCAGATCATAGGACATGGTTCCAGTAATCTATGTGCTTCGTTGACATGTCTTCAGCAAACTGTTTCCAGGCTTTCTTCTGTACCGTCTTCAGAAGAGGCTTCCTCCTGAGGTGACAGCCATGCACACCAATTTGATGTAGAGTACGGCGTACGGTCTGAGCATTAACAGGCTGACCCCCCCCCCCCCACACACACACACACACACACACACACACACACACTCCTTCAATCTCTACAGCAATGCTGACAGCACTCCTGTAATGAGTTGCATGACATTTTGGAGGGAAAATTACAAGCAGTACTCAATTTGGACATTTAGGGATGTACGTTTTTTTCAAAGAGGTGTACTCACTTTTGTTTCCCAGGGGATAAGATATTAATCGCTATATTTTGAGTTAATTTGAGGGGAAAATAAATTAACTCTATTATATAAGCTGCACACAGATTACTTTTCATTGTGTCAAAGTGTCATTTTGTCAGTGTTGTCCCATGAAAATATATACCTAAATATCTGCAGAAATGTGAGGGGTGTACTCACTTTTGTGATACACTGTAGCTTAAAACATTCAGAGTCCACTATAATTTTATTTGGATCACAAAAAGTAATGGGGTTTATCATTGTGTCAATGGGCCAATTAGTAGTGCACTTTTCCCCTATAACTTTTTTTTCTGTTTGGAATTTTAGAATGAAATCACAATTGACATCATTGTGTCAGTGAGGCGTGTAGGATTCAAGCAAAAAATTAGGGAAAAACATGACTTCTAATTTTTTCCCTCCCAAGTGCCTATTATTACAGTGAAATTGTGCATGTTTACACCGATGGAAGCCACGTATAAAGATTTACTCAATTGAGGCTTGTGTTGATGATCTCGAGACATTCAGCTATCTTTGGCCTTGCATCTTCAATAGGGGGGCGCCCAATTCGAGAAATACTTGCTGTGGAGTTCTGGTTAACTTCAGCGCGGTGGCTATTGTTAACAACTCGAATTCGACCCGAATCAATTTCAACATTTAAACAAAACAATGTTTTTCTGTAAAATTACATGGTTTAACTGGCTTTCATTCAACCAAGTGACAGTACTAGCCCATTGCCCAGTAAGAGAAAGCAACACTACCACACTCATGCCGCTAGCATACCTGTTTGATGTACATTTTCGTCCGTTTCGGGGGTCTCCTTGTATAAACCAGGAGGAAACCGATAGGCTCCACGTGAATGGAGATGGCAAGTAAGTAAAAGCACACACGTATTGAAATTTAATATTAAAGCTTTAGCATTTAAAACTGGTTAGCCATTCTGCATTGGATGAAAACACGGAAAATGGCGGCAGGGGGCAGGATGAAGTGGATCATACTATAATGTGAAAATAGGGGGTTTATGGTAAAACCGAAAAGAAAATCTGTTTAAAATGAAATATGGCAAATATTCCACATTTTGAGTGGGTACGTGCAAATTTATTCTGTTGCCATAGTTTTCGGTCTGATAAAGACTAACGTTAGAAAGATTTGTCTGGTTTGTTTTCCATTCATTCCACCCCTAAATGTAATATTGGCACAGACCAGTCGATGGTTTTCTGAGCGCCAAATGCGTGAGAGAAACATACTGTACCGACGTAAAGTAGAAGCAGGATTTTAAAAAAACCCAAATAATAAAATCAACGCATGTTAAACTACAATGGCATACATCAAATATTCAATGCAGTAATTCACTATGCTCAAATTAGTTGTATCATCGAAAGGATATCATTTGTTTGTCGGATGATTAGGAATAAAAACCGTGAATCAATGTTAATCAACAGTAGCGTACCGTACGAATTTTTAAACCGCAAGCCTGAGTTACGTCACCATCGTAAACCGGAAGGGGGTCAACATATAAGCGCATTGAACTGCTTGTTTTCTGCTGGTAATCTTTCAAAAAAGAACATTCCGATTAAACACTACTGCTATGGAACTTGTAGAAACGACTCTAGACATTATGACTGTCCACATATAAAGGATGTTTTCTTCATACGTTTCCCTAAGCCAAAAACTCGGAGGGAAAAACTGAACAATGTTTTAACCTGTGCGGACGTCAAAAAGACCAGTTTAACGCCAGCAAGGTGAAGCCATTCAGCTTCTTATGCAGTAAACATTTTGTTGGGGGCCATGGTCCTACAGATCAACAATCATGCCCCGAAGAGGTAAGCCATTCTGATATTTTTACTTATTTTTTAGTGTGGCGTTTTGCTGTGCTGCTTCTGTCTGACAATAAATGACCTGAAAAAAATTAAAATTTTATTTATGTATCATAACAGTCATGTAGGCCTATTTTTAAAAAATACGGATGTTTAAATAAATTAGCCATGTTTAGCCTTGGTCTTTTTGTACAGTGAGCCTGTGCACGGGTACAGGTAGGCTCTAGATTTAACAGCTTTACCTTTACTGTTGTAAAGAAACAACCTTCGTACGGGGGAAGTGTAAATAAATTAATAGAAATGAGATTTGTTATTCATGAAAAAATTAAAAGTGTTCGTTGGCTGTCACTGAGTAGCATTTGCGATCGCTAAATAAAAAAAGCAATATAAAAGACCCCCAAGAACGGTCAGAGACGTAAGACAAACAGAGGATATAATATATAAGAAAGACAGGGCATATGGTGGTAAAGGATAGCTTGTTAAAACATGAGAATGTCATTGTTAGTGGCGTAAGGCAATGCACACAAGAAAAAGGTGTCGATAAAAATGCTACCTCTCGATCAGGTAGGCTGTTTTTCCCATCTTTTTCAGCCCTCGACACTCAAGCCATCTCTTTAACTGAACATTTGTATGTTCTCCCACATCTTTACCAGTGGATTTGGCACCAGGGACATCGTTTTTAGACAGATTGGTAGGTTTAACTCAATAAACATCTCGCTCGTACACTATTTACATTTATCTAGCATGTAGGACAAACGCGAGATTAGCAACAGTTGCTAACGTCATGAATATTAATGAGCAAAATTGACGTGTTGCGTGCCGTACGCTATTCAAAAGTGTTCATTTCAGAATCTTGTCCTATTTCTCAGTACTTGTAATAGAAGAGTTCCAAAAAATCGATTATTAGATACATCGCGATTCGACACGTGACGATTCGATTACAATTCATAAAGGTTCAAAATGATGATTTTGCCTCTTAACTTTATGACAGCCGCTCGTAGCGAAACAAAATTCAAGACACATCTGCAGCCCAGACACCGTTAACGGACGCACGCACACGGTACAGAGATCGTGAGTTTTTAACCCTGAAAAGTAACCCACTACAATAGTTGAAAGGGCGGCATATTGTTTCCACGAAACGCAGTCTACTGAAACATGAACATGTCGATCAGTTGATCTTCCTCAAGAAAAATCTGCCCTTCAAAAAAGATATAGACAGTGATGAGTAATAAAAAAAATGTGGAAGCACAGTCATAAGTGAATGACTTTGCCGTCTATAAGGTTAAAGTAATGATTATAGACCTGTCTGTCTAAAATGCCATGTTTTTATTCCCCCAGTTATACCAGTGGTGAAGCATAATTTAATTATTTATTTATGATAGCAGGTTTGATTATTTTTTTCTAGAGCTGCTGCATATAATTAATACTTTTTGCTTGTAAGATGTTTACGTTGAAAGTTTGCACGTAAATTACTTACCTATTGTGTTCAAAACACCAGAAAATACAGTAATTAAATTACTGCACTTTATTGTTGTATGTTACTGGAGTTTTATTTTATTATCAATCCCATCCAACAATATGATGGTCGTATAGTAAGCTTTTTTTTTGCATAAAAAAATAAAACATAACATTGGTATGACATTTTGTTTAATTTAATCTTTAATCTTTTTTTATATGTTTAAAATACTGTATGAACACACACAACGAATGTTTACTATCGCATCGTTTTCACTCTGTATCGAACTGTATCGTTCTTAAACTGTATCGAATCGTATCGAATCGCTCGGCCTTAAAAATGTATCATTTTTTAAAATCTAATCGTAACCTGTGTATCTAGATACATATCGAATCGTCTTCATGCCAGAGATTCCCAACCCTACTATTTAATGACTCCATTATGACAACATCAGTTTTCAACTTTTATTAAACACATTGACATTTTTGAAAAAAATCACAAACATTGCAATTTCAATAAATTAGATTTAATTGCCTCACTGTAGTTTGAATAAACATAAAAATCACAATGTTGAACTAAGGCATGTATATTGCAGGTTTATCACTGTGCTGTCGTCACTGCAACAGCATCTATGAAATGTGAACTACTACTTATTTAGACTTTTCTGGTCTCCAGTCTGGTCTGCTGGTTTCAACACCAAGCACACAGATTTTACATTTCATTCTTTTTCAAGTAAGACTACAAGCTGTCAGTTTTTTTTAAGGCAGTGCAGTTATTGGGCTCAGCTTGAACTGATGATGAACTGGAGACTTCAGGCAAGAGGTAGGGAGGGTGAATACAGATGGCTCAAAGTTTTTGGTGTTGAAGGAGGTGGTGATGTCATTGGCAAAAAAGGATGCCGACTCCGGGACACAAGGAGTGGCGGGTTCAGGTGTGGCGGCATGAGCGGGTGCTGTCGACAGGACTTCCGACTCGAACTGCAGCAGCTGACCCATAAAACTAAAATTGGGTGAGATAACGGCTCGCCGCTGCTTGATGATATCGAATGCTGCATCCAGTCTCAGCTGCTGGGTTCTCATGATATAGGCCATGCAGATGGTGGGGGAACGAGAGATGCCCGCTTCACAGTGGACGAGGACCTTTCCCCCGGATTTCTTTACATGATCTGGACGCAAAACAAAATGGACAAATCAATTATATGGGGAAAAAATATAAGTCTGAAGAAATAACCTGTTATTTACTCCTACTCACTAATTATATACCGCAGCTCTGTAAGCATCACCTACAGAGAACCCTTCGCAGGGGCCACATTTTTTTGTATATTTTTATAACTGCGCTCTTTAGGAGGTCCTGCAACACAGCTGCATGGAACTTTAGTCCACGCCAACCAATATAGGAGTGATATTTGCTGCCTACTGTGACACTAGGGGTCTGACAAAATAGCGAAATGTCGATATATCGTGATAATTTGTATCCCGAAAGTATCGATATGCTGCTGCCAAGAATCGATACATCGTTTTAAAAGGTGTCACTGTCTGTTCATTTTAAGGCATTTACAGGTCTCTTCCTGTTGAATTTTAGTCACTGCCTATTCATTTGAGGGGATAAATGCCTCCAAATCAATAAGAAGAGACCCAGAAATGTCCCAAAATTAACAGAAAGAGACTGAAAATCAACAACAAATGACCTGAAATCCTCCAAAATTAAACTTATTGGTTGCCATTGACCGCCATAGACATAGACGACATAGATAGACACCCTCCCACTTCAAAGTCTACAAGTGATAAACTCATTCCAATTCACAGCAGAAGGATGAAAATACAGTGATACCTCGCTACTTCGCGCACTCAGTCCATCACAGATTTTTTTTCCCAATTAAAAAATAAATATATAAATAAAGATGAGCCGTCCGACCCGATCACGTCATCTCACTCTCCCTCCTGCTGGTCTTCGTTGGTCAAGCAGTGCACTGGAGTTGCTTAATAAAGTTAACAATGATTGACAGACGTTTTAATGTTTGATCTTGCCACAGATGCTTGGAAGCCGAAGCTCTGAAAGCGCCGCATGCGTCAATCATCGTTTAACTTGTTAAACAGTTGCTGCAGCAACTCATTGTGTGTAAGTGAGCAGCTTGAGCGGATTTGAGTGGCCTCACTCAATGAAGCATTTAATAAAGACAAGCATTTTTCTACTTTATTCTTATTTAAAAATAATTCAAAGGAACAGTAACATGTTTAAAACGTATCATAATTATTACAATTGAAGTGCTTAAAAGCCATTTATTAAAAATATATATGCACATAAAAGTTTCTTTTTTTAATGATACTTTGGAAAAAAAGTGAAAAAACGTGTGTTAAATGTATCTCTTTCCCATGCTAAATGAATAAATACATTTTTTGGGTGGGGAGGGCGCTACTTCGTGGTTTTTCACTTATCGTGGCGGGTCCTGTTCCCTATTAACCGCGAAAAATGGGGGATCACTCGTTTTTCTGTTTATTAGTTGTTTTGTAGACTATCGTAGAATCATTTCCTGACCCATGTATTAATAGTTGTTGTATCGCCATATCGTGAGAGCATCGTTATCGTGAGTCGGTATTGCGTATCGTATCGAATGTGACACAGTCAAGAATGCATTCTGACTGATTTCATAGTTTATGTTCATTTTAAGAACATGTTTTCAATTTAGGAACAGACAAAAATACACAATGAACTGGAATACTTTTCCTATAAGGTTGTTCCAATCAGCTTGATGGATGTTTTAAAGACCATTGGCTTTGCTAGTTATTTTCAGTCAGGTCAGTATGTATTTTTAGCGACTAAATTATAGGTGAGCAGCGGACAGCCCACATTTGAGCCAGCCGGCTATATTATATATAACATTTAAACCCTGAGATGCTCCAAAAATATGTTGACACTTATTTGTTTTTTCATAAATTCAGTGAGGGCGGAACTAGCCTAAAATAGGTTATCCAATCATCTACTCCAGGGATGTCAAAGTTATGGTATCCTTCGGAGGGTCATTATGTCTGTTCAACTCGGGCTGCTGAGATTAATTGACCAATTGACAGCTAATCAATTCAAATGCATCGACAACTATTTAAATAATCGAAGAATCATTTAGAACCACTGTTGACCTAAAAATTCCGGTTTAACCCTTTTAAGAGAAAATATTCTTTTTTATATTTTTATTTTTTCAATGTATTAAAAATGTTTAATTATATTTTACATTTGTTTATTAATTAAAACCTAAATTAAAATTAAATTAAATTAACAAATTTAAATTAATTCAAAAACAATATACTTTCCCTTAATGAGTAAAAAGCCCAAAATAGTTAAATTATATAGTTTTTTATTTATTTTTAACAGTAAAAAAAAAAAAAAAAGGAAAAAGAATACAATAAATATTCTTTTAAAATTACCAATATAAAAATATTTATTAATTTTAAATTTGGGAGGAATAAACAGTAAATATTAGGGATGTCTCTGATCCCGTCACGTGATCGGAAATCGGGCCGATCGCGCCATTTTTCAGAAAATCGGAATCTGGTGAATAAGATTGTGTTTTTAATTATTTTTTTAAGGGCTAAAAAGTAACAAAATTATCCAGAAATACAATGGCATTGCCAAAAGAAACAAAAATATATACGTTTTATACTCCGCAACACTCCTGGAAAAAGCGGAAGAGGAAGTACTGTAAATGGTGCAGTAGTTGATTAAAAACTGGTAATTCAATAACGGAAAACTAGCCTTAATCTGTTTTTACAATGTCAGTTTATGGAACTAAAGTCGAGAAAAAAAATGTGCCCAATATTTTTCTCCACTGAGTTCGCTTTTACAATGAGCCTTGACCCTGAAGACGATGTTCTTCTTGAACAAGACGAAAAGACCCTGCTGCAGCTGCATATTTTTAATAATAATAATAATAAGAAGAAGAACATCGTCTTCCGGGTCATGGATCATTGTAAAAGCGGACATCGTGGAAAACACAAATATTGGACGTATTTTGTTTTTCGACTTCAGTTATAAAAAAAGATGTTGGAAAAACAGATTACAGCTCATTTTCCATTATTGCATTAGCAGTTTTTAATTGGGAAACAGGAGACGATTCATTTCTCATTTTTTGTTAACACACAGAAAAACAAAAAAACAGAATTAGGTTCGTTTTATGTTTTTTGTTTTCCAAAATGAGAAGGAAAAACGAATGGCCAAAAGGTACATTGACCGGTATCAATTCAGTAAAGAGCCTTTGATTTCCAAAATACAGTTTATATAGGTGACATGTTTACTTTCACGGGACACAGAAAATGATACGGCGGGCCAGATCAGGCGCTCGAGTCTTATGTTTGACATCAGTGATCTACTCAGTTGAAATAACTCTGCTACTAGCTAATTGTAAGCTAAACTTGCTCTTGGAACAATTAGCTGTGTTATGTAATGAGGTCTAAATCTAGACTACCACCATAGGCGGAGTTTGACTTTTGGGGCAGGGTGGGCACAACATGTTGATGACCCCGAAACACAGTGTCAGCAATAAAACTAACTTACAACAATATTTATGATAATAAGTTGACAATGAGTTTTTTTTTTTGTTTCACATCATTCTTGAGGGGAATTCTAAATCAGGCTGCTTAGGCAATACTTTTCGCCAAGATTGTCAACCAATGAATATGGTACGCCCGCCGGTGTCATGCCAATGTAGTTACCCCAGTCAAAAATTGTATCCCCTGGGCGGAGCCGTATGGAGGCAGATTTGTGTCTTTATTATTCAATCAAAAAAAAAAAAGTTGCTTCAATACAAAACAAAGTTGCTTCACTCAAAATAAATATTTTCAATTAAAAAAAAAAATCCGCTTAAATAAAAAAAAAAAAAAAAAATCTGTTTGAATGCAAAATTAAATTCGAAACTCAAAAAAATGCATGTGAAAGCTATTTTTCTTTGAAATTTTGATTGATTGGAGTCAAGTTTTTTTTTGATTGAAGAAACTTTTTTTGGTTGAAGTATTGTTGATTTGTGTTTGGGCCACGTTTTGGCTAGGAAGTTTTTGTCTTTATTATTCAATGAAAAAATAAGTTGCTTAAAAAAATACATTTTCAAAAGGAAAAATCACTTCAATCAAAAAAAAAAAAAAGAAAAATTTCAATCATAAAAAACGTTTTTGAATGCGAACAAATATTTGAGATTTAAAAATTTGCATTTGGACTTTTAATTTTTCATTGAAAAAGTTTTATTTGATTGAAGCAATCCTTTTTGTGTTCGTGCCATATTATGTGTAGGACATTTGTGTCTAAACCATTCAATCCCCAAAAAAAGTTTATAAAAGTTTAATATTTTCAATCAAAGAAAAAAATCATTCAAAAAATAAAATTGCTCTCCCCTATATATATATATATATATATATATATATATATATATATATATTTTTTTTTTTTTTTTTTTTTTTTTGAAAATTATATGCAAAGCAAATGACCGATTAGAAAAAAAAGCTTCAAATTAAATTTTGCTGCTTCGAGTATTTGTTTCATTAAAGTGGCGATGTAATGGTTTGTTTTTAAAGTGTTTGCATTTAGTTTAATTTATTTGGGTGGATACACTGCCCTCTAGTCTGCCTCATTTCAAGTGGCTGAATGCAGCTCCTCCCTGTTAACACCAACATAAGCTAAGTTTTTGTTTAGGCTAATGTTTTTTTTAATGCATTCGTAAAGTAGTTCCTAAGTATATTTAGCCGTTTTTTTTGTGGGAATATGTGTCTAAACCATTTGTTCAGACTATTGTTAAAAAAAAATTAGCGTTTTATAGCATTTAAGCTAGCGGACTTTTGCTATGTAAGTTAGCCAATTGTTCTTTTGTTGTACATACAGTGGGGAGAACAAGTATTTGATACACTGCCAATGTATCAAATACTTGTTCTCCCCACTGTACAGCCTATTTAAAAAAAAATAATTATACTATTTGAGGCTCAGCTCAGGTATTTAAATTTTTTATGTACCTTATCCGATTACTCGATTATTCGAACTACCTAGTTCATTGATTTATAGACTACTAAAATAATCGATAGCTGCAGCCCTGGTTCATTTCATTCATTTTTGTTGCAGTTTTATTGCTATACAACTTATATAGGAAAGTCAATTTCATGCAATTACATTTTTCAGCCACCAGGAGGGGCCTGGCCTCCCTTCCCCCCCTCTTAAAATCCGCTTATGGCTACCACCCTCAAACAATACACAATAGTAAGAAAAAAGCCAACCAATACTGGTCAGTCGCTCCTGGCTGAGCTTTGTCCTCTGTCTATAAATAACCTGAACATTTGCTGCTGTTACATCGCTCTCCCACACACTCTCTTCTCCACAGGCTGCTGCCCTCAGGCCCACCTGTGAGTGAGTAACCGCTGTCGAAGTGTGTCGCCCCCCACCCACCCATTCAACCTCCCCTGCCTGCTCATTCCTGCCCAGTCACTTGCCACACTGACTGACGGCCACACCCACCGGAGATTAGGCCTAGTTGGCGATGACAACATGAGAACGGCTTTTTCAAACTAAGACCCGGGAGGGGGTCAACTCCTCAGCAAATCCTGAATGGAAGCCACCGGTTGGACGCGTCGGAGGAAGCTTGAGGGCAGGCGATCAAGCTAAACTGATTACCACTGGGTTTCTTATAGCCCTCTATTTGTGAATGGCGGCAGGCAAGCACAGTCTGAGGGTTTATTTGAGGGCGACGATGACGCCTTTTAAAAATAAACCCCTACGGATAGAAGTCTTTGTCAGGGTCGTCTAATTCAGACAGAATATTTCCAAGACTTCCTCCATGCAATCGGCGACTATAAATATACCGACAGTGAAGGTGGTGTTATTCTGGGTGAAGATCTATCCTTGGGAAGGTGCATATATCTTCATTGCAAAATAGTCTGGCTTAGTGCACTATTTCGAGCAGGGAGTCGAGAAAAAAATACTAGTCCTTCTCAAAAAATTAGCATATTGTGATAAAGTGTAGTATTTTCTCTAATGTACTGATAAAAATTAGTTTCATATATTTTAGATTCATTACACAAAACTGAAGTTGTTCAAGCCTTTTACCTATTTAATATTGATGATTTTAGCAAAAAAATCAAGAAAAACCAAAAATCCCTATCTGAAAAAATTAGCATATTTCATCCGACCAATAAAAAAAAGTGTTTTTCAATACAAAAAAAGTCAACCTTCAATCAATTATATCAGCTATGCACTCAATTCTTGTTCAGGAATCCTCATGCAGAAATGACTGCTTCAATGCGGCGTGGCATGGAGACATTCAGCCTGTGGCACTGCTGAGGTGTTATGGAGGCCCAGGATGCTTCGATAGCGGTCTTAAGCTCATCCTCAGTGTTGGGTCTGGTGTCTCTCAACTTCATCTTCACAATATCCCACAGATTCTCTATGGGGTTCAGGTCAGGCGAGTTGGCAGGCCAATTGAGCAAAGTAATGCCATGGTCAGTAAACCATGTCAGGTAAATAAACCACCTACTATTGCCTGGGATAAAAGAAACGTTTTGACGCATTTACCAGTGGTTTTGGCACTGTGAGCAGGTGTGCTGAAAAATGCAATCTTCATCTCCATAAAGCTTTTCAGCAGATGGAAGCATGAAGTGCTCCAAAATCTGATAGCTAGCTGCATTGACCCTGCCCTTGATAAAACACAGTAGACCAACACCAGCAGCTGACATGGCACCCCAGACCATCACTGACTGTGGGTACTTGACACTGGGTTAGTCTTCAGGCATCTTGGCATTTCTTTCTCCCCAGTCTTCCTCCAAACTCTAGCACCTTGATTTCCGAATGACGTGCAAAATTTGCTTTCATCTGAAAAAAGTACTTTGGACCACTGAGCAACAGTCCAGTGCTGCTTCTCTGTAGCCCAGGTCAGGCGCTTCTGCCGCTGTTTCAGGTTCAAAAGTGGCTCCAGCACACGCCTGTGCACGGTGGCTCTGGATGTTTCTACTCCAGACTCAGTCCACTGTTTCTCCAGGTCCCCCAAGGGCTGGAATCGGCCCTTCTCCACAATCTTTCTCAGGGTGCGGTCACCTTTACTGGTTGTGCAGCGTTTCCTTGCACACTTTTTCCTTCCCACTGTGGTGCCTAGATACAGCACTCTGCGAACAGTCTATTCACTCAGAAATTTCTTTCTGTGTCATAGACTATTGCTTGAGGGTGTCAATGATGGCCTTTTGGACAGCAGTCAGGTCGGCAGTCTTGCCCATGATTGTGGTTTTGAGTAATGAACCAGGCTGGGAGTTTTTAAAAGCCTCAGGAATCTTTCGCAGGGGTTTTGAGTTAATTCGTTGATTCAGATGATTAGGTTAGTAGCTTCTTTAGAGTACCTTTTCATGATATGCAAATTTTTTGAGATTGCGATTTTTGTTTTTTCTTTACTTTTTGCTAAAATCATTAATATTAAAACAATAAAAGGCTTGAACTACTTCAGGTGTGTGTAATGAATCTAAAATATATGAAAGTCTAATGTTTATTAGTGCATTACAGAAAATAATGAACTTTATCACAATATGTAATTTTTTTAGAAGGACTAGTAAATGTGAAACTATAACTGAGAGGCAGAAGAGCT
Source organism: Corythoichthys intestinalis (assembly GCF_030265065.1). Taxonomy (NCBI): domain Eukaryota; kingdom Metazoa; phylum Chordata; class Actinopteri; order Syngnathiformes; family Syngnathidae; genus Corythoichthys; species Corythoichthys intestinalis. Next base: position 13,824,467 of record NC_080402.1, read on the forward strand.
CTAAAATTTGTTTAAAATTGGTCACCAAGTTAAAACGTTGAACTCACCGATAAATTCTATTGCCTCTTGAAAGTGGGAGCTGATGTCCGCCATGTGGCTGTCTTCCACTGGGATCCACTTGTAGTTATAGTGGCCCTTGGCCGGCTGCATGTCCCTGCGTGACACGTTGAGCAAGGCAGTGATGTGAAGGTCAGTGAGATAGTCCTGCCTGGAGGCGTGGTAGGCACTACCGAGGTAGAGGAAAGGCAGGATCTCCACGGGTTTACCCTGAAAGTGAGAAATGGGTGGGGGACAAGATGTGAGTGAAGATAAGTCGGTTCAATAGACAACAAGGTGTGATATCTAATTAAAAACCCGTCAATCTGGAGCAACGTATGATTACAAAGTTGCTGAATGGTGTCAGATGTTGAGCATCCAATTGATATTCGTGTGAATGCGTCAAATCATCAATCGTGAGTAAAAGGTGTGTCAAATTCAATCTTTTCCTCATTGTTTGGTTAAAAAGAGTGTCTGACCACATCGTGTGATAAATCGAAATGTAACGACACATCGACTGGTGATGCATCGATCCAATCAAATTGATTGAAACGCAAAACATCGATCAAAATCAGCTTTTCATTCAAATGTCTCGTATATTTCAAGTTGTCAAAAACGTTGGTAATTACATTTTAGACAAAATGTAACTTGTACATAATATCGGATTAAGTAATTTGAATCGAACTGTCGGAGATTTTGGAATACTGAAAAATATCGTACTGTTGTCCAAGGAATCAATATGGTATCATATCGTCATAAAAGTGATGATTTACACTCCTACTTCTTACTCACCCACTCGCCAATGGCCATGCAATTCTGACTAAACACTTGGCCGCCAACACATCCACTCACCAACAGCCAGTCATAGCGAATGGTACATATTAAATATTCAAGTACGATCTACTTTAATTTTTGGACTACGTATAAGCCGCATCTATACCAATAAGCCGCCACCCCTTCAAATTTGACACGAAAATGGCATTTGTTCATAAATAAGCCACAGATGTCCTCACTGTATTATGGGATATTTACACCAAACGGTATTAACAGGTAACACTTTATTTGACAGTGGCTTCATAAGACTATCATAAGACCAACTGAAACATCATCATTGCTTCAAGAAGCCTCATTTGGCCATCGCTGGTCCCTTGCTGCCACCTGCTGTCAACACTCTTGTCGTCTAACATGCCTCCAAGCATGCAATGCAGCGCTACAGATGTTTATAACCATCAAAATACATGTTCTGTACTAATTATTTCTTCAGTTACTGTTCCAGCTGTTTCATTAATTGATAGTTATGGTATTTGGTAACACTTCATGCGACAATGGTGCCATAAGACTGTCATAAGACAATCATAATTCTGACATGACACTGTCGTGAACATTGATGAATGCTTATAAGATCTGGAAAATCACCTAATTTTTTAAGGATGCAAAAGATCCAAAATGGACATAAATGGAGTTAGTGACATAATTTGACACTTCATGACATCTGTCATAAGCATTCAGTAATGCCTATGATAGTGTCATGTTATAATTATGACGGTCTATGATGCTGCTGTCAAAGCGTTACCTCTTAACCTAAATAAATCAACAAATAAGCTGCACTGAACTATAAGCAGCAGTATTCAAAATGAGGGGAAAAGTAGCAGCTTATAGTCCGGAAATTACGGCAATTAGCGACATATTAATGCAAATCCGACTGTTGCGGAAGCAAAAAAAAAAAATCCAACTAAAACAGCTTGATAAAACCATCACACATGTCAATGCTAGTGCTGCAACGATCAATCGATTATTTCGAGTAATTCGCTAGAAAAAAGCTTCGAACCAAATTTTGCTGCTTCGAGTATTTGTTTAATTAGAGTGGCATTGTAATGGTTTGTTTTGAAAGTGTTTGCATTTAATTTTATTCATTTGGGTGGATACACTGCTCTCCAGTGGATACAGTGAAGATTACATAACTAATTTAACATGGCTGAATCCAGCCGCTCCCTGTTAAGTTTTTGTTTGATCTTTATGTTTTTATTATGCCTTCGTGATTTAGTTAATAGGTATATTTAGCCGTTTTTTGAGGGGAATATGTGTTTGAACAATTTTTTAAAAGCATTGTAAAAGTAAATAGATAAAACCGTTAGAATTTTATAGCATTTAAGCTAGTGGACTTTTGCTATAGAAATTAGCCATATGTTCTCTTGTTGTCATTTTTTAAATACCATTTAAGGCTAAACTCAGTATTTTAATTTATTTTTCAATGAAAGTGCAATTCTGCATAGTTTAAATAAACTCAGGAATTTAAGTTTTGTATTCACATTTAATGCTGTTTTGAAAGTGCCATCTAAGCAAGCCTGTGTTTTACATCTCCTTAAATTTATTTTGCAGCGCATTAAATGTTTCAAATCCGATTGTTGATAGATTAATCGACTTTTAAAATAATTGATAGCTGCAGCTCTAGTCAATACTAGTGCTGCAACGATTAATCAATTAACTCGAGTAATTCGATTAAAAAATAAGACTCAAATTAAATTTTGCTGCTTTGAGTATTTTTTTAAATTAAAAGTGGCGTTGTTGAAAGTTTCTGCATTCAGTTTTATTGATTTGGGTGGATACACTGCCCTCTAGGGGCAACAGTGAATATGACATATATCATTTCACATGGCTGAATCCAGCTGCTCCCCGTTAAGACCAACGTAAGGTAAGTTTTTGTTTGAGCTGATGTTTTTTAATGCATTCATAATTTGGTTTAGGTATATTTAGCTGTTTTTTGTGGGAATATGTGTTTGAACCATTTGTTAAGAGCATTGTAAAAATAAAAAAATTTTTTAAAAGCTTTTAAGGTAAGGACTTTTGCTATGTAAATTAGCCAATTGTTCTTTTGTTGTACTTAAGCCTTCCTTTATTTATTCATTTTTTATATACTGTTTAAGGCTCAGCTCAGGTATCTAATTTTTTTTATGTTCCTTATCCGTTTACTCGATTATTTGAACTAACTAGTTCATCGATTAATCGACTACTGAAATAATCGATAGCTGCAGCCCTAGTCAATACTATTAAAATTTGCCAATAAGAGCATTGAGTAAGTGCTATATGTTATGAGCCTATATGAGCAACTGTGTTTTTGCCTTAGAAATATAATAATTAACTCATTCGCTGCCAATAATGGCGATAGATGCCATTTTGACAATCCCAGTTAAAATGTACTGGACCTCCAGCGCCATGAATGGCACTGAGAAATGACCATTCACTGTCATTTCAAATGAATTGGAGCTTCCCTTACCTGATCATAATCTGGTTTATGGTGACCAAGCTTCTCATAATTGGCTTTTTTCTCGCTTTCAGTTCCGCTCTGCTCGATGCATTTCACCTCAGTGCAAAGTTCTGGGTATTGCGAATGGAAGTTCTCATATCCTCCTATATGAGAAAGGGAAGCATTAAAACATCAGTTCAGAATAATCAATACAATTTGCAAAACAACAGAGTTTATGAAACAGTCTTAGCACCGGATTATAACCTGATTATAAAAGCCCCATTAATTACTGGAGTTCACTAATCCTTTTCATTTACAGGATGTAAAGGCGTCGGACGGAAGTTGAGGTGTTTAAACACATGATCACGAACGCGGCCAATTATTTAGATCACATCCGATTGTTTTTTTCGTTTGGGACAGAAAGTCAATTTCACAATTTTTCATAGTTGTCAGCACTGACTCATCAGCTCCGTTGACGCACGTTTTGTCAGTTGAGTATCTCGCAACACGGAGTTGATTGTTTAAATTTATAATTTTTGTTTAAATAGGTCACAAGCGAAGTGAGATTATGTCACTTTACTTTTGAAAAGCGTCGAGTATTTTGTAGGGTAATTTAATAGTCATCTATTTAGTAGTCATATTTTAGAGAAAAAACTAAACATCTTGACTTTTCCTTCAATATATACTTATATATATATATTACAGTTTAAAAAAAACCATTTAATATGATTTACCTTTTAAGAAGCAGATGTTGGTCCCACTAGCCACATCCGTTAGGGTATTTATTACTATTTGTGCTACGCTGTCCTTCTTCAGCTTCTGCCAGTGGGACGTCCGGTCGTCCAGCGCCACCACCGCCGATATGCTCCCTTCCCGAAGCCGTAGAAGGGCTCTCTGGTCCGGGATGACGAACTGCAGAGGCACCGGCCCTCCCCGAGACCTCCGGACCACTACGGAGTTGAGATTGACATTGACGGAGCCTTTGATGCTGGAGTTGCTAAATGACAAATAAGGTCGACAGTCCACAATAAGGCAGCTCCCGCGCTCCTTCCTGATGATTCTCCGCAAGTGGCGGCAGTCGATGCTGGACACTTTCATTTTGGTTGTTTTATTATTGCCCCGAAATGCGTACGAATTCCTGAATGAAGAGCGGCTGCTGGCGAACGACGAGCCCAGCGCGCCTCAATGCCTACATTGCCTCCAAGGGGATTCCGGCCGAGTCTTTTTCTACTGAATGGGACTTCGATGCGCATGACGTCACGGACCATATATGGACAGCGCTGAGGCGTGACCGTAAGCCAAAGATCCGCCCTCTACTAAGACGACACGACTAAACCACGCCCTCGATACGTGACAGCGATTGATTAAACTCTTACTCATTCTGGCTTCCTTTTATCAGACGCTTCCAGTATCGTTTTCAGAGGCATTGCTGCTGTGATATTACCTCATCAAAACAAAAAAAATGTTGAAAGGAATACAAAGCACCGTGCGTTCACATTTGCAATGTGAATCATTTTTCTGAGTAAAGCATGTGGGAACACACATGGAATTTGTTTGGAGCTGTTGGTGTCACAGCACTAGAAGCTGGAGTATACCCAAAAACATGCCCAACTCATGACGTTTACACAATATTGATCACTGTGCAAAACAAGCTTGTTGCACAGTATCCATTTTGAATGTGGAAATAGGTGGAGTTTGACTTTTGCAGGAGGGGCAAAACATGTTGATGACCCCGAAACGCAGGGTCAGCAATACAATTAATTTACAAGATATATGCTCGGTTAGTAGCTTAGTCCATGCTCGTAAATACAGACAACCCGTTTGTAAAGCAGCACATGCTGAAAATCACGACATTTTCTCACATTTAGCGCCACACAGTGTTTAAAACATGGTGTAAATTTTTAGAGTCACTTTTTTTTTTGCACATTTACAACATTATTTTGCAACTTAAATATTCATTTTTTTAATAAGACGTTTTGTACCTGAATGTTTAAATCCAGAACTAAATATTTTTATTAGGGCTGTCAAAATTATCGCATTAACGTGCGGTAATTAATTTTTTAAATTAATCACGTTAAAATATTTGACACAATTAACGCACATGTCCCGCTCAGACAGTATTCTGCCTTTTGGTAAGTTTTACAGCAAGGCTTTTTGTGCTGTCTATCAGCGAACTCTTGTGGTCGCTTTGCGACTTGGTTTATTGTGTTCTTGCCAGTTCAATATGGCTGCACGACGTCTCGGGCTGACGTCTACGTTCTAATATTGTGCTTATATGATCCTTGGACAAGATTTGTCCGTAAGTATGGTTGTTGTAAAGAATGTACATATTATGTTAGTAAGCGAAATGTTATATTTTTTTGTATGAGACGCTTTTTGTTTATGTTTAGTGAACCTGTATAGCGTGCTAAGCTAACGTTGTTGCTAATGCAATGCTTGTGTACTTTTTTTTGTAGTTTTACGACGGTCTAAAGAGGACAATGGTTTGAAGCATTTTATTAATAAATCAGATGAAATAGGAAGAAGTCTGATTATTAAGGCGTTGTTCACTCGCTGTCTAGCTTTGGAAAAAGTAGACGCTTCGGAGTGAGGACAGCATAGACAGATTTAAATGACAATAGAGTGAAATGCCCACTACAGTCCTTATGTACCGTATGTTGAATGTATATATCCATCTTGTGTCTTATCTTTCCATTCCAACAATTTATTTTACAGAATATATATATATAATTTACAGAAAAATATGGCATATTTTATAGATGGTTTGAATTGCGATTAATTGCGATTAATTACGATTAATTAATTTTAAAGCTGTAATTAACTCGATTAAAAATTTTAATCGTTTGACAGCCCTAATTTTTATTTAAATCTTAGATTTATATCCTAAATGCTAAATCTGGAAATGGTTCGAACTAAATATTTAGCTTAATATGCAAATTCACATGACTGGAGACCGGAAGTAACAAAATAAAAGCTGAAGCACACAAAATACTCTTTAAATAGTTTCTCCTAAATATGTATTTTACCTATATATTGTTATTATCACAACGAGTAATGTCTATTAGCAGACTGCCACCGTTGAGTAGGTTTTTATTTATTTTCAAGCAACGTAAAAAGACAGTCTGAGCTGCTCCACCACCTTTTATTTTGTTACTTCCGGTCTCCAGTCATGTGAATTTGCATATTAAGCCAAATATTTAGTTCCGACCGTTTCCTGATTGAACATTTAGGATATAAGATATAAATTTAAGATTTAGTTCTGGATTTAAAGAATCAGTTCCAAAACTTCTTATTTAAAAATGAATATTTAAGTTGCTAAATAATGTTGTAAATTTAAAATTGTTGTAAAAATTTCACACCATTTTAAACACTGTGTGGCGCTAAATGGGAGAAAATGTTGTCGTAATTTTCAGCATGTGCTGCTTTACAAACGGCACCCCATTACGTGCGTGTGTTATCTGGTGTGTACGTGCGTGTGTGAGCACTCGCATTTCAAGTCTTAACTATAGACTTCATAATGATATATACAAGACACGGGGCGTGGGGCCGATTAATAGGGGTCCTGCATTGTTGGTGTGGCCATTAAAGCTGACCAAGTGGAATCACAGACAAAGAGCATTTTTTCGTTGAAAATTCTTGTGAATAAATGCAAAAATCCCTGAATTATTTATAGATATGGAAGTAAAACCATAAGCAGAGTTTAAGGGGAAGCTAGGGCCAGGCCCCCCTGGTGGCCGAAAAGTGTCATTGCATGTAATTAAGTTGTAAAGCAATAAAGCTAACAACAAAAATGAATGAAATGAATAAAAAATGATATTTTTATAATGGGTTAAAATTATTTTTTTGAACAGATCATGTGACTAGCACCTTAGACGGTCATTTGCTTTGCATAATATTTAAAAAAAAAAAAAAATTGAGGAGGGCAATTTATTTTTCAAATGATTTTTTTTTCTATGTTTGAAAATAGTTTTTTTGATTGAAACAACTTTTTTGGGGATTGAATGATTTAGACACAAATGTCCTTCCCATAATATGGCCCAAACACAAAAAGGATTGCTAAAATCAAAGAAAACTTTGTAAATTAAAAATGAATTTAATTAAGAAAAAAAAAAAAAAATCTGAGCAAAATAGCTTTCAAATGTATTTTTTTGAGTTTCAAATTTATTTTTGCATTCAAACACATTTTTTGATCGAATAATCAAAACGCAAATCTACCTCCATATGGTTCTGCCCAGGGGATACAATTTTTGACTGGGGTAACTACATTGGCACGACACTGGCGGGCGTACCATATTCAATGGATGACAATCTTGGCGAAAAGTTTAGCTGTCCGAAGCAGCCTGATTTTGAATTCCCCTCAAGAATGATCGTAAACAAAAAATGCTCCTTGTCAACCTATTATTAAAAATATTCTTTTAAGTTAATTTTATTTCTGACACTGCGTTTTGGGGTCATCAACATGTTGTGCCCCAAAAGTCAAACTCCACCTATGGAAGTAACTGAAAATGAACAGGTAAATGACCTTAAATGGCCCAAAATTACTTCAGTGGCTGCCACTACCGGCCATGGTCGTTCAATCCGTTTGAAGTGGGAGGGATGGCAGCGATTCGCTGCCACCCTCCCAGGTAAAATGGATTGGACATCTATTAATGATAAACTCATTCTAATTCACAGCAGAAGCTTGTTTTTCTGTTTATTAGTTGTTTGTAGAATGTCCTAGAATGATTTCCTGACCAATGTATCGATAATCGTTGTATCGCCATATCATCAGATCATCATTATCTTGAGCTTTTTATCGCAAATCGTATCGTATCGTGAGGTACCAAGAGGTGCCCACTCCTATTATCAACAGTTATGGATTTTGGTGAATATTTAAATGGCTTTTTGAATACCTTTTAATAAGATTAAATCATAAAATTAGAGTGAAAAAATGATGACAATGGGATTTTTGCAGAGAGCTCAGTGGCGGGATCGCTCACCGACAGAAGCAAACACACTTCCGCTTGGTCACACGTATAGCTGAATGATCCTGCCTTATATCCGTTGGCATGCAAGTCTAAGCTTTCCAATGAATTAACAGGTTTAAATGTCACACTGTGTGCACTCACATGACATGCAATCAATCCTTGGGCTCAGGGCTGCCTGTGTTTGGCTCATACTTTGTTTTTGGCTTTAACGTAAACATTTATTAAACGCGTACTGGACGTTCTAATATTTAGGTCAACCACTTTTTCTTTTAACACTAGATGCTTTATTTCAGGTCGCTATAGGACTGTCACATGTTTGGATTTAAAATAATAGCGCATTGAGTTGAATACAGTCGCAATCTGTTCCGAATCTGTTTTTATGGTTATAATAATGGTATCGGAAAAGCATTCAAAAATATATATCGACAAGGTGATACATCCTTTTGATGCAGCACTGATTAATCGACAATTATCATATTAACTGATAACTATCTGTGAGAGAAGCATTTTATATCTATTTTTTAAAATTTAAATTTGTAAAATGATAATGTTAAAACCTGAATATTCTCTTTTTATTTAGTTGTGTCTTTTAAATGTGTATTCATTTATGTATCATTCTTATAAACCAAAAAATGGAATGAAACAGTATTCTTCGATTTTTGTAGTCGTCAATGAAAGCAAATAAGGTAACACTTTATAATAACTATCCGTTTTACTAGTTAATAGATCATTAGTAAACTATTGATAAATGATTTATTGTTGATTTGTGAAGTATTTGTTAACAGTTTGTTAAGCATATACAGGGTGTTCCAATATGGTTGACCCCATTCTAAATGCCTATGCTAGTTGATGGATCTTTATAAAACTATATACACTTTATGTTGACGGTCATAAGTTATATTGGTTAAATATAGAAAGAAAAGTACAAATATTTGTTGGTTCTATGGCAGACTTTCATAAATGTACAACATGAGCGCTGCCTGCAAAATGCCTAATCAAAATGCCTTTTCTTTTGAAGTGAACGGCATTTCTTAACCTGAAAAGATAGAAATGCCAAACGTTACACACAAAAACTTGAAACGTTTCTACACAAACTGTGTTTCAGGTTAAGAACACCCTGTAAATGCTTAACAAACTGTTAACAAATACTTCACAAATCAACAATAAATCATTTATCAACAGTTTATTAATGATCTATTAACTAGTAAAAAGGATAGTTATTATAAAGTGTTACCACAGATGATTATTTGTTTATTCATTCATTCATCTTCTGTACCGCTAATCCTCACGAGGGTGAGGGAGCCTATCCCAGCTAACTATGGCTGAACAGGACACATATAGACGAACAACCATTCACACTCCCAATCTTACCGATGGAGAATTTAGAGTGTTCAGAGTTTTCAGTTTTGGTCGATTTTAGCAACGCCGGTGGGCAAAAGCGGTAGTGTTTTGCCTTAGGGAAGACTGCGTTTCCCACGAGGACCAGCGCACACTCGCACTGTGTCATAAAGTCATCACTCAATCAAAAATCAATCTTCCGGTCGGCTGCAGATGGATTAAACGACATTTCTGTTTCCAGTGGCTATTTGAAGGATGAATAGTAATAGGTAATAAATCCACTCCTGGTCAAACAATAGCATATAACCGTTGGCAACCGTGTGGATTAGTGTGGCTAAACCAACCACTTCACGGATAGGGGGAGGTGTCCTGCCAGCGAGTGAAAGCCAGGCCAATGTTTATTCTTGGGTATCCTGGTAGTCTCCCTTTTTTCCCTCTTCGGACAAAACTTTTTGTCTCTTTTGTTGCTCTGCCATCTTTGCAGAATTCACGTGAAAGAGTTCCTTTCGACTTCCGTCTTTATAATAAATGGAGAACGGGGGAACTGACGTATGCCGTAAAGCAGTCAGCACATTTGTAGTTTTTTTTGTGTGGCAGGGTTCCTGGCACCCTCCTCAAAGTTAATTAGAGCTGGTGAAAGCAATACAGACCCCCTCAAGATATAAAAGAGGGGTCATTCTACAAGTTGTAAGTCTACATATCTTCAAATCTTTTATAAAGTTTGGAAAGTTACCTGGTGTTGCTTTAAACGCAGGATTCCAAATACTAAATGCCTCCTTTTTTCCAGTAAAAGCCTAAATGACATAAATCATCAATCTGTGCTAGGTACTGCCTACTTCAGCTCAAGGTGGTGTACAGAGCTCACATGTCAAAAACCAAGCTGTCCAGTTTTTACCCTAACATAACTTCCACCTGTGATACTGTAAATGCAAATCAGGGGATGCTACGTTGATACACATGTATTGGCTCTGCCCCAAATTGCAAAAATTTTGGCACAATTTTTTTCAAACTCTGTCCACAGTGCTAAATAAGAATATTAGCATCAATCCCACTCTAGCTCTGTTTGGTATTTTTGGTGAAAACTATGGTCATTTGTCATTTACAGAACACCGTATGATCACTTTTGCACTGCTTTCGGCGAGATGCACAATTTTGCTAAGATGGAAAGGTGCTGCTCTGCCCACGCTTGACCAGTGGCTTCGCGATCTAATGTCTTGTCTCAAGTTAGAAATGCTGCGCTTCTCTATGAGCAGGTTAAGGAGAACGTTTCATTTGACATGGGATCCTTTTTTGACCTATTTTCACAATACTTTAACAAAGCCATGAGTTATGCTTGGATGTGGGAAGACGGCTCTTGAGACATGTGTATAATTATTACTATTATTATGTTTAATTTTCCCTCTCTAGAGGTTATCAAATATATATACAGTGCCTTGCAAAAGTATTCGGCCCCCTTGAATCTTGCAACCTTTCGCCACATTTCAGGCTTTAAACATAAAGATATGAAATTTAATTTTTTTGTCAAGAATCAACAACAAGTGGGACACAATCGTGAAGTGGAACAACATTTATTGGATAATTTAAACTTTTTTAACAAATAAAAAAATGAATAGTGGGGCGTGCAATATTATTTGGCCCCTTTACTTTCAGTGCAGCAAACAAACTCCAGAAGTTCAGTGAGGATCTCTGAATGATCCAATGTTGTCCTAAATGACCGATGATGATAAATAGAATCCCATGTGTGTAATCAAGTCTCCGTATAAATGCACCTGCTCTGTGATAGTCTCAGGGTTCTGTTTAAAGTGCAGAGAGCATTATGAAAACCAAGGAACACACCAGGCAGGTCCGAGATACTGTTGTGGAGAAGTTTAAAGCCGGATTTGGATACAAAAAGATTTCCCAAGCTTTAAACATCTCAAGGAGCACTGTGCAAGCCATCATATTGAAATGGAAGTAGCATCAGACCACTGCAAATCTACCAAGACCCGGCCGTCCTTCCAAACTTTCTTCTCAAACAAGGAGAAAACTGATCAGAGATGCAGCCAAGAGGCCCATGATCACTCTGGATGAACTGCAGAGATCTACAGCTGAGGTGGGAGAGTCTGTCCATAGGACAACAATCAGCCGTACACTGCACAAATCTGGCCTTTATGGAAGAGTGGCAAGAAGAAAGGCATTTCTCAAAGATATCCATAAAAAGTCTCGTTTAAAGTTTGCCACAAGCCACCTGGGAGACACACCAAACATGTGGAAGAAGGTGCTCTGGTCAGATGAAACCAAAATTGAACTTTTTGGCCACAATGCAAAACGATATGTTTGGCGTAAAAGCAACACAGCTCATCACCCTGAACACACCATCCCCACTGTCAAACATGGTGGTGGCAGCATCATGGTTTGGGCCGGCTTTTCTTCAGCAGGGACAGGGAAGATGGTTAAAATTGACGGGAAGATGGATGCAGCCGAATACAGGAACATTCTGGAAGAAAACCTGTTGGTATCTGCACAAGACCTGAGACTGGGACGGAGATTTATCTTCCAACAGGACAATGATCCAAAAAATAAAGCCAAATCTACAATGGAATGGTTAAAAAATAAACGTATCCAGGTGTTAGAATGACCAAGTCAAAGTCCAGACCTGAATCCAATCGAGAATCTGTGGAAAGAGCTGAAGACTGCTGTTCACAAACACTCTCCATCCAACCTCACTGAGCTCGAGCTGTTTTGCAAGGAAGAATGGGCAAGAATGTCAGTCTCTCGATGTGCAAAACTGGTAGAAACATACCCCAAGCGACTTGCAGCTGTAATTGGAGCAAAAGGTGGCGCTACAAAGTATTAACGCAAGGGGGCCGAATAATATTGCACGCCCCACTTTTCAGTTTTTTATTTGTTAAAAATGTTTAAATATCCAATAAATTTTGTTCCACTTCACGATTGTGTCCCACTTGTTGTTGATTCTTGACAAAAAATTAAAATTTTATATCTTTATGTTTGAAGCCTGAAATGTGGCAAAAGGTTGCAAGGTTCAAGGGGGCCGAATACTTTTGCAAGGCACTGTATGTATATGGACATAAATACAACAGCTTTGATTGTCTGTGATGCACTGCTAATAACCTATCATTGGTATACATGGTGTGCCTGAATCATATATCTAGTCAGGAAAGTTGGGGTTGTGGGTGGGAGGGGCTGTTTTGATTTTCTTTATGCTTCTGTATTTCATTTGTAATAATACTGTATTCATAATTCTGTTGTTGTTTATTGTTGTTCTATGTACATTAAAAAATGAAGAAAAATATTTGAGAGAATAAGAAAAAAAAAAAAAGCCTAAATGAGCCGAAATTTCAGATGACTAATCCGTGCAAAATTACCGTAAGCATCCAGTCCGCCATTGCTGAGGTGTGTCACCCGCAGCACACAGTCAACAGCCGCTAATGCTATTGTTTACATTGACTAACACCGGGCTGCTCTTGGTGTGTAAACACCCCAGTAATGGCAGCCAAACACTACAGGGCGAAGTACACAAATATCAACTCCAAGAAGTCTTATGTTGTTGTGACTTCAGCAGACTGCAAGACAATGCTGCTGCGCGCTGCTAACTAGTGGACGGGAGTAGACGTGCAGCCACTGAATTGTTTATTTCTACCAAAAACACACGTGTAAGGATCGATACAAACAGGACTTTTAATCGAGATGAAAATTGGGTGACGTAATATTGCGATTCATACCTCTGAATTTTTAGCACCCCTACTGTGTATTGAATCAGAATAAAGTCTTTGCAAAAATCTGTTTGTGCTTTAGCAAACAATGATATAGCTAAAGAGTATCAATAGTCTGATTTAAGCACATTCTGTAGTTTCTGATTCCAATGCACATTTACAGCTGACAAACGTTAAACCCCAGAGTAATTTAACAATCATTAACGTGTGATTTATTTTTAAACTGATAATTTGTGTTCTACTTGAAGATAGCAAATGAATGAATGAGTGAGTGAATACGGGGTGGCGCTGTGGAGTAGGGTTGGCTGGTTGGTTGGATGGAGGGAGAGATGTCTGGAAGGCTGAGGCTTAGCGAGCCAGCAGGCAGTGTGCCATATGGTCCAGTCTAATCTGGGTTTGTGACATCACGGCCGACGAGTGGCCGAGGCCCTCCGTCCGTTTCCGAGCCCTCATTACATTATCGGGTTTGCTGGTGTCAGCTGTAAACAATAACAGTCGATCCGTGTGAGCCAGGCAAACACTGCCCATTTTCTCCTTCAGTATGAACGGCTTCTACTCTTATCTCTGTGCTGTGAGCTTCTTTGTTGTTGTTCTCAAACCCACTGTACAGCTGAGTATATTTACCTGAGTAGGAGGGTTTAGCGAGAGAGGAACAAAGTGTTCTAGTCAAATGTTCTTCATGCAAATGCTGTCAAAATGTTCATTTTCATAACCGACAATAAGGCTAGCTCGAGACCCCAGTGATATGGTATGTGAGTGCGTCATGTCACTTCCTGTCCAGATAGTCCCTTTTTCCATGTAACTTATAAAAAGCACCCATACACAATACCCACCCCCGTCCTTGTCGGCACAGGTGTTTCCTGGTTTGCTGCCATGTCCCTAAAAGGCCATGACTCACTTCAGTCACATGACCTGATTATAGTTTGTATCCAGAACATAATTTAGTCTATATTACATTGGGGTGGAATTTATTTTGTTTTGTTTTTAATCTGTTAAATTCATACCTGTCAACCCGAGGTCGTTGGCAATCTTACAAATAGTGACGTATGCCCTTACAAATTGGTGACTAATCTTTAGGAGTGTAACGGTACACAAAAATCTCGGTTCGGTACGAACCTCGGTTTTGAGGTCACAGTTCGGTTCATTTTCGGTACAGTAAGAAAATAAAATGCAAAATATAAATGTGCTAGTTGTTTATTACACACTTTTGTGCTTTCAACAATAGGAACATTAGCCTATACAAAGCTAGAATTCTGCTCAAAAAGTAGCGGGTATTTAAAGATAATAATCCAACAACAATTTGCCTTTCAGAACCCGCGTATTGGGCAGCTTTCTTTCTGAAAGAAGAAAAAAAGTCCTGTGCTAAAGAGAAAAGCAATCCCAATGACAAAGATTTTAACATGTATTTTACAAATGAAATGCCTCAATGAATGTTTTTTTTTTCTTATGAACGGTTTTCAAAAGCTTTATTGGTGGAATTAAAGCGCCACACAGAAATTAATAAATTTAATGGTGTAAGCAGGATCGGTGTATTATTCTTTTTAATTACAGGTGCTTTAGCTCATTTCAATTCATTTTATTTAAATGGGCTATTATTAATTTTATTATGTCTTTATATTTTACAAATGTGATGTAGCATTGAGAGACAGAATATGGGGAAAAAAAACAGAAAATCACATTGCTTGATTTAAAAATTTTGTTTTTAAAAGAATTTATTAGCAAATCATGGTGGAAAATAAGTATTTGGTCAATACCAAAAGTTCATCTAGATACTTTGTTACGCACCCTTTGTTGGCAATAACGGAGGCCTAACGTTTTCTGTAACTCTTCACAAGCCTTTCACACACCGTTGCTGGTATTTTGGCCCATTCCTCCCTGCAGATCTCCTCTAGAGCAGTGGTGTTTCGGGGCTGTCTTTGGGCAACACAGACTTTCAACTCCCTCTGCAGATTTTCCATGGGGTTGAGACCTGGAGACTGGCTAGGCCACTCCAGGACCTTGAAATGCTTCTTACGAAGCCACTCCTTTGTTGCCCTGGCTGTGTGTTTGGGATCACTGTCATGCTGAAAGACCCAGCCACGTCTCATCTTCAATACCCTTGCTGATGGAAGGAGATTTTCTCTCAAAATCTCTCGATACATGGCCCCATTCATTCTTTCCTTTACACAGATCAGTCGTCCTGGTCCCTTTGCAGAAAAACAGCCCCAAAGCATGATTTTTCCACCCCCATGCTTCACAGTGGGTATGGTGTTCTTCGGATGCAATTCAGTATTCTTTTTCCTCCAAACAAGAGAACCTGTGTTTCTCCCAAAAAGTTCTATTTTGGTTTCATCTGACCATAACACATTCTCCCAGTCCTCTTCTGGATCATTCAAATACTCTCTCGCAAACCGCAGACGGGCCTGGACGTGTACTTTCTTCAGCAGGGGGACACGTCTGGCAGTGCACGATTTGAGTCCCTGGCGGCACATTGTGTTACTGATAGTAGCCTTTGTTACGGTGGTCCCAGCTCTCTGTAGGTCATTCACTAGATCCCCCCGTGTGGTTCTGGGACCCCCCCCCGTTCTTGTTATCATTTTGACGCCACGGGGTGAGAAGGGAGTTGAAAGTCCGTGTTGTCCAACGACAGCCCCAAAACATCACTGCTCTAGAGGAGATCTGCATGGAGGAATGGGCCAAAATACCAGCAACAGTGTGTGAAAAGCTTGTGAAGAGTTACAGAAAACATTTGGCCTCCGTTATTGCCAACAAAGGGTACATAACAAAGTATTGAGATGAACTTTTGGTATAGATCAAATACTTATTTTCCACCATGATTTGCAAATAAATTCTTTAAAAATCAAACAATGTGATTTTCTGTTTTTTTTTTCACATTTTGTCTCTCATGGTTGAGGTTTACCCATGTTGACAATTACAGGCCTCTCGATATATTTTCAAGTGGGAGAACTTGCACAATTAGTGGTTGACTAAATACTTATTTGCCCCACTGTACTTCCTATGTTCTGTATAATAGTAAATTAAATGTCCAATTGAGAAAATGTGTTGTTTAAAGCAAACAATATTTTTGGGACATTTAATCTATCTTCTGAACAGTAGAAAAATGAAGGGAAAAAAAAATTCTTAGGAGGAATATCCAAGGAAATACAGTTTGTCACCCAGTCGCCAGATTCGGAATGCAACAGGAATGTTTGGCATTCGTAAGTTCAAGTCAAGATTTGATGGTACATATGACACATGCTGCACACAAACTCAACCCCATACGCACATGCTTCAAAGGCCTGAGTCACTCCTCGATCCCACCCACTCTGCTCCGTTATATGACGACGAGAGAAGAGCCAGTCCCCCGACGAGACAAATGAGGTCAAAGATATGAAATGAATATGAGCAAATGCAGTCGAAGTGAGCTTGCTCTGTAGCTGAAGTTGATCATTGTATCATAAAAAGTCACTCCAAGTGGAAAAAATAGCTCGGGCCTCATGGAATTGATAAATTTTGCTTGTTTTTGTTCCAGAGGAAGGAATGTCGTAGGATTTCTTGGAGGAATTCCAAGTAGTTGTTGTATTTGTCCATTACATGATTGTTGTGGTCTATACAGATTTCTATCTAGAGTCTAAAATTGTATTGAAACAAAGGAGTGTTAGTAGTCATAATAGTACATGGAAACTTTGTCAATACATAAGATTTGAAGTCATCGTAAATACATAACATTTGAAATATTGAAATATCTTTTTTTTTTTAACCTTTTTAACCAATTCAAAGATATACTCCAATTTATTTAACCATTTGTATGCAAACAATACTCTAAAAAGCCGCACCTCCACCAATTGTCTATATAACTGGACTTCATTTGGGTCATCTGTAGGGAGGAATCTATGATCACTCTGGCTGAAGGCCTGTCGATTCACCACACACTTTTTATCTATTCCTCTGTTATTTGTGCACGGACCAGAATAGAATTTGGTAGGTATATTCTATGGGCCAATGCCCGTCAATCCTTGGAGCCATTTTCTGGAGTTTCCTTAAAAAATGTATTCTATTGCAGTGGTATAAAAAAGTACCTGAACCTTTTGGAATTTCTCACATTTCTGCATAAAATCACCATCAAATGTGATCTGATCTTTTTCAAAATCACACAGATGAAAAACTGTCTGCTTTAACTAAAACCACCCAAACTTTTATAGGTTTTCATATTTTAATGAGGATAGTATGCAAACAGTGACAGAAGGGGGAAAATAAGTAAGTGAACCATCATATTTAATTTTTGTGCCCCCTGCTTTGGCAGCAATGACTTCAACCAGATGCTTCCTGTAGCTGCAGACCAGTCTGGCACATCGATCAGGACTAATCTTGGCGCATTTTTCTCCACAAAACTGCTGTAGTTCAGTCAGATTCCCGGGATGTCTGGCATAAATCGCTGTCTTTCGGTCATACCACAGCATCTCAATGGGGTTCAAGTCTGTACTTTGACTTGGCCACTCCAGAGCGTGTATTTTGTTCTTCTGAAACCATTCTGAAGTTGATTTGCTTCTGTGTTTTGGATCTTTGTCTTGTTGCAGCATCTATCCTCTTTTTAGTTTCAACCATCTGACAGACAGCCTCAGGGTTTCCTGCAAAATATCTGGATGAACTTTTGAATTAATTCTTCCATGAATGATTGCAAGTTGTCCAGGGCCTGAGGCAGCTAAACAGCCCCAAATCATGATGTCTACTTTAACTAAAACCACCCAAACATTTATATGTTTTTATTTTTATTTTTTGCAATATGTTATATGTACGTCCCAACGTCAAACACCAGAATAAACGATGGGTAATAAGTGCACCACTTGTTTTTTGCTATTTTTATCATGACACTAGTAATAAAATATCTTGATAAAATGTCTTTTTTCTGCACGAGGACATTACAAGCTCATGAAAAAAGTAATAAATATTTTAATCTGTTCATGATAAAGAAAAAAAATGGAAAATAAAATGGCTTTACATAACATTTCCCTTCGAAGTGAATATAGTAACTGTAATCCTGATAGACAAAAGTGCTTTATTTTGAAAACAAACCTGTGGTTTAATTTTGTATCAGTGCTAAACGTCCTTTCCAGCACCGGGGTATTGTTTCAACTGCAGTGGTCCGGTTATGCCATCTGGAAAAAATAGACTTCTGCCTCAAGCCTACGATTACCTGCGGCACGTCGTAGACCATTCTGGAGGCGTTGGAAATGGTCATATTGATTAGTATGCCTGCAAATACCTACGACATCATGAACACAGCCAAATTTCTCGCAGCCGCAGGCGGTGTGAATTCGGGGTGAGTCTCTTCTGGGTTATTCTCAAAATAGTCCCCATAGGTGGTTCATTTGGTTGTTTTAGAATGATGTGAAAATTAAGAATGTAAATATTCCTTTATGCCAGCCAATCACAGGGCAAAAGGAGACAACAAGTCATGCACACACTCATACTTAGGGACAATTTGAACTGGTCTGTCAGCCTACAATGCATGCTTTTTTGGGATGTGAGAGGAAACCTGAGTACCTGGATAAAAATCACACAGGCACAAGGACAATGTGCAAACTCCACACAGGAAGGCCGAAAACCTGGGATAAAACCATTGATCTCAGAACCATGAGGCGGACATGCTAATTTTCTGACATTTCTGGATTTAAAAAAACAAACAAAAAAACAACAACGTAATGTTGTCTTTTTTAGACCAAAATGTGGCCCTCTTGTCATTTATTACTGCAATTCACAGATATACAGTGGGATCAATAAGTACCTGAAACTTTTGGAATTTCTCACATTTCTGCATAAAATCACCATCAAATGTGATCTGATCTTTGCCAAAATCACACAGATGAAAAAACAGTGTCTGCTTTAACTAAAACCACCCAAACATTTATAGGTTTTCTTATTTTAATGAGGATAGCATGCAAGCAATGACACAAGGGGGAAAAAAATAAGTAAGTGAACTCTCTGCCTAAGGAGACTTAAAGAGCAATTGAAACCAATGTTTACCAAACAATTTAAGTCAGGTGTGTGCCCAATCACTGATGATTGGTTTAAAGCTGCCCTGCCCACTATAAAACACACACCTGGTAAGAATTGTCTTGATAAGAAGTGCATCATGGCTCGGTAAAAAGAGCTGTCTGAAGACCTGCGATCAAGGATTGTTGATTTGGTATAAAGCTGGGATCGGATACAAAACCATCTCTAAAAGTCTGGATGGTCATCAATCGACAGTCAAAGAAGTTGGTACAAATGGATATAGTTTGGCACTGTTGCTTCTCTCCCGAAAAGTGGCCGTCCACCAAAGATGACGCCAAGAGTTCAGCGCACAATACTCAGAGAGGTAAAAAACAAACCCTAGCGTGTCTGCTAAAGACTTACAGAAATCACTGGCACAGTCCAATATCTCTGTGCACACATCAACTATATGTAAAAGTATGGCCAAGAATGGTGTTCATGGGAGGACTCCACGGAGGAAACCACTGCTGTATAAAAAAAACAACAAACAAAAAAAAACATTGTTGCTCGTTTAATGTTCGCAAAAAGGCACTTGGACACTCACCAGAAGTTTTGGCAAAATATTTTGTGAACTGATAAAACCAAAGTTGAATTGTTTGGGAGTAACACACACATCATGTGTGGAGGAAAAATGGAACAGCTCACCAACATCAACACCTCACCCCCACCGTGATGCATGGTGGAGGGAGCATCATGATTTGGGGCTGTTTTACTACCTCAGGACCTGGACAACTTGCAATCATTCATGGAAAAATGAATTCAAATGTTCATCAGGTTGCTTTTCAGGAAAACCTGAGGCTGTCTGTCAGACAGTTGATGATAAGATAATGGATGCTGCGACAAGACAATGATCCAAACAAACACATAAGTAAATCAACCTCAGAATGGTTTCAGAAGAACAAAATACAGGTTCTGGAGTGGCCAAGTCAAAGTCCAGACTTGAACCCCATTGAGATGCTGTGGCATGACCTAAAGACAACGATTCATGCCAGACATCCCAGGAATCTGACTGAACTACAGCAGTTTTGTGGAGAAGAATGCGCTAAGACTAGTCCTGATCGATGTGCCAGACTGATCTGCAGCTACAGGAAGCGTCTGGTTGAAGTTATTGCTGCCAAAGGGTGGCGGCACAAAATATTAAATGTGATGGTTCAATTATTTATTTTCCCCCTTCTGTCATTGTTTGCATACTATCCTCATTAAAATATGAAAACCTATAAGTGTTTGGGTGGTTTTAGTTAAAGCAGACACTGTTTTTTTCATCTGTGTGATTTTGACAAAGATTAGATAAGATTTGATGGTGATTTTATGCAGAAATGCGAGAAATTCCAAAAAGTTCAGATACTTTTTTTAATACCACTGTACATTATTATTATTATGAGTCCTAAGAGGAAGAGTAAAAGGCAAATGCAAATGTTTTTCTTATTGTTGTCAAATTCATTTTTTTTCTCGTTTTACAACTTCAGCAATACAGCCAATGTCAGCCTTGTTTTTTTAAAATTTTTAAATTTTTTTTAAATAATAAATATTAATATTGACAATGTTATTTTTAGTGGGATTTTAGAGCGGTACTTCTTTTTTCAGATGTACTTGTGTAAAAGTTTGAAAATGCAGTTCTATTTGCATTAGAAACATTTTTGCACCAGAATTGGTCTTGTGCTAGAAATCAAAATCAAAGTATACACCAAAAAAAGAAACACATTTTTCGAACCTAAACTCACAATTTTCTATCTCACAAATCCTGTATTGGTGGAATATGGGAAACTGTACTCACTGTACTCACTAAACAGTCAAGCAGCACAAAAATATGGCAGACTCTGTGACACTAGTGATTCTGAACACACCCACTATGTGAATAAACACTCCAGTATGTTACGATAAGAACAGGAAATGTCACAGATTTTCCTTTCCACAAATGTTGATGCTGATTACATAAGATTTCTTGTTTTCATAACAACTTTCACAACACAATATTCCATGCCTCCCCGCCTGCCTGTCATTGGTTTCCCTCTACGCCGCTCACTCACCCCCTGATGTCCAGACAGCTTCCCCTTTCCTCACCTGTGTGGGAGGCACAAAACCCAATTCACTCAACTGAGATTAAACTCACTGGAACCTTACAGATTGCGTTGATCTACTTTAATCACTCGCACACATGCGTGCGCACGCACGCAAACGCACATACATTAACGCAAATGTTCTCGCAATGACACACAACTGCTCCCACTCGGTAAATGGAAAGACATGCAGAGGCAGGGGTGGAAAGATGTAATAGATAGGAGCGCTGGGAGAGGGTGGCGATGCGATGGGGGATGTAGCACACGTCACAGGAAGTGGGCACGACTGTCGCACAGATGCACACGCCGCACACAGTGTAGGCACACGCTGTTATCATTGGGGGCAGGTGCTAGTGTGTCAGAGACAGTAACGGTTAGTTGGGGAACACCTATGGGAGGGATGAGGATCTGGAACATCACAATTTTAAGGATGTATCAGGAATAATCTTGAAGCAGATTCTAAAAAAATAAATAAATAAACAGTCTGTGGACCTTCCTATTAGCGTTCAAGTGTATTTATTTTGGAACCGTAGAGGGTGGACAGCCTGGACTGGTTGCATGTCAATTTTAAGGCCTATCTAGACAAACAAACATTCACACTGACAAGCATATTCATACCGAAGGAAAATTTAAAGGCTGATTAACCTAACAAAGTGTTTTATATCAAGAGTATAGGTTTGCATAGGGACGGTAGCGACATAACACTAGCAACTTTCCAGGATGCTCAAATTGTCCCAATCAACTTGTAAGCATCCTTATTTGCATTGTACAGTGCGCTCCATAATTATTGGCACCCCTGGTTAAGATGTGTTTTTTTTAGCTTCTAATAATTTTTTTAAAAAATTCAAAAATTATGGGACCTTAATGGAAAAAAAGAGAAAAATCCAACCGTCGATACAAGTGCATTCATTCAGTGAGGAAAAAAATCCCACATAAAGAAAAAAATGTTTGGCATCAAATGATGTTTGTCACAATTATTAGCACCCCTAGTGTTAATACTTTGTACAACCCCCTTTTGCCAACAAAACAAGGTCTGGGGACTGAGATGGCCATGGGAGGAGCTTGATTTTGTGTCTGGTGAACCATTTCTGTGTAGATTTGGCCATATGTTTAGGGTCATTGTCTTGCTGAAAGACCCAGTGACGACCCATCTTCAGCTTTCGGGCAGAGGGCCACAGATTTTGATTTAAAATGTCCTGGTATTTCAAAGTATTCATGATGCCATACAGGTTCCCTGGGGCTTTGGACGCGAAACAGCCCCTCAGCATCACTGGCCCACCCCTATACTTCACAGTGGGTATGAGGTGCTTTTCAGCATGCACATCTTTCGTGGCACGCCAGACCCACTTAGAGTGTTTGTTGCCGAAAAGCTCAATCTTGGTCTCACAAAAATACACACGGTCCCAGGCTTCAACTGGGACCGTGTGCTTTGGTCAGCTCAATCTTGGTCTCACACAAAAATACACATGGTCCCAGGCTTCAACTGGGACCGTGTGCTTTGGTCAGATGAGACCAAAATTGAGCTTTTTGGCAACAAACACTCTAAGTGGGTCTGGCGTGCCACAAAAGATGCACATGCTGAAAAGCACCTCATACCCACTGTGAAGTATAGGGGTGGGTCAGTGATGCTGTGGGGCTGTTTCGCTTCCAAAGGTCCTGGGAACCTTGTTAGGGTGCATGGCATCATGAATGCTTTGAAATATCAGGACATTTTCAATCAAAATCTGTTGCCCTCTGCCCGAAAGTTGAAGACTGGGTCTTTCAGCAAGACAATGACCCTAAACACATGGCCAAATCGACACAGAAATGGTTCACCAGACACAAAATCAAGCTCCTCCCATGGCCATGTCAGTCCCCAGACCTTGTTTTGTTGGCAAAAGGGGGTTGTACAAAGTATTAACACCAGGGGTGCTAATAATTGTGACACACATTATTTGATGTCAAATAATTTTTTCATTATGTGGGATTTTTTCCCCACTGAATGAATGCACTTGTATTGAAGGTTGGATTTTTCTTTTTTTCCATTAAGGTCCCATATTATTTGAAATATATATATATATATATATATATATTTTAGAAGCTAAAAAACACATCTTAACCAGGGGTGCCAATAATTATGGAGGGCACTGTATGACTTCAGTTGTAAAGGTAATTTAGATTGTCTTCCTATATATTGTAAGGATAGAATAGACCCTACCCTTATTAAGTGAATTATTTTCATTATGTTCAGACTTACATTTATCCCTTTTCACTTGCTGAATGTGCCATTCCACCCCCCCCCAACTGTTGTTTGATTGGCCGATGACTTGACCCCCTGCCGCACAGACACACACTCACACAGCCCCGACAGATTCATGTCGACAACATGCCTTCTCCTCTGTGCCCTTCGAAAAGGAAGGATATTAGAAGTTTTTTTTGGGCCAGAAGCACCAGAATCACTGTAAGTAATGTAAAAAGATGTCAATGTTGTGGAGGTGGGGGAAACGCCACTAATTTGCAACTGAACGTCCGACCGGTATAAGAGTTAGCATAACATTAAACTGTGTAAGCTTACTTTTTTTTTTTTTTTTAATGACCCCCCTCAAATTTTACGTTTCCCCGTAAGTGCATTTTTTTTTTTTTTTTTGATAAATGAAAAAACATTTCAAAACGCTACTTGTTCTATAATTTTGGATGAAATCACATAATTTACACATAAGAAATTCCAGGCTAGTAAGGCGCATATAAGTTGTGTACAGAATTTGGCAAAAAAACAAAAATAAATTCTCTAAAAACTGCCCCACTCATTTCTAATGGAATGCCATTGACAGCCATTTTCGTCTAAATTTCCCATTCATTTTCCATAGCAGGAAAACAAATTCTTGTTTTTGACCATTTACCATTACAGCACATTGACATTCAACTGGCACCCAGTTAAGTAAGTAAGTAAGTCAGTGCCATTGACAGCCATGAACATCCATACCATTGACGGCCATGTATGTCCGAATTTCCCATTCATTTCCAATGGCTTTTACATTGCATTGACGCCCATGTACACAGATGCCAATGAGGGGTATGCACTTCCATGTCATTGACGGCCATGTATATCGATTCTATTGATGCCAATGTACTTGGATTCCATTGATTTATATGTAAGTCAATGCCATTAACGGCAATGTACGTCTAAATTTCCAATTCATTTTCAATAACAAAAAAAAACTGTGTGCCCAAATCAACAGGAAGTGACTTGATATTAACAGCACTTGTCCCCCAGATGTCCTCAAATCAATAAGAAGTTGCCTGATATCAACAGGAGGTGTCGCCGAAATGTCCCCAAATCAATAAAAAGTGACCTGATATCAAAAGAACGTGTCCCCAAAATGTCCCCTAAACAACAGGACGTGACCCGATATATCCAGGACGGGTCCCCAAAATGTCCTCAAATCAACAGGACGTGTCCCCACATCAACAGGTAGTGACCCAATAGACATAGTTTGACCTTTGGGGCGGGGGGGCACAACTGTTGATGACCCCGAAACGCAGTGTCAGCAATGAAATTAACTTACAAGAGTATTTATAATAATAAGTTGAAAATGAGTGTTTTATTGTTTCCCATCATTCTTGTGGGTAACTCTAAATCAGGCTGCTGGGAGGACAGCTATACTTTTCACCAAGATCATCATCCTTTGAATATGGTACACCCGCCGGTGTCGTGCCAATGTAGTTACCTCAGTCAAAAATTGTATCCCCTGGGCGGAGCCATATGGAGGTAGATTTGTGTCTTCATTATTCGATCAAAAAAAAAAATGCTTCAATCAAAACAAAAAGTTGCCTCAATCAAAATATATTTTTTTTCAATAAA
The DNA here is from genome assembly GCF_030265065.1 of Corythoichthys intestinalis. NCBI lineage: Eukaryota > Metazoa > Chordata > Actinopteri > Syngnathiformes > Syngnathidae > Corythoichthys > Corythoichthys intestinalis. The sequence continues at coordinate 13,849,675 of NC_080402.1, forward strand.
AAAAGTCACTTCAATCAAAAAAATGTGTTTGAATGCAAAAATAAATTTGAAACCCCAAAAATGCATTTGAAAGCTATTTTTATTTTAAGTTTTTTTTTTGTTTGTTTTTTGATTGAAGCAACTCTTGATTGAAGTTATGTTGTTTTGAGTTCGGGCCACATTTTGGCTAGGACATTTGTGTCTTTATTATTCAATCAAAAATTAAGTTGCTTCATACAAAAAACTATATTTTCAAAAGAAAAATCACTTCAATCCGAAAAATATAATTAAAAAAATTCAATAATAAATTTTTTTTTTCTAATGCGAAAAAATATTCGAGGTTCAAAAATTTGGATTTGAACACTTAATTTTTCATTTAAAAAGTTAAGCAATTTTAGCAATCCTTTTTGTGTTTGGGCCATATTATGGGTAGGACATTTATGTCTAAATCATTCAATCCCCCAAAAAGTTGCCTCAATCAAAACAAAACAAAAATTCAATCAAAGAAAAAATCATTTGAAAAATTAAATTGCCCTCTCCTATTTTAAAAAAAAAATTTTTTTGAGAATAATATGCAAAGCAAATGACCATCTAAGGTGCTAGTCACATGAACTGTTCAAAAAATTATTTTGACCCATTGTAAGAATATTTTGTGTTTTGATAATGTTTTGTTTTTGTTTGAACTATCTTGATGATCTAATGTGATTTGAAAGTGTCATTTTATTTACTGTATGTTTTGGGATTTTTTTATGTGATGTAAAACACTTTGAATTACCTTGTGTTGAATTGTGCTATACAAATAAATTTGCCTTGCCTTGCTATAACACCGAGGATGGGTGTAGGTTCTTCAGGTAGTTTTTGTCGTGTCTTCTCCCCACACCGATCTGCTAGGAAGTCTCAGGAGACCAGAGGTAGGGGCAATCGCTGGTGACTCATGCGCCATCTCAACCTAACGTCCCCTTAATTAGCAGAGAAGGCGGGAGTCAAGGGCGTAGGTGGTTTTGACTCTAAATTTCCTGTTGGTTGTACCTCCCCAGGCAACCACCTCAAACCTCTAAGTCTGGGGGGAAGGCTTATTTGATTGAACGGAACGAAAGGTTATACTTTTCTTATTTTTGGAACAAGCCCACCTCCTGAGTCAAAGCCTTACTTCTTCCCACAGAGCTATCACATGATACAAGAGACTAATTTGATCTTAACCCACAGCCTTGATTATAAGGAACCACTACATCTTCATAAAGGTTTCTAGTGCTTATTTTTTGTTGTAGTGCTATCCAAAACAGGGGCGTTGGTGGATAGCAAAGTGTCCTCCTTCTTTGTGTCAACACACTCCTGATGACTAACACACGTGAGACAGTGATTATTCAGTAATAAGTTTCCATAGACATGTAATAGGATTTACTTGCTCATTTTGAGACCACAAAGAGCACAGCGTGTATTAAAATGTCAACTTCATGTACTTTAAGGGGCAATTAGACATGATCAAACTCTACAATGTCACTGTCATTGCAGTGCTAATCCCATAACATTGTCACATGCATCTCATTAAGTAATACAGTATGTTCTCAGACATTTGTATCAATCTAGGTACTGCATAATCTGGTTACTGCATATGCAATATTTGCACTGTTACAGCAGTATCTATGTACAAACTAATATCAAGTCAACCATCTGCCTGATAGTCTGAGTGCTGTAAATTATCATACACGCACTGTTATATTACCACTATATCACCTCTTGCTTCCAGTCACTTGTTTATTCCCAATCTGTGTACACTGTTAGCTGCGTTTTTTTATATTAGCCTTACTGTACTTTTGCTTTTGTTTTATGTGGTGCACGTTAGGGCGAAGCTTTAAATACTGTTGCACTCTGTATAATGATATAAAAGGCTTTCTATTCTATTCTATTCTATTCTATTCTGCAAACACCCGCCACTCATACAGAGGTATGAAAAAGTATCTGAACCTTAAGGAATTCCTCACATTTCTGCCAAATGTGATCTGATCTCAAAATCACACAGATGAAAAAACAGTGATTTAACTAAAAGCACCCCAACATTTAAAAGGTTTTCATATTTTAATGAGGATCATATGCAAACAATGACAGAAGGGGGAAAAAAATAAGTAAGTGAACCATCACATTTAAATATTTTGTGCCCCGCCCCCCAGTAATCTTGGCCTATTGTTCTCTACAAAACTGCTGTAGTTCAGTCAGATTCCTGAGATGTCTGGCATGAATCGCTGTCTTTACGTCATGCCACAGTATCTCAATGGGGTTCAAGTCTGGACTTTGACTTGGCCACTCCAGAACGTGTATTTTGTTCTTCTGAAATAGAGATATTAGACTGTGCCAGTGATTTCTGTAAGTCTTTAGCAGACACTCATTCTGCGCTGATTTAGGGCATCATCTTTGGTGGATGGCCACTCCTTGGGAGAGAAGCAACAGTGCCAAACTTTCTCCATTCGTAGACAACTTGTCTTACTGTTGATTGATGAACATCCAGACTTTTAGGGATGTTTTTTTTTATACTTTCCCAGCTTTATACAAATCAACAATTATTGCAGCTCTTCAGGCAGCTCTTTTGACCGAGCCATGATGCACATCAGAAAATACTTCTCATCAAGACATTTCTTACCAGGTGTATATTTTATAGTGAACAGGACAGCTTTACACCACTCATAAGTGATTGGGCACACACCAGACTTAAAATGTTTTGTAAAAATTGGGTTTCAATTCCTCTTTAAGTCTCCTTAGGCAGAGGGTTTACTTACTTATTTTCCCCCCTTCTGTCATTGTCTGCATGCTATCCTCATTAAAATATGAAAACCAATAAATGTTTGGGTGGTTTTAGTTAAAGCAGACACTGTTTATTCATCTGTGATTTTAAGTGTTAGGTTTTGTGTTTGTTTTCCCCTAGCGTGACTTGTCCCTGTGAATGCCCATTGATTTCACCTGTTGTGCCGGCCCCTAGTGTATTCGCCAACCTGCATCCTCCTGTGCTCGCCTGTTCCTCGTTGTCTCGTTACCCCTTGTCTGCATGTGTGTGTGTATATAAGCTCCCATTTTCTTTTCACTCCTTGTTGCGCCATCGTCAATGTTTATGCCTGTGTCAAAGTCAAGATCCTGTCCAAGCCCTCTTGTTCTAAACCCTCCGGTAAAGTCAGTTTTGTTTGAACCTTGCCTTTTTGATCCCCAGTACTTTTGGTTGTACTTTGTGTTTTGTTAGTTATTATTAAAACGTTTTTTGAGATCACCACCACCTCCCTGGCTGCCTTTTGTTTCCCTGCAATTGGGTCCACACCACCTGCCTGCCTGCGTTTTCCTGACATTTAGAAATATCAGATCCCATTTGATGGTGATTTTATGCAGAAATGTGAGAAATTCCAAAAGGTTCAAATACTTTTTCATACCACTGTATCAGTAGCCTGCCTTCACTTTGTCTTGTCCTATCCTGTCCTGTTGGATGATTTTTGTATCCTTGCCTCACAGAGCGTCCCCTTCATTCACAAATAATTTTATGTAATTTTCCTCCTAGTCATGTGGTAGTATGACTGTGGTAGGATTGCTCCACTATCCTCCACGCCCTTTTTTGTCTACGTCCATCCCCTCAAACCTTTTCTGTCCAGCTGCATTTTCAATGAAAATGACAATATAAGCAACCACAGAGGGTGCCTGACAAATGACTTTGTTACCCTGCAAAATCGGCCAAGCATTGAAAGAAATTCAGGCACCATTATGCATTTCTACTTCTAGCAAAAATGGTATCATTTTCAATCAACTAGAAAATGCAATTCCTCAAGAAATTGCATAGGAATGTTCTCATCATTGTTAGCAAACTCCTGTACGCTACTTCCTGTTGATTTTGGGGCATTTACGACTCAGTTCCGTTTGATTTTGTGTAACTTCCTGTTCTTTTTGGGGCATTTCCAGGTCACTTCCTGTTTAGCACACTTACAGTGCCTTTGACAGAATAAAAAAAAAAATTAAATAGCATTATTATGTGAATTGGAATCATATTTTGAGACGATTCGACAACAATTTGGTAAAGGTATGCGGCTCTGGAAAAAACATCAGACACCCTAAAGAAAATATGAAAACATGTTAACAAAGAACCAATTATACCAAGCAAAAAAATTGAAAAAACATGTCAAACTTAACAACTGAGTGTAGGGATGGGAAATGATGCGATTTTTATGATTCCGATTCCATTATCGATATTGCTTAACGATTCGATTCTAATTTCGGAAAAAAGAAGAACAAACATTTTGATTGGCATCAAGTTTGTTTAATCAGAAGTCACAACCTTACAAACTCACAACGAGGTCAAAAGAGGCCCAAAACTTCAATGTTAACTGTGGCAATAAGTGGCAAATGCACAAGAATGTGTAACATTTTACTGAAACATTTTTCTAATAGAAATACAAAATATTGGTATATTTTGGCATATAGGTCGTTGTTCTGCCTTTGGCAATGTCCCCAAACCTTTTCCTGTGAGGGCCAAATAACTTTTCCCTTCTCTGATGAGAGGCCGGAGTCAGTTTGTAACAGAAAAAGTGTGACGATTGCAGGAGTGCGTAAATGTAAAAAAAATATTATTTTTCAGAAAGCCACAATCAAATAACCCTCTGTGGATTCTTCATGGAACAAAAGTAAATAAAATAAAAAAAATAATAAATAATAATAGCACTATTAATTAAATAGAGTATAAACAAATAACCCTCTCTGAGTTATTCACTGAAAAAGGCCAGGAAATAAATAACACTACTGAGGGAGAAAAAAAACAAAAAAAAATTCAAAATGCTCTCTGGAATTGTTCAGGGGGTCGGACCAAATATGGAGCCGCGGGCCGTAGTTTGGGGACCCCTGTTTTTATTTACCAGTATATTGAAATGCATGCCTTTTAGTTTTTATGGTGCTTTCACGCCCTTGTGCTTCCTCACGCGAAGAAGAGCGCGCTCACGTGAAGAAGAGCGCGCTTACACCGAAGGAGAAGAAATGCCGTATCCAAGTGAGTGAGCGAGTTAGTGAGAAAGGGAAACACTGCCACGAGCCTACGTTCTTTGTTAATGTTTGTAAAATATCTACAGAGCCAACGCCTGTATGTATCATCTTCTGTGTTTCTGCTGTGTGTTTCCACTCGCGATCGGACACTTAAATCCAGTTGTGTAGTGGTTTAAACGATGTGCTAATGCTAGCGAACACATGCTAACTGTTTGTTATTACTGTGTTAGCAGCTAATCATCGCTGATTTACGTTGATGCAAACCTGTTTGTTATTGGGGACGGAATTGATTTGTTTCATTTCTATTTTTAGTTTCAAGTGATGGTTGAATAAAGTCAGCAAATTATACCAACGTCTTCTGCATCGTCATTTGGGAGTTTAGCTAGCTGTATAGCCAGGACTGAGCCTTAGTGTCTCGGTGAGGACAATGCAGTCTATTCCCTCCCGATGCAGTTATTTCCATCTCGCAATGACTGCAAGTCGCTTTGTTGTAATTTTTCCTCGTGAAGTGAAGATACACTTTCGAGCATTCGAACCTATGTGCTGTCATTGTTATGTTTACAGCGGCAATGCTCGTGCTAAACTACAGTGCCTTACAAAAGTATTCGGCCCCCTTGAACCTTGCAACCTTTCGCCACATTTCAGGCTTCAAACATAAAGATAGAAAATTTTAATTTTTTGTCAAGAATCAACAACAAGTGGGACACAATTGTGAAGTGGAACAAAATTTATTGGATAATTTAAACTTTTTTAACAAATAAAAAACTGAAAAGTGGGGCGTGCAATATTATTCGGCCCCCTTGCGTTAATACTTTGTAGCGCCACCTTTTGCTCCAATTACAGCTGCAAGTCGCTTGGGGTATGTTTCTATCAGTTTTGCACATCGAGAGACTGACATTCTTGCCCATTCTTCCTTGCAAAACAGCTCGAGCTCAGTGAGGTTGGATGGAGAGTGTTTGTGAACAGCAGTCTTCAGCTCTTTCCACAGATTCTCGATTGGATTCAGGTCTGGACTTTGACTTGGCCATTCTAACACCTGGATACGTTTATTTTTGAACCATTCCATTGTAGATTTGGCTTTATGTTTTGGATCATTGTCCTGTTGGAAGATAAATCTCCGTCCCAGTCTCAGGTCTTGTGCAGATACCAACAGGTTTTCTTCCAGAATCTTCCTGTATTTGGCTGCATCCATCTTCCCGTCAATTTTAACCATCTTCCCTGTCCCTGCTGAAGAAAAGCAGGCCCAAACCATGATGCTGCTACCACCATGTTTGACAGTGGGGATGGTGTGTTCAGGGTGATGAGCTGTGTTGCTTTTACGCCAAACATATCGTTTTGCATTGTGGCCAAAAAGTTCAATTTTGGTTTCATCTGACCAGAGGACCTTCTTCTACATGTTTGGTGTGTCTCCCAGGTGGCTTGTGGCAAACTTTAAACGAGACTTTTTATGGATATCTTTGAGAAATGGCTTTCTTCTTGCCACTCTTCCATAAAGGCCAGATTTGTGCAGTGTACGACTGATTGTTGTCCTATGGACAGACTCTCCCACCTCAGCTGTAGATCTCTGCAGTTCACCCAGAGTGATCATGGGCCTCTTGGCTGCATCTCTGATCAGTTTTCTCCTTGTTTGAGAAGAAAGTTTGGAAGGACGGCTGGGTCTTGGTAGATTTGCAGTGGTCTGATGCTCCTTCCATTTCAATATGATGGCTTGCACAGTGCTCCTTGAGATGTTTAAAGCTTGGGAAATCTTTTTTTATCCAAATCCGGCTTTAAACTTCTCCACAAAAGTATCTCGGACCTGCCTGGTGTGTTCCTTGGTTTTCATAATGCTCTCTGCACTTTAAACAGAACCCTGAGACTATCACAGAGCAGGTGCATTTATACGGAGACATGATTACACACAGGTGGATTCTATTTATCATCATCGGTCATTTAGGACAACATTGGATCATTCAGAGATCCTCACTGAACTTCTAGAGTGAGTTTGCTGCACTGAAAGTAAAGGGGCCGAATAATATTGCACGCCCCACTTTTCAGTTTTTTATTTGTTAAAAAAATTTAAATTATCCAATAAATGTTGTTCCACTTCACGATTGTGTCCCACTTGTTGTTGATTCTTGACAAAAATTTTTTAATTTCATATCTTTATGTTTGAAGCCTGAAATGTGGCGAAAGGTTGCAAGATTCAAGGGGGCCGAATACTTTTGCAAGGCACTGTATCGTAACCTTTCATTTTCACCCTTTTTCCTGGTGAAGTGTAGCCAAACTTTGGAGCGAGTGGTTCTTGGCGCCATGCTAGTTTGATGCGTCTGGACAACAAGACACGTCACGACGCAATATGCGTCTTTAGGGATCGTTAAAGGGATCGTTAAGGCTTTTTCATTGTGATGTCGAAGCCTCGAAACTCTCGGAACCGGTTCCGAATTGGAATCGGATTTCGATTCCCATCCCTAACTGAGTGTGTTGAATGTTTTCATTTTTGTGTGTGTTTTCGGATGAAAATATTAGACAGCATTCACTTTGTTGGATATTGACTGTGAAACGGTGGCAACATGTCAAGAACATGAATGACTAAATCATGCCTCATACAGGTGGCAGGAATCAATGTCCAAATTATACAACCTTCAGGCTTTTATCCAGCTTAACAGAATGCATCTTGCATACTGTGGTAGATCTTACAAGAAGGGGCTTGATTTCAAAGAATAATTTGCATCTGCATATAAATGACACACACTTTATGTAGTGAGTGCTTAGAAATGTTAGAGTCATTTTGAAACCAGAATAGGATGACTCACTGTTAACATTGACTATTTGTCATATTCGTGTACACATGGCTGACAGAATTACAAGCGAAAGAATACAATACTTATACAAAATATTTATTTTTCCAGCCTACTTGGAGATAGCAAACACTGGTAATACAGAAGACGGTTATAGACTAACTAATGACTACAGTGTATTATGTTAGTAAAACATCCGACTAATCAGTCATGCTGCATGCAATGTTTGACCTGAAGCTTTGCCAGTGATAACTGGATGATGAAACCAACGGATCAGACCCGTAATGTTTAACACGTTGTCAAGCCAATGACTGTAAAGTATATGAATCGGAACTACAATTATTGCAAGGGTGCTCAATGTCAGTCACGACATTCTTAACCACTTGTCCACAGCTAGGCACTTTTGTCTCAAGTCTGACTCATATATTTCAATGGCAGAAGGAATCACTGTCAGTTAAATAGCTCACGGAACAAGGCAGTACTCGTGCAAATGATACTTTTTTTTATGACCGATTAAATACTGCGATTGAGATGACATTAAAAAAAATGACTCAGGGACACTCATATGACGTGTTAGGCTGTTAAGGGTCACGCTGAAATATATACAGAGGCAAGGTCGTCGGTTTGGTCTCGACATCGGCAGGGATGATATAACAGCATCACCAGCATGTACACTTTTTGCTGGGGACGGGACATTAACAAGACCAAACAGATCGGGTGAACAGGAGCAGGGCTACATTCTAAAGAATATAAACCTAATTAATTGATAGGCTAAATAATTAATGCAAAATACATCTGTAATGACTTATACTAGCTTTCATGGGTATTGGTTCAGGTTAGGGTTGTTCCGGTCATGTTTTTTTGCTCCCGATCCGATCGTTTTGGTTTGAGTATCTGCCGATCCCGATATTTCCCGATCCGATTGCTTTTTTTTTTTTGCTCCCGATTCAATTCCAATCATTCCCGATAATTTTTCCCGATCATATACATTTTGGCAATGCATTAAGAAAAAAATGAATAAAACTCGGACTATTATATACATTCAGCATACAGTACATAAGTACTGTATTTGTTTATTATGACAATAAATCCTCAAGATGGCATTTACATTAGTAACATTCTTTCTGTGAGAGGGATCCACGGATAGAACGACTTGTGACTTTGTATATTGTGACTAAATATTGCCATCTAGTGTATTTGTTGAGCTTTCAGTAAATGATACTGTAGTCATGCCCAAATTCATGATGGGAAGTGGAACCATGACTGTGCGTAGTGCTACCAATTGATATATCTTCTCTGTGTTGGCAAATAACATGAGGTGTTAAGATAAAGATCAATTGCTACCCTGCTTTCCCACATTGCTTCCCATGAATTTCTAATCGTAGGGAGAGGGATTGTAAGGTTTTAGCCAATTAAAAAAAGGCTCCAAAGGCTGCCAAAATTCACTCTACTCAATTTACGCTGCCTTTTTTCTCTCTATATAGGTAAAACGGCGCCATTACAGATTGAGCGCGACAATGCGTGAGTGGGTCGTGCAGCGCACGCATTAATTGCATTAAATATTTTAACGTGATACATTTTTTAAAAAATTAATTACCGCCGTTATTAGGATAAATTTGATAACCCGACCTTAAGCCTAAACTAAAGACTCTGGAAGAGTGAAACATATTATGTCTGTAACGTTAAATACAATTAGAAAACGATTTAATAAAAAAAAAAAAAAAAAAAAAAAAATTAAAAAAAGGTATGGCCGATATTTTTTTGCCGATTCCGATACTTTGAAAATGACGTGATCGGACCCGATCGATCGGGGTGATACACTGTTCCATTCAAACTTTTGTTTTCAATAACTACCAAAGAAACAGTTTGAAAACTTCCAGAAGAAATTTCTGGATTTAATTTGCAAATTTATATTTCAATATTTGAACATAATTCAAATGATATTAAAATACACAATAAATACAAACTTGTTATTAATCTCTTAACTGTCAAGGAATGGAAAAAAAATAAACATTTGTCTTAAGAACACTCAAAATTGTTGAGAAATTAACATATATATTATATATACAAATATAAATTAAATATAACTGAGGAATAACAAAAACAAACAAAAATTCAGCCTTTCTTCAAGTAAGACACTACTGCTTTTGTCCACAAGCACAGCTAAACTCAACAAAAAATGAAAGCTCCTTTGGGCTGCTCAAAACCACATAAATAAAATAAAAAAGAAAATTGGGGAGAAAGGCCTTGGTTCACTACATTTCTCACAGTTTAATTGACATTAACAGTCAAAAATACATCATTCTAATAATAATTCTTTTCAAGCAGCTTCCTACTCAAGTGTTGCAGGTTAGCAAATTCACACAGTTTAATGTTATGCTAATGCTGATACAGGTCGGACTTTCATTGGCAAATTTGGTAGTGTGTTCCCCACCTCCACAACATTGACGTCTTTTTACATTAAATACAGTGGTTGCTGCTGACCGAAAACCTTCTAATTCTTCTCTTCGAGGGGGTGGCATGGGGCTGTAAGTGTGTGTGGGTGTGTGTATGTGGGTAGCTGTGGGAGTCAAGTCATCAGCCAATCAAACGTGCATTTGAGGGGAAAAATGGACTGGCACACTCAGCAGTGAAAAGGGGTAAATGTAAGTCTGAACATAATGAAAATAATTCACTTAATAATGGTAGGGTCAATTATATCCTTACAATATATGGGGAGACAATCTAAATTACCTATATAACTGAAGTATATATAAAAAACTGCATTATACAATGCAAATAAGGTTGCTTAAAAGTTGGTGGGGACAATCTGAGCATCCTGAAATGTTGGTAGTGTTATGCCCCTACCCTCCCTATGCAAACCTACACCCTTGTACAGAGGGCATCAAATCCTCTGAGGGAACGCTACATCGAGTCATAATGAAGGGCTGTGGTGAGATTACTTCCCCTCGCAACTGAGGCAACAAGCAAGCAACAACAGAATAGAGAAGCTACATTGTCAGGAAAGTCCACAAGTATCTGCTCTTTCGTCTGGTCATTTCTACTGAGAATTCACAGCAGAAGCCAACCATCATTACAGATGTTTACAGATACATAGAGGCTGAAAATTCTGTCATCTCACATTTGATTTTGAGTGACTCCACGTGTTCAAAACCTGATAGTTTTGATAGTCTCTTGAATTCGCATTTTCATATTTTTCTATCAAAGTTCAACCATAAAGTCTACAATGGTTGCACTGCTTAGTCAAAACTCACTTGCAGTCTTTCACTAAGACAAACTGAAATGAAAATTCTCATGATTTAGTATGACAACTATTGTTTCTATTGAGCAATCATCCACCACAAGTAGACCAATATTATGTATTAGGAATCTTTGAATTCATTTTTCTTGTCTTTTGGTTTTTGTGGTTAGTACATATGTGGTTGATGACAGTACAGGCCGAGCCTTGCAAGCAAGACTGTATTTCCTGATTCATTAGCTGTTTTCGAACTGTAGGAATTATTAGCAGTTGCTAGAACCTTCTGAGGGAAAATGACGTCATTTTGCGTGTTTGCTCATGTAGGAACAAGGAGCATCCAGGAACTCGAGTTCTGAGAACCATTTTAGTTCCTACTCTGAGGTAGGGACTTCAATGGGGCTGTAGGAACTCGATTATGTAGATGTTTGGTGTCTTGAGGAACCGCCAAATTAAACAAACAAACAAACAAACAAAAACTACCCTATACTAAAGCTCCGTATCCTGCCAGTCTCATCGTTAGATGCTGGGTTTACTCACCGATGGAAACTATTCACTTCAAAAACATGCAAGAATTGCCCCTGGGTCTTCGATGGTCTCTACTACTTGCATCTGAAGAACTCCTACCTCAGTCCCAGTGTGGTTTCCGTTCTGCCCGAGGCACAGCAGATATGATCTTCACAGCTCGACAATTACAAGAGAAATGCAAGGAACAAAAGCAATCACTATACATGGCCTTCATCGACCTATCAAAGGCGTTTGACTCTGTAAACCGTGAGGCTCTCTGCAAAATCCTATCAAAAAGTGGATGTCCAGACAAGTACATCAGGATCTTGCGGCTCCTGCATGACAACATGTCAGCAACAGTTCTCTGCAGTGGAAGTGAGACTGAGCCTTTCAAGGTGGTAACTGGGGTCAAACAAGGATGTATAATTGCCCCTACCCTGTTTTCCGTCTTCATTGCAGCCATTCTCCACCTAGTTAGTAACAGCCTACCCTCCTGGAGTCCAGATCATTTACAGAACAGATGGCAAGCTTTTCAATCTTAACCGTTTCAAGGCCAAGACGAAGATCTCCAATACCTCTATTGTGGAACTGCAATACGCAGATGACAATGCCATCGTCGCCCACAAAGAGAAAGATCTCCAGACCATACTTGATGCTTTTGCTAGAGCATACAAGCTCCTAGGAATGGCCATAAATGTTAAAAAGACCAAGGTGCTCTATCAGCCTCAACGAGATTCCACCATAACCCGGCCAACAATAATGATCGACAACACTGTCCTTGAAAATGTGGACCAGTTTTCCTACCTGGGCAGCAACCTCTCCTCGAGCGCAGACATCGACTCTGAGGTGCACCATCGAATTTTCTGTGCCGGAGGAGCATTTGCAAAGCTCCGAAGAAGGGTCTTTGAAAATCCCGACCTGCTGGCAAGGACAAAAGTCCTTGTCTACAAGGCTGTTATCATGCCTACACTTCTATACGGAGCAGAGACATGGACCACTTACAGCAGGCATGTAAAAGCTCTGGAGTCCTACCACCAGAGGTGCCTACGTAAAATCCTGCACATCACGTGGAACCAGAAGCGTACAAATGTCAGTGTACTCGAGGAGGCAAACATAGACAGCATTAGCACCACCGTCATTAAACATCAACTCAGATGGACCGGCCATGTTGTCCGAATGCCAGACACGCGGCTGCCCAAACAGGTCCTTTATTCAGAGCTGCTGACAGGCCAGAGAGCTCCTGGAGGGCAGAAGAAGCGCTACAAGGACAACATAAGAAACTGCCTCAAGCAGTTCAACATCAACAGCGCTTGCTGGGAAGACCTTGCCCAAAATAGGTCTGCATGGAGAGACAGTCTATGCAAAGGAGCCACATTCCATGAACTTAATCTCCGCCGGGCTGCCACAGTCAAAAGACAGCGCAGGAAGGAGAGGAAAACTACCACTCATGAGGCCACATCATATTCCACCCCCAGTAACACATACCCATGCCCACACTGCACGAAAGTCTGTGGTTCTAGAATTGGACTTTTCAGCCATTTGAGGACCCACAAATAACCCCCCCCCCCCCCCCCCCAGGTGGACTATCATACTCGATTACGAGTGATCGCCGATGATGACTAGGGGTGTGACAAAATATCTAAATGGTGATATATCTTGATACTTTGTATCCCAAAAGATTATCGATATGCTCCTGCCAAGAACCGAGATATCGTTTTAAAAATGTGCCAATGTATAACAAAATTAAAAAATAAAACGGAACCAACAAGTTGCAACCAAAATTCACCACCATGATAGTGTCTCAGTTAACTCTAAGGCTGCATCTATGGTGCTCGACGCCCAATCCATTTAAACTGGGAACGTTCACTCATTCAAAACCAGAGCATTCAAAGTCATGCTGTCCGATGTTCAAGGCATTTACAGGTCACTTGCTGTTCATTTTGGGGCATTTACAGGTCTTTTCCTGTTGAGTTTAAGTCACTGCCTATTCATTTGGGTGATTCCCAGGTCACTTCGGCTAGGTTCATACTACAGGTCTTAATGCACAAATCCGATTTTTTGCCATATCTGTTTTTTTGGCATGCCCGTGCAGACTGCCTTTGTCCATTGAGACCATTCAAGTATCACGCATGCGCACTAAGTCGCAGTGCGAGATGCGCTCAGCAAAGAGACCCTCATGTGTAGAAGCGTCAAAACAAATTACACATGCTAGCTGTATGTCATTCCAGAGTGATCATATTTTTTTGATTTCCAATAAAAGGACACAAATAACAGACATTAATAATCCCCGTTTAGTCTTATATTCAAAGTGTTGAAATTCGCCTCCCCAGACAAGCCGCACGGAAACAGTGACAGCTGAACAAAGTGCCGCTCTGCCGATGCTGCCTCCGCGCGCGCCAACCGGGAAGGCGGAACTTCGCGCGTTCATCTCTGATATTAACCCTTTGTACTGACTCCATGTTTCAAAAGTTTGAAAAAAACTCGCCGAAAGCAGGTTGACAATTTATTCGTCGACAATGGTGAAAACCAAGGCAAAGACAGACGACTGATGAAAAAACAGAGAAATTGAGCTTTTTGTAAAAGCATACATTTCAAACATATCTTTGACTTTAACAAAGTTATTTTTTGCTTTGTGACATCCCGAACATCTGAATAATGTTTTCCTTTTACAAAATATCATAAAGAGAAATACAAATAGAGCTTTTGATAGCAAAGTAACAATTTATTTGCACATGGCTGGACTGTTGGGCTGGGAGATGGCGCTGTTGTGGGCTTTTCCCTCGTCACTGCCTGTAGCGTCTCATCAAGATGGATTTTTTTTTTTAGTCTTTCTTTTGTGGTGACCACTGCCTCGTGGCGGAGTTTGCCTGCTTTTATTATGCCTGCATGAGAACATTGTAGCATAGAGCATCCTTGTTATATTAACCTGTTTGGGTGTGCCTTCCCATGGCCTTGACGATTGTAGACTGTATCACAATCAGTGTTGTTAATACAACATTACAATATAACGGCGTTACTAACGGCGTTATTTATTTCAGTAGTGGGTAATCTAATTAATTACTTTTCTCATCTTGGCAACGCCGTTACCGTTACTGAGGACGGAAAGGCATGCTTTACTATGCGTTATTATATTGGTCGAAAAGTCTGAGGGAGACGGACTCACCGAGACGACAGAGCAGAGCAGGAGTGGGGAGGAGGCAAGAAAGTTGTGACGCTGAGCAAACGCGATGCTAGGTGGCTCCAATAATACATGTTGTAGCCGATAGCCTACAAACTACGCCCGCATGTTATAGTAGATATGGTAGACATGGTAGATATCACATATACTGTATATAGATATAACAAGATGCAAAATGACAGACACGGCACTAGATGCGTTAGTAAACAGCCGCCATCTTAAAGCAGTAGACTTTTTAGGACGACTCTGTTGTAGAGAACCTTCCTAGCGAACCTAAGTAACTTTTTATCTAAAATACTTCTAAATCGGCAAAATCTTGACTTGAATCTATCTTTAAATGATGAAACAGTTTTAAAACTTTCATATGTCGAAAGTAGAGAGAAGGGAACTAATGCAATAATGGGAGCAATTTTAACAACTTTTAACAGTTGATTCAGGGTAAAGGGTAAAGTAGGGTAAAGAATTGGGCTCGGGCCAATTTTACCAAAAACCTTCACAAAAAACTTCACATAGTGTGGCCAATGTTTTTGTTTTTTTTTTTTTTTGAGGAAAAAAAAAAAGTAATTATCACCAATTACTTTGCCAAGTAACTAATTACTCTTACATTCAGGTAATTGAGTTACTAACGCAATTACTTTTTGGGAAAAGTAATTTGTAACTATAATTAATTACTTTTTTTCAGTAAGATTAACAACACTGATCACAATATGCCCAAATATTGACTGTTATGTTCCTATGTTTTTCAATATGCCCTGAATGATGTCTGTGGAGACCCATATCAGATCTGACTCACTCGCTACCAGCTGGGACCAGCGCTCAAGGTCTCAGCTCAAAGATGTTTTTGTATGGAAAAATACCCAGGTTTGTGAGATGATGAGTTTCGTTTCTTAGTAAGTTTCGTTTCACGGTGGGCTTCGGCACCGCCCTTTCAACAGAATAAATGTCCAGCCTCTATTAGAGGCGTGCAAAATTTCCGATTCTTAGATTATTCGCGATTCGGCCGTGGAAGATTCGAGAACGATTAACAAACATCCAAATTCCGATTATTGAATTATACCAGGTAAAGCGGAAAAAAAACGCAGTCAGCGCGGTCTTCGGGACACAATGAGGAACGGACCAAGAGTAAATATCATGTGCAGCTAATGCCGCTAGGTAAAAAAAAAAAAAAAACAATAATACCTGACTGCGGCCGTCAGCCATAAACAGCGCTCAGTTGGTAGTTGCTAGCTACAAACATACAGCAACATACGGCTATGGTAGATATCACATATCTAGACTAGATGTGAAATGACAGACTTTCCCATGCTAGTAAACAGGCACCATCTTAAAGCAGTAGACTTCTCTAGAAGGCTCTGTTATAGAGAACCTAATTACTTTTTATCTAAAATACCCCTAAATCGGCAAAATTTTGACTTGAATCTATCTTTAAATGATGAAACACTTTTAAAACTTTCACATGTCGAAAGTAGACATGAAGGAAATTATGGAACAACGGGCGCAATTTTAACAACTTTAACGGTTGATTCACAACATTAAATTAATTGAATGTAGTTTAAAGCTGCTGATGCAGAATGGGGACTTGAGTATTTTTTTTTTACTGTTTTTAACCGGTAACTTGATACTAAAATAGTAGTTTGGTTTATTTTTGAATTTTTGAACAATTTTGGAACAAATATACAATATATACGGGGGGGCATCAATAATCAATTTATAATCGAATCGGAGTCTCTGAATCGTAATCGTAATCGAATCGTAAGGTGCCCAAAGATTCCCACCTCTAGCCTCTATTGTACTTCTTTGTATTTCTGATTGATCACAGCTCCTGGCTGGGTAAAATCATTTTGTACCCGAAAGCTCTTGTTCATAAAGCCTTCGAATTGTTCATAAAGCCTTCGAAGCAAAGCAATCCATGGTTGGGGTCGTGTTCATTTCTCTAATTGAGCTATCGAGGTAACACTTGTCTTGGAGTTCAAACTTGAGCTTCCCTGACAAACCCCAGTAAATTATAAATAATTGAAAAATCATACAATGTGAGTTCTGGATTTTTTTTTTTTAGATTATGGCTTTATGATGGGAGATGCATATGTGATTGAAATTTCAGACTTCTACATATGTATTTTCTAAGTGGGTGAACATGCAAGGGGTGCATATACTTCTGCACCTAACTGTATGTGAAATATATTTGTAGCGGATATTGGGAACAATCAATCTGCCATGCCAGGTTGGTTCAGGACAGTAACAGACAAAAGTACCAAGTTGATGCAACTAAACAGATGGAAAAATAAATTAAGCTTTTTTTATTCAACATACAATCTCCTGTTTTGTTTTCTTTGAAAATGTATTCACTCACGGTTTATTGTCTATGATTGTGCAAATGGGTTAGTGCCATATCCTTTATGTCTCATTTTCTGTTCTGTGCATTGCTTATTTTATGCTGAACCAATGTCCTCTCTGACTACAGGACAATCATCATTTTCTGAGTGTTTCCAAAAATCAAAAACAGCAAAGGAAAATGATTTGGGGTCATTTCCTGTCTCCTGATAGACAAGGTAATAACTACTAATGGAGCATTTTCTAACAATCCCTTCCCCAACAAGTGAGTCAACCTGGTTCATCTGAGTTTTACTGCCTTATATGTAAACACGACAGTGTCCCAGAGATAACTTCTGCTGTAATTTGCTGCCATAAAATAAAATGGACTTGACTTAACATGAAAGGCTCCACGGCGTCTGCTCACGGAGGAAGCGATCGATGGCTGCAAATGAGGACTTCTACCTGAATCCAATCAGAGATGGAGCTCAAGCCTGTTATCAGGAGCTGTTTCTTGGACTGATGAAAGGGGACAAGCAGGCAGACGTCCCAGAGGGGGAAAAAAATCGGGTGGGGGTAGACTCAGAAGTAGGAATTTGCTTGTCAAGAAGAATGCCTTAAGTGCTGGATGTTGATATTAAACAAACGCAGAAGACGGGCAAAACAAGTGTTTGCATTTTACTTAGTAACAGATAGAACTGTGCCTCTTGTTTCTCTTTTTTTCTGGGTGGCTTTAATTGAAAGTAATGTCCTGCTTTTCCTGCTGAGTGTGTATTATCATCACCAAGTTGGCGTTTCATTGTAGACACTATAACATATCATCTGTCTATGTCCATTCAAAATTGTTGGAAACCTTTCAATTTTTGAAATATACAGACAAGAATTTTTTAAGTAATAGTTGACTAAAATTCAACAAAATTATTGCGGGATTTCGTCAACTAAAACGAGACGAAGACAAACAAAATTTGAAATGACTAAAATATAACTAAGACCAATAAGTAGGGGTGTAACGGTCAGTGTTGTTAATCTTACTGAAAAAGGTAATTAATTATAGTTACAAATTACTTCTCCCAAAAAGTAATTGCGTTACTAACTCAATTACCTGAATGTAAGAGTAATCAGTTACTTGGCAAAGTAATTGGTGATAATTACTTTTTTTTTTTCCTCAAAAAAAAACAAAAAAAAAACATTGGCCACACTATGTGAAGTTTTTTTGTGGAGGTTTTTGGTACAATTGGCCCGAGCCCAATTCTTTACCCTAATTTACCCTGAATCAACTGTTAAAAGTTGTTAAAATTGCTCCCATTATTGCATTAGTTCCCTTCTCTCTACTTTCGACATATGAAAGTTTTAAAACTGTTTCATCAATTAAAGATAGATTCAAGTCAAGATTTTGCCGATTTAGAAGTATTTTAGATAAAAAGTTACTTAGGTTCGCGAGGAAGGTTCTCTACAACAGAGCCGTCCTAAAAAGCCTACTGCTTTAAGATGGCGGCTGTCGTTTTGCATCTAGTTATATCTATATACAGTATATTTGATATCTACCATGTCTACCATATCTACCATAACATGCGGGCGTAGTTTGTCGGGCTATCGGCTACAACATGTATTATTGGAGCTACCTAGCATCGCGTTTGCTCGGCGTCACAACTTTCTTGCCTCCTCCCCGCTCCTGCTCTGCTCTGTCGTCTCGGTGAGTCCGTTTCCCTCAGACTTTTCGACCAATATAGTAACGCATAGTAACGCATGCCTTTCCGTCCTCAGTAACGGTAACGGCGTTGCCAAGATGAGAAAAGCAATTAATTAGATTACCCACTACTGAAAAAAATAACGCCGTTAGTAACGCCATTATATTGTAACGCCGTTATTAACAACACTGGTAACGGTACACAAAAATCTCGGTTCGGTACGTACCTCGGTTTTGAGGTCACGGTTCGGTTCATTTTCGGTACAGTAAAAAAACAAAATGCAAAATATAAATGTGCTAGCTGTTTATTACGCACCTTTGTGCTTTCAACAATAGGAACATTAGCCTATACAAAGCTAGAATTCTGCTCAAAAAGTAGCGGGTATTTAAAGATAATCCAACAACAATTTGCCATTCAGACCCCGCGTATTGGTCAGCTTTCTTTCCGAAAGACAGAAGAAAAAAGAAGTCCTGTGCTAAAGAGAAAAGCAATCCCAATGACAAAGATTTTAACATGATTTTACAAATGAAATGCCTCAATGAATCATTCTTCTTGATTTTCTTTCTTGGGGAAGAAAAATTTTGAACAGGAGGGCATTTAAAAAAAAAAAAATGTTTTTAAACAGCAAAACCCTATCTGGAGGTGAGAGCACGCAAAAGCAGAATTACAGACGCCATGACTTAACAATATATTATCACGTACTTACCTTGTTTTGATCCAAAAACTCCATGTAGCATGTATCACAAAGTGTCAAGACACAGCTGTTAATGGCCACAGCTGGATTTTTGGGGGGTTTTATGAGTGAAACATGGTAATATAACAAGGGTCGTGATGCAGAAATCGGAGACCTCAAGGAGTGGTGGAGATTTTCATTTTCATATATTTACCCTTTTAAACATTTTTTTCAATGTTTCTTTGTTTAGATCGATTATTTATCATCTAAAATATTGGGGAAAATGCGACAGTAACGAAAAAATACAATTAAGCGATAGTTATGAGGTAGATATCCGTGACTGTTTTACAGGCACCAATCTTTTCATTGTGACGTAATAGAGTTTAAAATATGCGAGTGAATAACTTTTTAAAGTTTTTTTAAAACTAAATATTAGACACCCAGCAATGATTCAAAGCTAAAAATGACAGACATTTTGAATAATAACTACAATTACCTACCTTCTTTTTATGGCTAGGTTGAAAAAAAGCGGTTGCGTGACGTCTGTAAACTGGGGTTTTCAGGGTAAAACGGACAAATAAAAAATAGTTCAGGGGCTAATTGCGCCATGAATCTGCTATGGCAGCATATAGACATATCGTTCTATCAAACACAACAGTTCTTTTGGCTTAAAATACAGTGGTGTACTTTAAAGAGGGGTGCAAGAGCAGAAACTGCTTTTTCAGCCTTGTCTGTGTTTTCCGCCATTTATTTGTTTCAATAACCATTCACTGAATACCTGAGTATTGACCATTTGCACCACCATAATGAATTGTCACAGATGACCGGTGATCGTGATTGGTGTATTGATATATTGATTAATGCATTGCTGATTTTAAGTGCGTGGCGTGTGATGATTTGGTTTAGGTACAAACATCTGTGGGGGAGAGAGTCAAATTTCTTTCCCCAGCATATTGTCAATTGATCTTGTATACAGGTAATTTATTGATCCGTCAAATTTTGGCAAATTCCCTAGAGGACTTCAACCTCACATCCTGAATTGCCCCCTTAAAGAGAAAAACAACCCCTTTATTATGTGCATCCCCGATGAAGGAATCTTGTTTTAATACTCATAAAGTAAAAAATAAACACAGAATTTAGTTTTGATTTAAAAGTTTACAGTTTAACATGTAAAAACAATGCTATGCTACATTACGTGCAGCATCACAGCACTAGGCTGTGAAGCTCCACGCTCCCTCCCTTCTCAGGAGGGAGATATTTTCTCTTCTATTTGTCCAATCAATGAGTGCGCCTTTCGTCCACGTGATGCTACTCGGAAAGTTCGGTTGGCGCAGTGTGAATGCTGAACTTTTTCAACAACTCATTTGCAAGTGTTGCTGCAAGTGTGACAGCTATGTGTACTCACTCTGTGCTTGCATTGAAAAAACACAAAAAACAATGAAAAAGAAAAAAAAAATCATTATCCTTTTACACAAAACTCAAAAAATGGGCCAGACAAAAGTATTGGCACCTTTAGCCTAATCCTCGGTAGCACAACCTTTAGACAAAATAATTGCGAAGAACCGCTTCCGGTGTCCATCAATGAGTTTCTTACAATGCTCTGCTGGAATTTTAGACCATTATTCTTTTGCCAACTGCTCCAGGTCTCTGAGATTTGAAGGGTGCCTTCACCAAACTGCCATTTTCAGATCTCTCCACAGGTGTTCTATTGGATTCAGGTCTGGACTCATTGCTAGCCACTTTAGAAGTCCCCGGTGTTTTCTCTCAAATCATTTTCTAGCGCTTGTTGAAGTGTGTTTTGGGTCATTGTCCTGCTGGAAGACCCATGAGCTCTGAGGGAGACCCAGCTTTCTCACACTGGGCCCTACATTATGCTGCAAAATTTGTTGATAGTCTTCAGACTTCATAATGCCATGCGCACGGTCAAGCAGTCCAGTGTCAGAGGCAGCAAAGCAACCCCAAAACATCAGGGAACCTCCGCCATGTTTGACTGTGGGGACCGTGTTCTTTTCTTTGAAGGCCTCTCTTTTTTTCCCCTGTAAACTCTATGTTGATGCCTTTTCCCAAAAAGCTCTACTTTTGTCCCATCTGACCAGAGAACATTCTTCCAAGACGTTTTTGGCTTTCTCGGGTATTTTTTTGGGCAAATTCCAACCTGGCTTTTGTACATCTCTTGGTCAGAAGTGGGGTCTTTGTCTCTTTTCATTCAGACGCCGACGGATAGTACGGGTTGACACTGTTGTACCCCTGGACTGCAGGACAGCTTGAACTTGTTTGGATGTTAGTCCAGGTTCCTTATCCACCATCCGCACAATATTTCGTTGAAATCTCTTGTCAATGTTTCCTTTCCGTCCATATCTAGGGAGGTTAGCCAAAGTGGCATGGGCTTTACA
Source organism: Corythoichthys intestinalis (assembly GCF_030265065.1). Lineage (NCBI taxonomy): Eukaryota > Metazoa > Chordata > Actinopteri > Syngnathiformes > Syngnathidae > Corythoichthys > Corythoichthys intestinalis. The sequence goes on from NC_080402.1 coordinate 13,871,419, forward strand.
CTTATTGATGACACTGCACACGGTAGACACAAGAACATTCAGGTCTTTGGAGATGGACTTGTAGCCTTGAGATTGCCCATGCTTCCTCACAATGTTGCTTCTCAAGTCCTCAGACAGTTATTTGGTCCTCTTTCTTTTCTCCATGCTCAATGTGGTACATACAAGGACACAGGGCAGAGGTTTAGTCAACTTTAATCCATTTTAACTGGGTGCAAGTGTGTTAAGTTATTGCCATTACCTGTTATGCGCCACAGGTAAGTAACAGGGGCTGTTAATTACACAAATTAGAGAAGCATCGCATGATTTTTCAAAGGGTGCCAATACTTTTGTCAAGCCCATTTTTGGAGTCTTGTGTAAAATGATAATGATTTCAGATACAAGATATTACTATTGAAGCATTTGTAATTGCAATTATTTTTGGATAAGCGGATTTTAAGGGGGGGCCAGGCCCCTCCTGGTGGCCGAAAAGTGTCATTGCATGAAATTGCCTTTGCTATATACTGTATATATAAAAGTTGTAAAGCAATAAAACTGCAACAAAAATGAATGAAATGAACAAAAAAATTTTTTTTATAATGGGTCAAAATTATTTTTCGAACAGATCATGTGACTAGCATCTTAGACGGTCATTTGCTATGCATATAATTTTCAACAACAACAACAAAGAAATTAGCGGAGGGCAATTTTATTTTCAAATGATTTTTTTCTTTGAATATACTGTATATATATATATTTTGATTAAAGCAACTTTTTTTTTTTTTTTGATTGAATGATTTAGACACAAATGCCCTACCCATAATATGGCCCAAACACAAAAAAGGATTGCTTCAATCAAAGAAAACTTTTTCAATGAAAAATTAAGTGTTCAAATACAAATTTTTCAGTCTCAAATATTTTCTCGCATTCGAAAATGTTTTCTGTTTTTTGATTGAAGTGATTTTTCTTTTTGAAAATATATATATTTTTTGTAGCAACTTATTTTTTGATTGAAAAACAAAGACAAAAACGTCCTAGCCAAAATGTGGCCCAAACACAAACAACATTACTTCAATCAAAAAAAGTTATTAAAAAAAAAAAAAAAAAAATCAAACAAAAATAGCTTTCACATGCATTTTTTTGAGTTCGAAATTTATTTTTGCATTCAAACACATTTCTTGATTGAAAATATATATTTTGATTGAAGTGATTTTTCTTTTTGAAAAAAAAAAAAAAAATTTTTGTAGCAACTCATTTTTTGATTGAAAAAAAAAAGACAAAAACGTCCTAGCCAAAATGTGGCCCAAAAACAAATCAGCATTACTTCAATCAAAAAAGTTATTAAAAAAAAAAAAAAAAAAAAATGACTCCAATTAAAAAAAAAAAAAATCTAAGAAAAATAGCTTTCACATGCATTTTTTTTTAGTTCGAAAATTATTTTTGCATTCAAACACATTTTCTTTTAATTGAAAATATATATTTTGATTGAAGCAACTTTTTTTTTTTTTTTACTGAAGCAACTTTTTTTGTGATTGAATAATTTAGACACAAATGTCCTACCCATAATATGGCCCAAACACAAAAAGGATTGCTTCAATGAAAGAAAACTTTTTCAATGAAAAATTAAGTGTTCAAATGCAAATTTTTCAATCTCAAATATTTTTTCGCATTCGAAAATGTTTTCTATGATTGAAATTTTTCGTTTTTTGATTGAAGTGATTTTTCTTTTTGAAAATATACAGTGTATATATTTTTTGTAGCAACTCATTTTTTTGATTGAAAAAATACAAAAACGTCCTAGCCAAAATGTGGCCCCAAAACAAATCAACATTACTTCAATCAAAAAAGTTATTTAAAAAAAAAAAAAAATGACTCAAAAAAAAAAATACAAAAAATCAATCAAAGAAAAATAGCTTTCACATGCATTTTTTTAGTTCGAATTTTTTTTTTTTTTTTACTGAGGCAACTTTTTTTTTTTGATTGAATAATAAAGACACAAATCTACCTCCAAATGGCTATGCCCAGGGGATACTATTTTTGATTAGGGTAACTACATTGGCACGACACTAGCGGTTGTACGGTAATCAATGGATGACGGCCTTGGCGAAAAGTATTGCCTAAGCAGCCTGATTTAGAATTCCCCTCAAGAATGATGGGAAACAACAACAACAACAACAACAAAAAAACGTTCATTGTCAACTTATTATTATAAATATTCTTGTAAGTTAATTTTATTGCTGACACTGCGTTTTGGGGTCATCAGCATGTTGTGCCCCCCCTTACCCCAAAAGTCAAACTCCGCCTATGGGTGCCAATACTTCTGGCCGGCAGTGTAACACATGACAGTGAGCTAGTAAAACAACAGAAACAGAAGCTAGCTTACACTGACAGTGTGTAAGGAACTTGTTTCCTTCAGTGTTAGCGCAATCAAGTAACAATTGTGTCTAACACAACCTGCTAAAAGGAGAGTGCTTCTAAATCCATAAGATGAGTCAGACGAATGACCACCCCCGCCCAACAAACACTGAGCGATTGTGCATTAACGGCTTTATTTAGTCTCATGGCACTTACCTTGCCTCTTGACTCAGACTGCCTTCTTGCACTTTGTTTTCACCAGCCAACGAAAACCTGATAAACGTCATCTCAGATAACTTTCTAACTTCATTCCCTTTGCCTTCTCATTTCCCAAAGTCATCTCAACCAGATGCGCACTTACCCTCATCATTTATTAGATCATATAAGACACTCGGATCCCTTATCCATTGAAATAACTGTTCTCAATTCTTCCTCGTTTCAAAATCAGATCGATCTTCCTTAAACTAGCATTTATTCTGGCAGTCTGTGGGAGTCAAGCTTCACCCAATGAGTCACCGCCATGCAGTCGCCTGTCGGAATTAGCATTCATATTAGCATCTGCCATCTGCAGCGTGCTAACAACGTTGCTGTAGAGTTGTGACGACCGACTGAGGTTATGTTGAGTCTCCACTGAGATGATTTCTGTGTTTCTAGTGTGAACCTTCTTGCTGAAAACATGGTGTGCCTTTAGACCAGGGGCAACACGGACCGGTGTGATTTGGGTCTTTTTTTCACGGACCGGTGTTCTGTCAAATTTTGCACCCTTATAAAATTTTGTGGCTGTGAAAAAAAGCTCTCTTTTATATTCAGTTGGACTCTCAATGTTATCCAACAGTGCTAAAAAAAACTATTTACATCATAGACATACATGTGCAACATGAAAATGGCGTAAATGAATGCTTAACAACACGGTGAAGTTGTTAAGTGAGAGAGCTGCGTGCAGTTGTTGTGTGCAGCTAACGTGGAAAAAATGTAAGTTAATATTTCTTTCTTTAAAGAAAGTTTGTATTGTGTACTTTGGAATCGCTGCATTCGCGGTCATTTTTAACATTAGGCGCAGTGTTGTCACAGATTACTTGAAAAAGTAATTACTGATTACTGATTACGCCTCAAAAAAGTAATCTAGTTACTTTACTGATTACTTCATTATCAAAGTAACTAAGTTACTTTAAAAGTAATCTATCAGTTACTTTTTACCCATTTTTCTCCCTATGCCGCCTCAACATAAGAATGACAACAGAAAAATGTAATTGACTTTCCGATGATTCAATTTAAAGGGGAATATCAGAATTTCGTGCTAGCTTAGCCACTCCGGAGCCCTGAAACTAACAAATATCTGACAAACTACTTGGAATTTGTTGAAACTCCACCGACCAATTAAACCCCACTAACTCGAAGATTAAGCCTGATGTCAAAACTTCTGAATTTCGGGTTATGGTTAACAGCATATCAGTGCCAATGTAAAACAATGCAAACTGACGGCACAATAATCAACAACACACAAGTGGATTGTACAGTGCAATAAACACAAAGGTGGTGGCGGGCGCGGATGCGCGTGCAGCCGTGCACATTAACAACCCGGAAGTACTCCTCTCAACACACACGCGGTCAATTTGGCCACAAAACGTGGCGGCAACTAAGCACTTTACACTCAGTCGGACTTACAACACATCCCACAGATGTTAAACGAGCACATCACCTCACGGCATGAATGTGCAACACGCATATGATGTAAACAAAGCTTGCCAACTTGGAGCGTAGACTGCCCGTCGCTGCTACGGCAAAGCTGCGAAACGGCCGCGCATGTAGGGGTCCAACCTTTTGCTGATACCCTCCAGAATGAAGGAAAAATACTCACCTTCATTCATGGATACCCACAGATCAACATTCCCTCGCAATGTCTCAATACTCGGCGCGAATGTCCACCGTCTCAGTCCCACAACACGGGACGCGAGACCAAAACAGGAAATAGCTAAGAGGTTGTCATGGAAACACGTACCGGGAACCTTTTATTTTAGCATTTTCTATTCAAAATGCTCTTCGTAAATGACTACAATATTCTTCATGCTACATACGTTATGAGGCAATGAAAAAATAGTAACGCAGAGACACTAAGGAAACTAACTTTAATCAGATTACTGGTGTAGAAAAATGAACGCGTTAGATTACTCGTTACTAAAAAAAGTATTCAGATTACAGTAACGCGTTAGTAACGCGTTACTGACAACACTGATTACGCGCATGCCAAATTTGTCAGAACACCGGCAATGTGTGGCAGAAAAATACAGCAAACATAAAATAACATTTGTTTTTAGCCCCGTCGTGTTAAGTGCAGAGAAAACACAACTCACGCGCTGAAACAGTGGGAGGCCTGAACTTGTTTCATTGAGACGAGATGGTCCCGAGATGGGACAGTGAGAGAAGCCCGCTTCACAAAGATACGATGTTGGAAGTTGTAGCACAGTATTTAGTGCTTTCCTAGCGATGTCAGGATATTCCAAGATTACTTTAATCCAGAACCTCGGTAGAGATGTTGTCTCAAATGTACGTTTAAGGTCGCCCTGATTTGTGATCTCTACAAGCTGATATTCCCGTTGCACAGACATGCTCGAATCACTCGGTTTATTCACATACAGGTCACCAATACACTCCTTCGCAGTTTGTGGGGCTTTAGTGATTGGGAAGTGGCATAGATTTTGTTTCTTCGAGGTTGTAGGCTCATCTTCTGGCTCGTCAGGTTCCCTTTTCCCCGTAAAAAATCTGTCCAAAGACGTCTGTTTTTCAGTCATTCTAGTGTGGGGGCAAATTATTTCCAGGAACAAATGTGATGGGCGACGACCTACGTCATACGTTATTATTGAGGCCAAGCGCACATAGATATAGCTGAAAACAATCAGGTGACTTGAAGTTCCGCTCTGAGACTCCCAATTTGGCCAACTTTCAAAATTGTCCGATATGCATGTGTAATGCATCGCTGGAAAGCTTAAAATCTCAATTTTCTGGGGGAAGAAAAATTTTGAACAGGAGGGAACTTTACAGGAAAAAAACGTTTTTTTAAACACCTAAACCCTTTCTGGAGGTGAAAGCTCGCGAGAGCAGAATTACAGACGCCATGATTTTACGAGATATTATCGCGTACCTACCTTGTTTCGATCCAAAAACTCCATGTAGCAGGTATCACTGAGTGTCAAGACACAGCTGTGAATGGCCACAGCTGGATTTTTGGGGGGATTTTATGGGTGAAACATGGTAATATAACAAGGGTTGCGATGCAGAAATTGCAGACATCAAGGAGTGGTCGAGATTTTCTTTTTCATATATTTACCTTTCTAAACTTTTTTTTTCATTTTTTCTTTGTTTGGATCAATTATTTATCATCTAACATACCGGAGAAAATGCGACAGTAACAAAAACAATACAATTAAGCGATAGTTATGAGGTAGATATCTGTGACTTTTTTACAGACGCCATTTTTTTCATTGTGACATAATTTGTTTAAAAGTTTAAAATATGCGAGTGAATAATTTTTTAAAGTTGTTTTTTTTTTGTAAACGAAAGATGAGACATCAATTAATGATTCTGAGCTAAAAACGACAGACATTTTGAATAATAAATATAATGAATTACCTTCGTTTTATGGCTGGGTTGAAACAAAAGCGGTTGCGCGACGTCTGTAAACGGGGGTTTTCAGGGTAAAACGGACAAATTAAAAATAATTCGGAGGCTTAAAGAGCATACGACACCAGAAAAAAAGTCTTAAATGGCCTTATTATGTGAATTAGAATCATATTTTGAGACGATTCGACCATATACAACAATTTAGCAAAGCGCAGATGACGAGAAATTAGTCTTTTAATCTGCCGGTTAGCCACACCTACAATTATAGGGCTTTAGCGTCCCCAACAGGTGGATGACGTCAGCGGTAGACTAGGCTCATCGGTTTTACTATTCAGCCCGTCGAGGGGGAATTGTTCAGAACGAGGAAAACGAGACGAAGAGAGCTGCAAAATGTCATTGTTTCAGTCTCTCTACTCCCAATATTTTTACAGGATATTCTTTTTATCCAAGTATTTTCCCCAATAGCTATATAAATGGCTTGAGAAGGACCAGTCAGCCTGTCGAGGGGGAACTATTCACAATGAGGAAAACGCGACGAAGACAGCGGCAAAATGTCATTGTTTCTGTCTCTTTACTTCAATATTTTTACAGGATATTCTTTTTACCCAAGTACTTTCCCCAATTGCTAAATAAATGGCATGGTCATGACAAATAACTTGTGCTAAATGGAATATAAAATAATAAAAATCCATTTATTCAAGACGACATGGCAAAATTACTCCATAATGGTCAAAACAGTCGACTTTACCTTTACTGTAACACCTGCCAAACGATATTTTATGACACCTAAATCGGACATATGTCATTTCCCTTCCCCGGCTTCGGAGAATGTAAACAGACCAGAAGGAGTGACAGCTAGCCGACATGCTAACCCGACCCGAGGGATGTTTCAAAGTCTTCGAAGTGGAAAATCACACATAACTAGCCTGGATTATTTGACATGACGACCCGGTTGTCGAGTTTCTTTGCGGATCGGCAAACCGCCCGGCGGAGAGCAATTTACAGTTCGTTCCCTGGAGGAGGGTGGCTGGAATTGTTGTGTAGCTAACGTGCTAACAGCTAACTGCTAATGAGCGTGAGGATAGCTTTTTACATGCCTATCAATGATCAAACGTAAGTAGTCCTTTATTTAAAGGAATTTTATAGTGTTTACTTTGTAATCACTGTATTCGTATTTGACATAATACAAAACAAGATGTTTACTCACTTCCTTGTAAGTCCAATGGTCCCACAGTAAATATCCACGGTGAATGGGAACCTTTTGAAACTCCAAAAAGGCGCATACGCCTCTCCCGCATACAGAATGATTTTTCTGCAGCCGTTTGGCTGGCGTGATGCAAAAAATAAAAGTATTAATCCGCAAAATCAGCTGAATCCTTCGTCCTCATACACAACAGTACACTGTAGCGAGAAGAGGACGTCTTCTACCGTACACGTCACAGCGCCCTCTTCAATGCGAGACCGAAGCCGGAAGTCACTCATTTTCCTGGCGCGGGATTCAAAAAACTAAATAAATATAGCGATCGCTTCCACACACATCCAAGCGGTCCATATCATTCAGGAGCATAAAATACCGCGTGTATTATGAAATAAACATGCTTTTTCGTGTCACAAGCACTTTAATGGACCATGAATCTGCTATGGCAGCATATAGACATATTGTTCTATCAAACACAATAGTTGTTTTGGCTTAACATACAGCAGTTTCTTTTAAAGACGAGCGCAAGAGCAGAAACTGCTTTTTCAGTCTTGTCTGTGTTTTCCGCCATATACAAAAAAAGATGTACTGCTAACAGTCCAATCAATGCATTTCTATGACGACCTCCTATCCTGGAGTTGTATATCTAGAGTAGACAGGGATATTAGTGTGTTAAGAGGCACACACCAAAGTTAATTTGGCCAGAATGCAGTCGTTAATAAATTATTTATTATATCTGCGCTGCCCGGTACCAAATGCGCCGCGGACCGGTAGTTGGGGACCCCTGCTTTAGACTACTACACTTCCTGCCACGACATGATTCAAGCCAATTATTTATTCATCCAGTTCCATTTAACATTGGCTGTATTGTGACTTTAACGATTGTCGCCCGTTATCTTGAAACAAGCCTGACAAGTTGTGGGCTTCCTGTGTGTGTAAACAAAACTGTAGATTCAGCACTACCACAACTGATTAGGAAGGTCATGCAAACAACGGGTCTACACAATGTTTGGCATGCTGAAAGAAATGGGTTCCTGTTGGCCTGGGTACCCTTCCTGTCCCCATACTGCATAACGACACAGGACCAGCCATGCATTTCCTCAACAGGAAGTGGAGATGTTTTTGTCAGTGGGCTTGTGGGATAGCAAAGCTTATAATACTCAACTGACTGAACTGAATATTGTTGTAAACTCAGTTTAAGGGTGCAAATCATAGGCGGAGTTTGACTTTTAGGCGGGGGGTGGGGGGGGGTTGGGGGGGTCACAACATGTTGATGACCCCAAAACTCAAGTGTCAGCAATAAAATTAACTTACAAGAATATTTATAATAGTAAGTTGAAAATGAGTGTTTTTTGTTTCCTATCATTCTTGAGGGGGATTCTAAATCAGGCTGCTTAGGACAGTTATACTTTTCACCAAAATCGTCATCCATTGAACATGGTACGCCCGCCAGTGTTGTGCCAATGTAGTTAACCCAGTCAAAAATTGTATCCCCTGGGCGGAGGCATATGGAGGTAGATTTGTGTCTTTATTTTTCAATCAAAACAAAGTTGCTTCAATAAATAAAAAAAAAAAAAAGAAAGAAAAAAAGTTGCTTCAATCAAAATATACTGTATATTTTCAATCAAAAAAAGTTGCTTCAATAAAAAAAAAAAACGTGTTTGAATGCAAAAATAAATTTGAAACTAGAAAAAAATGCACGTGAAAGCTATTTTTCTTTGAATAATTTTTATTTTTTTGATTGAAGTCGTTTTTTTTTTTTTTTTTTTTTTTGATTGAAGCAGCTTTTTGATTGAAGTAATGTCGATTTGTGTTTGGGCCACATTTTGGCCAGGATATTTTTCTCTTGATTATTCAATCAAAAAATAAGTTGCTTCAAAAAAATATAGATTTTCAAAATGAAAAATCACTTCAATCAAAAAAAGGGAGCCATATGGAGGTAGATTTGTGTCTTCATTATTCGATCAAAAAAATTTGTTTTAATGCAAAAATAAATTTGAAACAAAAAAATGCATTTGAAAGCTATTTCTCTTTCTTTGTCCCATTTTTTTTTTTTTTTTTTTTTTTAATTGAAGTAATGTTGTTTTGCGTTTGGGCCACATTTTGGCTAGGACATTTGTGTCTTTATTATTCAATCCAAAAATAAGTTGCTTCAAACAAAAAATATATATTTTCAAACGAAAAATCACTTCAATCAAAAAAAGAAAAAAACATTTCAATCATAGGAAAAAAGTTTTTGAATGCGAAAAATATTTGAGACTCAAACATTTGCATTTGAGCACATTTTAATTTTTAATCAAAAAAGTTTTCTTTGATTTTAGCAATCCTTTTTGTGTAGGGGCTATAGTATGGGTAGGGCATTTGTGTCTTAATCATTAACCCCTCCCCCTCCCCCCCAAAAGTTGCTTAAATCAAAAAAAAAAAAAAAAAAAAAATTCAAACAATGATAAAAATCATTCGAAAAATAAAATTGCCCTCCCCGAATTTTTCTTTTTAAATAATATGCAAAGCAAATGACTGTCTAAGGTGCTAGTCACATGATATGTTTGAAAAATTATTTTGACCCATCATAAAAATATTTTTTTTTTGTTCATTTCATTCATTTTTGTTGTTTCCTTTAATGCTCTACAACATATATAAATATATATAGGGCTGTCAAACGATTAAAATGTTTAATCGAGTTAATCACAGCTTAAAAATTAATTAATCGTAATTAATCGCAATTCAAACCATCTATATAATATGCCATATTTTTCTGTAAATTACTGTTGGAATGGAAAGATAAGACACAAGACGGGTATATACATTCAACATACTGTACATAAGTACTGTATTTTTTTATTAAGACAAGATGGCATTAACGTTATTAACACTGTTTAACGCGATCCGTGGATAGAAAGACTTGTAGTTCTTAAAAGATAAATGTTAGTACAAGTTATAGGAATTTTATATTAAAACCCCTCTTAATGTTTTCGTTTTAATAAAATGTGTAAAATTTTCAAACAAAAAATAAATTAGTAGCTCGCCACTGTTGACGTCAATAATTATTGGCTCATGGATGGTGCCATAAAATCTGTCGCACCCAAGCGCCATCAGAGGGTGACAAAACACAAAAAAACAAGCAACAAATGGACATGACACTGTCATTTTAATCTGTTTGAGCGGGGCATGTGCGTTAATTGCGTCAAATATTTTAACGTGATTAATTGAAAAAAATAATTACCGCCCGTAAATGCGATGATTTTGACAGCCCTAATATATATATATATATATATGTATATATATATATATATATATATATATATGTATATGTATATGTATATGTATATGACACTTTTCGGCCACCAGGAGGGGCCTGGTCCCCCCTCAACTCCGCTTATGGGGGAAATGTTGTCATTATAAACAAATTCGGCCAATTGTTTCAATGGCTCGTCATGCTAAACGTCAACAGTGCAATCAAACAAAAAGTTCAGACAATTCAGAATGATATTTGTCCAACCTCACACAATATTTACATGATTATTTTTGTTATTTCCTGTTGGTGTATTTCCACCAAAAACCACTTTAGCTGTCCTGTTGGCAAACAAAAACATGCTTATCTGTTTCTAGTAGAGCAGAAGTATCACTTCCCATCGCACGCAACAACACACAGTCCAGAAACTTTAAATAAACAAATTCCTATGTCAGTATTTGACAGCTTCACTGACAGTATCTAGCATCACATCATCAGCACAAACATCTTTTACATGCCTATTGCTTATTTAGCGTAAACAACAGATAGCAATCCGGTTCACTCTGTTCCCCCACGTTCAGTTGGCAGTGTGCACAAAAAGGTGGGACATGGAATTGAATGTTAAAAATCAAATTTTACTTGCTCGACATCGTACAAATGTACCTTAATCTGTGTTTTTTTTATTTTTATTTTTTTACATCACAGTACAGACTCAGCACTTCAGTCAACTCTGGATTATTTCTAGAGTTGGTTATTTTATTATTATTTCTAGAGAATAATTCTTAGATTATTCGCGATTCGATCGTGGATGATTCGAGAACGATTCACAAACATCCAAATTCTGTTTTTATTGAATTATTCCAAATAAAGCAGAACTTAAACACAGTCAGCGAGGTCTTCGGGACGCAATAAGAAACGGGCCGACAACTTTTGCCGCTAGATGAAAAAAAAACAATAATACCTGACTGTGGCCGACAGCCGCTTCAAACAACACTCATGTTGCTACAAACAACGTCCACATAATGCTACGGTAGATATCACATGTACCGTATTGACCCGAATATAAGACGGCCCTGATTATAAGACGACCCCCTCTTTTTCAAGACTCAAGTTTGAAAAAAGGCTTTTTGAACACCAAATAATTTTTTTATACAGAAAATAATTACAGTACATCTGAAACAAATGATTATAACAATATATTTGAGATAAAAAGCATGTTATTTTGCCTCATTCAAATCTTAATATCTGAACATTTAAATTTGTAAACTAAATTGCAATCACATTTGTAAATGAATGGCTTCTGGGTTTTGAAATGTAAATAAACCAAACAACAAAATGGCAATAACTGCATTAACCATCAAAGTGAAGTCTAACTGTAACTGTAGTCTTGGAACAAATCTGAATGAGGAAAAACACTGCAATGAAATAATACAAACTGGTTAAACTTGAGATTAGCTGAGATCTGTCATGACAGAACATCGCTTCAATGATATCTGGCGCCATCTAGCGTCGTGAATGGGGAGAGTAGCCGAGATCTGTCATGACAGAACATCGCTTCAATGATATCTGGCGCCATCTAGCGTTGTGAATGGGTATAATGTCTAGACCGCTAATATAAGACGACCCCCTATTTTTCAGTCTTATTTCAATGCAAAAAACACCGTCTTATATTCGGGCCAATACGGTTTATAGAACTAGATGCGAAATGACGGATTTGCCAGCGTTAGTAAACCGCCGCCATCTTAAAGCAGTAGACTTCTCTGAAAGGCTTTTGTAGCGAACCTTCCGAGTGAACCTAATTACAGTTGTGGTCAAAAGTTTACATACACTTGTGAAGAACATAATGTCATGGCTCTCTTGAGTTTCCAGTTATTTCTACAACTCTGATTTTTCTCTGATAGAGTAATTGGAACAGATACTTCTTTGTCACAAAAAACATTCATGAATTTTGGTTCTTTTATGACTTTATTATGGGTGAACAGAAAAAGTGATCAAATCTGCTGGGTCAAAAATATACATACAGCAACACGAATTAGCAATTTTGGTGGCTTAGAAAGTTGTGTCAGTGAAATGAGCTTCATAGCATGGCCTCTTAACTTATTGTGAGTGATTATGAGTGGTGCGCTGGTGACTTCTCTGAGGCCATTTAAATAGGGCTCATTGGATGCAAACGCCCACAAACGCTACAATGGGAAAGTCAAAGGAGCTCAGCATGGATCTGAAAAAGCGAATCATTGACTTGAAAAAGTCAGGAAAGTCACTTGGAGCCATTTTAAAGCATCTGCAGGTCCCAAGAGCAACAGTGCAAACAATTGTTTGTAAGTATAAAGTGCACGGTTTTGTCACTGCCACGATCAGGAAGAAAACGCAAGCTATCACCTGCTGCTGAGAGAAAATTGGTCAGGAGGGTGAAGATTCAACCGAGAATCACCAAAAAGCAGATCTGCCAAGAATTAGAAGCTGTTGGAACACAGGTGTCAGTGTCCATAGTCAAGCGTGTTTTGCATCACAATGGACTGAGAGGCTGCCGTGCAAGAAGGAAGCCCTTGCTCCAAAAGCGGCACCTTAAGGCTCGACTGAAGTTTGCTGCTGATCACATGGACAAAGATAAGACCTTCTGGAGGAAAGTTCTGTGGTCAGACGAAACAAAAATCGAGCTGTATGGCCACAATGCCCAGCAATATGTTTGGAGGAGAAAAGGTGAGGCCTTTAACCCCAAGTACACCATGCCTACCGTCAAGCACGGTGGTGGTAGTGTTATGCTGTGGGGCTGTTTTGCTGCCAATGGAACTGGTGCTTTACAGAGAGTAAATGGGATAATGAAGAAGGAGGATTACTTTCAAATTCTTTAAGATAACCTAAAGTCATCAGCCCGAAGATTGGGTCTTGGGCGCAGTTGGGTGTTCCACAAGGACAATGACCCCAAACACACATCAAAAGTGGTAATGGAATGGCTAAATCAGGCTAGAATTAAGGTTTTCGAATGACCTTCCCAAAGTCCTGACTTAAACCCCATTGAGAACTTGTGGACAAAGCTGAAGAAACAAGTCTATGTCAGAAAGCCATCAAATTTAACTGAACTGCACCAATTCTGTCAAGAGGAGTGGTCAGAGATTCAACCAGAAGCTTGCCAGAAGCTTGTGGGTGGCTACCAAAAGCGCCTAATTGAAGTGAAAATGGCCAAGGGGTATGTTACCAAATATTAGCGCTGCTGTATGTATATTTTGGACCCGGCAGATTTGATCACTTTTTTCTGTTCACCCATAATAAAGTCATAAAAGAACCAAATTTCATGAATGTTTTTTGTGACAAAGAAGTATCTGTTCCAATCACTCTATCAGAGAAAAATCAGAGTTGTAGAAATAACTGGAAACTCAAGAGAGCCATGACATTATGTTCTTCACAAGTCAGTGTATGTAAACTTTTGACCATAACTGTAACTTTTTCTCTAAAATACTCCTAAATTGGCAAAATCTTGACTTGAATCTATCGAAACATGATGAAACAGTTTTAAAACTTTCACATGTCGAGAATAGACAGGAGCGAAATTATGGAACAACGGGAGCAATTTTAACAACTTTAAAGGTTGACTTACAACATTAAATTAATTGAAAGTAGTTTAAAGCTGCTGATACAGAATGGAGACTTCAGTATTTTATTTACCGTTTTGAACTGTTAACTTGATAGTGAAATAGTAGTTTAAGCCTGAGAGGATTTTTGTACAATTCATGAAACTAATGTATGAAACATTAGAAGCAGCTAATAGCTGGCAGCGGGGGGGGGGGGGGGGGGGGGGGGGGGGGGGGGGGGGGGTTTGCATGAATAATCGATTCATAATCGAATCGTAGCCTCTGAATCGTAATCGAAATCGAATTGTTAGGAGCCCCAAGATTCCCACCTCTAGTCAACTCGACTTTGAATGAACAGTTTTCCACTTGAAAACAGTACAATGAGAAAGTCAAAATAGAGTCCTGCGTAAGAAGTACAGTATAATACTAAATTCATTCATTCGTTCATTCATTTTCCATTCCGCCTTTCCTCACGAAGGTCGCAGAGCTGCTGGATTTAAAGGTACAATACAGGACTTTTAGAGTAAATTTAAAATACTTTTATACTCCATGCAGGTTCCACCTACACTGTTGGCTAAAAGCATTGGCACTCCTGCAATTCTGTCAGATAATGATCAATTTCTCCCAGAAAATGATTGCAATTACAAATGCTTTGGTAGTAATATCTTCATTTATTTTGCTTGCAATGAAAAAACACAAAAGAGAATGGGGGAAAATTTTTTAAAATCATTATCATTTTACACAAAACTAAAAAAATGGGCCGGACAAAAGTATTGGGACCCTTTGACAAATCATGTGATGCTTCTGTATTTTGTGTAATTTACAGCACCTGGTACTGACCTGTGGCACATAACTGGTGGTGGCAATAACAAAATCACACTTGCAGCCAGTTAAAATGGATTAAAGTTGACTCAACCTCTGTCCTGTGTCCTTGTGTGTATCACATTGAGCATGGAGAAAAGAAAGAAGACCATAGAACTGTCTGAGGACTTGAGTGGCAAAATTGTGAGGAAGCATGGGCAATCTCAAGGCTACAAGTCCATCTCCAAAGACCTGCATGTTCCTGTGTCTACCGTGCGCAGTGTCATCAATAAGTGTAAATTCAATTCAATTCAATTTTATTTGTATAGCCCTCAATCACAACAGAAGTCTCAAAGGGCTTTACAGAGGCAATATGATACACAATTAGAAATGAAGCAACAAAGATGAATAGATACAGTTCAAGTCCTGGGTATCCCCTATCCTTAAGACCCTCCATGCCGGCAAGGAAAAACTCCAAAAACTCCAAGCCCATGACACTGTGGCTAACCTCCCTTGATGTGGGTGGAGAAGAAAAATTGATGAGAGATTTCAACGAAAGATTGTGCCGATAAAGAACCTCGACTAACACGTTCACGCTGTCCTGCAGCTCGACAGTACAACAATGTCAACCCGTACTATCAGTCGGCGTCTGAATGAAAAGGGACTCTATAGGAGGATATCCAGGAAGAACCCACTTCTGACACAGAGACATAAAAAAGCCAGGCTGGAGTTTGCCAAAACTGACCTGAGAAAGTCAAAAACATTTTGGAAAAATGTTCTCTTGTCAGATGAGACAAAAGTAGAGCTTTTGGGGAAAATGCATCAACATAGAGATTACAGGGGAAAAAAACAAGCCCTTCAAAGCAAAGAACACGGTCCCCACAATCAAACATGGCGGAGGTTCCCTGATGTTTTGGGGTTGCTTTGCTACCACTGGCACTGGACCGCTTGACAGTGTGCACGGCATTATGAAGTCTGAAGACTACCAACAAATTTTGCAGCATAATGTAGGGCCCAGTGTGAGAAAGCTGGTTCTCCCTCAGAGGTCATAGGTCTTCCAGCAGGACATCGACCCAAAACACTTCTAAAAGCACTAAAAAATGGTTTGAGAGAAAGCACTGTAGACTTCTAAAGAGGCCAGCAATGACTCCAGACCCGAATCGCGTAGAACACCTGTGGAGAGATCTTGAAAATGGCAGTTTGGAGAAGGCACTCTTCAAATCTACGAGACCTGGAGCAGTTGGCCATAGAAGAATGGGCTAAAATTCCAGCAGAGCATTGTAACAAACTCACTGATGGATACCGGAAACGGTTGTTCGCAGTTATTTTGCCTAAAGGTTGTGCTACCAAGTATTAGGCTGACAGTGCCAATACGTTTGTCCAGCCCATTTTTGGAGTTTTGTGTGAAATAATAATGATTAAAAAAATTTTTTCATTCTCTATTGTGTTTTTTCATTGCCAGCAAAATAAATAAAGACATTACTACCAAAGCGTTTGTATTTGCAATCATTTTCTGGGAGAAATTGAGCATTATCTGACAGAATTGCAGGGGAGCCAATACTTTTGGCCAGCTGTGTAGTAATAGTGGTTGGCGTTGTGTTTCATCATGCATCCACAAGATGAAGCTGAGCTAAATAGAATGTCATGCTATTACTAACCAATATTGCTCCATATATATGGCACATCAGATTATAAAGCGCACTGTCAACTCTTGAGAAAATTGAAGGCTTTCAGGTGTGCCTCATAGAGCGGAAAGTCATTTTGATAGTAGGCTAATATAGCGAAGATTGATACATTTTTTGTGGCTCCATACATATTTCTTTTTTGTTTTTGTCTTTCAACATTTTGGGTTTCCGACCCCTACTCTAGCTTGTGTCGACTTTAACAGTGAACTGCGACATTACTCGGAAATTCAGGTTTTGTCACCAGCATAGGAACAGAAGTAATTCGCAACTCGAAAACAAACCGTATACAATTTTTGGGGGGGCAAATGGCTGGCTTGGAGGTACGAAATTGTTTACAAATGTCTGGCACTTGAAGGGAACATGTAGTCTATATTGTTTTGCTGTATTTTGCGTCATTAGTAATTGTTATTACCGTATTGGCCCAAATATAAGACAGTGTTTTTTGCATTGAAATAAGACTGAAAAAGTGGGGGTCGTCTTATATTCGCGATCTAGACATTATACCCATTAACGACGCAAGATGGCGCCAGATATCATTGAAGCGAATGCTGAACTTGACTCCCCAGGCCAAAGCGATTGTCATATTTGTGTGTGTTCTCAGCTCTTTTTTCTTTATGCAGCACCTGATCGAGCCAGATTGGCGGGGTAATGCGACACACCTGTGCTTGATTAGGAAAGCTCAGTATTTAAGGAAACCTGTCACCATCTGCAAGTGTCGGACTATTGCTTGCTACTTGCCTTGCTTACCGCCTGTGTGTTCATCGTCAGCCTTCGAGTTTCCCGACGTTCTACGGTCGTATTTTGGTTTGGTCATCTTTACTTTAGTGCTCTTTTGGGCTTTGTAGTTTGATTCTTGTACTCTGTTATATTCATGCATATTTCGCATGCTCCCTTTGTTGTACTTTATTATTATACTCGCGTTTATTTGCGTGCTCTCTCAGTTTGTTATATCCGCATTTTTCGCGTGCTCCCTTTGTTGTAATTTATTATTATACTCGCGTTTATTTGCGTGCTCTCTCAGTTTGTTATATCCGCATTTTTCGCGTGCTCCCTTTGCTGTAATTTATTATTACACTCGCGTTTATTGGCGTGCTCTCTGTTTGTTAAACCCGCATTTTTGGCGTGCTCCCTTTGTTGTACTTATTAAACACAAACTTAAGCTTTACCTGATCTCTTGGTCTGTTTTTGGGATTCACATCAACGGCTTGCCGTTCTTGACAGAATAGTCCGACCACATGGATCCCACGGACTCGGAGGATCTTTTCCGTGCTCTCGCTGGTCACGACCAAATGATCAGTCAACACGAGCAATCGATATGCAAATTAGTGGATGTGATCAGCTCGCTCACCACAAGAGTTGCGAATATGGCTCCGCCTGTAAAACCCGGAGGTATAATTGACGCTACCGCGGCGCCCGACCTGCCCGCCCCTCCTCCGATGAGCCCGCCGGCGTCTTTTCGGGAGCCTATGTTGCCACACCCTCATCGTTATGAGGGAGAGCCAGGTGCTTGCCGACAGTTTTTGCATCAGTGCTCCCTTATTTTTGACCAGCAGCCTTTTACGTTTGCTAGTGATAGATCCCGTGTAGCTTATGTAATGAGTCTCCTCACCGGTAAAGCGGCTACATGGGCCATGGCGGTAAGCAACACAAGGCCCGTGGTCCGTAATTGTTTTGAAACTTTCGAGACTGAGTTCGTGAGAGTTTTTGATCATCCGGTTAGGGGCAAGGAGGCAGCCAGCCGCCTGTTGGATTTTTTTCAGGGCGATCTGACGGTAGCAGACTACTCTATTCAGTTTCGCATTTTGGCCGCGGAGTGCGGTTTTGGAGAAGCGGCGCTGTGTGGGATTTTTCGGCGTGGGCTGTCTTCTGCAGTGAAGGACGAGTTAGCGGCCCGGGACGATTCGTCGAATCTGGAGGACCTGATTTCCTTGTCCGTGCTTTTGGACAATCGTCTGAAGGAACGGGAGAGGGAACGTGCCATGGAGCCTCGGGGACGTCGTTGGTCGTCGTCGCGGAGCAGCCCGACTGCGGTCCATAAAGACGGCTTCGTCGAGCCGCCGTCCGTCTCTACGCCGACGCAGAGTCCAGTCCCGACGGGAGGGGAGCCTACACAACTCGGTGGCGGCCGCCTTTCTGCTGCGGAGCGACGGAGGCGGTTGGAGGCAGGCTTGTGTCTCTATTGTGGCTCGCTGGGACACCCTATCGCCGCCTGTGACGCTGTTCCTTCGCGTCGACCTGGATCTTCGGTTCCTGGGGTTCCCCTCGCCCGAGGGGGGCCGAGGTTCGTACATGACAGCAATCCGTCAAGTGAGTTGCCCCACGACGACATAAAGGAACCCAGACACCCCCAAGGCGTTATGAGACTGCAACTGCCGTGTGAATTGTCACATGGTGGGGTTAATTTTAAGTTTACTGCTCTGATCGATTCGGGGGCAGATGATTGTTTTGTAGACCAGAGTGTTGTGGACGCTCTTGGCTGTACGTTAATAAGACTTGCTAGGCCAAAACGGGTTTTAGATCTCGATGGGCGACCCCTGGCGGATATTAGGTTTATTACGCCTCCACTCAAAACAAAACTGTCGGGCAATCATTTTGAGGTCCGAAGCTTTTTGGTTATGCCGTGTAAATCTGCTCCAGTAGTACTGGGGCTCCCCTGGTTGAAAGTACATAACCCCAATATTGACTGGGCTAAAACGCAAATAGTAACTTGGAGTACTTTCTGTTATGCACACTGTTTACGGTCGGCGTGTCTACTTCCCGCTCAAGCACACGTGACGACCGAGCCAGTTAATTTGGTCAATGTTCCTACTGATTATCACGATCTCAAATACGTTTTTAGTAAAGAGCATGCTATGACCCTACCGCCGCACCGTCCCTACGATTGTGCCATTAACTTGCTGCCCAATGCCCCACTGCCCAATTCAAGGTTATATCAGGTCTCTAAACCGGAGCAGGAGGCAATGAGGGAATACATCTCCTCTTCCTTAGCTGCTGGCCTTATTCGCCCTTCGTCTTCTCCTTTGGGGGCAGGGTTTTTCTTTGTCGGCAAAAAAGATGGGGGTCTTAGGCCGTGCGTTGACTACCGGGGTCTCAATGAGATTACTATAAAGAACAAATACCCCTTACCATTGTTGGATTCGGCTTTCGCCCCATTAAAATCAGCCAAAATTTTCACGAAATTAGATTTGCGCAGTGCTTACCACCTGGTCAGGATTCGTGAAGGGGATGAGTGGAAAACCGCTTTCAAAACACCGCTCGGGCATTTTGAATACCTGGTCATGCCTTTCGGTCTGACTAACGCGCCTGCGGTATTCCAGAGCCTCATAAACGATGTGTTACGCGACATGTTGAATGTATTCTGTTTTGTATATCTGGACGATATTTTAATCTTCTCAAGAAGCCTGCAGGAACATCAGCAACATGTCCGCCTGGTTCTGCAAAGACTTCTGGAAAACAAACTATTTGTCAAAGCAGAGAAGTGCGAGTTTCACCAGGATTCAATACAGTTTCTGGGGTTTATTGTGGAAAAGAGACAGCTCCGGCCTGATCCCGCTAAAATTCAGGCAGTAGCCGAGTGGCCGACTCCAACATCGCGTAAGCAACTACAAAAGTTTCTCGGGTTCGCCAACTTTTACAGACGTTTCATTCGTAACTATAGTATGAGGGCCGAGCCCCTTACTAGACTAACCTCCAACAAAAGGCCGTTTACGTGGTCTTCGGTGGCAGAGGCCGCATTTGTAGGCCTTAAACGGGCATTTACGAGTTCACCTGTCCTGGTCCATGCTGATTCTGATCTTCCGTTTGTGGTCGAGGTTGACGCATCGAGTTCCGGAGTGGGGGCCGTCCTGTCCCAGAGGTCTACCGTCGACCAGAGACTGCACCCATGCGCATTCTACTCCCGCCGCCTCACCCCAGCGGAAGCAAACTATGATGTCGGCAACCGGGAGCTACTCGCCATTGTGCAGGCTTTGCAGGAATGGAGGCACTGGTTGGAGGGGACTGAAGAGCCGTTCCAGATACTCACAGACCACAAAAACTTGGAGTACCTTCGGGCTGCCAGACGCCTCAACTCTCGCCAGGCCCGTTGGTCGTTGTTCCTGACCCGCTTTAACTTTGCAATTACTTACCGTCCAGGGTCAAGGAATGGAAAGGCTGACGCGCTATCAAGGATCCATGAACCGGTGGAGGAGGGTCCTTCAGAGGAGCCGGTCGTACCTGACCGCCTGATTGTTGGGGCGCTACGGTGGGAGGTCGAGCGTCTGGTGGAGGAGGCCTTGCGGGGTGTAACGGTGCCTGGAGGCTGCCCCGCTGACAAGTTATTCGTTCCGGATGCTCAACGTGCAGGAGTGCTGAAATGGGGTCACACTTCCAAGTTCGCCTGCCACCCAGGTGTGTCTCGCACGTTCTTCCTCATTTTCCAGAGGTTTTGGTGGCCGGGTATGCGCAGGGACGTCATGGACTACGTCGCTGCTTGTACCATCTGCGCTCGAGGCAAGGCGGTTCATCGTCCCCCAGCTGGATTGCTGCATCCACTTCCTGTTCCATCTCGCCCTTGGTCCCATGTGGCACTGGACTTCATCACTGGACTCCCGCGCTCCAAAGGTCTTTCTGTCATCTTGACTGTGGTGGACCGTTTCTCAAAGATGGCACACTTTGTCGCACTCCCCAAGTTACCCTCAGCTCTGGAGACTGCTGATTTGTTGGTGGCGCATATATTCCGGGCTCACGGCATTCCTACTGACCTGGTCTCTGATAGGGGGCCACAATTCGTCTCAAAAGTTTGGGGGGCGTTCTGCAAGGCATTGGGGGCCACGTCAAGCCGGTCTTCTGGTTACCACCCGCAATCAAATGGACAGACAGAACGGGTCAATCAGGAGCTAGAGGCCGCCCTCCGCTGTGTTTGTCAACTGCATCCAGCCTCCTGGTCAGCACACCTCCCGGGGATGGAGTATGCCCACAACACCCTCGTTTGCTCAGCCACCGGGAGGTCACCATTCATGACCGCATACGGATTCCAACCTCCATTGTTCCCGTCGCAGGAAGCAGAAGTAGTTGTACCGTCTGTCCAGGTCCACCTGAGGAGGGCCCATAAAGTCTGGAGGAACACAAGGGCTGCACTGGTCCGCACGGCAGCACGCAACCGCCAGATAGCTGACCGCCACAGAAGGCCTGCTCCGGTCTATCGTCCAGGCGAGATGGTCTGGCTGTCGTCGAGGGATTTGCACCTTGCTGGGACTTCTAGGAAGCTGAGCCCTAGATACGTTGGTCCGTTTGCTGTGGATGCTGTGGTCAATCCGGTCTCTGTCAGGCTGAAGCTTCCTAGCTCCATGAGGGTCCACCCAGTTTTCCATGTGTCCCTGCTCAAACCGGTCTCCACCTGCCCCTTGAACCCTCCGCCAGTGCCTCCTCCTGCTCCTCGCGTGGTCGACGGTGGGCCGGTGTATACGGTGCGTACCATTCTTGATTCTAGGAGGCGGGGTAGAGGGGTGCAGTACCTGGTCGACTGGGAAGGTTATGGCCCAGAGGAACGCCAATGGGTCCCCCGCTCCTGGATCCTCGATCCGTCGCTGCTGCGGGATTTCCACTCCCTTCATCCCTCGAAACCAGGTGGTCCGCCAGGGGGCGTCCGTTGAGGGGGGGGTTCTGTCATATTTGTGTGTGTTCTCAGCTCTTTTTTCTTTATGCAGCACCTGATCGAGCCAGATTGGCGGGGTAATGCGACACACCTGTGCTTGATTAGGAAAGCTCAGTATTTAAGGAAACCTGTCACCATCTGCAAGTGTCGGACTATTGCTTGCTACTTGCCTTGCTTACCGCCTGTGTGTTCATCGTCAGCCTTCGAGTTTCCCGACGTTCTACGGTCGTATTTTGGTTTGGTCATCTTTACTTTAGTGCTCTTTTGGGCTTTGTAGTTTGATTCTTGTACTCTGTTATATTCATGCATATTTCGCATGCTCCCTTTGTTGTACTTTATTATTATACTCGCGTTTATTTGCGTGCTCTCTCAGTTTGTTATATCCGCATTTTTCGCGTGCTCCCTTTGTTGTAATTTATTATTATACTCGCGTTTATTTGCGTGCTCTCTCAGTTTGTTATATCCGCATTTTTCGCGTGCTCCCTTTGCTGTAATTTATTATTACACTCGCGTTTATTGGCGTGCTCTCTGTTTGTTAAACCCGCATTTTTGGCGTGCTCCCTTTGTTGTACTTATTAAACACAAACTTTAGCTTTACCTGATCTCTTGGTCTGTTTTTGGGATTCACATCAACGGCTTGCCGTTCTTGACAGCGATCCCTTAAGGTTAATGCAGTTATTGCAATTTTGTTGTTTTATCACAATAGATTGGTTTATTTTAGGGCTGTCAAATGATTAAAATTTTTAATTGAGTTAATTACAGCTTAAAAATTAATTAATCATAATTAATCGCAATTCAAACCATCTATAAAATATGCCATATTTTTCTGTAAATTATTGCTGGAATGGAAAGATAAGACACAAGATGGATATATATATTCTACATGCGGTACATAAGGACTGTATTTGTTTATTATAACAATAAATCAACAAGATGGCATTAACATTATTAACATTCTGTTAAAGCGATCCATGGATGGAAAGACTTGTTCTTAAAAGATAAATGTTAGTACAAGTTATAGAAATTTTATATTAAAACCCCTCTTAATGTTTTCGTTTTAATAAAATTTGTACATTTTTCAATCAAAAAATAAACTAGTAGCCCGCCATTGTTGATGTCAATAATTACTTACACAATGCTCATGGGTGCTGAAGCCTACAAAATCAGTTGCACCCAAGCGCCAGCAGAGGGCAGCAAAACTCCACAAAACACAATTAACAAGTGGGCATTTCACTATACTGCAGGGGTGTCCAAACTTTTTGCAAAGGGGGCCAGATTTGGTGTGGCAAAAATGTGGGAGGCCGACCTTGGCTAACGTCCTTTACGTAGAACAATATTTTTAGGCAAATATTCGTAAGCCATTCTGTGTGTCACATTTGCTTTATTATTTTTTTTTAAATGAATAATTTCAACAATCTTGCAACTAGCCTTTGTGGCGTTCTATTTCGACTCTCGGGCTCTTGTGAAATACTGCTGCTGTAAAGTTAAACTAGCTTCAAGTTGCTTCAATTTCTCGCTACGTATCCTCCCTGTAATCTTGTCGTACATGTCTTGTTTGGTTATATCGCCTCACATTGAATTCTTTAAAAACACCGACTGTCTCTTTGCAAATAAAGCAGACACAGTTAATACGTATTTTAGTGAAGAAATAGTCCAATTTCCACCTATCCTTCAAGCGTCGGCCGTCGCAGTCAACCTTTTTTTTTGTTGTTGTTGATTGTCGCCATCTTAGAATATTGGGAGTAAAGGGTCACACGGGGTAAAGTTGCTTAGAGTGCTGCCGCCTTTTAGTGGGTAAATGAGGAGCAGCATTTAGTGTGTAAGCTGGTAGCAGTACTGCTGACCAATTAAGTCTGTGTGCGGGCCAGACGTTATTGATTTTATGACAGAGGCTGGGGGCCGGATGAAATTTGATCACGGGCCGCATTTGGCCCCCGGGCCGGACTTTGGACATGTCTGCTATACTGTCATTTAAATCTGTGAGCGGGGCATATGCGTTAATTGCGTCAAATATTTTAACGTGATTAATTTAAAAAATTAATTACCGCCCGTTAACGTGATAATTTTGACAGCCCTAGTTTATTTACATTTCAAAAAGCAGAAGCCATTCATTTACGAATGATATTGCACTTTAGTTTACATATTTAAATGTTCAGATATTAAGATTTGAATGAGGCAAAATAACATGTTTTTTCTCTCAAATATATTGTTATAATCATTTGTTTCAGATGTACTGTAATTATTTTCTGTATAAAAATTAATTTGGTGTTCAAAAAGTCTTTTTTCAAACTTGAGTTTTAAAAAAGAGGGGGTTGTCTTATAATCAGGACTGTTTTATATTCAGGCCAATATGGGTAATACAGTAATTGTAACTCGTTTTTGGGCTGTGGAACAAATTAATCGAATTATAATGTACTGTTATGGGAAAATCCCGCTCGACATACGGCTATTTCGACTTACACACCAGGTCCTGGAACAAATTAAATTCGGATGTAGAGGTATCACTGTAACTGCCTTTGCGAATGAAACATTTCTACTGGACTGTCTCAGAAAATTAGAATACACAATATTCTAATTTTTTGAGACAGTCCTGTGTATATATACAGGACTGTCTCAGGAAATTAGAATACACAATATTCTAATTTCCTGACTGTCTCAGGAAAGAAGGAATATTGTGTAGAATACACAATATTCTAATTTCCTGACTGTCTCAGGAAAGAAGGAATATTGTGTATTCTAATTTCCTGAGACAGTCCTGTATATATACACAGGACTGTCTCAAAAAATTAGAATATTGTGTATTCTAATTTTCTGAGACAGTCCAGTATATTCGTTAAAATTTCGAAGTGAACTTATACGTGGAATAGGCCACTTCCGAAGTTACTTTATACCTAATTTAGAAATAATGGGGAAATAACGAGTGGTGAAATGTGTATTGATCCGCTTTTCTGTTAGCCTAACTATGAATACGGGTATTTCTTATAGTTCCTGTAATAAAAGTCATGGTACTTCTCATTTCCTGACATCTTGTAAATGACTTGCATACAATACGTAGGTGGTGGTAGTTGCAACTTCACTTTTACATGGGTGAAAGTGATGACACCACAATTAACAACAAAGGTTTGGCAGGAGCTGACTCAGTCTCAGTAAACTGGTTAATGGGAAACCAGTAAAATTTCCAGAATTAACATTCACGTGATGACACATATTTGCAGGAAATACAATGGTTTACATACATAGTTAACTCCTTTTTTGTAGATAGAAAAACAAACACACCCATGGTATTGTGTATGTTTTTGCCTTCTATGTGAATCACCTGTTTGTGGGTTTTTTTTGTGGGCTATATTTACCATGTGTCACATGACACTCCCTTGAGAGTGCTCAAACTGTTTTAAGACAGTTGATGTGAACAAGCATCAACCTCTCAGCCATAAGTGAAAAATAAAAGAAGGTAACAAATTTACCTGCCACAAAGAATAGCTTAGCGATGTACAGAAGAGGCAAAGTATAATCAGCCAATGAAGACATAATTACCCTAATTTTTGGACTACAAGACGCTACTTTTTCCCTTCATTTTGAATCCTGCGGCTTATAGTCCAGTGTGGCTTATTTGTCCATTTATTTGGGTGAATAGGTAACACCTTATTTGACAATGAGGTCATAAGACTGTCATAAGACCGTCATAATTAAGACATGAGACTATCATGGGCATTATTGAATGCTTATGACAGATGTCATTACGTGTCATCTGGCAAATTAACTCCATTTATGTCCAGCTTAGATTTTTTTACATCCATCCAAACGTGAGATAATTTGCCGGATAACATTAAATGACATCTGTTATGAGTTTTCATTAATTTCATTAACAGTGTGACACTCTTAAGATTGAGTTATGCTTCTGCGTTGCGGTGACGGCGTCGCGACTACGGTGTCAATAAGCATTCGATAGTTCTGCGGCAAGGGAACGCAGTGCTCTGTAATTCACCGCCAAGCCACTAGATGGGTGTGGCGTTGTGTTTGTACGGTTTGGGGGGACTTGTCGACTTCCTCTAGTTTACGTCCGGTTAGACAACAATGCCAACGGTGATGGAACGGCAATTTTTATAATACCTTGACGAAAGATTGTATAGGTGGTCGTACTTGCAGACTTCTTCGACGATCCTCTTGGTCCATTTTTGAGCGTAGCGCAAGAATGTTTGTATCTTGGGAGAAATTTCGTGCTGAACCGGAAACAACAGTCTGAGCGGACCGATCACAGTCCATTTGCGTCACGTCACCACGCGCTGACATGACGCGTAATCAAGAATTTTGTGGAGCTGCACGTCAGCCTATGGTGGAGGGTCATAAATCGGGTCTGCCTGGACGGCGTAGGTCTGCCGCAGAGGCATAACTCAGCCTTTATGGTGCCACTGTCAAATAAAGTGTTACCAAATACCATAACTAGCAAATAATGAAAGAAGTGGAACAGTAACTGAAGAAATAATTAGCACTGAACATGAATTTTGATGATTATTTACATCTGTAGCGCTGCAATGCATGCTAGGAGGCATGTTGGACGACAACAGTGTTGTCAGCAGGTGGCAGCAGAGGTTGACTGTCTCCCCCAAGGGAGCAGTGAGGGTTAAATGAACCTTCTTGAAGCCATGAAGCTTTGCAGCCAATTGGTTCAAATCTTCATGGCTTCAAGAAGCTTCATTTGGCCTTCATGGTGGTTCATTTTGTCTTACGACAGTCGTAAGATGCCACTGTCGAATAAAGTATTACCGGTTAATATCTTTTGGTGTAAATATTAAGGGAGTTCCAAAAAAATCGATTATTAGATGCATTGCGATTCGGCACGTGACGATTCGATTACGATTCATAAATGTTGAAAAACGATGATCTTCCCTAACAGCTTTATGACATCTGCTCGTAGCGGACGAACTTCAAGACAATTAACGGACGGACGCACAACGTTATGATGGATGCTGCCAGTTACTGAGCGAGAGATCTACTCCTTTTCAAAATACTGGAAAATAAATTTGTGTATGAGACAGGCAGGGACCCGGCAGGCACGCTTCTGTGCGCAAGTTATTTTTTAGAGCGAGAGGGGAAGAGAGATAGTTTGTTGCTCCTTGTGTTTCAGTTGTCTAGCAGAAGGTTCATGTTGTGTTAATTGGAAAAAGTCCCGCGTGTTTTGCTAAGTCCCGTGTCTGTCTATCAGAGGTGAGTACACGAACCCTCTTGTACTGTTTAGCCTTTATTGTTGTTGTTTTTGAGGTGTTATTAGTTAGCGCTGAGTGCTATGCTAATTAGCGCATTGTTTGGTGGTGTACAAAAGTTACTCCAGATGCAGAACGTTGAAAACAGGGATTAAGTACAGCGGTAACATGACAAACATGTGAAATAGTACAGAAATCTGTGAAAACAAAGTATATTGGTCACAAGAAGTCTTATTTCAAAAGACACTTTATTTTCCAGAAAATGTGGAATTCATTCCATCAGTGTAAATTTTATTATATGGTTTAGAGAAATAAGAACATGCCTTTGAAACAGCTAAGGTTTTTGCACCTTCTTGTTGTATAGGCATGTTGAGAAATATCCATGGATAGAAGGACTTGTAGTTCTTAAAAGATAAATGTTAGTACAAATTATAGAACTTTTTTATTAAAACCCCTCTTAATGTTTTCGTTTTAATAAAATTTGTAAAATTTTCAATCAAAAAATAAACTAGTAGCTCACCATTGTTGATGTCAATAATTACACAATGCTCATTGTGCTGAAACCCATAAAATCAGTCGCACCCAAGCGCCAGCAGAGGGCGAAAAAACACCAAAAAATACAAGTAACAAGTGGACATTACACTGTGCTGTCATTTTAATCTGTTTGAGCGGGGCGTGTGCGTTAAAACCGTCAAATATTTTAACGTGATTAATTAAAAAATTTAATTACCGACCGTTAACGCCCTATTATATACTCCTAGGGTGCCTTATGTCCGATTTAGTCTAAATTGCATTGCTTCACCATTTTTGAAGTCCGTTCTTCCATTTTATGGCAGTTGGCGAGCTCAAAACCACCAAATCAATCAATTAACCCTTTAACACCGAGTCGGCAGCGACGCGTTTACGCATATCGTCTTTGAAGCTTCGTCACGCTGTAATTACATAACCCACGTGCCGCTGGTTGGTCTCATTTGAAAGTGCGGAAGTTGATGTCCACACCAGTTTTTATTTGAAGTCAATCGACCAAGGAAAACGGGAGATAATGTCATTTGAATTTTACAGTTTTATTGCACTCGTAAGTATGCATTAAAATGCTGCATGGACCATGTATTTATCTCCATATTCCATCATTTCTTGTCCTTTTTCAAAACTGAAAGCAGCACAAAAGACTACATATCCCAAGAGCCGTTGTGATGTCAAGTAGGACGAACCGAATGTGATCATTTTTAATACATTTCCGAGCGATGCGCCAACTAATGAAAGGGAGGCATGCGAAGCAAGCAACGGCCGGTTGGTTTGAGCGAGCGACTTTGAAACATGCAGAATGAATCTAAAACTACATTTAGCGCAAGCTAATGCATTATTTCATTAACTCAAGGAAGAAGATGAGCCGTATTTCTCGTTGTTTTCTTTGGATGAGTCGGCGTCTCGGCGAGTAGAAGTGACAGGCTGACAGCAGCGCGCAAACGGCGAAAGAGTAGGCTGAGTGATGTGTGTGACGCAGCTCCGTGACCCGTTCAAGAAGCTTTATTGAGTGCGCAAAAAAAACAAAACAAAAAAAAACTTTATTGGGTCGCATGCCTGAAAAAATTGAACTGAACTACTTGTCAATATTTTTTAAAATACTTTTTAAATATTTTTTCTTCACTATAATCTTTTCAATTTTTATGTAGAAGTGTGTTCGAGAAGCTTGATTGCATGTACGTATATACTTTTGATAAGGTGATGGGTACAACACCTAACTTCACAAAGAGATATCCTCCAAACCATTTTTGTGTTAGTTGATATATATAATTTTTTTCTCACTATTTTGCACTGTATATAACCTGTTTTGACCATAGTATGTGTAAAAGCCAAAAACGCCTATCACCATACCTGCTCTTTGTGTTGAATTGTCAAACATAAAACTATTCAATCTTATTTTTTTTCTATTGAATGTTTATCCTAACGAGTTGAATAAATATTATCAAGCTTCAAAATGGTTGGTCGAGTATGTTTAGTTGTCAATGGGACATCAACATTACAAATTTTGTAAAACGATTTTGGGATTTTTTTTGTCTTTTTGGGTCCAAAATGTGGATTATAATTGGTCAGTGAAGAAAACAACAGTTTGGACATTGGACATTAAGTTCAAGGTGTCCTGAAAAAGGGACCCAACTTGGCCATTGTAAACAATTTTTTTTCTTTCAAAGACAAAGGCAACATCAAATGCATGCAAATTTGGCCAAAATAGGCATAGGTGTTAAAGGGTTAAACAGCGTGGCATCCGAAGGTTTGTCGGAGCTTGCGCCCCTAACAGCGGTGTCCAGGACGTATGATTGGTCAATTGCCGTTTTGAAGGCGGAGTTGGCAAAAGGTCCGTTCAGGGTTTGCTGCGAATCTCTTCCTATTTCAGTTGCTTCAAATGGATTGGACGTCTATCACAATCAATAGCCATAAAAGAGATACTTGTAACTATCTCTTTCTCAGTGGAGCGAGCAAGACAACCAATGCCTCTAAAGTAGTCATATGACTCTACTCAAAGAATAACACATTATGTGTCACACATTACACTCACATCTATTCTATTCTTGTACCATAATAGAACAACTTTCAGCTGCGCTGAATACAGTACCTGCCTTTGACGTCTGCAGGCACATGCCTTCTCCCTCAGGCCGTTAGATGACTCAAATCCCTGCAGGATTGGTTCCAAATCGGCTTCGTCCTTTTAGAACCGGAAGGTCACGTCCATCATCTGACGTCTCACGCCCTCGCAGGTTGGCTAGGTGCAACGTTAGTAGTGTTTGTACATTCCGTAAGAAGTTGTTTCGTCTTCCTACCGAGCATATCTATGGGGGTGTATGTTTATTTTAGCATTAAAAGTTGGGGGTGTGCATTGGGATAAAGGTTGAATCATAATGCCTAGTCTCTGCTACACTGGAGAATGATGACAATAATGCACTCACGTGTCCATCGCAAAGAAAATTACAACATCAAAACAGCAATGGCAAAAATTATTTTACTATTAGTCTCGGTGGATGTTCTGTCAGTTGTTTATTGGGTAGAAAACAGCAGATCATAAACAGGACAAAAAGCTTTCTAACTTTAAGAAACAGTAAAAGAAATCGAGAGAAATAATTGACTTTTTCAGACCGAGAAGAGGAAGAAATTATGGAATCGCTCAATTTTGAGGACAAAAATATGCAATGATCAAGCAAACACAATTTGTTGCACCACCTGGCTGGCTTTACTAACAGCTTTCATTTTCGCAGGCATTGACGTAATGAGGAAACAGTGCTCTTAAATCTGGCTCCATCTTACTATGCTTGCTGTCACCAGATCCGCTTTTCATGGACCATTTTCGTCATGGTCCATTACAGACGTTCGATCGGATTGAAATCAATTAAATTTTAAAGAGTGATTCCATAATTAATTAGTTTTTTTCACACAATTCCTCAGAATTGCGTGATTTCATAGCTCCTCCCTACTCATAGCCAGTGTTGGGAATAACGCCGTTACATAACGGCGTTATTTTTTCACTAACGGGGTGATGGGGGAAAATATTACATTATGCCTTTGTGATGTATGATTGCTTCTGAGACATAGATTGTAACAACTTCTATTGTTTTTCACCTTGTTTCCATAGTTAGGAGACGCGCCTGAGTAGGGAATCTCACGAGATAACTTGTTTTGCACCATAGAACGCGCTTGAGTCCCATAAGTTAGGAGGGAATCTCACGAGATAACTTGTTTTGCACTCATAATATTTACCATGGGAACACAACATCTGCTACCGGACAGCACAACCTGGGAACCATGCAAGGAAAAGCCCCTTTTTCGAGGGGCTGAACCAAGAGTAGCTTTGTCATTGGACGGGGCCGCGCCGCCTAGGAGCGGAGGTTGGCTGTCTCTGCCCCCGTGTGGCGCGTCCCTACAAAAACAGGACATTTCCGGACGACCCGTGATGTCTGCAGCGGGTGACGTACGGACCGCCTGGCTTTGTTCCTTTGCCGCTTTACTGGAGTGTTGCTGGCTTCCCACTCACTTGTCACGGTAAGCGATTTTCATTGCTAAAGGGACATTTTGTTTTGCTGTAACGGGAACGCGGGGATTCTGGGGTTGACAAACTCAAATCTAGCGTCATCGTTGACATTTGTTGATACTTCTTTGCTTGCTCTTGTGGGATTGTAATCAATAAATCTCATTTATTCTGCATTTTCTAATCAATAAACGTTGTCTATTGAGCAAAAGTGTGCCTATTACTGATTCACTGCGAACCTGGAAATTTCGGAAAACACGGGGTAATCTAACTAATTATTTTTTCCGCCGTTACAACGCCGTTACAGTTACTGACGGTCAAAAGCAGTGGGTTACTTTGAATAAATTGAAGAAACTACCAGCCGTAGCGAGTCTGCTCTGTTTGTCATCCAAGACTTGGGGTGCGTTCAGGTTCGAGAATAGCGCGTTTACAGCGTGTTTTGTTTTGTGCTTTTTCTTAGCAAAGATATACCACACAGGACGTGCTGGCACTCTGTTTCTTTAATAGCACATATAACTTCAACATTAACACAAACGTACAGCTCTCGGCAGGCCGTGTCTCTAACTCACTCCCGCATCATGTGACCAAAACAATATTGGCGCCGTGTGCACTTTAGGGTGCCTCAGATAATTCTGTATCAGAATATTACAGCACGTACTTCTTATGACTCCAGGCTGTTTGTCCCTGCTCATTCAATTAGACAATGCTTTCCAAAGCTTGCTAACGTTTCTGTTTTTGCTACACCTGAATGCTAGCCTCGTTCCCATCCACCACTGTCAGCCAGCAAGAATGCTGCTTCCATCTTGAGGACGGCAGACGCTTTGAGGCTGACGGGAGGAGTAGGGGGACAAGGCTACCTGAATGCACCACCTGGATAGATACGATGGAAGTCATTGTGATTGGCTGAGAGTTAGAGTCATGTGTCATGGTAAGCCAATCAGAGCCGGTGTTTTCACACACAAACCGGAACAGCGCGTGCGGCAAACACACACACGCAAAACAGATGCAGAGGGATATGATGGCAGAGCATTCAGAGGAAAATTTGTCCTTTACGAGGTGGAGATATAAACACTTTTTTAAAGTCAAAATACTTAAAGTACAGTCGGCTATGTCAACTTGACCAGTTTTCTCAGGTTGTGAGAGTTAGATTTAATTGATTAAACTCACGTTATATTGTTTACTGCTGATTGTTATTTTATTATATTGTTTACTGTTTATTTTTGTTGCACTTCAAGTGTAAATCTGTTGCTGGTGAGGTGCAATAAATATTACAAGGTTCTATAACGCAACTACCTGTCTGTTCTTCTCTATTCAACTAACTTGAATACTGCTCAGAAAATTTCAAATTTTTTGACATACAACAACTTATTAAAGTAACGGAAATAATTACTTTCCCTGGTAACTAGTTACTTTTACTATAGAGTAATTCAGTTACTAACTCAATTACTTTTTGGAAGAAGTAGTGAGTAACTATAACTAATTACTTTTTTAAAGTAAAGTGCCCAACACTGCTCATACCTGTCAAGTCTCCCGTTTTGGCCAGGAAATTACTGTATTGTACCTCTTTCCTGCCGTCCTCCCATAAAACGATTTTCCTGTAATTCTCCTGTATTTAAAAACAACAACAAAAATCCTTTATCTGCCTGTGCTTCTACCTGAACAATGTGTTACTGGCACCAACAAGGGCCACGAGTAGATTTGCCAACCGTCCCTTAAAAAATGGAATCGCCCTGCATTCAGACACATAAGTACGCATCTCAAATTGAGCTTTAAAGGTATGCACCTTGTCCCGTATTATCATGCAACTCGAAAATACAGTGATCCCTCGCTACTTTGCGCTTCAAACTTCGCGCCCTCAGTCATTCGCGAAATTTTTTTTCCAGTTAAAAAATAAATACATAAATACAGTATTTTATAGAGCTGTCCCGATTCCATCACGTAGTCTCACTCTCCATCCTGCTGCTTTTGTTGGTTGCAGTTGCTTGTTAGAGTTAACGATGATTGACAGATGTTAAGATTATATCCTATTGTTCAACATATACCGGCCGCGTCAGTGCTCCGGATTGACTGCGGACAATCTCCACCGTGCCGGAGCCCGCCGGATGATTTAGGCTATTTTTTTGCTGGAGATGCATCCGTCAAAATGGGCTGTGACGGGCCTGGCCGTTTAATTATTGTTTTTTTTGAGACTCTTTCAGTCAGCTGATCGTCAGCCCTGCCAGCTGGCTGCTTCGCCTCCCACTGTGATGAAGCTGATCGACGCCGGACGGACCGGCGACATCCCCGCCGCTGATTGGCCACGATGAAAAGGCGCCAAGCTTCATAAACGCCATAGCAGAAACTATGAGGGGAAAAGTTTTCATTTGCTTAAATGCTTATTAAGTGCAATTTAATTTATTTTCTTGAAAAAGACATTTTATTTATTCTGCGTTTCTGTGCAGTATTAATATTGTTGTCTTTTACTTAAAAGAGGCATGGTCTATATTGTTTTTAGTTGTGATTTCTTAAAAAGCATTTTTGAGTTTAAAAGTAAACATTTATCGCGTTTAAATGGGTGTACTTGATCTATCAATATATACTGTATTCTCACCGTGTTAATGTAAATTGGTTTAAAAAAATAAAATTTTGGGACGGGGCGCAATAATATCGCATATCGCAATAATTTATGAGATAACAAATTTTAGTGTGCGATAATTTATCGCGACAGGCCTAAGTGGGACTCACAACTCTTTGAGTGTCATAATTATTGCTGATTGTCAGGGTTACAAATCCTTATGAGCCACACTAAATTACAAATAAATTATTGAAAAATCATACAATGTGAGTTCCATATCTTTTTTTTTAGAATATGTCTCTCTGAGTGAAAATCTATGATTGAAATTTCAGGTGCAAATACTTCTGCTCCTCATTTTATCAGGTATGTGTGTACTTCTAACACTTATTGCCTGAACAAGGCAGCAAAAATGGCAGGTATGGTTAAACTGACAAAACAATACACTGTATTATTACTGAAATGATAATAACCCTTTCTTTAATTAGAAAAAGCAGAAGCAGTGAATTAAGTAAATGTAGATGAAGAGCTTCTCTTGTAATTCAATGAATACAGTGGGGTAAATACAGTGCCCTCCATAATTATTGGCACCCCTGGTTAAGATGTGTTTTTTAGCTTCTAATAATTTTTTTTAATTCAACCTTGTTTTGTTGGCAAAAGGGGGTTGTACAAAGTATTAACGCCAGGGGTGCTAACAATTGTGACACACATTATTTGATGTCAAATAATTATTTCTTCATGTGGGATTTTTCCCCCCACTGAATAAATGCACTTGTATTGAAGGTTGGATTTTTCTCTTTTTTCCATTAAGGTCCCATATTATTTGAATAAAAAAAAAATATTAGAAGCTAAAAAACATTTTAACCAGGGGTGCCAATAATTATGGAGGGGCACTGTAAGTATTTAGTCAACCACTAATTGTGCAAGTTCTCCCACTTGAAAATATTAGAGAGGTCTGTAATTGTCAACATGGGTAACCCCCAACCATGAGAGACAGAATGTGGGAAAAAAAAATTGAAAATCACATTTTTGGATTTTTTAAAATGAATTTATTTGCAAATCATGGTGGAAAAAAGGTATTTGGTCAATACCAAAAGTTCATCTCAATACTTTGTTGTGTACCCTTTGTTGGCAATAACGGAGGCCAAACATTTTCTGTAAATCTTCACAAGCTTTTCACAAACTGTTGCTAGTATTTTGGCCCATTCCTCCATGCAGATCTCCTCTGGAGCGGTGATGTTTTGGGGCTGTCGTTGGGCAACACAGACTTTCAACTCCCTACACAGATTTTCTATGGGGTTGAGATCTGGAGACTGGCTAGGCCACTCCAGGACCTTGAAATGCTTCTCACGAAACCACTCCTTTGTTGCCCTGGCTGTGTGTTTGGGATCAACGTCATGCTAAAAGACCCAGCCAGGTCTCATCTTAAATGCCCTTGCTGATGGAAGGAGATTTTCACTCAAAATCTTTCGATACATGGCCCTATAATTCTTTTCTTTACACAGATCAGTCGTCCTGGTCCCTCTGCAGAAAACAGCCCCAAAGTTGATGTTTCCACCCCCCAGCTCCACAGTGGGTATGGTGTTCTTCGGATGCAATTCAGTATTCTTTCTCCTCCAAACATGAGAACCTGCGTTTCTACCAAAAAGTTCTATATTGGTTTCATCTGACCATAAAACATTCTCCTAGTCCTCTTCTGGATCATCCAAATGCTCTCTAGCGAGCCGCAGACGGGCCTGGACATGTACTGGCTTCAACAGGGGGACACGTCTGGCAGTGCAGGATTTGAGTCCCTGACGGCGAATTGTGTTACTGATAGTAGCCTTTGTTACTGTGGTCCCAGCTCTCTGTAGGTCATTCACTAGGTCCCCCCGTGTGCTTCTTGTTATCATTTTGACGCCACGGGGTGAGATCTTGCATGGAGCCCCAGATCGAGGGAGGTTATCAGTGGTCTTCTATGTCTTCCATTTTCTAATAATTGCTCCCACAGTTGATTTTTTTTACACCAAGCGTTTTATCTATTGCAGATTCAGTCTTCCCAGCCTGGTGCAGGTCTTTGGTCTTGGCCATAGTGGAGTTTGTAGTATGACTGACTGAAGTTGTGGACATGTGTCTTTTATACTGATAACGAGTTAAAACAGGTGCCATTAATACAGGTAACGGGTGGAGCCTCGTTAGACCTCGTTAGAAGTTAGACCTCTTTGACAGCCAGAAATCTTTTTGTAGGTGACCAAATACTTATTTTCCACTCTAATTTGGAAATAAATTCTTTAAAAATCAAACAATGTGATTTTCTGTTTGTTTTTCCACATTCTGTCTCTCATGGTGGAGGTTTAACCATGATGACAATTACAGGCCTCTCTAATATTTTCAAGTAGGAGAACTTGCACAATTGGTGGTTAACTAAATACTTATTTGCCCCACTGTATGTATATTTCTATTAAAATCGTTACTATACAGTGCCTTGCAAAAGTATTCGGCCCCCTTGAACCTTGCAACCTTTCGCCACATTTCAGGCTTCAAACATAAAGATAGAAAATTTTAATTTTTTGTCAAGAATCAACAACAAGTGGGACACAATCGTGAAGTGGAACAAAATTTATTGGATAATTTAATCTTTTTTAACAAATAAAAAACTGAAAAGTGGGGCGTGCAATATTATTCGGCCCCCTTGCGTTAATACTTTGTAGCGCCACCTTTTGCTCCAATTACAGCTGCAAGTCGCTTGGGGTATGTTTCTATCAGTTTTGCACATCGAGAGACTGACATTCTTGCCCATTCTTCCTTGCAAAACAGCTCGAGCTCAGTGAGGTTGGATGGAGAGTGTTTGTGAACAGCAGTCTTCAGCGCTTTCCACAGATTCTCGATTGGATTCAGGTCTGGACTTTGACTTGGCCATTCTAACACCTGGATACGTTTATTTTTGAACCATTCCATTGTAGATTTGGCTTTATTTTTTGGATCATTGTCCTGTTGGAAGATAAATCTCCGTCCCAGTCTCAGGTCTTGTGCAGATACCAACAGGTTTTCTTCCAGAATGTTCCTGTATTTGGCTGCATCCATCTTCCCGTCAATTTTAACCATCTTCCCTGTCCCTGCTGAAGAAAAGCAGGCCCAAACCATGATGCTGCCACCACCATGTTTGACAGTGGGGATGGTGTGTTCAGGGCGATGAGCTGTGTTGCTTTTACGCCAAACATCGTTTTTGCATTGTGGCCAAAAAGTTCAATTTTGGTTTCATCTGACTAGAGCACCTTCTTCCACATGTTTGGTGTGTCTCCCAGGTGGCTTGTGGCAAACTTTAAACGAGACTTTTTATGGATATCTTTGAGAAATGGCTTTCTTCTTGCCACTCTTCCATAAAGGCCAGATTTGTGCAGTGTACGACTGATTGTTGTCCTATGGACAGACTCTCCCACCTCAGCTGTAGATCTCTGCAGTTCATCCAGAGTGATCATGGGCCTCTTGGCTGCATCTCTGATCAGTTTTCTCCTTGTTTGAGAAGAAAGTTTGGAAGGATGGCCGGGTCTTGGTAGATTTGCAATGGTCTGATGCTCCTTCCATTTCAATATGATGGCTTGCACAGTGCTCCTTGAGATGTTTAAAGCTTGGGAAATCTTTTTGTATCCAAATCCGGCTTTAAACTTCTCCACAACAGTATCTCGGACCTGCCTGGTGTGTTCCTTGGTTTTCATAATGCCCTCTGCACTTTAAACAGAACCCTGAGACTATCACAGAGCAGGTGCATTTATACGGAGACTTGATTACACACAGGTGGATTCTATTTATCATCATCGGTCATTTAGGACAACATTGGATCATTCAGAGATCCTCACTGAACTTCTGGAGTTTGCTGCACTGAAAGTAAAGGGGCCGAATAATATTGCACGCCCCACTTTTCAGTTTTTTATTTGTTAAAAAAGTTTAAATTATCCAATAAATGTTGTTCCACTTCACGATTGTGTCCCACTTGTTGTTGATTCTTGACAAAAAAATTAAATTTCATATCTTTATGTTTGAAGCCTGAAATGTGGCGAAAGGTTGCAAGATTCAAGGGGGCCGAATACTTTTGCAAGGCACTGTAAATAATACTACAACAGAGCTTCAAAAGTACATCAGGAGCAGAGCATTTACTTGGTTGTTTCATTTCACATTTGCAGAAAAATCAACACCCTTCTCTTTACTGTTTCGCCTTGTCTGTATGACGCACATCCCTACATTTACGAGATTTGATTTCACAAAACAAAGTCCACGTGAATGAAAAGTCTCTCAATTCCAAATTAGAGACATTTTGCATTTAACTGCTAATTGTGGGGAAAAAAAAAGAAACGTCTGACGTCAGCCAGTGTGACGTTTTCAACGCACGTGTATCTACGTGGAATTGATTTTTCTACAGGTTATGAATATTACATGAGAATGGGTAGGAAAATTAGACCACTATCTCTGCTTCGGGGCAAATTTATTGTATGATCTCAATAAAGGTGAATGAGTGTATTATACTAAATTTCTGGTTACTAAAAACATTAGATATGATTGGTTTTGCTGAACTATGCAAGGCCCAGGGGGAGATACTTGCACTAAGACAAAAACATAATGAAAAGGGAATTAAAGCCAAGAGCAAGACTGCGGGCAAGTGCACACGTTTCGCAAACCTTAATAGTGGTGACTCATCTTTTGTCAAAACAACACGCACGTGCATAGACTCTATCTTTAAAAATAATCTATGAGCAGATGCTTGAGAAATACAGCCACCGTTTTTTTTTTCTCCACCAATTACAGTGTTGTTAAACTGCACGTCACATAAACCTTCCCCCCTTATCAAGAATCACCCGTATCCTCACGTGCAGCTTGATTGCACATCAGAACACAGGCAAATTGACTCTTAGCTTGTACTTTTCGAGTGGCTTATTTGCGATATGGCTTCCTACTTCGGTTTTGAAAATACTTCTTCTTCAAGCACACTTTATACACAAGTAATTTTCTATTTCTAAATCGTCAAAATTACAGGGACCAAGAATTTTGTGCCACTTTTCAATATGACGACAACCATGACACACATTGTAAACCTTACAGGGCTCCACGGATAGAAAGACTTGTAGTTCTTCAAAGATAATCATTATTATGAGTTAAAATAATTTGATATCGAAACCTCTCGATGTTTTCGCTTTTATACAATGTGTAAAATTAGTTTAACTAGTAGGTCGCGATTGTTGTTGACGTCGCAGGGCGGTGACGTCACATGGTTACTAAGCTTGAGAACGATAAACCGATACGACCGGATATCCGGTTTTGCAGGTGAGAGATACAGCTGTATCGATAGTAAAGTTACCATTCGACAGAAATTAGCCATTAAATATTCAATGAACCGATAGTAGAGATAGAATTCGGCTATCGCGAGCACAAGAATCGGCTTCTAATGCCTAATTCAATGCATTGCTTAATATGATAATAATTTAGCTTTTACCTCACATGCTGCGCTTGTGTCATTCACCTCACAGCGCACTAATTAGATTGTGACCGCCGTCGTTGTTGCCTCCACTTCCCATTCACTTCGGCAGAACCGTCATTACCCGATCGTCACGGGCGTGTCATAACAATGCGAGAGCTAACAAAGCCACTGGAACGCATGCTAAAAAATATGGACAGTTTGCGCACCACGCCAGCGACGTGCAGCGATTGATTTTCAACGCACCCAGGAAAACAAAAGTCGGATTTTGAAGTGACTAAGGCAGCCAGATCTGTTCGCATGGGACAGTGCTAGTGTGAAGCGGTAAATAGATCGTGAGTTTTTAACCCTGAAAAATAACCCACTACAATAGAGGAAAGGGCGGCATATTGTTTCCACGAAATGCAGTCTACTTAAACATGAACATGTGGATTAGTTGATCTTCCTCAAGAAAAATCTGCCCTTCAAAAAAGATATAGACGGTGATGAGGAGTAAAAAAATGTGGAAGCATAGGCATAAGTGA
Organism: Corythoichthys intestinalis; assembly: GCF_030265065.1. Taxonomy (NCBI): domain Eukaryota; kingdom Metazoa; phylum Chordata; class Actinopteri; order Syngnathiformes; family Syngnathidae; genus Corythoichthys; species Corythoichthys intestinalis. The sequence goes on from NC_080402.1 coordinate 13,911,228, forward strand.
ATGACTGTGCTGTGTATAAGGTTAAAGTAATTATTATTGACCTGTCTGTCTAAAATGCCATGTTTTTATTCCCCAGTTATACCAGTGGTAAAGCATAATTTATTATATATTTATGATAGTACTAGCAGGTTTAATTCTTATTTTCTAGAGCTGCTGCATATAATTAATATTTTTTGCTTGTAAGATGTTTACGTTGAAAGTTTGCACTTAAAATGCTTACCTATTGTGTTCAGAACACCAGGAAATACAGTAATTAAATTACTGCACTTTATTGTTGTCTGTCACTGGAGTTTTATTTTATTATCAATCCCATCCAACAAAATGTCATATAGTAAGCTTCTTCTTTTTTTCATTAAAAATAAAAAAATAAAAAAAACATAACATTAGGATGAAATTTTGTTGTTTAATTTCATTTTTAAAGGGTATTAAAACACTAAGGGGCTGTGAGATATCAATAGAACCGTTATGTGGCAAGATAACAAATATTAATAAAGTTAACAAAAAAAAAATCGCATTCATTAGCAGTTATCGAAAATTGATCGAAAATTACGAACATTTCCGAAAGTATTCCGGAAACAGCCGAATGGTGCGGAGACGTCATAACAAGGAAACGAAAGGTCGAGGCAGGTGCAATCGTTTATCGACGAGAGAGTTGCGTTCGTGTTTTATCAAAAAAATCGCTAAAATGGTTCAAACCTATCATGCTATGTGGTCTACAAATAGCCATTTGTCGCAATGTAGTACCCATGAGTTCCTGAACACGAGAAAAAGCGCTGGACTACGCAGACAATGAGTAAAGTTTGTCCGTGCTAAGAGGGCTAATTTTGCAGACCCAGCCTCCGGCACGGTTTTGTGTGATACGCATTTTACACCTGAAAGCTATTCGAACTATGGACAAATGAAATCAGGTTTATCTAAGAAATTGCTGATCAAAGCAGCCACCTAAATGTCCCGAGATATCAAGAAAGAGGACGACTGGCTCTGATGAGACCACCCCAGGCTAACCAAAGGAGCGGAGCAGCCAAGCTCGAAATGGCCAGAGTGAGTACTATTTTAGAATAAAAACATCACGCATTGGATACAGGACTGGACACGTATAAATTATCGCTCGTAAAATATATAGAACAAATCCTCGAATCCCATTCATATTTGTGTCTGTTGACAGAGCGAAAACCTATGATAGCACAATAAATAATAATTATTCTATACATTACATTATTTTGCGGTCACGGTGTATCAGCTTCACAAAAAGAAATGCAAAACAAACAAACCATTCGGTGTTTCCCACACGATGTTGCTGGTGTTTCATCAGTGTGATTGCTCTTCTCAATGATTCTTTCATTAGACTGCATTGGCTTTCGTTTGGGCTCAAATTGATAACCCAAAACACCAAAGAAAGGTTCATAACTCCCCTCGTCACCATTAGAAGAATGTTCGTTACGTCGGATTCGTCGCTGCAACCAGAAACAAAATTGTCCGCTATCATCGCCGCCATTCAGTACTAAGCACTGAGCCGGTTGTTTCCTTGTAGTGACGTCACGCCCACAATATGCTAGATTTCCGGGTTCTCGTGGGCGGGTCCTTTTAGCTTGACAATCGATCCAAATTTCTATCATTTTGTTGGTGTTGCGATGTGTGTAATTACACGAAGTGGCATGATATGAATCCAAAAGGCATACGTTTATGGATAAATGATGGAATATTAGCATTTCCCCAGGTGTTGTCATACCGTTTAATCTTTTTTTTTTATATGTTTAAAATACTGTACGAACACACACAACAAATGCTTACTATCATATCATTTTCACTCTGTATCGAACCGTATCGTTCTTAAACTATCGAATCGTATCGAATCGCTCGGCCTTAAAAATGTATCGTTTTTTTAATCGAATCGTAACCTGTGCATCTAGATACATATCGAATCGGCTTCATGCCAGAGATTCCCAACCCTAATGGTTACGCTGTCGGACTTCCAGAGTATGACTTTAGCAACATAAACATGTCATCTGTTCAATCCTATTCAATTCGAACATTAATGAACATGACAGCACTGTCGATATTTCACCAAACGAGCAGCAAAAGCAGAATGATCAGGAAAGACGGGATGAGACGAGACGAGAGTAGGAAAAAAGCGGTGTTCTGCCAAAATGTTCTACACAGGCAAAACGTACTACAAAAGGCGAATTTGAAACCCGAAATACTACGGTGCTTGGTTTGTTTGGATGCATACAGACAGAACATACTAAAGATGCCTTGAGAAAATCATTAAACGTAGTAATATTAAATAAGGAAGTATGCAAACACATGCAAAACATACTTTGAGGCAATGAAAAGGTGATAAAAGACTCAATAAAAACACAAATAGTAAGTACTTGCAGCTTTTAACTGATGAACGCATGTGTTTGATGTCTCGCCGTGAAGATTGAGTTGCAGTAACCAGGAAGTATTCGTTGAGTGACAGTGACAATCTACGTCATCACCCCGAGTGTCCATTGAGCACTTAAGACATGACGCCCTCCATAGGACAAAACATGTACTAAATATTATAGATTTTTAAATCAATGGTAATATTTTTTGTGCTTCTTATAACATATTTTAGTAAAAGAGAACAATTGTGGCTTATTACAGCCTACAAGTATTTATGTCTGAGGTTCCCTTCATCATCAGTGTTAGCATAGTGACGTAATACTGTCTACCATATTGTTAGATCTGAAGTAAAAGTACATGTACTATGGCAAACCTATTTATTCAGGGGAAACAAAAGCAATATAGAACATAGAATAGAATGCATAGACTCAGAAGTGGGCAGTAGTACGTTACATTTACTCCATTATATTTACTAGAGTAACTTCTAAGAGTAGATTCACTAAGCCATACTTTTTACTGTTACTTTGGTATAGTATATTTGTGAAGAAACGCTACTCCTACTCTGCTACTTTGGTCTACACTAGTCGTTACATTTTTTTTTTTTTTTTTGCCAGAGATACCAACAGTGGCTTGAAGGAACCGCCGGACCCGTGCTGGCGCAGCTCCAACGGCACCAGGCCGGCGGGAACCCGGCAATCCGGCCACAAGGCTAAACGTCGCGCGTTCACCTTAGTCTTGTACTGACTCCATTTTGAAAGGTTTAAAGAGGGCTCACTGAAAACAAGTTGACAATTTATTCAGGTCGACAGAGATCAAAATGGCATGGCGAAACAGAAACACTCAGGCGGGGAGGCAAGGACGTTCCAAGGTCCCTATATCAGAAGTCAACAAAATGTTCCTGAGAAAAATGACAACGATTAGTTAAACATTCAGTCTTTTGAAGGCTTTCGCAGGGTTGGACGTTGGCAAGAACAAAAGTGTGTGTTTGAGATTATTGTCTGTTTGTGGATTGGACAGTAGTACTCGGGAGTTACTGTTGTCCGGGCAGCGGACAACAGTTGCCCCCTCAGCGCCAAAGGGGCTCTTGGAGTCTTGTCAGTGGTGTTATAAGTTGGATATCGAGCATTCTCCTGTGTTCCTTGTTTTAGGACAGACCGTCCCGCCATTTGTTCTGGACTGTCCGGGAGAGCTGATTGCGAGACTTGGTGGTGCAGACGTGGGCTTGTCAGCGTCAATCATGGATTTTAATGAGTAATTCCACGCCAGCTCGACTGCTGTTTTGGTTAGAGAAAGTAAAAAAGGGAAGTCGCGAGCAGAAATGCCGAAGTAAAGCGGGAGTACCTCGGAAACTTGTCTATAACTCAGAGGAAACTGATTTATCTCAACAAATAACAGATTCATCCTCTCTCTTTTCTCGTCCACGAAAAGCGTGAGTTACCTCGACATTCCTGCCCTTAAAATGCCGTAACCAACAGTTACTGACCGAGAGGTATTAATTAAACACTTTAATTATTTTCTTCGTAAATCTGAACTGTGACACAAAGAGAGCCATGTGCATTTCAAGTTGTTTTCTATTCTTGTATTGTGTGTTGTCACACACTCATTGTTGGAGATGACAATGGCTACATAGAAAAGGCATTATTAAGATGCATGTGGCATGATTCAACCTACGTCATTTCCTGTGAACCACATAAACATGAGAGAGGGGCAACGCACACCGGCGCAGATCAGAATCAGATACAGACACAAGCTGACTCTCTAATCAACATGTCACTGTGTCACAGCGGCGGGGTCTCATTAGCGACTGTATCCCTGTACGATTCGGTGCGAATGACATCATCAGGCGAACTACAGTCTTACATCTAATTGAGCCAGTGCTAACTGGAGTCAGAATGTTATTGTTGCGGCAGCTCGGGAGACAAGGAAGCATGAAAAAACAAAGGAATGTCTGAGACACTGACGCAAAGGATTATCGAACACTTGATTGTTCAAAACAGCCGTACACATGCACTCTGCGTTAATAGGGATCCACAAAGGCACAAAAACATTTATACTTCATCGAAATGAAAATTCACTCATGTCCTCCACTCAAGAGGAAGAGGTGAGCTCTTTGTGGTCATGATGTAGCTATAATTATTTTCGTAATAATAGGCTATTTCAATCCTGGAGGGTTATGTGCACAGAAGTGTCGCCTCTCTTATTATACCTGCAGTTTGCTCTAAACGAGTGGTCCGAGAACTCGGCACTGGGATTTGTAAAGCGCCTTATTGATGGACAGTGATGGTGGCAGAACTTCAAACAATTGGGGTGTTTGATTCACAGTCTAGCAGGCTAAAGGAAACACTGAGGTTAAACACAGATAACACCATCCACCGTAAGAAAAGAACTGAACAAACCTTGGGGTCGTACGGAGCTCTTAAAGGGACATCGGTAGAAATAAATTTAAACTATCTGGAGCGCACCAGATTGTTTCAAAAAATGATAAACATTAGCATTATACCATTTAAGATAGCCGACTTTTGCTGTGCACGTTAGCAATTGTTCTTTTGTAAGATCCTCATTCATTTTATATATTTATTTTTATATTGTTTGAGGCTAAGCTGAGGCGGACATCGGACATCGGCAGTTTTGGTGTGCTAACAATCATAATAGAGCATTTAGACGAGCTTTACTTCAAACGTGGACTCAACTAGCACCTGAGTTTAGCCTCAAATGATTTAAAAAAAATATATAAATGAGGATCTAAGTACAACAAAAGAACACTTAGCTAACTTGCACAGCAAAAGTCCGCTAGCTTAAATGCTATATAACGTTTAGTATAGAGTGACCAAACATCCTCTTTTGCCCGGACAAGTCCTCGTTTCAAGTCGTGTCCTTGTCGTCTGGCCGGGTTTTATGAATTCATGAAAATGTCCGTTTTTTAATGATTTTTCACGGGACCAATTTGAAGAGAATACCTCCGGCCGCTGGGGGGCAGTGCCTGCCTGCGTTGACGTGGCTCCTACTAGTAGGGAGGAAAGGAGTAGTTCTTCTTGTTGGCAGTTTATCCTTTGTATCATGGGGCATTACCACCATCTACTGGGTTGACGGTTTGGCAAGAGATCAGGCAGTTACAGACCACAATAAGTAGTTCTATGAGACGTGGGTCCATACACCTTTCTGTAAGTTTATCTCCTGTTAATTTCGATCATGTGTCATCTGTTGTATATTGGGTTATACAGTGGGGCAAATAAGTATTTAGTCAACCACCAACTGTGCAATTTCTCCCACTTGAAATCTTACAGAGGCCTGTAATTGTCAACATAGATAAACCTTAACCATGGGAGACAGAATGTGGACACCCCCCCCAGAAAATCACATTGTTTGATTTTTAAAGAATTTATTTGCAAATCATGGTGGAAAATAAGTATTTGGTCAATACCAAAAGTTCATCTCAATACTTTGTTATGTACCCTTTGTTGGCAATAAGGGAGGCCAAACGTTTTCTGTAACTCTTCACAAGCTTTTCACACACTGTTGCTGTTATTTTGGCCCATTCCTCCATGCAGATCTCCTCTAGAGCAGTGATGCTTTGCTTTTTTATGGGGCTGGGATCTGGAGACTGGCTAGGCCACTCCAGGACCTTGAAATGCTTCTTACGAAGCCACTCCTTTGTTGCCCTGGCTGTGTGTTTGGGATCATTGTCATGCTGAAAGACCCAGCCACGTCTCATCTTCAATGCCCTTGCTGATGGAAGGAGATTTTCACTCAAAATCTCTCGATACATGGCCCCATTCATTTTTTCGTTTACACAGATCAGTCGTCCTGGTCCCTTTGCAGAAAAACAACCCCAAAGCATGATGTTTCCACCCCCATGCTTTACAGTGGGTATGAGGTTCTTCGGATGCAATTCAGTATTCTTTCTCCTCCAAACAAGAGAACCTGTGTTTCTACCAAAAAGTTCTATTTTGGTTTCATCTGACCATAAAACATTCTCCCAGTCCTCTTCTGGATCATCTAAACGCTCTCTAGCGAACCGCAGACGGGCCTGGACGTGTACTGGCTTCAGCATGGGGACACGTCTGGCAGTGCAGGATTTGAGTCCCTGGCGGCGCATTGTGTTACTGATAGTAGCCTTTGTTACTGTGGTCCCAGCTCTCTGTAGGTCATTCACTAGGTCCCCCCGTGTGGTTCTGGGATTTTTGCTCACCGTTCTTGTTAACATTTTGACGCCATGGGGTGAGATCTTGCATGGAGCCCCAGATCGAGGGAGATTATCAGTGGCCTTGAATGTCTTCCATTTTCTAATAATTGCCCCCACAGTTGATTTCTTTACACCAAGCGTTTTACCTATTGCAGATCCAGTCTTCCCAGCCTGGTGCAGGTCTACAATTTTGTCTCTGGTGTCCTTCGACAGCTCTTGGCCATAGTGGGCATAGTGGAGTTTGGAGTGTGACTGACTTAGATTGTGGACATGTGTCTTTTATACCGATAATGAGTTAAAACAGGTGCCATTAATACAGGTAACGAGTGGAGCCTCGTTAGAAGAAGTTAGACCTCTTTGACTGACAGAAATCTTGCTTGTTTGTAGGTGACCAAATACTTATTTTCCACTCTAATTTGGAAATAAATTCTTTAAAAATCAAACAATGTGATTTTCTGGGCTTTTTTCCCCCACATTCTGTCTCTCATGGTTGAGGTTTACTCATGTTGACAATTACAGGCCTCTCTAATATTTTCAAGTAACTTACACAATTGGTGGTTGACTAAATACTTATTTGCCCCACTGTATGTGTACACAGAGATGCAGTATATTGTATTAGTCTTGTAATTGTTCTGCGTTCGTGTATTTGGTTGAATGTTAGTATTATATTCTAATAGCTGTGCTTCTTATGCCTCAGGGTTCTGTCATCTATGAAGGGAAGGAAATTAAAATTGCAACGGAGGAGAATTGTTTCACAATTAGCATGTGTTGAAATTGACACTTTGCACAGAATACTACGGTACTGCTGCTTGTGACGTATTGCCAGAGCGCCTGCCCAGTGGTTAAGGTTTTACGATAAATACGTATGTAATGGCAACTGTTGACTTCTGTCGGAGCTTTGTACTGGTGTGACCTGTAAAATCCCATTTTGTGTCGCATCGTTGCGCTGCCGATGATTGTATGCTTTTATAGCTTATAAAGTTTTTTTTTCTCAATACTTTTTACTAAAAAGTGCATACATAAACTCTGCAAAATAGTTTTTTTTAAATAAATTTTTTAACAACGTAGGTGCTCTCAAAGTCCCGCTCTTCAATAACATTTTCACAAATGGTGGGACAATTTCTGAACATAAAGTGCACAGGCTTCACTCAAACCTCTTGTCTACCACACTGTCATGTTGTTTTCCCAGTATCATCATGGCAAGCGACAGTACGTGGACCAATGGGATGAGTGGGATTTCGTATTGGTGAAAAAAAGCAGGAGAGGCAGGGGAATGAGTTTATTACGGGACGCGCGTACCTTGAAAGCTCAATACGGCAACCCTAGTCTCCATCCATTTATTCCCTACTTCCTACTGTTCTGGGCACAGTCATGACATTTTGTCAGACCATGTTAGCTAAGCCCAAATATGAAGTATTTGGGTGAGTATATGGTGTTCATCAGTTCCTCACAAAGCTACACGCTGTGTTCAAGGTTCAACTGTATGTTCAAGTTTTTTAACACATTTCAAGTGCACAGCTAGTGATCCATTTTTGGTGGTAAGTGACCTTAACCTACAAAGGTCAAAGATTACAGGTTTTTGTTAAGCTTGAGAACGATAAACCGATAGGACCGGATATCCGGTTTTACAGGTGAGAGATACAGCTGTATCGATAGTAAACTTACCATTCGACAGTCATTAGCCATTAAATATTCAATAAACCGATCGTAAAGATAGAATTCGGCTATCGCGAGCACAAGAATCGGCTTCTAATACCTAATTCAATGCATTGCTTAATATGATAGCAATTTAGCTTTTACTTCACATGCTGTGCTTGTGTCATTCACCACACAGCGCACTTAGATTGAGACCGCATGCATATAGTATGAACAAGCACCACTCACAGTCGTGGTTGCCTCAACTTCCCATGCAATTCGGCAGAACCGCTACTAGTCGCCGTCATACCACTCACAGTCGTGGTTGCCTCAACGTCCCGTGCATTTCGGCAGAACCGCTACTAGTCGCCGTCATTACCCGATCTTCACGGGCGTGTCGTTACAACGTGAGAGCTAACAAAACCTCTGTAACGCACGCTCCGTAGCGTTTTCTTCACAGCCCAAAACGAAACTAGTTGTGGCAACGAAGCAACATGCTAAAACAATGGACAGTTTGCGCACCATGCCAGCGACGTGCAGTGATTGATTTTCAACGAACCCAGGAAAACAAAAGTCGGACTTTGAAGTGATGAAGGGAGCCAGATCTGTTCGCATGGGACAGAGCTAGAGTGAAGTGTGGAGCGGTACAGAGATCGTGAGTTTTTAACCCTGAAAAATAACTCACTACTAGAGCTGGGAATCTTTGGGCACCTAACGATTCGATTACGATTACGATTCAGAGGCTCCGATTCGATTATAAAACGATTATTGATGCACCCCCCTCCTTTTTATTTTTTATTTTTTTTCTATAAAGTTTTGTACATTAGTTCCAAAATTGTTCAAAAATACTCTCAGGCTAAACCAAACTACTATTTCAGTATCAAGTTAACATATAGCAGTAAACAAATATACAAAAATAACATTAAATAAAAAAACTCCAGTCCCCATTCTGTATCAGCAGCTTTAAACTACATTCAATTAATTTAATGTTGTGAATCAACCGTTAAAGTTGTTAAAATTGCTCCCATTATTCCATAATTTCCCTTTTGTCTACTTTTGACATGTGAAAGTTTTAAAACTATTTTAAAGATAGATTCAAGTCAATATTTTACCGATTTAGGAGTATTTTAGATAAAAAGTTAATTAGGTTTGCTTGGAAGGTTCGCTACAACAGTATTGCAGGGAAGTTTACTGCTTTAAGATGGCGGCCATTTACTAACGCCCACATCTAGCTTTTTGCAGATGTGCTGCTACCGCTACCGAGTCTATAATCCATCTAGTCCTATATAAATGATAACTACCGTAACATTATGTAGCTTAGCTGTACTTGTAGCAGCTTTTAGGCAGCAGTCAGGTATGTTGTTGTGTTTTTTTATCTCGTGGCATGAGTTGAGCTAGAGCCGTGAGTTGAGCGTTGGCATTACCCGAGGGGCCGGTTAATGAGAAGCATAATGTTTAGCTACTCCCGCTCAGTTCTGTCCCGAAGACCACGCGGCGCGCTGAGTGTGTTGTACTTCCGCTTTACTTGGCATATTTCAATAATCGGAATTTGGATGTTTGTGAATCGTTCTCGAATCTTCCACGGCCGAATCGCGAATAATCTAAGAATCGGAAATTCTGCACACCTCTACTCACTACTATGGTGGAAAGGGGAGCGCGACCCTCTGGATATTTTGTTTCCACAAAACACAGTCTACTAAACATGAACATGTGGATTAGTTGATCTTCCTCAAGAAAAATCTGCCCTTCAAAAAAGATATGGTATTGACAGTGATGAGGAATAAAAAATGTGGAAGCACGGGCATAAGTGAATGACTTTGCTGTGTATAGGGTCGAAGTAATGATTATTGACCTGTCTGTCTAAAATGCCATGTTTTTATTCCCCTAATTATACCAGTGGTAAACCATAATTTATTATTTATTTATGATAACACTAGCAGGTTTAATTCTTTTTTTTTTCTAGAGCTGTTGCATATAATTACTATTTTTTGTTTGTAAGATGTTTACGTTGAAAGTTTGCACTTAAATTACTTACCTCTTTTGTTCAAAACACAAGGAAATACAGTCATTGAATTACTGCACTTTATTATTGTCTGTCAGTGGAGTTTTATTTTATTATCAATCCCATCCAACAAAATGACGGTCATATAGTAAGCCTTATTTTTTTTTTTTCATAAAAATTATAAAACATAACATTGGCATGAAATTTTGTTGTTTAATTTTGCTATTAGAAATGTGGTCTTTTTTACATGTTTAAAATACTGTACAAACACACTATCGTATTGTTTTCACTCTGTATTTAACAGTATCGTTCTTAAACTGTATCGAATCTTATCGAATTGCTTGGCCTTAAAAATGTATCGTTTTTTAATCGAATTGTAACCTGTTTATCTAGATACATATCGGGTTTATTCCAGAGATTCCCAACCCTACTTTTTGTGTGGCTTGTTCCATCCAGGGTTAATATAGCGAGATAATGGCATGATGTTACTTGGTTGATCCTATTGACACAACACGATACATTTGTTTATTTTAAAATCCAGGCTTGGAACCAGTGCAGTTTTGAGTGGACAATTTCTGGATTTTCTTTTGTAGCTATCATTCATTCAAACTTCCTTTTCTTATTTTTCTTGTTTAGCTTTTTGGATTCGTGTTATTGTGAGTATGAAGGGTTGTCTTTATATACCCACTGCTCTGAAGAAGAGCAAAAAGGACGGCTAGATTTTTTACTTTAAAGTGCTTGATCTTGTCTGGTTATCGATTACACTTCCTCTTAGTTCCTACACGAATCAAAAGCTTCTCTCTCACCCGACATGCAAATAGCACCAAAAACATGAACTGAGTGAACATTCAATAACTCATAAGTACTTCTGCAAACATCACCCCCGTCTGTTATTTCCCGTTTTCTGATCCAAGCCGCATTTGCTTTGTTCCGCCTGCAGCCAAACCTGCCAAATACAATTGATGAAAAACATGCAATAATAAATGAATTTGCCTATTTTGTCTACACATCCTAATGTGGTGATGCAATGACCGACAAAACCGTTTACCATTGTTTTGGCTGGGTGTGATTCAGATGCTTACGGGTAATGATATTCAAAGCATTTAATCATAAACAAAGACAGAGACGGAGAACTTGAGAAACACTGCTGATGCTGTGTCTTGTGACATACTCACTAGAAATTCAGGTGACTCATCCCCCCCCCCGCAGCTCCCCTTTCTCACCACCATTACATTTCTACATTTGACTTGTACTCCTTTAATAATATGACTAAAGAAAAGGCATATTTGATAGAATGGTCCTCACCCTCACGCACATAAAAAACAACAACAGTGAGAACTCACATGTTTGTGGTTGATTTGCATTTACCCCATGATGTGCCCGTGTCTCATCACTGACACATTTGCTGTTGTGGTCATGCCACCATTCTGTCAGACATAGCCACAGTACTCTTATCAAGACAGACAGCTGCTCCTCTCCCTGGTGAATCATCCTTATAACGAGGTGTGAGAGGCAGCGTCACAGATTAAAAAAAAGAAGAAAAAAACGGCAACACCACTTTCATGAGCAGGGGTGGTTCCCCAAAATTAGCCGGAGTGTTAGAACTGGGTCCCATCGATGCGCAATACTCGTTGCGCAACCCTATTTATAATCACATCAAATAATGACATGTCAAATAGACAAATACAACTGAAATAACAAAAATATTTTTGGGAATATTCCAATTAATGGCCTTTCTGTGATTACCTCATTGAAAAAAATATTCAACCCCCCCCAAGTCCAAAACTCTTAACTCATTTGCTCCCAAAAACATATAAATACGTTCTATTTTTAATTGCTTCAGTGTCCCAAAAACGTATTCATAAGTCTTTTGCGTTTTTTTTTTTTCTTTTTCTTTTGGACAAGAGGCAATCTATAGGTTCTAAGGGTGTAACGGCAGGGGTGAAAAAGGCTAGAATTTCTTGCCGGAACTCCCCGACGTGAAGGTCGCCAAGGAGCCAGAAATTTTATTTATTTATTTACTTTTTTTTGGAGGGGGGGGTCAAACCTCTTAAACTACTGAAATGCAAAGAAAACTGTTTTATCAGTTATTTCTATAACTCATACAAAAACTGATTTTTCAAAATTGTATTTTTTTCAATGATTTGCAAAATAAAAGTTGACAAAAACAGCAATAACCCCAACCTCCATCTCCTAATTTTTGTTTTCCCTCATTTCCTCACATACTAAATGCCAAATCTCAATTTTAACTACTTAAGAACATAGGCTATATATTAAAATTGAAGTTAATGTAAACATTTTATTTATTTTCTAATAATACAGATAAAAAAGTAACATACATTTAGAAAAAATAAGTACAAATTACTTATATTATGCAGAATGAAATGGAATACATTTTGAAGATCGCGCATTGACTTTTTTAAATCATAAGGAAATGAATAAGTAGCCTAACATAAATGAACAAACATAAGTCCAAATTGCACATTGACAGCTAAGATGTTCCGAACCTCCCCATCAGAGCAAACAAAACTAAATATGATGAATAAGCCTCCTCAACTCTTTCGTTGCTCTTAAAGATTTGATCCATTTTATGTTGTGTTTTATGTTTTATGTTTTTTTTGCTGTTCCAGAAAACTTGCACATTTGAACCAATCAGAGCTAACCATCTTTGCTAATCACATGTCAGTATGTCAGCCAATTGAACGGATAAATGAGTCCAGGCGTTTTGCTTTGCTGTGTGCATTCACACATTGACCTGACTCATCATCGTCAGACTCTGATAACTGCAGCAGCTGGGGAAACCTCCATACCATCCGTGGAATAAAATGAATAATAAATATTGGTGGAAACGAATTACGCTTGTTGTTAACACTTGTGTATGTAAATTAGGGTTGGGAATCTCTGGTATGAAGCCGATTCGATATGTATCTAGATACACAGGTTACGATTCGATTAAAAAAACGATACATTTTTAAGGCCGAGCGATTCGATACGATTCGATACAGTTTAAGAACGATACGGTTCGATACAGAGTGAAAACGATACGATAGTAAACATTTGTTGTGTGTGTTCGTACATTATTTTAAAAATATAAAAAAAGACCACATTTTTTAATAGCAAAATTAACAAAATTTCATACCAATGTTATGTTTTATTTTTTATGAGAAAAAAAATAAGGCTTACTATATGACCGTCATTTTGTTGGATGGGACTGATAATACAATAAAACTCCAGTCACAGACAACAATGAAGTGCAGTAATTCAATGACTGTATTTCCTGGTGTTTTTAACACGAGAGGTAAGTAATTTAAGTGCAAACTTTCAATGTAAACATCTTACAAACAAAAAATATTAATTATATGCAGCAGCTCTTGAAAAAAAAGTTAAACCTGCTAGTGTTATCATAAATTAATAATAAATTATGCTTTACGACTGGTATAATTGGGGGAATAAAAACATAGCATTTTAGACAGGTCAATAATCATTACTTTAACCTAATACACAGCAAAGTCATTCACTTATGCCCGTGCTTCCTCATTTTTTATTGCTCATCACTGTCCATATCTTTTTTGAAGGGCAGATTTTTCTTGAGGAAGATCAACTAATCCACATGTTCATGTTTAAGCAGCCTGCGTTTCGTGGAAACAATATGCCGCCCTTTCCAGCATTGTAGTGGGTTATTTTTCAGGGTTAAAACTCACGATTTCTCTACCGCTCCACACTTCACACAAGCTCTGTCCCAATCACAGATCTGGCTGCCTTCACTTCAAAGTCCGACTTTTGTTTTCCTGGGTGCGTTGAAAATCAATCACAGCACGTCGCTGCCGTCGGTGATCACACTGTCCATTGTTTTAGCATGTTGCTTCGTTGCCACTTCTAGTTTCGTTTTCGTTTTGGGCTGTGAAGAAAACGCTACGCTGCGTGCGTTACAGTGGTTTCGTTAGCTCTCGCTTTGTTATGACACGCCCGTGACGATCGGGTAATGACGGCGACTAGTAGCGTTTCTGCTGAAATGCATGAGAAGTAACTTGTGGCAACCACGACTGTGAGTAGTGCTTGTCCATATTATATCATGCGTGCGGTCTAGATCTAAGTGTGCGCTGTGTGGTGAATGATGCGCGGTTGTGTCATTCATTGAAAGACACAAGCGCAGCATGTGAAGTAAAAGCTAAATTATCATATTAAGCAATGCATTGAACTAGGCATTAGAAGCCGATTCTTGTGCTCGCGATAGCCGAATTCTATCTCTACTATCGGTTCACTGAATATTTAATGGCTAATTACTGTCAAATGGTAACTTTACTATCGATACAGCTGTATCTCTCACCTGGAAAACCAGATATCCGGTCGTATCGGTTTATCGTTCTCAACCTTAATGTAAATCTGATGTTAGTAGATTGTTATCTTCTTGGAGCTTAAATGCATGTGTGGCAGTTAAGCATTTTAGGATCAGCCTTCCGGCCCTGAATCTTATACCAGAACAGCATTCCGGCCCTGAATCTTATACCGGAACTGCGTTCTGGCCCTGAGTCTTATACCGGAACTGCGTTCCTGACAGTTCTGGCCCACTTTCACCCTTGTGTAACGGTACATGTATTTGTATTGAACTGTTTCGGTATGGGATGCTCAGTTCGGAACAAGTCATACCGAACGAGTTTCTGACGTAATGTAACCCTTACTTTTCGAGGCTGTGAGTCGATCAAGTTACAGTTTCTTTGTGTAGATCAGAGGTCCGCGGTTCCGGACCCCCAAGCCGTCTGGACCGATTCTCAAGCTGTTGCGATTAATACACGTTGGAACAACAAAAATCATTTTTGTCTGCGGGTTTGCAGAGCTGGAGGTGGGCATCAGACAAAAACCTTAGCGGTGACGCGCGTGAGCCTGCCAATGGGAATGAAGCATTTAAAAGTTATTTTTAGAACAGAATGTCTCAGGGGAAGTTTACATTACAATACAGTAGCGGACTTGCCTCGCGTGCATATGGTGTCGGCAAAGAAGGACGGCGAAAACGAAAAATTCTGAATCCTGCCTCCAAAGTGGAAGAATCCGATTGCCGGGAATTGAGGGGGGCTTCCTCGGCATGCATATTAAAGGCTCCCGCAGCGCGAGACCGTGACATTAACGTCAGCACTCGTACACGTCACATTGGGCGTGCGCAGCGGTGCTGCTAAACATTAAAAACAGCAAATATGGCGGAATGTTGGCGTTAATTTACTGTTTAAATAATATATTTAAATTAAATATGTTGAATGTTTCAATTTTTGTGCCTTTTTGAACAAAAGAAAAATGCCATTGCTTCGAGTGGGCGGGCATATTTTTTTCGGGCTGAGGGAGCTTGGTGGGGTCAAAGTGCATCATTCTCTGTCGCCCTGTAAATCTGCACTGCCCCCTAGGGCCTGGCATGAATACTACATCGTTTTCATGCGGAATTGCGACATTGTTCAAATGGAGATGCGAATGCAAATTTGAAATTTTTCGTATTCTCGGAGAGTCGCCATGTAAACCGCCCCTCACACTCGTTTTCCAGACTCCGCGGAGTGACAGCCAAATACTGAGCTGAATGAAGTTGGAGGAAGAGGCGAAAAAGGTACGGCAAATGGCGTGCTCAAAACTACGCAAGATTGATGCAGAAAACAGTGTTTAAGTAGGAGTGGACCAACACATTTTTGTTCATTTTACCTGGTGGCAGCACAAGACCGCTATGGCTCATCTGTTCAGAGACGGTAGCGCTTGTAAAGAGCAGCAATTTGAAAAGGTACTATGAGACGAAGCTTTTTCGCAAAGCTTCCCTATGAACTCTGCATTCCGTTCTCAAAAAATATAATCTTTTTTTTTTTTCTTATGAACGGTTTTCAAAAGCTTTATTGGTGGATTTTCTCAGGTTAAAGCGCCACACAGACATTAATATTTTTAATTGTGTAAGCAGGATCTGTGTATTATTGTTATTATTTAATTACAGGTGTTTTAGCTTTAGCTATGTTATAAATGTGATGTAGTATTCATTTATATTGTATATCTTGTGTTGTATAACTTTAGTTCCAATGTGAATATTAGTTCCTACTTGTTTTGTTGTGGTAGGAGGGTTTTGTAGTGAACACGGGGCCGTGTTGGTTATTATTATAGCAGAAAAGACAGCAGTAAATCAACAAAGACAAGTCAACTGTGCCCCGATCTACCACTCAAGAGATCTGATGGACTCAAAAAGTGGGTTACGATTGCATATTAGTTTGAAACTCGACCGGATCCACTGTATTTTTACAAAGTGACTTTCGGTCTGCCCGATCTAGCTAGTAGTATTGACGCAGGAGGGCTGCGTATTGCGTCAAATAATAAACTCTGCCGTTCTTTTCTCGTGCGTCGCGTTGAGCCGCTTCTGGGATGTGTCTAATTAACACGCGGCCGCACTGCGACTGGTGTGCATTGGCTGATTTACTTTAACACCCGCGTTTCACTGAGTTATCGCGGCGGACACGTTGTCGCGCCGTTGACGTTTCTGGGTTATACTGTCCTACCGTGTTGGTCCTCATTATAGTAGAGAAGACGGAGTAAATATAATCTACACAAAGAAACTGTGACCCGATCGACTCGCAGCCTCGAAAAGTAAGGTTTACATTACCTCAGAAACTCGTTCGGTATGCCTCCGTTCCGAACCGAGCACCACGTACCGAAACGGTTCAATACAAATACATGTACTGTTACACCCTTAGTATCAGTCTTAACATGCAGTACGTGCATGTGACGCAGCTATCAACAACTTGCCTACACATCCAGAAATGGTGTTAAAAAGTAAAAAAGAATACATATATAATTCTTAATTATTTTTATTTCAACTCTAATATTGTACATTATTACTCACATATCAATTATTCATGTTTCAAAATGAGAAAATGACAGTCTTCATGCCAGCATGAAGACTCTTATGCTACTTCATCTGACAGATTGTGCTCATCTTGTGGCAGCACACATCACCTGCCAAGGCCTGCAAGTGTGAGTCAACAACACGAGTGTGGATTCATATCATCTGAGACATCACCAGGGCAGCTGCTGAAACTGCCATGCCCATCATTCACTTTTCTCCCCCACTAAAGCCGGATTAAGCAAACTTTTAGTCGCTCAATTCAAACTAGGAAAATGTCTCACGAAAAATCCGTTGGACTGTCAGAATGTCGACATTTATAAGCTCTTGCCAGTCAATTCCAAACCGTGGAGTCCAAAGCCTTTAGCATTCCAAAGGGAGATTCCATCAATGAATTTTGTTTTTTGCTAAAACTAGAATTGTCTGATCATGTCTTTTTAATCAATAACCGATATCGCGATATTGTCTAACTCCAAAAATCCGATACCGAAATCAAACCAATACTGATATATGTGGTTGTAGACTTGCCATATTACGGCGAACTGTATTTTGTGATACCCCAATGAATGCTTTAACAATGATAATGCTCACATAACAAATCCCAAGCATCTTAGTTCGTCCCCTAATAAGCATAACTGCTGTGATAAACTGTGACCAGCGCTTGTACAAAGGCAGAAGACTTCGACGTTCACTTTGAAGGCAACATGCATATTAGCCCAAAATCGGTAAAGAAAAACTGCTATCATTTTAAAATGCTTTTAGACAATATCGGACAACTCGAGCTAAAACTTTCAAAAAAATATATTTGGCTTTACAGAGCGCAAACAAGGCAATTGTGCTTTTTGAAGCTTTTTACTTCCTTCACTTTTGACAATTTGTAAAGCTGTAACACACATACAGTATCTACGCTTATGTTTAAAACGATGTGCATTTTAACAATAAAACACTTGATGCAAAACAATTGGTGTTCAAACGTCCATCTAGTCTGATTAATATAATTAGCCAAATTTGCCTAACAAAAGTCCGCTAGCTTAAATGCTACGAATGCTAACGTATTTACAATTCTCATAGCAAATCGCTCACACGTAACTCCACAAATTATCACGAACATATACCGTATTGGCCCGAATATAAGACTGTGTTTTTTGCATTGAAATAAGACTGAAAAAGTGGGGGTCGTCTTATATTCGCGGTCTAGACATTAACCCATTCATGACGCTAGATGGCGCCAGATATCATTTAAGCGATGTTCTGTCATGACAGATCTCACCTACTCTCAAGTTTAACCAGTTTGCGTTATTATATTGCAATGTTTTTCCTTATTCAGATTTGTTTCAAGACTACAGTTACAGTTAGACTTCACTTTGATGGTTAATGCAGTTATTGTAATTTTGTTGTTTTATCACAATAGATTGGTTTATTTACATTTAAAAATCCAGAAGCCATTCATTTACGAATGTGACTGCACATTAGTTTACATATTTAAATGTTCAGATGAATGAGGCAAAATAGCATGCTTTTTCTCTCAAATATATTGTTATAATCATTTGTTTCAGATGTACTGTAATTATTTTCTGAATAAAAATTAATTTGGTGTTCAAAAAGTCTTTTTTCAAACTTGAGTCTAGAAAAAGAGGGGGTTGTCTTATAATCAGGGCCGTCTTATATTCGGCCAATACGGTATGTAAATTCAGTAGATTAAATTAGCCAAATTTGCCTAACAAAAGCCCGCTAGCTTAAATGCTACAAATGCTAACGTACTTACAATTCTCATAGCAAATCGCTCATACATAACTCCACAAATTATAACTGTAAACTTAATTACAAATGCATACACAAAAATATATTAGCTGAAACAACTTACAGCCTTATGTGGGCCAATCCAGAGCGCAGCTATCCTTTGTCCATGTCAGACATCTGAGTCTGCTTAACAGTCGTACACGGCGAGAGTTCAGCCAGACCCAGCGCTGCCACCAGAGGGCAGTGTATCCTCCATCATTAAACAAAATACAATACTTTTGGACTTTTTAGACAGTTATTTTGAGATTAAGGTGTGCTTAAAGAGCATACGACAGGAGAAAAAAAAGTCTTAAATAGCATTGTTATGTGAATTAGAATCAAATTTTGAGACGATTCAACTATATACAACAATTTAGCAAAGAGCAGATGACGAGAAATTAGTCTTTCAATCTGCCGGTTAGCCACGCCTACCATTATAGGGCTCTAGCGTCCCCAACAGGTGGATGACGTCAGCGGGAGACTGGGCTCATCGGTTTTACTATTCAGCCCATTGAGGGGGAATTATTCAGAATGAGGCAAACGCGACGAAGAGAGCCGCAAAATGCCATCGTTTCAGTCTCTCTGCTCCAATATTTTTACAGGATATTCTTTTTATCCAAGTATTTTCCCCAATAGCTGAAGAAATGGCTTGAGAAGGACCAGTCAGCCCGTCGAGAGGGAACTATTCACAACGAGGAAAACACGACGAAGAGAGCTGCAAAATGTCATTGTTTCTGTCTCTTTACTTCAATATTTTTACAGGATATTCTTTTTATCAGAGTATTTTCCCCAATTGCTAAATAAATGGCATGGTCATGAGAAATAACAGTCTTGTGCTAAATGAAATATGAAATAATAAAAATGCACTTATTCAGGACGACATGGCAAAATTACTCCATAATAGTCAAAACTTTCGACTCCACCTTTACTGTCGCACCTCCCGAACGATATTTTATGACACCTAAATCAGACATATGTCATTTCCCTTCCCCGGCTTCGGAGAATGTAAACAAACCAAGAGGCGTGACAGCTAGCCGACATGCTAACCCGAACCGAGTGATGTTTCAAAGTCTTCGAAGCGGAAAATCACACATAACTAGCCCGGATTATTTGACATGACGACTGGGTTGTCGATTGTCTTCGCGGATCGGCAAACCGCCCGGCGGAGAGCAATTTACAGTTCGTTCCCCGGAGGAGGGCAGCTGCAGTTGTTGTGCAGCTAACGTGCAGTTAATGTGCATGAGGAGAGCTTTTTATATGCCTATCAATGATCAAACGTAAGTAGTCCTTTATTTAAAGAAAGTTTGTAGTGTTTACTTTGCAATCGCTGTATTCGTATTTGACATAATACAAAACAAGATGTTTACTCACTTCCTCGTAAATCCAATGGTCCAATATCCACGCTGAATGGGAACCTTCTGAAACTCCAAAAAGGCGCACACGCCTCTCCCTCATAAAGCAAGATTTTTCTGCAGCCGTTTGGCTGGCGTGATGGGAAAAATAAACGTATTCATCCGCAAAATCAGCTGAATCCTTAGTCCTGATACACAACAGTTCGGCTGTTTAGTGAAGAGGACGCCTTCACCCGTACACGTCACAGCGCCCTCCTCCTCAATGCAAGACCGAAGCCGAAAGTCACTCATTTTCATGGCACTGGATTAAAAAAACTAAATAAATATAGCGATCGCTTCCACACACATCCAAGCGGCCCATATCATTCAGGAGCATAAAATACTGCGTGTATGAAATAAACATGCTTTTTCGTGTCACATGCACTTTAAAGGATTAATTCCGATTTACTCGGAAATTACGTCAAAGTTACGTCGCCAGCGTAGGAACGGAACTTGTTCGGAACCCGGGAGACTACCTGTATAGAGTGCATTATAAAGCGCAGTAGTAGTAATAGTGGTTTTTGGGGTTGAGTTATGAATCCCCTAGATGGAGCTGCTCTAAAAGGGATGTCATGCCATGATTAACCATTTGATCCATATATTAGGTGCGTCGAATTATAAAGCGCACTGTCGGTTTAGCTACGGCATGCATCAAAGATGAATTTGACATCCCTGAATTAGAAGCTTCACTGATACCAACTCAGTTCTTCTGCGTTTCAAGTGAAAAACATAACTTGAATTCGTCCTGTAAGTTGGAGACCCATTGAACTAGTTTTGCGCAGAAATGAGTCACGCTTAACAACTAAGTGCGAACAGTGCGGGAGCAAGGAGTGCAAAGGAGACGCATTTGAAAAGAAATGAATGAAAGATGCTCCAGGCCCTTCACTTTCAGCTGAGTCGTTGTCACTTCTCCAGAGGCTGCAAACAGCCTCAGGTTGTCACAGGATAACGAGTAACAGAGGAGAAAAGCATCACATTCACATTCCCCTTGGGTGTTAAACGAGGCCAGGATGTCAAATAGTGACCCAGTCAGTTCAGTAGAACGCTGGGGTGTTTGACACATTTGTGTGCACATGCGTGTACGAAATGACAGTTCATTCCATCAGCAAAGAGCTACTTCCCAATTAGAAATAGCGTGTGAAGAAGACTGAACTATGCATGACTAGCCAGCTGTCACAATGCGTGGCACACAGGAACGTAGTGTAGGCGTTGGATTGCTAAATACAGGAAGCTTACACTGAAGCCATCTTCAATTGCTGCCTGTATTCTGTACTTTACGGGCACTCAATCGAGGGTTGAGACCTGTTCAATGTTCAATATGATCATCCCGGCATCAAGTCCTTCCTCAGCAATTCTAAACTAGACTTTCTGATTGACAAATCCCGAAATTTAGAGTAAGATAAGATGTTCAACCCTCTTACTGAACTCTGGTGTTCCACAGGGCCTTTTCCGAGTTATTTTTTGCTTTTATTCATTTATTTTTTTAGAAACAACATTCTAAAAAACATCACAGCTTTGTATTTTTGTATTACTTTAAGTCAGTGCTTCTCAATTATTTTCTGTTACGCCCCCCCAAGCAAGACGTAAATGTTTCGCGCCCCCCCAAACTCTCTGCCGCCACTGTAAATAGTATTATTTGTCTATAAAATTACTATTATAAATACGCATCTGCCTAACATTGTGTCCTTTTTTTCTAATAAAGAAAAAAAGTAACAGATCACCTTATAATAAAGTATAACTTTATTAACATTGTTTTGTTTGTAACAGAGAAGACTTGACGTGCATCAATTTGCCTGAATTAAAAAAAAAAAAGTCACATTCAAACTGTAAAAATACACTCAAGGTACATTTTTGACCATTTGATACAGAAAAATAAAATGTAATAAAATCCGTAAATAATAACAAATTCAAATTGATTAGAAAAATTTACTCATGAGGACAATATGCCAAAAAATTTGACCGAAAAAACAAAAATGAATAAAGGAAAAAAAGAGTGTCCTTGGACAGAAGGACAGTTTTTATTTTTGCTGCTCACACTCAGTATTACCTCCTTTGCAATGGTGTGGAGTCATTTTGCAATGAGCATGCTAACAATGCTCACTGGTTTACTGATATAACACTGACAAAGCAGGACTATTGTTGGCAATATTCGGCACGTTTTCGCTGAAAAACAATCAAGCGGCTTATCAATGAGATTGGGGTCGAATGTCTTTAAGTGGCGTCTTAATTGATTTGGCTTCTGGCAGTCCGCTATTATTATTTTCAGACACAGTAAACAGTAGTCTTTCCTCATCACCCCACTGTGCTAAAAGTCAAAGCTAAAAGGCAAACGGCACGAAAAAAGCGCATTCTCGGCGGCCGAGGTAGAACCGGAGGTGAGGGCGGTCGTCGTGACGATCCCAAGCCAAAAATGTCACTTCTCGGGCGGCGACGTGAGAACCGGACAAGACAGTGGGTCGCTGCGTGAGTGAGTCCGGTCGGAAAACGGCTTTCGAAAACGGCGGCGGCGCACTGCTCTTCGTATCTGTTTTCTGTGTGCTGACTCTGAGTGCTCTTCCTTAGTTCAAAAATACTGCACGCACTCTGAAAATGAGAGCGCCACTGCCACCCACTGAGTGGATGTGCAAGTACACGTTATTCCAGTCCGGCAAAAAAAAAAACAAAAAAAACAAAAGCATGTTCCCCGAGGACACATGCGCCCCCCCCTGGCATCGCTCGGGGCGCGCCCCACTATTTGAGAAGTACTGCTTTAAGTCAAGTGTAACTATTATGTTAAATCTGTACATAAAATCATATTAAGTGACAATTTTTGGTCATTTAAAAAGGCTTTTTTGGACAGTTAAGACCTTTAACCCTTTATAGGGCAAACAGGGCCGGCCCAGGCCATTTGGGGGCCCTAAGCAAAAAAATGCAAAGGGGCCCATATTTTTGCCCCACCATTTCGTCACAGTGTACTGTGAAACCCATACATGCAACCCAACGAATACGTCCATATTTTGTATATTAATCAGATTTTATTGCACTGCATACTTCAAACTTCTCACCCCAAATGATTGTCAGTACTTACAGTAGATAGCGCCAAACCTTTTTCTAAAAGAGGAAAGAAAGAAGTTAAGGAAGAACTATTATTTTTTTTTAAGCTTGTAATCAAGTATCAAAACTCACAAAAGTCAAATAAAGCAAACTGCAGTAAACAAAATAGAATATAAAATAAACAATTGCCGGATTGGGGGCCCCCTAGGGGTAAGGGCCCCTAAGCAGCTGCATAATCTGCGTATAGGCTGGGCCGGCCCTGAGGGCAAATGATTATTTTTCGCCATTAAAAAAGAAACAAATATTAGCAATGAATCATTATTGTATCTTAAATATTATTTCATATAATTATGACTACATTTATAAATGAATAAAAGCTAAACACTTGATAGCTATTCAGTTTTGGTCGATTCTCGCGACACTGGTGGACAAAAGCAATAGTGTTTTGTCTTAAAGAAAACTGCGTCTCCCATGAGGACTAGCGCTTCGTTTCCCATGTGGACCAGCGCCAGTGTCGTAAAATCATCAATCAATCAATAAAAAAATCAATCTCCCGGTCGCCTGCAGATGGATTAAACAACATTTCTGTTTCCAGCGGCTGTGTAAAGGATGAATAGCAATAAGGTAATGAATCCAGTTGTGGCTAAACAATAGCATATGACTGTTAGCAACTGTGTGGCTTAGTGAGGCTAACTCCCAACCCCCCCCGATCTCGTCAGCAATAACAAGTTCGATTGAGGGGAGGGGTGGGGGAGGGGGTTACGCCAGCGAGTGAAAGCCGGGCCAATATTTATTCTGTATATCCTGGGAGCCTCCCTATTTTTTCCCCTCCTCGGACAAAACTTTTTGTCTCTTTTGTTGCTCTGCCATCTTTACAGAATTCAAGGGAAAGTGTTCGCTTCGACTTCAGTCTTTAAATTGAATGGGGGAAGGGGTAAGTGACATATGCCGTAAAGCAGCCAGAACATTTGTATTTATTTTTTTGTGTGGCAGGGTTTTTGCCACCCACCTCAAAGTTTTAGTTTCAGTGAAAGCGATACAGACAACTGAATACAATATACAATTCATTTAAAGTATGAGGACTGGCCGTGAATGGTCATCTTTCACTGCCATTGATGCTGCTACCCTGCTTTAGCCATTTCAAGTAGTTCTTTCATTCCATTTTAAGTTTAAAAAAAAATTTTTTTTTTTACATGTCAGGCTTTACTTATTTGGTAAGTTCATTCCTCTTACTGAATATTTCCTTTAAAAAATGGGGGCGAGACTGCTATCTATTTATAGATGTGAGTCACTTCATGAGTGTCTTTTGGAATTGTTCCCGTTCAAACCCGGCACCGTTCGGGACGGCAGACTTTGCACTGGAATTCTTTCTTGGGCGAATTACGAAAAACAGCAGGCTGTTTATTAAATATCAACAGACATGTGGAAAACTCAGATAATGTCATTTACTTTTAGGCCGATGAGCATAGATGTGATCTGATAGTATTATCACGGGGTTTAAAGGAAATGTGAAAAACGTGTTTTTATACCACTGGAATTTCATGTGTTTGGTGAATGCACACACTCACCAAACACATTTGTTTCTATTTAACGCTTTTGACTTACAAATTTTTAGGCTGACGGTAATGAATAATGTGAAATTGCGCTATTTAATATGACTTCGAGTGGTACCTTCACATGAAAACTGGTGTCACATCATGACTGTCATGTTATTGGAGGTTCGTGGTAGAGAGCTTGCCTGCCAGGTGTCATCTTCCTCCAGGCGTGAATGTGCCATCGTCTTATCATGACCTGAGGTGGGTACAGTAGCCTAAGATTTTACTCTAGTAAAAGTAATGCTACTTCAAAATAATAGTACAGTACTAAAGTAAAAGTGAAAGTAGTCATTCAAAATATTACTCAAGTACAAGTAAAAAATTCTTTGGTAAAAAGAATACTCAAGTAATAAGTAACTGCTTACAATGCCTAATATTTCTTTTCAACAATGGTGTATTTTTTTCCCCAGCACAAAATCATCTGTATGAACTGTTATTATTAGACTGTACTATAACGTATTACATGACCATTATTAGGCCGAAAAAAAAACAAAAAAAAACTCAAAATCATCTAATTCCGTCTACAAATATCTACGGAAATGAAACATCACCAGTGGAGTAAAACATATTTCCTACCATTAAATGAAAACAATCATATGTCTGGTTTTCCGTGGTGTATCGGTGCTAAATAAAAACTGGGAGACACGTTTCTGATTTCCAGTAATGTTGATTGGAGGGCTATATGTCAAATAGTTTATTTTTTACGGTGCTTTAAAGAGGCCACATGATTGAACAATAGATCATAGGACTTTTGACTGAAAGCTTGTGTGTGGTAATGTGACTGTATTGTTACGTCTGATTGGTATAATGTATCACATGGTTATTGTTGCGACGTCTCATTGGTGAAACTGGTAGCGGCACTGTCGGCATGTTTAGCAAAAATATAGTAAAATCTAATATGTAGAATAAAGAAGAAAAATGAAACCACTCTAGTGTAGCTCGAAGTACCAAAGGTTAGCATTTCTTCACAAATCTACTCTAGTAGAAGTTAAAACTCTTTGAAAGTTTTTTTTTTCTTTGAATAATTTTATTGTCATCGGTATCATTGACAATTACAAAATGTGATATGATTTGCCCGAAGGAACCGAAGAAGAAGACAAAGGCGGACGGGAAGAAGCATATGCTTATCAGTTTCCCGTCCCCCATACAACTGAAGATGCACATTCAGACATGGTACATACATCAGATGGCCACAAAACTGTACAATAAACAATCTGGGTTTAGTAACTCAGCGTCCAGTCAAGCAGCTCGATTAATTTCAGGGCGTACAAGGTTATGGCTTTGTCATGTCCCTGACATTTTTGCATCTGTTTGCTGTGGGAACATTTTGTGGTGGCAATATGTGGGGGTCAAAAGTGATTATGTGTTATCCCAGCTGGTGTGAGTAGCGACTCAAAATGCTTTTCTTATTAGTATCTTAAAAGAATACGTTGCTAAGGTGTACATGGTGGCAACAACTGGCGCACACAAAGATCACTGTAACAATTTAATCAGACATGACATCTCCACAGCGAAAAACATGCTTATTATTCGTTTTATACAGTATCTTTTCCATATACTCAGTGAACTAGACATTTGAATCAGGAGCTCGGTAGACACAGCAGATAATTATGTTTTTACGTGTCATGTTATATCCGTGCAAATTAAAGTCAGAGCCTTTGTTATCTATCGTAGATAATTCTTAATGTATTCAAGATTCTTGTAGAGAATCCTGCCGTTGATAAGTTTCATTTTACCGTCCAAATCCACGAGTTGTTGTACTATTTAGTATTTACAATTATCCAGCTATTGTAGAAGTTGTGGTCCAGAAGTGTGGTTTCAGATGTCATCATTAATTTTCGTCAGCTGGTCAAGACTCGTAATAGCTTTAATCTTCATATCTTGCATCTTGACAAGTATCCTGCAATCCGAGACCCAGGTGTTGGCTATTTTCCCAGCTTTCTTGAGTTGATGTGCTTTTCTTGCAATTTCGGCGAGTCAAGTTGTCATTCAAAAAAATCTTCGACCCTTTCAGGTGGCGACGCTGGTTAAGCAGGGCAGTCTTGGTCTTGTGGTCTGCCAGCTTCATGAGCACCGTCGCCGGTCCTCTCCCCCCATATGGGAGCAGAAAGCAGCGACGGATGTCCAGCGGTTCCAAGTTTATTCCATACTCTTTCAGCTTAGCAATTGCTGGTTGCGCCACTGTGTCACCTGGGCTAGGCATCAGCTGTAATCCAGAAATGATTAGCTCATTTGCGCGTCAGCACTGGTCGAAATCGTCAGCCAAAATTTCCAGCCTTTTGATGCGAACATCTCTCTCCTCAACCGCCTGCTTGAGTTTCTCTTTTTCAGCGTGAATTAACTGGAGCTCTCTGACGTTTTCTTGATTCAGGTTTTGAATCAAGCCAGTCAAGGAGACCTCCAACTTCTGTATGGAGGGTTTTAATTCATCCAAGTCTCCAGGTTTCAAATTGTTTGGAGCCATAGTGGGAGTCGAGCATGCTGGCCCTGAGCGCTTATCGGTTAAGATAAGAGAGTGCTTCAGGAGCTCGAGACTGTGACTGCGTCTGTACACGGTGAAGTTCAGCCACAGAATGTTAGGTTTAAAGAAATTCTGAATATTTATCTTGCCTCCTCAGGCGGAGTTTTGGCTAAGCAAAGCAAAGGACCATCTCTAAGGTGCTAGTCACATGATCTGTTTGAAAAATAATTTTGACCCATTATGGAATACTTTGTAGGATTTGTTCATTTCATAATTTTTTGTTGTTTGTTTTATGACTTTAGAACTTTTATGGACAACATTTTACCGGCTAGGTCTGTATTTTAAATTAATATACAGGTAGTCTCTGGGTTAGGAACGAGTTCAGTTCCTAGGCTGGCGACGTGACCCGAATTTCAGCATAAGTTGGAATTAACCCTTTAAATGCCTCTAAATACAAAATAACTGTCCAAAAACATGTACTACACGTCATATTAATAAGATCAAGTAAAAAATAAGACAATGTGACTTATGTTGTGCTAATTGCTGTTGTATTGAATGACTATTCGGGCTTTAAAAAAAACGATTTGGCTTTACTTTAAGTCGCTTTGCTGAGAGAAAAGGGCGCTGTGGAAAGAGTAGGGAGGCGCGAGAGGGGGGATATCATGGCCGCTCAGGTCGCCTCTCTTAACATGAGCCTACCGTCCGAACTAAAAAAAAAAAAATGATCGGGACTTGCAAAAGCAGTCGGCGCCGGGGGAGAAGCAGCAGTAACAGCAGCAGCGACAACAGCAGCATGAGAACAAGAAAGTAGGAATCTGAAAAAGGCGCATTGTCAGCGGCCAGGATAGAACTGGAGGTTGGGACGGGCTTCATGACTCTCCCAAGCCAAAAAGGGTGCTTCTCGGATGGACACATGAGAACCCGGATATGACAGCGGGTGGCTGCTTCAGCTCAGTCCAAAAAAGACTCTTTGTCGGCGGTCAGAGGAGAACCGGAGGTTGCGGTGGGAGTCATGATGCTCCCAAACCGAAAAGGGTGCTTCTCGGGCCGACACGCGAGAACTGGAGATTACAGTGGGTGGGACCTGACACCGTCAGAACCTGCAGGACGGCGACGATACTGCTGGGGGAGGAGGCATGGCAAGAACTAACTACTGTTTACGCGACTAAAAAAAACCCCCCAAAAAACACGACTGGAGACAGAATCCACTACTCAAATAATGTAATGGAGTCAATGTAACGTGTTCCTACCTACCTCTGATCTTGACAGACCTCAAGTTAAGGAGTAAATTAACTTTTTTTGGCCTATATGCACTTTATGTTGGCCTCTCCAAGTCCTCGATTTCTCGTCTGCAACTTGTTCAAAATGCTGCTGCTCGATTTTTAACACATACACCTAGACGTGAGCATATTACCTCCGTGCTATCATCACGCCACTGGCTTCCAGTCCATTTTAGAATGGATTTCAAACTTTTAATGTTTGCTTTTAATTCTATTAATGGCCAGGCTCCATCGGAAATTTTAACCTTCCGTAACTGTGGCAAGACTCTTCATTCGACCGGCCAGCTTCTTTTACATGTTCCGAGGTCGAAACTTAAGCAGTGGGGAGACCGATGTTTTGCGGTTGCTGCCCCTAGGCAGTGGAATAGCCTTCCCCTTGAAATCCGCACCACTACGGATCTAGGTCTTTTTAAGTCTCGGTTAAAAACACACCTTTTTAGACTCGCATTTTACACAGATTAGGATAGCCTGGTTTTATTTGCTTTAGGGTTTTTAATGTTTTCGGATTTTATCGGTTTTATTTGCTGGACTTCTATCGTGGTGCATTGTTTTTGTTTAATTTCTTTTTTTCCTGATGTCATTGTATAATACTTTCCTGTCTTTTATTTATCTTGTTTCGTTGTAAAGCACTTTGAGGGCCTTTCAGATTTTGTAAAGGGCTATATAAATAAATTTGATGGATTGATTGATTTGTCATATTTAGGTTAAAGACCCCGTTTTTTAGACTAGATTTTTCTCCTGGGTAGCTTGTTTTTTGTGTGTGTGTGTGTGTGTGTGTGGGGGGGGGGGGGGTTAATGTGTTCATATTTATCTGTTTTATTTCATTTTATTTATCGTAATGATTTTTAGAGTGATGCCTTGCCCCCCCCCGCCGCCCCAATTGAATTGTACAGTACTTTCCTGTCTTTTATTTATCATGTACTATATTTTGCTTTGTTTTAAAGGGATCCTCTGTTTTTAAGACAAGTAATTCTTAAAAGATACATGTTAGTATATGTTATAATAATTTGATATTAAAAGCCCTCTTAATGTTTCTGTTTTAATAAAGTTTGCAAAATTATTTTAAGCGATAGGTCGCCATTCTTATTACGTCGCAGTGCGTGACGTCACTGGCCCCGTTGCTGAAATTCCAGCGTGTCACTCGTTAGCTTTCCCAAGATGTCGTCAGTTCTCCCCTTCCTATTTGAACCAGATCTGAAAAGTGAAGAGCAGGACAGCACTGTCGGTCGTTTACAAGACGAGCTTCAGGGAAAAATGCGTGCAGCAAATACCTGATAAGACAAAAGTTGGGCAAAACTGGTGATGCAAGAGAGTCCTGTTGGGAAGTCCGGTTGGGAGCGAGAGTGTATGCTGTCCGGTTTTATTAGCAGATATTCAAGGTAAGCATATTGCATTTTCAAACTTATCCCAATTTAATTATGTAGATTGTTCACATCCAGAGCTGTCGTGTGCTTACAGTACAGGGCAAAGAGCACACCTTGTGTAATCCATGTCTTGTACATTGTAACGCGTGGTAGCTAGGATACGTGTATAAAAGTACCAAAAAGGGGAGACGCTTCCACTTATGCACATTTATTCACAAAAAATAATATTTCCACCTTGACCACTCTTCACTCGGGAGCTCAGCAGTACGCAAACACGCGTTCCCAGACGAACTCCCAACATTGTTGTAAGGTCCGCTTCAGAGTCACTGTCGTCACTGTAGCGTGCCATAGTGCTTTAATTATTTAGTATGATTAATAAAAATAATAATTCCACCTTGACCACTCACTTCACTCCCCTTGTTTCCATTTGACTGGAAATTGCATCCAAAAGCAGCACATCGTGGCATTTTACTTCGCGAGTTTAGGCAGCAATAAGCAATTGTTGAACACGAAAGATACCAATGACGTCATCACTGTGAGCCCGCAAACCTTGGCGCCAACTAACGGTCAAAATATGGACTAAATATTATGAACTATTGCCATTGATTTAACATTTTATGTGTTTCTAACAACATATTTTAGTACAAGAGAACAATTGTGGTTTATTAGAGCCTACATGTATTTAAGTTAGAGGATCACTTTAAAGCACTTTGAGGACCTCTCAGGTTTTTGTAAAGGGCTATGCATATAAATAAATTTGATTTTTTACTTATCGGTAGTAGTTTTCTGTTCTCTACTTGATTCAGTCCCCTCAACATTTTACCTTTACGCCACACATTTCAAAACAGATATATGTGTTTTGGACTCTTGACTTATCTGGAAATAGTGTATTTAATTTTTGTACTTGAGTACTTAGAGTACACTCAGAATATATTAAATTTACTATATATGGGCCCCTAGAGAATTTTCAACGAAACACATTTGAGGTTACTCCGTTCTCAAACGACCAGTTGCCTTGGGGACAATGACTCACGCACATCACTGGAGGAACACCACACGCCTCCTCCTTTCTCTCACACTGCCCCGCTGGCTTCCTTCATTTTAACTCCTCGCAATCCCCCATGGACTCTACCAAGGACTCTCAGTGCCGTAATTGGTGGCATGGGCTCCAGTGAGGCAAGAGGAGGGGGTTAGAAAACAACTACAAGATGAGCTCCAAAGGATGAGTCATGATGGGAGTGAAGGCGGGCGAGAACCCCCTCCACCCCCATTTTTGTGACGTTCCAACATGCTGACCATAACAGCCCCTTATATCATTCCAGCAAACTCAAATCACGGATGAAATGTTTTCATTTGCTAGAAAAGTTCATTTTCTTTCTAGTTGTTTCAGATGAAGAATTGATGTGGTGTTAGTATGTTAGTATCCCTTTTTGCTACATTTAAATTTTTATCAACAAAACAATTATATACTACTTGCAGCCCTAAGAAAAGTGTGTAATATTATCGTAATTAGTTTTGTTACTGCAGTAATCATTACCTAACTAGAAGGCCTCCATCAAGGTCTGAACTGAAATGTGTAATAATGGCTAAAAATGTAAATAAAAAAATAGTATTTGCCAGTATTATTCTAGCCAATCAAATTTGAGTATCCCAATTAATGTACTAATTATCATTAATACCCTTTATCACTTACACCTACGTTCAAGTCTATTTGTGTTTATGTGCGTGGGTGTAACTGACATCACAAAAATGGCTGTGTCTATAAGATGTCATTTTTTGTGTTTAAAAATTATTTTCTACATTATCAGAGGGAAAAGAAATCATCAATTTGCATACTTACAGTGCCCTCCATAATTATTGGCACCCCTGAAAAAGATGTGTTTTTTTTAGCTTCTAATATTTTTTATTCATTCAAATAATATGGGACCTTAATGAAAAAAAAAGCAAAAAATCCAACCTTCAATACAAGTGCATTCATTCAGTGGGGAAAAAAATCCCACATAAAGAAAAAAATATTTGACATCAAATAATGTGTGTCACAATTATTAGCATCCCTGGTGGTAATACTTGGTACAACCCCCTTTTGCCAACAAAACAAGGTCTGGAGACTGAGGTGGCCATGGGGGGAGCTTGATTTTGTGTCTGGTGAACCATTTCTGTGTCGATTTGGCCATGTGTTTAGGGTCATTGTCTTGCTGAAAGACCCAGTGACGACCCTTCTTCAACTTTCGGGCAGAGGGCAACAGACTGATTTAAAATGTCCTGGTATTTCAAAGCATCCATGATGCCATGCATCCTAACAAGGTTCCCAGGGCCTTTGGAAGCGAAACAGCCCCACAGCATCACTGACCCACTTCCATACTTCACAGTGGGGATGAGGCGCTTTTCTCATCTGACCAAAGCACACGGTCCCAGTTGAAGCCTGGGACCGTGTGTATATTTTTTTGTGAGACCAAGATTGAGCTTTTTGGCAACAAACACTCTAAGTGGGTCTGGCGTGCCACGAAAGATGCACATGCTGAAAAGCACCTCATACCCACTGTGAAGTATGGGGGTGGGTCAGTGATGCTGTGGGGCTGTTTCGCTTCCAAAGGCCCTGGGAACCCTGTTAGGGTGCATGGCATCATGAATGCTTTGAAATACCAGGACATTTTAAATCACAGTCTGTTGCCCTCTGCCCGAAAGCTGAAGAGGGGTCGTCACTGGGTCTTTCAGCAAGACAATGACCCTAAACATATGGCCAAATCTACACAGAAATGGTTCACCAGACACAAAATCAAGCTCCTCCCATGGCCATCTCAGTCCCCAGACCTTGTTTTGTTGGCAAAAGGGGGTTGAACAAAGTATTAACATCAGGGGTGCTAATAATTGTGACACACATTATTTAATGTCACATAATTTTTTTCTTTATGTCGGATTTTTTCCCCACTGAATGAATGCACTTGTATTGAAGGTTGTATTTTTCTCTTTTTTCCCATTAAGGTCCCATATTTTTGGAATTAAAAAAAAATATTAGAAGCTAAAAAACACATCTTTTTCAGGGGTGCCAATAATTATGGAGGGCACTGTAAATATTTTGAGAAGCTGTGTTTTGTTATTTTTTATATATATGAATGCCATTTACACTAGGTGTGGTCTTGCCCTTCAAGTAGTATATAACTAGATGCCAGGGCTGCACCTATCGAGTATTTTAGCAGTCGATTTATCTATCAACTGGTTAGTTCGAATAATTGAGTAATCCGATGAGGAACATTGAATGCCTTGCAGAATCAATTTTAGGGACTTAAAACAAAGGCTTGCTAAGATTGCACTTTCAAAAGAGCATTAAAAGCGAAAACAAAATAAAATTCCTGAGTTTTCGTTAAACCGTGCAGAATTGCAATTTTATTGAAAAACACATTAAAATACCGGAGCTTAGCCGCAAAAGAACAATTGTTTAACTTGCATAGCAAAAGTCTGCAAGCGTAAATGCTATAAAATGCTATATATTTTTTTTTACAATGTTTTCAACAAATCAAACACATATTTCAAAAAAATAAAAAAAATAAGTCTAAATATACCTTTAAACTATACTACGAAAGCATTAAAAAAACATTAGCTCAAATAAAAACTTGCCTTATGTTGGTCTTAACAGGGAGCAGCTGGATTCAGCCATGTTAGATGAGTTATGCCATATTCACTGCTGCCACTAGAGGGCAGTGTACCCACCCAAATCAATAAAACTAAATGCAAACACTTTAAAAACTAACCATTACAATGACACTCTTAATTAATCGAATAATTGAAGCAGCAAATTTTGATTCGAAACTTTTTTCTAATGAATTACTCGAGTTAATCGATTAATTTTTGAAGCACTAGCACATGCTATTAATTTTTAATGAATACCATAATATCATGTTAATAATTTCTTGCAAAAATAACAAAATGGATTGCAGTGTTGTCACTACATCAAAAATGCATGGGTTCAACACAATCCCCTGACCCCATGCTTATTTTGTTTCAAATGAACTAATCATTCGTCAATTACCCAAACGTTCAGTTTATTTCATATTTCAATCATTTTTGTGTCTCGAGTATACCAAATTTTAATTGAAAAAGTATCCATTGTGAAAAGTAGTTTCAAACTACTGCAACTTTCTTGACTTGCAAGGCAGGTCATGGAAAGAGATAATAACAATTTTGCGGACCGATACTGTCACCTAGTGGCATTAAATGTATTCCATGTACTGGAATACTGAAAATATCAATGGAAAAAATCCATCATTTTTGACAGTAAAAGGAGATAAATTGTCATTAAAAAAATGTTCAAAGGAAAGTTTGTACGTGGTACCTCATGATATCGTCCAATTCTTCTCTTATTTCTGTGTTTGTTAGTCGTACTGTAGCAAGCCACACGTGGCATTTTAGTGAAATGACCACTTCTCTCAAATATAGCTACAATGAAAATATTATTTCTTAATATAAAGGTACAGCACATCAATGGTTTTGTGGTAAATTCGCCTTACTTGGGTATAAGCAGTGTGGCTTCAGTTCCTACTCAGTAACGGTGTGACATCTTGTCTTTTTTTGACATGGAATAGGTTCCAGCACCCACCCTGTGTGATAACATGGAAAAGATACACTGCACTTAAATTGGATGAATAGATACTTTTCAAGCGCTCTAGTGCCACCTTGAGGTGAAATAGAATACTGACCGTTTCTCTATTTTTTCAAGCGTTTACAGCACAGGTATCCATATCTGGTCCTGGAGAGCCTCTATCCATTTTGTTTTCCATGTCTCCCTCCTTTAGCACGCACCTGAATCAAATGATCAGCTCATCAGCAATAACGATCCTGATTATTTGAATCAGGTGTGTTGGAGGAGGGAGACATGGAAAACAAGCTGGATAGGTGCTCCCGAGGAGCCGGAGTTACATACCCCTTAGTTATAGTATACGTTTGCTTTTATGTAACACTATAAAAATAGTTGAAACAGCATAAGTAGGGAGCTGTTTATTTGAATATTTATTACTAATTGATGTTTTCCTATAAATTGTAACTCCAATTTGTTATCTCAAGCGCCACCAATACACAACACACCTGCAATAACAATAAGAAATGTGCCAAATATTGTTATATATGGAAGATCTGACTTTCAGGGCTAACATTTTTCTTTTCAATACTTTTACTAGATGTCATCAGTTTGAAAATTTAGTAGAAACTTGTCAACACTGACATTACCTTTGTTTCATGGTGGCCTTTGTTCAGCATGCCAGGTCGAGTCTGAGGTGCCTCACTGTCAACTGCTGCTACTTAACTTCTATCCGCGCATATTCTATGTGCAATGCTTATTTACGTGCAATATTAATTTGCAATATTCAATGCCTTCACTGTCAACTGCTGCTACTTTACTTCAATTATTTGCACTGCCTGAACATAGTACTACCTCATTCACATTTTATATTTATTTAGATTTTATACTTCTATTCTTGCAAGTCACTTTTGAGATTTTTACTTGTCCTGCGCTGTAAAGGGAGATGCTCCACAATTTCATTGTACAACTGTATAATGACAATAAAGGGCTATTCTATTCTATTCTATTCTATTCTATTTCATTTTATTTTGTCTCGCATCTTATGTATACGGTTGCATTATTTCTTTGTTGATATGAAGCCTAATTAAATAAGGCGGACTGATATTATTGAGGAATAGAAAAGGGGGTGAAGGTTTTAATAAGCAAATGCTTCATCCTACTCCTTTTTGGACACAATGAATAAATTCTAATATTTATTATTATTATTATTATTGTCTTAAATATTGTTGCTGTTATCTCAAGTATTATAATTGTTTTGTCTATTTTTGTTTGTTTGTTTATTACTTTTATTTTCTCATGTCCAAAATAAAGCATTCTCATTCTATTCTATTCGCAAGCTGTAGGAGTTGGAGGAAACATTTAATTGAAATGTTCTGGATCTTCTTGTGGTATGTTAATATAAAGTCCACATCAATTGTTCTTAACCTGGGTTCGGTGAGTCAGTCCAAGATGTTCGGTGAAGGTTAAGACGCACAGATTTTTGAACGCTGAAATCTAGGCAAAGTGGCGTTTTAGACCAGGTTTTTTGACTGGTTAGTCCCAAATTTACAGGCTTTATTCCAATTTTTTCAACTGCTAGTCCTCTATCTGATTGGAGAAGACACTGGTTTGCTCAGTGGAAGGTTTAGTCTCACTTAGCATGAGGAAATACAACTGACCTAGGGGTAACGTGTACTGCGTGAACATAAGAAAAAAAAAAACATTTGGGTCACATTTTACACCATGAAAATGGTATATGAGGCAAGGATGTGGTAGAATGAGAATGTCGACATGAAAACAACAATAGAAACAGTGTGAAATGAAGTCTACATTAGTGGTTTTTAACCTGGGTTCGATCGAACTCCAGGGGTTTGGTGAAGGTTAAGACACAGAGATTTTTGGAGGCTGAAATCTAGGCAAAGTGGCGTTTTGGACCAGGTTTTGGACTGGTTAGTCCCAAATTTGCAGGCATTATTCCAATTCTTTCGACTGCTAGTCCTCTATCTGATTGGATAAGACACTGGTTTGCTCAGTGGAATTTGGCTCTTGCTTGGTATGAGGAAGTACAACTGACCTACGGGTAACGTGTACTGCGTTAACATAAAAAAAAAATTGGGTCA
This sequence comes from Corythoichthys intestinalis, assembly GCF_030265065.1. Classification (NCBI taxonomy): domain Eukaryota; kingdom Metazoa; phylum Chordata; class Actinopteri; order Syngnathiformes; family Syngnathidae; genus Corythoichthys; species Corythoichthys intestinalis. Next base: position 13,947,846 of record NC_080402.1, read on the forward strand.
CATTTTACACCATGAAAATAGTATGTGAGGCAAGGATGTGATACAATGAGAATGTCGACATGATAACAACAATAGAAATAGTGTGAAATGAATTGCGTTTCATTTAACTTTCAATGTGAAAAGCAAACCAAAAGGCCAAATTCTTTGTTGTGAATTCAGTTTATTGGATTTGTGAGATTCATGTTTATTTATTCATTTTTAACTAAATGACTTTGTGTACAAATTTGGCGATCATTTTGTGCAGGGTTTTTCCATCAATTTTGATATCATTTAGATGACAAAAACTGCACAGTCAAGGTTAATGAAACTGTTGAACAATATAAGCTATATTCCTCCAAATTGGAATGGACAAATTCTAAGATAAACGCATTGGGCCAGTCTTGGTTTAGTGGTCTGATGATGCAACAGGCATAAAAGATAAAAGATTGCTAAGATTTGCTAAGATAAAAGCATACATTTTGGCCTGTTTAAAAACATGCTTTCTAAATGAGAAGAAATTTGAACGGATATTCACTTGGATTTTAGCTTGCTAGCTTAGATATATCGAGTTTGAATTTGGGGGGGGGGGGGGGGGGGGGAAATTCCAAAGGGTTCGGTTAATGCACATATGAAACTCATGGCGTCCGGTACTGTAATTTTCAAACTATAAGGCGCACCTGACAATAAGCCGCCACACACCAAATTTGACACGAAAACTGCATTTGTTCATAGAGAAGCCGCACTGGACTATAAGCCGCAGCTGTCCTCACTGTTTTATGGGATATTTACACCAAAATATTATAACCGGTAACACTTTATTTGACAGCGGTATCATGCGACTTATGACAGAACGAACCACCATGAAGCTTTGGAACAAATGACTGCAAAGCATTGTTTCAAGAAGCTTCATTTGGCCATCACTGCTCCCTTGAGGGAGACGGTCAACCTCTGCTGCAAACACAGTTGTCCAACATGCCTCTAGCATGCACTGCAGCGCTACAGATGTAAATAACAATCAAAATTCATGTTCTGTGCTGATTATTTCTTCAGTTAGTGTTCCAGTTGTTTCATTAATTGCTATTTATGGTATTTAGTAACACTTTATTTTACAGTGGGGCCATAAGACTGTCATTTTACAATCATAATTATGACATGACATTGTCATGAGCATAAATGAATGCTTATAACAGATGTCATTTAATGTTATCCGACAAATTATCTGACTTTAGAATGGGTGTAAAATATCTGGGCTGGACATAAAGTTGGTGACATAACTTGCCAGATAACACTTAATGGCATCTGTCATAAGCATTCAGTAATGCCCATAATAGTGTATTGTCATAATTATGACGGTCTTATGATGCCGCTATGAAATAAAGTGTTTCCTATTAACCCAAATAAATCAACAAATAAGCCCCACTGGACTATAAACCACAGGATTACAAATGAAGGAAAAAAACCCAGCAACTTTTAGTCCAAAAATTACGACACATATGTGGTATCCATGGCGGCAATTCATTCATTCACGGCATTAAAAGACTTAATAGTCGTTAAAGACATGCATATATGCTATGGAGAGGCCGGGTCAGTGGTTCAGGTTTGAAAATCTTGTTTTTATTGTAAGTATTGCATTTCCAACTTTGCAACAAAACACATTGATCGGAGTGTATGTTTAACAAAGGATGATCGCAGGTTTAGAACAACAGGACGATTCCCCACAAGGGACTAGTTCTGTTGTCTTTAACTTCAACTCATGGACCCGTTTTCCTTACCGACATCGGAATGGAGTGTGGAATCCCGAAAAATAAACTAACAACACTTTCTTTGGGGCTGGCTGGACAATGAAAAGCAGAGTAGAGCCCGCCTGCAAAGTTAGCCACACACTCAAGATTGCTTGATTGGAACCAAACCCTCAGCAAAGAGGTAAAATATGTACGAGGTTGATCAGAAAAGTTCCATGACTGATGTCACAAAATACAGTGGGGCAAAAAAGTATTTAGTCAACCACCAATTGTGCAAGTTCTCCCTTGAAAAGATTAGAGAGGCCTGTATAGTTGTCAACATGGGTAAACCTCAACCATGAAAGACAGAAAGTGGGGGAAAAAAACAGAAAATCACATTGTTTGATTTTTAAAGAATTTATTTCCAAATTAGAGTGGAAAATAAGTATTTGGTCACCGACAAACAAGCAAGATTTCTGGCGGTCAAAGAGGTCTAACTTCTTCTAACGAGGGACACACTCGTTACCTTTATTAATGGCACCTGTTTTAACTCATTATCGGTATAAAAGACACCTGTCCACAACGTCAGTCAGTCACACTCCAAACTCCACTATGGCCAAGACCAAACAGCTGTCGAAGGACACCAGAGACAAAATTGTAGACCTGCACCAGGCTGGGAAGACTGAATCTGCAATAGGTAAAACGCTTGGTGTAAAGAAATCAACTGTGGGAGCAATTATTAGAAAACATACAAGACCACTGATAATCTCCTTCGATCTGGGGCTCCATGCAAGATCTCACCCTGTGGCGTCAAAATGATAAGTCCGTGTTGCCCAAAGACAGCCCCAAAACATCACTGCTCTAGAGGAGATCTGCATGGAGGAATGGGCCAAAATACCAGCAACAGCGTGTGAAAAGCTTGTGAAGAGTTACAGAAAACGTTTGGCCTCCGTTATTGCCAACAAAGGGTACATAACAAAGTATTGAGATGAATTTTTGGTATTGACCAAATACTTATTTTCCACCATGATTTGCAAATACATTCTTTAAAAATCAAACAATACGAGTTTCTGTCCCCCCCCCCCCCCCCCACACACACACACACATTGTCTCTCATGGTTGAGGTTTACCCATGTTGACAATTACAGGCCTCTCTAATATTTTCAAGTGGGAGAACTTGCACAATTAGTGGTTGACTAAATACTTATTTGCCCCACTGTATGTTATTTTGACCCAGAAATATAAGTTTTGTCTTGTCTTGTCAACCTCCGGAGTGTAACACACGCTCAGGGAGTGCTTTCATCAAGGCCATCTTAATGCCTTTCATGTATTTGTGTTGGGTTCCCTGATGACCTTGAGTCTAAGAAGGAAACTATCACACAGCCAAGAAGTTGCTAGTCAAGTGGGCCTCTTTCAGTGCATTGAACGACAAACTTAAAAGTTAGAAATTCAATTTTTTGTGACATCAGTAAAGCCTTTCCGACACCTTGTAGCTTTCGCCGTCAGCTTTTACGCAGGCGTGACACAGCACAGGTTTGTCGAAGCAACGTGAGAAGCAAATGGAAACGAAAATGGCTCAAAAGTCTCAAGGGGGCAGAATCAATGTAAACTGTCCCTCAGACAAAACAGAAAGGAAGAGAGAGAGAGGACACAGAGGTGTTCTGACGTGGTTTTGGCATTTCTGTTTGTAAGCTGGAGCACCAGTGGTCACTTTCTGAATCAGGGCCAACAAGTCCAACTCTTCTCGTTTCTCTGTTGAATCCCCTTATGGAGGTGTTGTAAATGTAAGACACGTGTTATCAACTAAAAAGATAAAAATCTAGTTAATAGTACAATCCTCTAAGAAGAGGACAGTGGCGTTTTTGATCGACCCCACTTTGGGTAGTAGCTGGCTCAGCATATGCCCGTGGCGATGACCCGCCACCCTCACACACAAAATATACACCACTGGTCGGCAGGCCGCACTTAGTACATAGCGTGGGGCTGGTAGTGGTGGGGTAAGGGGGTCAACCTCCAGAGTCGAAACAGGCTCAGCAACTAGGAGCAGCTTTGGGGCCGTTTACATTTCAAGTGTCCGTCGAATAAACATCAAAAGCAAAAGAAAATGGCTACATTGTTATCCCCGAAAGACCAATAAAACAAAATACATATTTTGTAAAAATAATGAGGAATAAGCGAAGTCAAAGTAAGACAGGACGAAAATAAGTTACTTTCCCTCGTGACGTCTGTTCTGAGAGATGGTGAAATAAATATTCAAAAGATGTTATGAGGGCGGAAAAGAAAACAAAAACAGTGGGCGAAGTGCAATTCTTAATGCCAGCGGGGATGGGATGGCTAACTTTGACAACCCGTTTCTTTTCCCCGAAACTAGGGATCACCTGACCACCAGTGGAATGCCATACACGCAAACGCGCACATTCACACACACACGCACACTCCAAGAGATTATCACATGTAATAAATTAAAACTGCAGCCTCCATCCCGTCACCTTGCACAGCACCAGACGACAACAAAATAAGTAACTTGAAGGATGTCAACCAGCAAAAAGTAATTAAGTTTCCAAGCCACGCACACCGCGCTTCCATATATGTACTTTCAAATGCACTATAAACACAAGTCAGCAACAGAGGCAAAAGTTCTATCCGTGAGCTCTACCTTTCGTCATCGTTAACATTAATTTATTAAGCTATTTGTATGTACAAAGAAAAAAATAAAACATGACTATGCTTCTTTTTGGACGGTCACAAAGGGAGGAGAGATGAAGAGTTATTGCTTGTTACTGCTGGAGAGAAGGTGGACGTCTATTCCCAATGTTTCTTGTTGCTGTTGTTTGTGCCGCGTCGGCTGGAAAGTATTTAAGTGCAGGATAGCTCGGCGCTCGGCGAAGGGGACTGGACTTTTGTGTCGTTTTGGTCCGTGCTAGCGTGTGGAAGCGGACGCATTTGCTTTAGAAGCTGATGGAGGAGTCGCACGATAGCACCGAGTCAAGTGTCCAAGAGGAGATGGCGTCTTCGGGTGATGTCGCCGCGCCGTGTGCTTTCCAGAAAGGAGCCGCTTCAACATTGAATAGACTTTAAGTGCATTTTGGGTCATATTTGAGGTGGTATGTGTGAGTTTAACAACTCTTAAAACCAGGTTGTAGGTGTCCTAGAACAGGGGCTTTGAAACTAAGACATTAATTATTTGTTTTATGTGACACCTGAAAATAAAAAGCTTGCTAAAGCTAGCTTGCTAAATAGATGCTACTGCACTGCTAGCTGCAAATTCAAGCAGCGTCGTCCCAGTATTCTAAAAGCTTTTTCACACTGCGACAGTAAATTGTTCCATATTGCACGGACGATGATAACATTGTAAAATGTAGACAGTAAGTAATTCAATTCCAAACAACCAATCAGAGGACGAGGATTACCTCGGGCGTAAGATAATATGCTTGAATTAATTAAGTCGTGTCACTGGGATGAAAAATGAAATAGTAAAAATAAAATCAATTACATTTGTGGGAAACTGATAACAAATGTATTCAACTACACAGGTACGTTACGTTTTGTAAGCTGTCTGTATGTATTCGGTGAGTTAGGGGAATTTGTATTTCAAATTGTTCATGAAATAAGTTCAACCTGTTGTCAGATTGTGAATTGATCATTAAAAACATGTCTTCAAGAAGTTTCAAAGCCCTTGTTCTAGATTCTGGGTTCCGCTTTAACTTGGTCTTCAGTTTCATGGTGATGGTAAACAGAGGCCTTTGGGCACAGCTGGATGGGTGCACGGTTACACCAGATGGGAGGGCAGGGAGCAGGAGGTGTTTGCGGCGGTGGCGGTTGTGTGTGGCTTCTAGGAGGAGAAGGCAAGTTTGACACTGCAGGAGGAGTATCCCTCATCGCTGGCCATGCTCTGCAGGCTGCTGTGGTCATCCAGGTCACTGGTGCTGGCTGTACTCAGACTGTCCAGCTCTCCGTGGGAGAACTCGGTGCTCTCCACGTCCACCTCAATCTCCTCTGTGGCAGAAAAAAAATATTATAGGAAGGTGAAGTAAAATACAAGAACACTCAAGAACTCATTCGCAGATGTTTAACACAAACTTAAAACGAGTCCAGAACTGAAGATCAGCATGTCCGATAGCTATTCGCTATCTGAAACCAAGTTTTTTAAAATCCTTTTTATATGTAATACATAACCGATAGCTATTCGCTATTTGAAACCAAGTTTTTAAAAATCCTTTTTATATGTAATACATAACAAAGCTTATGGATAAGGCTGCAACAACTAATCGATTAAATCGATTAATACATTAGTTGCCAGCAAATTTGATAATTGTTTTTTGCCCCTTTTGGGTCCTTGTTTGTGAGTAACGTGAGGCTGAGCGTGCGCGCCAGTGATTTGAGAGAGAGAGAGAGAAAGAGAGAGAGAGAGATCGCTGCTGTTGGGTTGCTGAGTTAATAATATTACTAAGTGCTGGGAGTTATATTCAGATTCAGAATATTAATTGTCATTGTTAAAAAAAGCACAACGAAACTTTGGAGCGTCCATACAGCTCACACAGCTGAGTTGGTAAAGTGCAAAACCCATATAATAAATACCCTTAAGTACCAAGTGTAAAAATTGACACAGTATTGGATATATGTACAATAAAGATTCAACAGTAGCATAAAGTCATGTCAGTGCTAAAGTGCAGGGCAAAATATACCAGCTAAAAAGTCATAAATCAGTGCAAAACCCAGATAAGTTAATCTTTGTCTTTTGTGTTGTCAGATCCAGTGTGCCTCTGTCAGAGGAGAGTATATGAAGCCAATTGTATTGTTTGTATTCTTTGTTAATGAAATGTTACTACCTACCACAGAATGCTAAGCTAGTTAGCGATTATGGTAATTGGTGTCTTAAGTGTCTGTTTGTATTGTGTTTTGGAGAAGCATATGAGCACTTGAGTTATTGTTAGATATTAAAGTTGTGTTATTTCTTTTGTATAAAGAAGTCACACAAATAACCACTTCAAATAACAGCTTTCAGTCTCCTTTCAACACAAAACTAAATTGTCATACAACATTGAAACTGGATTTGGATTGTATTTATGAACAGCTGTTTGATAAAAAAAAAAAGATTAATTATAGTCTTCCTCCTCCTTATAATTTTGCTCTTTAGTTTGTATAAAGAAATAAGTCATTGACACAATTTATATCAACGCATTGCCCACAAGAAAAAAAAAGACAATACATTTTTAACAATTTGATTGAACAGGAATTGAACAGGTCTGATTTGTGTACCGAGAAATACTCAAAACCTTTATTAAAAACTTTAATAGGTTGTATTTACTTAAAACAGTACAGTTGTAGACTACAGTTAAGTCAGGAAGCTGTGCTAAAATATTTTTTTGATGGAAATAGTCATCCATTTTGTCATCGTTGTTATTTACAACATGCCAAAAACAACTTCAAGTTCACTTGCGAAGGGAATTGAAAAAAATGACATTTATCTAATTAATCATTTAATTAATTGTCTGATTAATCGATTATAAAAATAAATGTTAGTTGCAGCCCTACTGATGGAAAACAATTTGATTGTAAGAGAACAGTGAACATTCTTTGAGCTGTTGTTAGTGTGACAATCCCCATCCAAATTGTGACAATAACCCCTAATTCGTGTTTTGGGCAAAAAGTTGAACTGACAGCTAGCAAGCAACTGGGAATATGAATGAAAAGCTTTGTTGTCATATTTTTTATGGTAACACTTTGATAACTATAAACTATCAACTGTCAAACGATTAAAATTTTTAATCGAGTTAATTACAGCTTAAAAATTAATTAATCGAAATTAATCGCAATTCAAACCATCTATAAAATATGCCATATTTTTCTGTAAATTATATATTCTGTAAAATAATTTGTTGGAATGGAAAGATAAGATACAAGATGGATATATACATTCAACATACGGTACATAAGGACTGTAGTGGGCATTTCACTCTACTGTCATTTAAATCTGTCTATGCTGTCCTCACTCCGAAGCGTCTACTTTTTCCAAAGCTAGACAGCTAGTGAACGACGCCTTAATAATCAGACTTCTTCCTTTTTCATCTGATTTATTAATAAAATGGCCTCAAACCACTGTCCTCTTTAGACCGTAGTGAAACTACAAAAAAAAGTACACAAGCATTGCCTTAGCAACAACGTTAGCTTAGCACGCTATACAGGTATTCTCTAAACATAAACAAAAAGCGTCTCATACAAAAAATATAACATTTCGCTTACTAACATAATATGTACATTCTTTACAACAACCATACTTACGGACAAATCCTGTCCAAGGATCATATAAGCACAACATTACAATGGAGGCGTCAGCCCGAGCCGTCGTGCAGCCATATTGAACTGGCAAGAAAGCAATAAACCATGTCGCAAAGCGACCACAAGAGTTCGCTGTTAGACAGCAGTAAAAACCTTGCTGTAAAACTTACCAAAAGGCAGAATACTGTCTGAGTGGGACATGTGTGTTAGTTGCGTCAAATATTTTAACGTGATTAATTTAAAAAATTAATTACTGCGCGTTAACGCGATGATTTTGACAGCCCTACTATAAACCAATTGTATAAATTGCTTGTAAAATTGTTCGTTCAAAAAACCCTTGCCTCTTATTCCAAAGTGTTGTGACACGCTATAGTAAAGACAACTTTTTATTGCCGCAATTCTGATCATTTCATTACTTATATTAAACGACACTGCGCTCTAGTGGCCGACTTATAGCAAGCGTGACAATCAACCCATGTGACAACCAATCCCGACCTCCCCCACAACTGACCTTGGTCAGAGTCGGAGCGCTCGGAGCCAAGGGTGGAACCCACGCTGTCCATGCGTATCCTCTCGCCCTCCAAGGTTACACCTCCGCCTCCTCGCAGCAGCTCCAGTTGCCGTTGGAGATGCCTCTGCTCACGCTCCAGAGACTCCAGCTGGTACTGGCTCTTCCTGTCTGTTTCTTCAAGTTTCTGGAGGCAGGAGACATAAAATTTATTGACACCATTGGCAGAAGCGATCCAATTCTGACTTTCTAGGCTTTACCCGACTTGAGTAAAATACTTTCTTGACACTCAGAGTTGCATGGAAGCAAATATTTTCAAATCTGATCTGGGCCACATTTTTTCAGAATATGGCTGATGCCTGAACTGCTGATAACCTCAAAATCAAATTCAGATGACCGTTGATGACATCAATTTGTGTTGCTTGCCGTGTTTGTTTAGCATGTATCAGCTGCTGTCTTGTGACGTATATTTATACATCTGGTCATGCGGGTCACTTCACACAGCGCATTGTTATGACGTGTGTTGTTATTGTTCTTTTAAGCATGCACAACACTTTTTGGGCCTTTACTTGAAAACGGTAGCCTGAACTAGTGCTGTGGGTTGCGGGAAAACTCAGCTATCACGACATAGGCCGTTTTATATCACGATATCAATATGCCACAATGTATTTTTAAATATTAAGTGAACAATCACACAACAATTATAAGAGCATTTCCCCCACTCACTTTATTTTTGAACTGACATTAAACTGCATCAAGTAGTGCTGCAACCTAAAACTATCCAGTGTAAACAGAAGCAGCACAGTAGGATACTTTTTTCGATTCCATACAGAAAACTTATTTTAAAACAAAAACTATTATGTTTAGATAACATTTATACAAACATTTAACTTAATGTTATAAATGACCTGACAATTGAGCACTAATAATAAGCAAAAGGAATGGCTGAATATAACAATTTTTACTTTTCCCCCAAAAATAATGCTTCTGGGAGAGAGAAAAAAAACCCAAAGAATTTTGCCCTATCCAAAGAATGAATAAAAAAAATCATACACTTTGGCAGTTTTCTACAGCAAGCCTGTTGGGGTGATTTGAATCTAGAACTACCCCACCACCTCCCATACAACAATAATGAACAAAACTTAATGCTATGCACTTTACATCCTTGTACCTTCTCTGGGAGCTACGGTGAAGCATTAGTATGAATTCTTCTATTGATTATAATTTGATGTAGATGAAACAAAATAATAATAATTTCCTAATTTGTAAAACCGATTCTGAAACACAAGATGTCCTCAATATTGTTGATTTTAACAGAGGCGGCAAAGCGCTACATAAAGTACGTAGCTCCTTATTCAGCTACACTAGCCCTAGATTAGCCCCTAATACTCTCTCGTACGACCCACATAAAGGCAACTTCAATAAAAAATGTCGTTGTATGGACTTACGATCCGCCAGCTTGTTGTCTCAGGCTATCGTCTTCCAAAATTATACCTGGGTGACAGAGCTTCAGGTGTTTATTCACGGCCGACATGCTGCCGTGGTAAGCAAGCTGGATATCCAGTGTACAAGCTTTTGTTTCGTTGAAATAAGTCCATGCTTTGGTCACTGCGGTGCCCTTTTTTTGGCTTTGTGCCGGTTTCCACACTTGAATCCCGAGCGTCCGCCATTCTCAACTTTCCACGCATATATTTTTTTAAACCCTTTATTAACCGTCGACTGGATGTTGTGCTTGTCGACGGATATATGTCATAGATGACGTCGACTATGTCAACTAGTCAGGACAGCTCTAGTAATGACCTGAGATGGCCCAAAAAGACCACGCTGCCTGGCATTGGTTGCCACTGACGGCCACAGAAGTGGGAGGGGCCTGTTTAAAGTGGGAGGGGTTCATTTGCTGCCACCCTCCCAGTTCAAATGGATTACTTTGCCAAGTAACTAATTACTCTTACATTCAGGTAACTGAGTTACTAACAATTACTTTTTGGGAGATGAAATTTGTAACTGTAATTAATTACTTTTTTAAAAGTAAGATTAAAAACACTGATTGTGAGGTACGAAGAGGTTCCTACCCCTAGCTGAGAGGACGAGAGGTAGGGCCAGAGACATGAACAGACCTCTCCCAGATGTAAAAGATTAAAGCAGTAATGTGAAGTAAGGTTGGCCAACCATGTTTTTGAATAATATTAATGGCTAAACAGTTATAAGCATATTTTCGTTTTTTTTTTTTTTTTTTTTTAACGCAACCCTTCCCGATTCTTTGTTTAACCCATAGCAACGCCCTTGACAACAAAAATGCTTTTCTTCGGCAATCTTCGGAAATTACGTCACACCTGGATGTGCGAGGTAAGTCCGCGATAGAACAGTATTGTTTGCTGCATTGCTTCTCGGTAAGATGCCACGGCAGTGTGTGGTGATGTTTTGTTCTCACTCAAACAAAAAGTTGTATGAGTGGGCAAAGGACAGCAGAGCACGTAAATGGACATCTTTCATTCGCACGAAGCGAATGAATTTCACGCCGTTATCGAGTAGTGTTCTCTGCTGCAAACAATTCGAAGATGCCTGCTTCATTAACCGGTCTGCTTATGATCAAGAATTTGCCAAAAAGTAAGTGTGATTTTTGGATAGATGACTGATGACTTTGTCAAAGCAGAGCTGCCAACTGTTCTGGAACGAACAGTATAAGCTAGCGACGTTAGCCGAAAGTTAACTCGTGGCAATCCCCGTTCATAGTTGTTGCTGCGTTCGCTAGGTTAAGCGTGTTTAAATTGTGCGTCATCTACGATCTTGTCTGAAAGGGTTAATCCACTGTCAATCGGGAAAGGGGTGTGGATGTGCATATAAACAGGTCGGCGTCGCGGTAATTCACATTCACGTTGCCGTAAGAGACACACACCGCCGGTGAGTTTGTGCACATTTATTTGTATTTGTATTATGTATTTCCACCTTCATGCCTCGAGCATTGCATTGCATTTGTACGGTTCGGCGTTTCTTTCACGGTGATCGCTTGATAGCCTTCTAGTTTGTGTTTTACTGTACGAGAGCCGCTGACAGGTGACAGCAACTAGTGTGTTGCTTTTAACGTTTGGCAGCGAATCAGCGAGCACGCAGGTCACGCAGTGAATCATGGGAAATGTAGTCTCGGGACAACACTGAAGTGGTGCTTTGTAATCTGTTCGCTTGTGTGAAAAAACTACATTTCCTCACGCCATTAGACGCCACTTCCTCCCGAGAGCCCCGAGCTGTGTGGTACTGTTAGGTCCATGTGTTAATAAAGAAACAAAGTTGTCAGCATGTCGTGTGTTCGATACATTTGTAAACAAAAAGCTCATAACACGACACTATGCACGATCCGTTTAAGAGACACTGGACTAGTAGGAGGCGAGGAGGAGATCAGCGAGAAGCAAAACTTCGCGGTCGAATGTGGCGGCAGTCCGCTATTATTTAGTTTTCTTATTGTTGCCACAATAAAGTGGAGAAAGCCATCAACGACTCATCTCCTTCTTTCCCCCCAACGTTTTTATATTATTATTTTATATGCACGAGAGTTGCCGGATCTGCCAAAATGAACATGAAGTCTGATTATTATTTTTTTAACAATGTCATCAGATAGACAAAAACATAAAATTATGTGCAAATGCCTGCATCTTCAAATCATGAAACTAATAACAGCCTATATGTTACCAATCTTGTAATCTCGATGGGTCCTGTATCCATTCCATGTCAGGTGGTCTAGGCACATTGTTTGCATCCTGATTAGCGTCTGGCTAATACATGTTAGGTCCAACATAAAATTCCAAACTCCTCTTCTTCCTCCAACTCTTCAAAAAGTTGGATCTCCTCCCTTGCGCTCGATCTATCGCTTATATCGCTTTTTGAATCATTGTTTGAAGGGCTTTGTATGGCGGCCGTATGTATGGAGCTGCCATCGCTGTTCCCGGTGTGACGTATCACTTCCGGGTTCGTCCCCTTTCAGGCTCGAACTTCGGAAACGCGATTATTTTGTCAAATATACAACATATAAATTATTTTTTTCATGCTTTATTTGTTGGACAATGTTTAATTACTTGAATTGTGACCCTATTTGGCATGTTATATAATTACTTCACATTACTGCTTTAAGTTTCATTTCATTGAAATGAATAGTTTCAATGCAATCAAGCAATGTGTGTGATTTTCCATATTTGGTATTTAAAATTCTTCAACTTTAGCTGGTTATGACAACTAAAAAAACTTCATGACATAATCCTTTGATGATTTAGGTATAAAAAGATGTGCAACAAGGCAAATAAACCCGTATTTCACTAGCAACTGCTCACAGTTTGTAGTGTTAACATAATAAATTGGGACTCATGGTTGCTAGTATGTTTCAGGTGATCGCAATTTCACAGTACTAAAGTGGATGGGACCATTTAGTCTGGAGGGTCACTATAAATGTATGAAAATCAATCTGCTTTAGAACAAGTGGAGACAAACTGGCTGGACTAACCTTAATATGTGCTTTGGCTTTGTTGAGTAGGCCCAGTGTGGTATGGCGGCTACAGTCCGGTCCAAGTGGGATGAGGGCCTTCAAGCGCTCCAGACACAGCCGCAGGTGAGCTCGTCTGCAGACAAGATGAAGAGGAAAAAAAACAGTTGAAAATAGAAGGTAAAATGCAGTATGTATGCTGATGTATATGGTGTAAGGAAAGCACTGGTAACCATTGAGCACCCTTTGACAGCAGGACATTCCTACAGTAGCTGCGGGACATTAAAGCTCGTAAAACTATTGTGAAAAATAACATCCAACTGTGGTAATGGAACAAGTCCACATAAGCCATGAGTATTTGGGGCATCTCAGTAGACCTAGTTTCAACAAGGATTAACTGTTTCCTATGTTTAGCTTTTTTTTTTTTTCCAGAAAATTTGCATTAAAAATACACAAACGGATTAGCCAATGAAAGTTACAGTGAAGAAAGCAGAGCAATTTGAATAGCAACAGCGTCCAATCATCCAACAATTATTTTTATCCGGGGTTATTAAAGAGTCAGGATATTTGGAGATGATCGCCAATTGGCACGTGAATGATGACCAGAATTCCTGCTTCTTTTATAATACGTGTAACGTAAATTAATAAAGCACTTGTCATTTAAAGGAAAACATTGAAATGCGAGAGTTGAAACGTGTTTGTGTGTTGTTCCATGCTTGACTTTATTGTATGTCAAGACTTATTTAACAATGCTTCACTTTTTTCATAGTAATACTATTACTCTTGTGACTTTTGTTCTTGTATAACAATAATGATAAAATGTTATTCAAAATACCAATTAATAAAGATTTATGATGATTTTTAAAGGGACCGACAGGATTTGATCAAGTGCATCACAGAAAAGAGAAAGAGAAAAAGGTCAGGAAAAGCCAATATTTCATGGAAGTAGACAAAATTGCTTTGAGTAGACATTCTAAAAGGCTAAAACTGTTTGAGCAAATCAAATGTGAGTATTTTAGTGAGTCCACCATTGATCATGACATCAGTGATAACCACATTTTCCTAAGCTATTGCGATGGCTATGCTGATTACAACAAAAATGCAACTTAGTCGTACAGATGTCGATTTTGCTTGAGGGAAAAAAAAGAGAATTGTGTATTTTGTCCCACTTCAGTTGATATAGGTTGGTCTATGTAATTGCCATAGTTTTTGGAGTTCCAGTGTGCCGTACATGCGCCTCCCACTCTACTGCGCTTGTGTGCTCCTAGTTGTGTAGTGTATAGTGGTTTCATAAATGGATTTAATATATGGAATTTACTTCATAAAAACAACTTAAAGAAAAGGAGAAGTCTGTGCCAGTATGCTACAATCTTTGGCTTTCAGCTATATCAGGGGTCAGCTCTTTAGTGCTGCCCTAGTGGTTCCCTGGAGCTTTTTCAAAATTGTGTGAAAATGGGAAAAAATGGGGGAGGGAAAAATATTTTTTTGTTTTAACATGGTTTCTGTAGGAGGACAAACATTCATATAATTCAACAATTTTTTAATGACGTTAAACGTGAGGTGGCATCGATAAACAGAGTAATCACGTGGTGCGTCATTCTCGAAACGATGCACTGCAGGGAAAATAAACATTTAATTATGAAGGCTTATTATGTATTTGTAGCCAACTGAGGCTAATATAGCTAATCTAGATATATACAGCATGTATAGCCTTCATTATATGTTTATGCCTTATACAGTGTTACCTCTACTTACGAACGTCTCTACATCCAGAATTTTCATGTTACGATACGACTCAATGGGAAAATGTTGCCTCGTGTGACGAAAAAAAAATCCAGGATACGAAAGGCAAAAATGTAGTACTGACTACTACTCACAGCTCCGAGAGTTGACTGAACATAACATAATTATAGCTGCTCTCCCATTGGCTATTGCCTAGCATCTTCCTGGCATCCATTTGGCTAAGAGGGGCCTCTACTGCATGTACCAGAGTATGTGTGTATCTTCTTCATTCGCCCTTCTGGCCATGAGGTTTTCCCACAGCTTTACGTAGATGTATTAACTCTTTTTTTTTCTTCTTCTTTTTTTTTTTTTTTTATAAAATGCACAACTGCCATTTTAAGTTTATTGTGAAATAATCTAATTGTAAGATGTATTTGTTACATGTTTTGATCCTTCCAGAACCAATACATTTCCTAAGTAGAAGACAGTAGAGCTTCAGACATACTGTTTTTTTGGTCCAATATGGCTCTTTTAATATTTTGGGTTGCCGACTCCTGACGAGATGGAGCATAAATGCTATAGTCCACCGCCACAGGATGCTTCCTTTCACTTTGCCAATGACTTGTTTAAGAACTGGCTGCACGCTATTCCCGCCTACAAAAACCTCGAAAGTCTGTTCAGCACATTTTCTGCTCAAGTGTTACAGGCAGGAGGAGAACATGCAAACTCTACACTGCAAGTCCAGAGCTCAGGGTTGAACCTTGGCTCTTAGAACTGTGAGGCCGACGTGCTAACCACTGATCCGCCGTGCCACGTTAATTAAAAAGACAAAAATCATAAGATTTAACTTACACAGTCGAGTTCGGGATCTGAACAACACTCTACAGTATTTTTTTATTTTTCATTTATTTAATACTATATATACACTAATACTAATTCGTTGCCACTGACAACAATAGATATCCAAATCCTTTAAACTGGAAGTGAATGTTAATATTTCCAATGATGCAATGACGCAATGTAATTTTCATTCCTCCCATGTTAGTGCTAATACCTGCACTTTTAAATGGCGAAACAGTAAACACAGATGTCAAGCATTACCAACTTTACTGCAGCAGTCACTCGTTTACATTTGAGTGCTAATGAGAACATAGGAAAGATTTTCACTTCAGCACCCTGACGCAAGTCATGCTTTGCAATCTGGGGATGTAGAGTACATATTAAACCCATTTTGACACAACGCTACCAGAACAGGTTAATGCCTTGTTATTTAATTTCAAGCTATAGAAAGTAGCTCAGCAGGTTACACATGGTTTTAGCTTCTGGCTGGCATTTCTCTCAGCCAGCTTGAGTTACCACACTCACCTCCATAACAAATATCTTTTGGAATGATGATAGGTGCTATGAAGAGTAGTAAGGTGTAATAGTATTTCCTGAGACCTCTCTCAGTTCATACGTTCCATCATCTCGACAGCACCTTATTGGTTGACTGGGGGAAGGCCTGGGGTGACATCTATCCTGCTAATGGCCCGGAGTTGAGAGATAAAGAGAGATAATTATGGCTATAACACAATCAGCGCTCCATTAACAGGATCTGCCCTTCCAGCTCGCCTGAAGGGCTGGTTGGAAAGAGTCTGGGGTCTCAGTGTACTGACCCACACTAAGATTCAGAGCGCCACTACTTTCTGTTGCTTGAATGAAGGAGGAGGTGCTATAATGCAATCTGTGGCGCTCAAAGTTTAGAGGTCATAAGACATCTACACAAAGCCTGCTTCTAGTATAGCTGTTAGCATGATGTCTATCAGTCTGGCTCGGGTCTACTTATCTTCAACTCACGGGGCCTATCAAAGTCTGAGTCTGCCTCACACAGACTCCCACAGCCCTGCTTCAATCATCACGTTATCAGCTGGGACTCCATCTCTCTTTCCAAAAAGCACTAAACTCTAGAAGTGGGAACGTCTTGTTACCTCACGATACGATACCATTTGCGATACAAAGTTCATGAGTTTATGACTAGTAGACGTCCAACATTCGTTCATTCGCTGCCATCCCTCCCACTTCAAACGGATTGAACGTCTATGGCCGTCATTGGCAGTCTATGCCAGGCAATGAGGTAATTTTGGGCAATTTAAGGTCATTTACCTGTTGATTTTCAGTTACCTTTTGTTGATTTGGGGATATTTTATGGGTAACTTCCTGTTTATTTTTTGACTTACAGAACAGGAAGTGACCTGGGAATCACGCAATTGATTAGGTAGTGACTTAAACTCAACAAGAAATGACCTGTAGATGAACACCAAGTGACCTGTAAATGCCCCGAAAAATCGGACAGAATGACTGCGAATGCTCTGGTGTTGAATTAGTGTCGCAAAGATTAATCGATTAACTCAAGTATTCGATTAGAAAAAAAGATTTAAATTAAGTTTTGCTGCTTCGAGTATTCGTTTAATTAAAGTGGCGTTGTAATGGTTTGTTTTGAAAGTGTTTGCATTTATTTTCATTGATTTGGGTGGATACACGGCCCTCTAATCTACCTCATTTCACATGGCTGAATCCATCTACTCCCTGTTAAGACCAACATAAGCTAAGTTTTTGTTTGAGCTAATGATTTTTTTGGAATGCATTCATAATTTAGTTTAAAGGTATATTTAGCCATTTTTTGTGGGAATATGTGTCTTAACCATTTGTTAAGAGCATTGTAAAAAAAGCGTTAGCATTTTATAGCATTTAAGCTAGCGTACTTCTGCTATGTAAGTTAGACAATTGTTCTTTTGTTGTACATAGATCCTCTTATATATATATATATATATATATATATATATATACCGTGTGAGGCTCAGCACAGGTATTTTAATTTTTTATGTCCCTTATCCGATTACTCGATTCATCAAAATAGTTAATATTCATCGAATAATCAGCTACTAAAATAATCGATAGCTGCAGCCCTATTTCGAATGAACGAACGTTCCCAGTCTAAATGGATTGGGCGCCGAGCACTGTCAATGGCGTCTTAGAGTTACCTGAGACACTATTATGGTGGAAGATTTTGGTAGCAACTTGTTGGTCCCTTTTTTTTTTTTAATTTTAATTTTATTTTTATTTTTTTTAAAACACTGACACCTTTTTAAAACGATATCTTGATTCCTGGCAGGAGCATATCGATAACCTTTTGGGATACAAAGTATCACGATATATAACCATTTCAATATTTTGTCACACCCCCACTAAACTTCACCTGGGAGTTGCTCCATGTTAGGCGGCTCTCTAATGCAGGACCAGTCGTAAAAAAATTATAAATAAATAATCAAGCTAAACTACATTTTCAAGGTAACATGAAAAAACTCGCTAACGGGGAGGAAACGTACAGAAAATCTACACGGGTGAGGCACAGACACAAGAGATTTAATGTTGCAACAGTCAACACTCGAAGCATATTGATTCAGTGGATTTACTCATTTACATTTCAATGAAATCACAAAACTGCAAATCTACATCTGTGTAACATCTATAAGCAAATGTATTATGGATTGCGCATCGACATCTCCATGCTAAGAAGGGTGACGGATGAAGTGACAAATGAAAACTAGAATAGGCCATTTGACAGTCTGTCTGGCTTGTCAAAGTCCAGTTAACGCATTCCAGACCCTTAAAAAAAAAGACCACCCACTTTCCATCCTTTGCTCTCTTGACTTCACTTGTCTCTGACCTGTTGGAGCACCCACATAATAGCACCGTGCTTCTGTGGTAAATCCAGTTCTGGTTCCTTTCTATTTGTGACTGTGAGGCATCACTTGTTGCGTAGCATTTGCCAAGGCTGTGTGAAATCACAGGAATCATTTAACATCTACATGACAATGATTTTGTCATGCTGTCACAAAGGTCTGATAGCTACAAATGTTCCAGTTAGGTCTGGATAAGATCTAAAAAGCAAGTGGTCAAATAAGACAACAATTTCAGCTAGCCTTGTAGTTTTTGGAGAGCATTCTGTCAGTTGCACAAATTTGGAACAACTATCCATGTTGACAGGCTGCTATATTATATATAATGTTATATTATTATCAGTGCTACATTAGTAAATCATAAAGTGCCAAAATGCAAAGTACATATGGTAACCCTGGGATGACGAAATAGACGCAAGTCCCAGAACATGAACTGATTCAGCTGAAATTCATCATGCAAATGCCTGCTGGCCATGCTGACAGGTTTTTACAAGCCTCGATTTTAGTTAAAAACCAGAGTAAATCTGCAATTGGCTGTTAAAAAATTAATGGTGTACCCCGCCTGCTGTCCATAGTATTCTAGGATAGGCTCCAGCACCCCCATGACTCTGGTGAGGAAAAGCGGAACGGAAGATGAATGAATAATCCACGGTAAATGTTAATGACAAGCAGAAAAATATGTTTTGGGCAAATTTTAATTGTAGTTTCTTGTAAGAAAAATACATTCGTTGGCACATGGAACTTACTTTTACATACGTCTTATCTCTGTTTTAAAGGAAACCTCGGATTTAAAGACTTGTAGGCTCTAATAAGCAACAATTGTTCTCATTTACTAAAATATGTTATTGGAAACACAAAAAATATTGACATCGATTTAAAAATCTAATATTTAGTACATATTTTGACCTACAGAGGGCGCCATGTTTTATGGACGCTGTGGCGTAGATTGTCACTGTCACTCGACGAATACTATCGAGTTACTGCAATTGGTTCTACGCGGCGATACGTCCAACACACGCGCTCATCAGTCAAAAGTGGCGAGTACTTCCTATTTGTGTTTTTATTGAGTCTTTTATTGCCTTTTCATTGCCTCAAAATACTTTTTGCATGTGTTTCCCACTTATACTTTTAGGCATAGTGTTTTATTGTGGTAGCTTTAAAGTGCCTGTGACACGAAAAAGCATGTTTATTTCATAATACACGCGGTATTTTATGCCCCTGAATGATATGACCGCTTGGATGTGTGTGGAAGCGATCGCTATTTTTATTTAGTTTTTTTAATCCCGCGCCATGAAAATGAGTGACTTCCGGCTTCGGTCTTGCATTGAGGAGGAGGGCGCTGTGACGTGTACGTTAGAAGACGTCCTCTTCACGCTACAGTGTACTGTTGTGTATGAGGACGAAGGATTCAGCTGATTTTGCGGATTAATACGTTTATTTTTTGCATCACGCCAGCCAAGCGGCTGCAGAAAAATCATTCTGTATGAGGGAGAGGCGTATGCGCCTTTTTGGAGTTTCAAAAGGTTCCCATTCACCGTGGATATTGGCCAAGCCCTACTACTGTGGGACCATTGGACTTACGAGGAAGTGCGTAAACATCTTGTTTTGTATTATGTCAAATACGAATACAGCGATTACAAAGTAAACACTACAAACTTCCTTTAAATATAGGATTACTTACGTTTGATCATTGATAGGCATGTAAAAAGCTCTCCTAATGCTCATTAGCAGCGGCACGTTAGCTGCACAACAACTCCAGCCACCCTCCTCCGGGAACGAACTGTAAATTGCTCTCCGCCGGGCGGTTTGCCGATTCGCAAAGACAATCTACAACCGGGTCGTCATGTCAAATAATCCAGGCTAGTTATGTGTGATTTTCCGCTTCGAAGACTTTGAAACATCACTCGGTCCGGGTTAGCATGTCGGCTAGCTGTCACGCCTTCTGGTTTGTTTACATTCTCCGAAGCCGGGGAAGGGAAATGACATATGTCCGATTTAGGTGTCATAAAATATCATTCGGGAGGTGCGACAGTAAAGGTGAAGTCGACAGTTTTGACCATTATGGAGTAATTTTGCCATGTCGTCCTGAATATATGCATTTTTATTATTTCATATTCCATTCAGCACAAGACTGTTATTTGTCATGACCATGCCATTTATTTAGCAAGTGGGGAAAATACTTGGATAAAAAAAATATCCTGTAAAAATATTGAAGTAAAGAGACAGAAACACTGACATTTTGCCGCTCTCTTCGTCGCGTTTTCCTCGTTGTGAATAGTTCTCCTTGACGGGCTGACTGGTCCTTCTCAAGCCATTTATATAGCTATTGGGGAAAAATACTTGGATAAATAGAATATCCTGTAAAAATATTGGAGTAGAGAGACTGAAACAATGACATTTTGCGGCTGTCTTCGTCACGTTTTCCTCGTTCTTAGTAAAACCGATGAGCCCAGTCTACCGCTGACGTCATCCACCTGTTGGGGACGCTAAAGCCCTATAATAGTAGGCGTGGCTAACCGGCAGATTAAAAGACTAATTTCTCGTCATCTGTGCTTTGCTAAATTGTTGTATATAGTCGAATCGTCTCAAAATATGATTCTAATTCACATAATAATGCCATTTAAGACTTTTTTTTCTCGTGTCATATGCTCTTTAAAGCAGATTGTTGATCGGTTGACCACATTAGTTTTGTAGCATATTTAAACCACCCTTATTCAATATTATTACGTTTATGTATTTTCTTAAGGCATCTTTAGTATGTTCTGTCTTCAGCATCTAAACAAAACAAGCTGGGAGCGCATGGTAGAACTTTGGGTGTCAAATTCGCATTTTGTGACGTTTCCCCGGTGTAGCACATTTTGGAAGAACACCCTTTTTTATCCTCCTCTTGTCACGTCTAATCCCGTCTTTCCTGTTCATTTTGCTTTTGCATGCTCATTAATGTTCCTCTCAGGTTCAAATTGAAAAGTAACCACGTGACGTCACCACCCTGCGACGTCAATAACAATGGCGACCTACTAGTTAAACTAATTTTACAAATTGTATAAAAACGAAAACATCAAGAATATCAAATTATTTTAACTCATATTAATATTTATCTTTTAAGAACTAAAGTTCAAGTCTTTCTGTCCGTGGATCCCTTTAAAAGGCGACACATGTATTATCTACAATTATGACGGTGTATAACGTTACAATACACTACAGGATTGCTCAATGGTCAGAGCCAATAACAATTTCTGTTGAATTTAATACTTCAAAATTAAAGGCCAAGTCTGCAAGTCAATTTTGACAGAACCGGTCAATAAGGTGGCAGATAAGCTCAAAGTAAGGCCTGAAACAAAGCGAGACCAAAAATCAAGAAGTACCAAATGTTGTTCCTGTAGGCTCGGGAATAAATTAAGCCATGGTTATACGTCATAAGAAAGTGAAGTATCCATTCCATTCTGTAACAGTCTTGTACAATGCAGACCTGCACATCATGTCCAAATGTTAATACAGTCTGTATTGTCAAAGCACTGTGAGTTCTGGTTCAAATATTTTTTAAACGCTATCTTGTGTATTACATGAGCTCTTATTTTAGAAAGACAAGTGGCTCATTGGCAGCATGTTGCTTTCAAACACCCTTCAATGTGTTTCTCAGTGACAGACCGAATTGTAAAACATCTTACCTGGCATTTGTCCTGATGTCTGGACATATGCCAGGCTCTTGTTGGGAACACTCTGATAAATAAAGAACCCCTCAGTTAACCATGTAAGACCAGGGGGAGGAAAGACAGTCTGTTTATTTTGACACTGACTGAGCCTGGCAGGCAAGTATTTGAGGGGGAAAATGACAAGACAGAAAAAATGAAACAAAAACTATTTTATTTGTGGTTAGGTAACAACTAGGTGACTCAAGATAGCTGAAGGCGGATGCAGGTTTATTTATCATGCGAGTTTTTCCTGCCATCACTATCTTTAAATGTGTCACTAATAGGTCAAAGGCCATAAGCTTGAGGCTAATTAGGACTCCCGCTTGAAGGGTTCCTAAGACCTACAATTGATAGCTTATCATTTAGACCCACAAAGTATAAGAGAGCTTAAGCCATTTCCTAACAACAATATGTGTGGTGTCTCGCTACCATAAATAGCTACACAGCATCGACAGAGTCCCTTGGTTGCTCTGTAATGCAGATTCTTGAGTGGAGTTTGCATATTCTCCAGCATTTATGCATAACTATATCTATAAATCTAAACAATGCAAGGAAAAGCAAAGATTCAGCAAACTTGTTTCCAAAATGGAGGGCAAGTTCTATTACAAGTACGACACAGTGACATAGAACCTACTAAATACAGTGCCTTGCAAAAGTATTTGGCCCCCTTGAATCTTGCAAACTTTCGCCACATTTCAGGCTTCAAACATAAAGATATGAAATTTAATTTTTTTGTCAAGAATCAACAACAAGTGGGACACAATCGTGAAGTGGAACAACATTTAATGGATAATTTAAACTTTTTTAACAAATAAAAAACTGAAAAGTGGGGCGTGCAATATTATTCGGCCCCTTTACTTTCAGTGCAGCAAACTCACTCCAGAAGTTCAGTGAGGATCTCTGAATGATCCAATGTTGTCTAAATGACCGATGATGATAAATAGAATCCACCTGTGTGTAATCAAGTCTCCGTATAAATGCACCTGCTCTGTGAAAGTCTCAGGGTTCTGTTTAAAGTGCAGACAGCATTATGAAAACCAAGGAACACACCAGGCAGGTCCGAGATACTGTTGTGGAGAGGTTTAAAGCTGGATTTGGATACAAAAAGATTTCCCAAGCTTTAAACATCTCAAGGAGCACTGTGCAAGCCATCATATTGAAATGGAAGGAGCATCAGACCACTGCAAATCTACCAAGACCCGGCCGTCCTTCCAAACTTTCTTCTCAAACAAGGAGAAAACTGATCAGAGATGCAGCCAAGAGGCCCATGATCACTCTGGATGAACTGCAGAGATCTACAGCTGAGGTGGGAGAGTCTGTCCATAGGACAACAATCAGTTGTACACTGCACAAATCTGGCCTTTATGGAAGAGTGGCAAGAAGAAAGCCATTTCTCAAAGATATCCATAAAAAGTCTCGTTTAAAGTTTGCCACAAGCCACCTGGGAGACACACCAAACATGTGGAAGAAGGTGCTCTGGTCAGATGAAACCAAAATTGAACTTTTTGGCCACAATGCAAAACGATATGTTTGGCGTAAAAGCAACACAGCTCATCACCCTGAACACACCATCCCCACTGTCAAACATGGTGGTGGCAGCATCATGGTTTGGGCCTGCTTTTCTTCAGCAGGGACAGGGAAGATGGTTAAAATTGACGGGAAGATGGATGCAGCCAAATACAGGAACATTCTGGAAGAAAACCTGTTGGTATCTGCACAAGACCTGAGACTGGGACAGAGATTTATCTTCCAACAGGACAATGATCCAAAACATAAAGCCAAATCTACAATGGAATGGTTCAAAAATAAACGTATCCAGGTGTTAGAATGGCCAAGTCAAAGTCCAGACCTGAATCCAATCGAGAATCTGTGGAAAGAGCTGAAGACTGCTGTTCACAAACACTCTCCATCCAACCTCACTGAGCTCGAGCTGTTTTGCAAGGAAGAACGGGCAAGAATGTCAGTCTCTCGATGTGCAAAACTGATAGAAACATACCCCAAGCGACTTGCAGCTGTAATTGGAGCAAAAGGTGGCGCTACAAAGTATTAACGCAAGGGGGCCGAATAATATTGCACGCCCCACTTTTCAGTTTTTTATTTGTTAAAAAAGTTTTAAATCATCCAATAAATTTTGTTCCACTTCACGATTGTGTCCCACTTGTTGTTGATTCTTGACAAAAAATTAAAATTTTATATCTTTATGTTTGAAGCCTGAAATGTGGCGAAAGGTTGCAAGGTTCAAGGGGGCCGAATACTTTTGCAAGGCACTGTATATTGCACATATCTTTTTTTTTTTTAATTATTGTTATAATTCTTCACCATTGGTTGCATTACAGTGCCGTGAAAAAAAGTGCCCCCCTTCTTAATTTCTTTCCTAATTGCACATTTATCACACACAATACACAGTAAAAATCAGTTTAAGTTCCTTCTGAAGAGACATTTAATTAGTAATGAATTCTGAAACGAAATAGCTAACCGCCATGAGCCAGATAACTTCAATGAACGTCAGGAAAACAAAGACTGGGTCTTTTCTGTACATGTGTACATGTACATGCATGTAGTATATAGATATGTATAGAGATATATGT
The DNA here is from genome assembly GCF_030265065.1 of Corythoichthys intestinalis. NCBI lineage: Eukaryota > Metazoa > Chordata > Actinopteri > Syngnathiformes > Syngnathidae > Corythoichthys > Corythoichthys intestinalis. The sequence continues at coordinate 13,972,522 of NC_080402.1, forward strand.
AATGTGTATGTCTGTACTATATGTGCATTTATATGTAGGGGTGTGTGTGTGAGTGTATGGATAGGGAGGGAGGGGATGGGGTGGGTGTGGGTTTTTTTAATTGTTATTTTTTTCCGTATGCATTTTGGTTGGTGAGGCAAGCACTGGTGTAAATGTTTGAACGGAGCAGGCTGAATTGACTCCAGGAAGAGTAGATGTACCTGTTACAACTAATGGAGATCAAAATAAATACAAATACAAATACAAAGGTTTAAATTAATCAAACCAATGCTGTTTCTATTCTTTTCTTTTTGGTTTGGGGGCTACTGTGCTGCCTCACGAGCAATACATCTTGCTATGATCCAATGATGCAAACAATCTTGGATCATGCAGCAGGACAATAATCCTAAATAGACCAGTGAGTTCACCTCTAACTGGCTCTAAATTAAAACAAAAAAAACAAAAAAAAGGTTTTGGAGAGGCCCAGTCAAAGTCTGGATTTGAATCCAACTGAGATGCTGCTGTGTGGCATCAAACTGGCAGTTAATGGAAGAAAACACTTCAATATTTAGAATTGAAATAATTCTGCAAAGAAGAGTGGGCTAAATTTCTTCCACAGCGACGTGGAAAAACTCCCTACCAATTATCACAAACGCTTGATTTCAGATGTTGCTGCCAAGGGGGGCACAACCCATTATTAGCTTCAAGGGGGTAATTACTTTTTCCACAAATAGAAAGTTGATAGGTTTTGATTTTTCGGTGCCCTAAAATATTAAATACAATATTAAATCTTCATTTAGAACCTGCATTTTGTATTTTGTCCTTGGGTTTTCTCTGCGTGATATTAAAATTGGTTTGATGAAATGAAACTTTTGTGCGTGATAAATATGCGCAAAAAAACAACATAGAAATCAGGAAGGGGGGCTTTTTCATGGCACTGTAAGAGCCGATTTCAGATTCTGAGTCACTGAACCTTGGCTTGTACATGCGGATCCATATATGATCCAACTTGCTATTTAAAGAAACACGGGAGCTTTTCAGTATTGGTCGATTTCAGCGACACCAGTGGACAAAAGCCATAGTGTTTTGCCTTAAGGAAGACTGCGTTTCCCATGAGGACCAGCGCTGCGTTTTGCATGAGGACCAGCTAACACCTGTAAAGTGTCGTAAAATCATCAATCAATCAAAAATCAATCTCCCGGTCGCCTGCAGATGGACAACATTTCTGTTTTCAGCGGCTGTGTGAAGGATGAATAGAATTAAGGTAATGAATTCAGTTGTGGCTAAACAATAGCAAATGATGGTTAGCAATTGCGTGGGTTAGTGTGGCTGCCCCACCCGAAATTGTCAGCTCTGGCGAGTTCGGTTGACAGGGTGGGGTGAAAGCTGGGCTTTTTTTCCTCCTCCTCAGACAAAACTTTTTGTCTCTTGTTGCTCTGCCCACTTTGCAGAATTTGCGCGAAAGCGTTTGCATCGACTTCAGTCATTATAATGAATGGGGAAAAGGAAACGTGACGTATGTCGTAAAGCAGCTAGCACATTTGTAGGGTTTTTTTTTTTTGTGTGTGTGTGGCAGGTAGAGGTGTGCGATTTCCGATTCTTAGATTACTCGGGTGATGAAACAGTTTTAAAACTTTACAGGTTGAAAGTAGACAGCAGGGAAATTATGGAATAACGGGAGCAATTTTAACAACTGTAATGGTTGATTTACAACATTAAATTAATTGAATTTAGTTTAAAGCTTCTGATACACAGACGGACTTGAGTATTTTATTTACTGTTTTGAACTGTCAACTTGATACTGAAATAGTAATTTATTTAGACCTGAGAGGATTTTTGTTCAATTTTTGTAACAAATGTATGAAACATTAAAAGCACCTACCGTATTCTTCGGACTATAGGTTGCATTTTTTTTCCCCCATAGTTTGGCTGGGGGTGCAATTTATACTCAGGAGCGGCTTATGTGTGAAATTATTAACACATTATGATATCATTTTACATGTTATTTTGGTGTTTTGGAGTGACACTGATGGTTTGGTAAACTTGTTAGCATATTCTTTATGCTATAGTTATCTGAATAACTCTTTATAGCTATGGCCACGTTCGCGTTCAGCCTTTGGCAATGCGTGTTCAATTATATTATTGACTTTTTTATATTAAAATGCATGCTTTTAGTTTGCGGCGCTTTCACGCCCACGTGGGGGCGCACTCGCACTTGTTTACGCGAAAAACAGCGCTCACATGCCAGAAGAAGACGGAGAGCTACGCAGCGTCTCTACGAGTAAGCAAGAGAGCGAGAGAGACGGCTGCGAACCTACGCTCATTGTTTATGCTTGTAAAATATCTCTACAGAGGCAACGCCTGTGTGTATCATCTTTTCTGTTGTTGTTGTGCGTTTTCCACCCGCGATCGGACACTTAGAGCCACTTGTGTGGTTGTTTGAACGATGTGCTAATGCTTCCGAACGCATGCTAACAGTTTGTGTCATTGCTGTAGTAGCACCTAATTATCATTTACGTTGACGCGAACCTGTTTGGTATCGAGGATTAAATTGATTCAGCAAATTATACGGACGTCCAGAATCGTCAGTTGGGAGTTTATCTCGCTGTATAGCCAGGACCGAGCCATAGCGTCCTGGTGAGGACAGTATATTCGCATTCCGTTGTTCATGCATCATGTATTATCATACTTTACACTTATTCAGCATGTTGTTCTCGATTGTATTTTTATATTAAATTGCCTTTCAAGATGACATATCTGTTCTATGTGTTGGATTTTATCAAGTAAATTTCCCCCAAAAATGCGACTTATATACGTTTTGTTCCTCTTCATTGGGCATTTTATGGCTGGTGCGACTTGTACTCGGGTGCGACTTATAGTCCGAAAAATACGGCAATAGCTGAGGGGGGTGCATAAACAATTGATTTACAATCAAATCGTAGGCTCTGAATCGTAATCGTATCGTAAGGTGCCCCAAGATTCCCACATCTAGTGGCCACCCTCCTCAAAGCTAATTCGTGCCAGTGAAAGCAATACAGACCCCCTCAAGATATAAAAGAGGTGTCATTCAACTAGTTGTCAGTCGACATATTATCACGAATGTTATTAAAGTATTTTATAAAGGTTGAAAAGCTATTTAGTGTTGCTTTAAAGGAAACTAAATGCAAGTGAATTGTTGGTGCTGGACACTGAAGTGTATATTGTACATGAATCATTATGGTGCTCAAAAAAACTTACATCCGACACTGTCAGAAGGATACTCATTTAACAATAAAACAGATCCATTTTGAATTACAATATTATACTATGGGTAATGGAAACAGCAGGTGTCAAACGAAATTGAGCATATGGATATTGTTTGTGTTGATGAAGTTTGTTAACACCTGCACAATATTTATAATACAGTACATATCGTGCAGGTGTACCTAACGTTTGCTCTCAGCAATTTGTCACTTCTACCCTATGAGTGTGCAAGTGAGAGAGTTCTCGAGTGTGTGTTCTTGTGGTCTGGGATCCTGATGGTCCCCAGACGGGTGCGCAGGAGGGCAGCTCTGCCTTTTGGCTTTGACATGTGAGAGGAGAGCCAGCCGACCATGGGTCACTGACTGCACCCCACCTCTCCTGCCGATCACATGAGCTCAGTGCCTTTTCTATCGCATGACTTGAACACATTTCCATTTGCAGCACCATGTGTCTATGCAATCATTTATTTCTGAATTTATTACAATGCTTCGGCTTCACGAGTACTGAAATGTGTGGAGAGAAAAAAAAAAAAAAAGTCCAGTGTGAGTTTTATTTTTAAAGAAGTGCTTTGATTCTCTCCCCATCTGGCATTTGAGAGCTGCCCACCTACTCTTACAGAATCAACGCATATCACATGTACATCTTTTTTCGTCAATTCAAATGACTACTGTTATCCATCCGCCTCCTTCCGCCCATGCTATCATCCCTGAATACACATGACGAGCAGCAGGGCGTTCAATAAATGCAGTCGTGGTAAAACACAAAATCCACCATCACCGTTATGGTTTCCAAATTATGATTTCATCCAATATTCTAGTTACACTTTGTTTTGATTGTCCAAATGTTAGTATTGACGTTGCTACATTTGATAGCCTGAATGTAATGTGAAGGCAATTCTCGCAAGTCTAAATGTTTATATGCTTTGAATAAATGAGTCGCAATTAAAAGATGCCCGAGGACAGACATGAACAGAAATGTAATTCCTTTTTTTGAAAACTGCACTGATAAACCCAACCCTGTTTCTGCTTATAATTCAAAGCAGTCTTAAAGCAATACTTTAAGCTAAAGCACTAGCGACAGAGGAAAAAGGCTGCCCTAGATTCCAAATCTGTGAATTCATAAATAATAGAACTTCTCAGGCCCGAGATGTCTAACATTATTACTGGCCGTGCTTTCAAAAGGAGGGTCACTTTTCCTGCCTACATAAGAGTCAATACACATCTTCTCCATGGCAAATCCCCCATGCTCTTAAGCCCATTTAACACACACACACACACACTTTGACCCATTTCTATTACATCTAGAGGGAGAGGAAATCCGACCCTTCACCCAGTTATTACACTAATTACACATCAGCATTGTCCGACTCAGAGGTAAATCTCCTAAATTGACTTACAAAGGAAATCATAATCATGACGAAAAGGATCACCTTCCCTTATTGCTTTTACAACTTCCTTAGAGTAACTGCTCATTGGAAGAAGTCCGAAATCCCAAATTCAATGTTATGACAAAGATTATCGAAACAGTGTTTTTTGTTTTTTTTTTAATGCAAAGCCTCATTTAAAGTGGTTTAATCCATGTCCGCAGGGCACAAAAGTATGTCAATGTCAAATTATGTCATGGTAGGGACTAGGCATGAATGTAATTAAATCAAACTCAGTCAACGTCCGAGCAATCGGTATTACTTTTGGTGCCATGATTTAAAAATCTTATTCAAACGATCAAGAATGGATTTCTTCCCGCATCCATACATCAAGGAAAACCATGTTAATTCGGCACATGAATTCAAGGTGCAGCTGATGGCATGCAATATACATGGACACGGGAAAGGCACAGATCACATGGCAACTCTTACATGCATCCCCCACGATGCTTTGCTTTTCCTGTGACTGACTACTGTCGGTCCCAAAGATATTCGAAACTCCGCCGAGGGCTCATCCCTGCATGTATAATCAAGAATTGACTGGTTGGCCTAACCTCTACAATTTAATGATGATGTTAAGTAAAGCAACAGCGAAACCCACAAAAGTGTTTTATTAACTGACTCAGCAACTAGTTAAGTAACAGATTAGCCCCCCAAAACCGGACATTTTGAAAAAAAAAAAAAAAGAATCCACTACCATGAGTCTGCTTTTTCCAATCCCCCCCGCATAGTCTGTGTGACTGTGTTACATGGAAGGGACCATCCTTCTCTCTCTTTCTGGCTCCCATGAGTGCACAGAGTCACATGTTCTCCCATACAACCTGCAGCACCTGACTGAATAGGCTGTTCATGGTAATGGGGAACCTACCACCCAGTACTGCTGGAATAGTCATTAAAGAGCTTACCAGCCTGGTTGCTAAAATGAGCCTACCATGTGGATAAAACCGCAGCATTATCATGTGAATCATAAATGTGACTTTCAGTAAATGAGGACAGTTGGGCAGTTGTTTTCCTCCTAGCTCATCAAATAGAAGAATACAACATAAAAGGTAAAGACACTATCATGTGCAACCCAGTGGAATCGTGTTAAATAAATAAAACACGTTGCGTAATAGTCGAGAAATACTACAAGTAAAAACCAGTATTTCTACGAAGTGGTCCCCGAAATGGGGAAAAGTAATTTAATCAATGCTTGTAGTTTTTAGCCAAACAAATGCAAGCATCCGAGATTGCCCTCCCTTTCTCATTATGTCATTAATACCGATTATTATCACATGCAACTGTGCTCGAGTCTATAAGTGTGCATGTCCATGGGTATACACTATACAGTGGTATGAAAAGTATCTGAACCTTCTGGAATTTCTCGCATTTCTGCATAAAATCACCATCAAATATAATCTGATCTTTGTCAAAATCACACAAATGAAAGAACAGTGTCTGGTTTAACCAAAGCTACCCAAACATTTATAGGTTTTTTATTAGGGCTGTCAAAAATTATCGCGTTAACGGGCGGTAATTAATTTCTTAAATTAATCACATTAAAATATTTGACGCAATTAACGCACATGCCCCGCTCAAACAGATTAAAATGACAGCACAATGTCAGGTCCTCTTGTTACTTGTGTTTTTTGGTGTTTTGTCGCCCCCTGGTGGCGCTTGGGTGCGACTGATTTTATGGGTTTAAGCACCATGAGCATTGTGTAATTATTGACATCAACAATGACGAGCTACTAGTTTATTTTTTGATTGAAAAATTTACAAATTTTATTAAAACGAAAACATTAAGAGGGGTTTTAATGTAAAATTTCTATAACTTGTACTAACATTTATCTTTTAAGAATGACAAGTCTTTCTATCCATGGATCGCTTTAACAGAATGTTAATGTTATCTTGTTGATATCTTGTTGATTTATTGTTATAATAAACAAATGCAGTACTTATGTACAGTATGTTGAATGTATATATCCGTCTTGAGTCTTATCTTTCTATTCCAACAATAATTTACAGAAAAATATGGCATATTTTATAGATGGTTTGAATTGCGATTAATTACGATTAATTAATTTTTAAGCTGTGATTAACTCGATTAAAATTTTTAATCGTTTGACAGCCCTAGTTTTTATATATTAATGAGGTTAGCATGCAAACAATGACAGAGGGGGGAAAATAAGTCAGTGAACCATATGCCTAAGGAGACTTAAAGACCAATTGAAACCAATTTTTAACCAAACAATTTAAGTCAGGTGTGTGCCCAATCACTGATAAGTGATTTAAAGCTGCCCTGCCCACTATAAAACACACACCTGTAAAGAATTGTCTTGATGAGAAGCATTGTCTGATGTGCATCATGGCTCGGTCAAAGGAGCTGTCTGAAGACCTGTGATCAAGGATTGTTGAGTTGTATAAAGCTGGGAAAGGATACAAAACCATTTCTAAAGGTCTGGATGTTCATCAATCGACAGTCAGAGAAGTTGTCTACAAATGGAGAGTTTGGTACTGTTGCTTCTCTCCTAAGGAGTGGCCATCCACCAAAGATAACGCCAAGAGTTCAGTGCAGAATACTCAGAGAGGTAAAAAAGAACCCTAGAATGACTGCTAAAGACTTACAAAAATCACTAGCACACTCCAATATCTCTGTGTACACATCAACGATATGTAAAACTATGGCCAAGAATGGTGTTCATGGGAGGACTCCACGGAGGAAGCCACTGCTGTCTAAAAAAAAAAACATTGTTGCTCGTTTAATGTTCGCAAAAAGGCATTTGGACACTCCATAGAGGTTTTTCCAAAATATTTTGTGGACTGATGAAACCAAAGTTGAATTGTTTGGGAGTAACACACAACATCATGTGTGGAGGAAAAAAATGAACCAGCTCACCAACATCAACACCTCACCCCCACCGTGAAGCATGGTGGAGGGAGCATCAGGATTTGGGGCTGTTTTGTTTGGTCCAATTAATTTAAACTGGGAGGGCTGGTGCTCATGCTCATCTTTAAGTGCCAAATAGTAGCCAGTCAAATGAGATATGAGATGAAGACAGATAAAAAAATGGGGCATGAATGAGATTCAAAAGTTGTCAACCAAGATAGAATGACTTCTATGTATGCAATGCTGTTTGGACTGAAGAACTATAATGGTACTGCTCTCATAGTGGAAATGTGAGAGTTCATCAACACGACGGACCTCAATAATTAAACCCTGAGACATCCAGTAATACACTCCCTACTTGGCCCAGAGGCAAAGACAACTCTGTGTACTTGTGAAAGTTCTGTTTTGTTTTCTGCATAGAACAAGTTAGTTCAACATGTCTCTGTGCACATGTTAGATTACAGAAATAATTTTCCTATCACCGCAAAGGGTTTTATCTCTTCGGTCTGACTAATGCGTCTCTCTTCTCCTTTGTGAAATCTGGACAGATGGGAGTGATGCACGAAGACTTGGCTAAAGATATGTATGTGGGAAAGGAAGGGTGTTGTGTGCGCGTGTGTGTAATTGTAATCTGCCCAGAAACTAGCCATGGGCACAAAATGGGAGCCAGTCAGAATTTATTCTGGGTTGCGGGTATAGTGATGTTGAAAAAAAAAAATTTGTAAGTAGAACATATTCTAGCATCCAAGACATTCATCTGGATATCATTACGAATACTAATTAATAGAATGAATAATATCGCTACGATTAACTGTTGTTAGTCCAAGAGTGTATAAATACTGTTGAGGAAATATCATTATGTACAATTAAGACACAGTTTGACCAGTGCTTGACCACTTGCCAAAATTGACAAGCGAGGGGTATCCATAAAGTGTGATGGTTGCTGACTTACAGTGTATTTCATTCACATTGTGGTACATGTCGAGGAGTGAAGTTTGTGCCAGCTGGTGGGTGCGAATAGGACTAGTTATGAGTATGCAGTTGTGACCTCAATCCCAAAAGGGAGATTTAGAAAGTGAAAGAATGTACGGTATTTTGGGTGATTGTTCACAGGCAAAATGCACAGTATACTGTATTTTTGGACTATAATTATATTCTCGCACACTTAACTAATGACTAGAAAACTAGTTATTTGCTGTAGGGCTGCAGCTTTCGATTATTTCAGTAGTCGATTAATCGATGAACTAGTTAGGTCGAATAATGGTGAAATCGAATAAGGAACATAAAAATCCAAATACCTGAGCTGAGCCTCAAACAGTATAAGAAAATACTGTAAATAAATGAGGATGTAATTACAACAAAAGAATAATTGGCTAACATAGAAAAAATCCGCTAGCTTAAATGCTATAAAATGCAAACTTTTTTTAAACAATGCTCTTAACAAATGTCTCAAACACATACTCCCACTAAAAAAGGCTAAATATACCTATAAACTAAATCGAATGCATTAAAAAAAACTTTAGCTTAAACAAAAACTTCACCTATGTTCGTCTTAACAGGGAGCAGCTGGATTCAGCTATGTGAAATCAGTTATGTCATATTCACTATTGCCACTAGAAGGCAGTGTAGTCACCCAAATCAATAAAACTAAATGCAAACACTTTCAAAACAAACCATTACAACGCCACTTTAATTAAACGAATAATTGAAGCAGCAAAATTTAATTCAACTCTTTTTTTTCTAATCGAATTAAGTTAATCGTTGCAGCACTAATTTGCAGGTATATGCTGACTTGTTGTCAAAGAAGACCCTTGGTGCAAGTACATTACTACACTGCCGAAGATCAATTTAAGGCTAAAGCTAGATGGTAAAACTAATTTCAAAATAATGGATATCCAAATTTTGCCATCTCATGGCTCTCGAATGATAGTACCGACAAAGCTTGGCCAGTCCCTCTGTTAGACTTCATCAAAAACTTTTATCGATATGGAGGATTGCATCTGATGTGGTGTTGCAACGATTAATCGATTAACTCAAGTAATTTGATTAGAAAAAAGCTTCGAATGAAATTTTGCTTCTTCGAGGATTCGTTTAATTAGAGTGGCGTTGTAATGGTTTGTTTGTGAATATGCTGGATCTCGTCTAACTGCAGCTGCTTCCTGTTAAGACCAACATAAGGTATGTTTTTGTTTGAGCTAATATGTTTATGCATTCGAGGGAATATGTGTTTGAACGATTTGCTAAGAGCTTTGTAAAAAAAAAAAAAAAAAAAAAAAAAAAGTAGCATTTTATAGCATTTAAGCTAGCCAACTTTTGCTATGCCAATTAGTCAATTTTTCTTTCATTGTAATTAGATCTTCTTTTCCTTTCGGCTTTTCCCTTCAGGGGTCACCACAGCGAATTAATTTTCTCCATCTAACCTTTACATATATACGCAGGCTAAGCTCAGGTATTTTTAGTTTTAAATGCATTTGTTTCTCTTGTGAAATAAGAGTGCAATTCTGCATAGTTTGAAGAAACACTCATGAATTTTATTTTGTGTTTGCATTTAATGCTCTTTTGAAAGTGCAATCTAAGCAAGTCAAAATTCGTATGTTTGCAAGCATTAAACACTAGTCTTTCGTTTGACATCTCCTAAAATCTATTCTGCAAGTCATTAAATGCTAGTCATCCGATTACTCGATTATTTGAACTAATCAATAGATTAATCGATTACTGAAACAATTGATAGCTAGCCCTAATCTGATGCGACAAGGATTGCTATCCACTGTTTGCCACAAGACGCCTTTATGCTCGTACCAACACGAAGCTACTGGCTAGCTGTTTTCATCGAACAGTCAAAGACTCAGACTTTACTGCCCACGAAGGCTCCACCAAATACTTGATGCCATTACAGAAGAACAATTTTAGGATAACCATGGGTAGTTGAAGAAATTATGCATTATGCACCACAGCAATACAAAATTGGGGACTGTAAAATGTTCAAAGGACTTTCTGCCTAGCCTTACTAATGTCAGCATCACAACAGAAAAATACAGTGAAACCGCAGTTGATCACTCGGCAGACAAATGCTGTTGTCACGCTAACCTGCTAAGGCCACCCCGAGGCACAAAGAGCATGCAACATGATGCATAGCAACAATACAGAGGAGGGACCAAGGACTAATGGGCTAACGTGGAGAAAAACATAGATATAAGAATAAAATAACAGAGCCGCAATTGACCCCCCCTTAAGCAGCCCTCAAAGGCAAAACACGTGCTTACACACACAAATGCTCGTGCAAAGTTCACTGGTGAGGGAGGAGAGCGGGGGGGTGGCAGGGGAATGCGCTAGCTGCATGACAGGGCCAAGAGACTGAGGCTGAAACCCATCACTAACTCATGGATTAGTTCACACGTGCACACTGCCTTTTAATCTGCCTCAATGAGAAACACGCGGAAAAAACATGGGAAGGCCACAGACAAAGAGGTGGAGAAAGGTCAAAGCTTAAAACTACAACAAACACGCATATTTATCAAAACAACTGCATATACCTAACAATCAAATCTCCTTCATAATCACCCGTCCAGATCATGTGAATGGATATCCGCTCATCTCCTAATCCCTGTACTTTCCATGTATGTGTCTAAACAGTAAAAATCTGACTTGAACAAGCAATATAATAAATATAGCATCGCTGTTGAACTTCCAGTATATTTTGATGTGGCCCATCAAACACCAATGGGATGAATACAGACTTTCCCCTTTAGCCTTGTGTGACCCAAAGGGTATAGGGCAGGAGCTTTGGATTAGTGCACTAATATGGATGGTCTCCTAAAATGAGTCTGGCGAGAGAGAGAGAAAAAAAAAGATTTAGCCAGATGTTGGCTCTGGGGGATGGTAGTATAATACATGTGGATGTGTTTTAACATGACCATCAGTGGGTGGGGGTATATATGTAATCCAAATGTAAGACCTAAAGTGCAAATATACATCCATGTCTCATTTGGCTAGGAAGGTCGCACTGAGTCATGCAGATTTGTATTTTGATTAATGCTTTAAAGAAGGGGTGTGTAATTTTTTTCTCCAAGGGCCGCTTTCAGAAAAATCGAAGGATGCAAGGGTCAACTTGAAATGATTCCACTTTCCTTTGTTAAAGATGACAATATACCGGCATATTGTACAGATCATATGAGTGCATTAATACAGTATAAAGTCTATTAGACATTTCCTGATCACGTAGATTTGCACCAGAGTCCGAGTCACCTGATTTTGAGAATCTGCCGATACGGTCTCAATCCGATCCTGAAAAAAGTCTTTATTTTTTAAACAAAATTTACAATATTTCCTCTTCCGCTAAAATATATGGCGGAAAACAATCAGGTGACTTGAAGTTCTGCTCTGAGACCCCCAATATGGCCATATTTCAAAATTGTCCTATATGCATGTGTGATACGTACATCATTGGAAAGCTTAAAATCTCAATTTTCTGGGGAAAATTTTTTGAACAGGAGGGCATTTAAAAAAACAACAACACATTTTTAAAAGCAAAACCCTAACTGGAGGTGAGTGTACGCGAGAGCAGAATTAAAGATGCCATGACTTTAACAAGATATTGTCGCATACTTACCTTGTTTCGATCCAAAAACTCCATGTAGCATGTACCACTGAGTCTCAAGACACAGCTGTAAATGGCCACATTAGGATTATTTTTAGATTTTATGCGTGAAACACGGTAATATAACAAGGGTCGCGATGCAGAAATCGCAGACATCAAGGAGTGGTCGAGATTTTCTTTTTCATATATTTACCCTTTTAATTGTTTTTTTTTTTTTCCAAATTTTCTTTGTTTGGATCGATTATTCATCATCTAAGATGTTGGAGAAAATGTGACAGTAACAAAAAAAATACAATTAAGCGATAGTTATGAGGTAGACATCCGTGACTTTTTTACAGACACCACTTTTTTCATTGTGACGTCATTTGTTTAAAAGTTTAAAATATGCAAGTGAATAATTTTTTAGTAGTTTTTTTTTTTTTTTTTTTAACGAAATATTAGACATCAATTAATGATTCTAAGCTAAAAATGACATTTTGAATAATAAATATAATTGATTACCTTCGTTTTATGGCTAGGTTGAAACGTGTCGTCTGTAAACGGGGGTTTTCAGGGTAAAACAGACAAATCAAAAATAGTTCGGGGGCTTAATGCGCCATGAATCTGCTATGGGAACATATAGACATATTGTTCCATCAAACACAACAGTTGTTTTGGCTTAAAATACCACAGTTTGTTTTAAAGAGGAGTGCAAGAGCAGAAAACTGCTTTTTCAGTCTTGTCTGTGTTTTCCGCCATATTTTAAAAATAAATAATAAATAAATAAATAAATAACAACCCAATTCTTTTCACCAAATTCTGATCCTCTAAAAAAATGGCCCGATCAGCCCGATTTCCGATCACGTGATCGAATCGATGACATCCCTAAAGTGTATGTGGCGGAAAAAACAGACAAGGCTGAAAAAGCAGTTTCTGCTCTTGCACCCCTCTGTAAAAATAAACTGCTGTATTTTAGGCCAAAAGAACTGTTGTGTTTGATAGAACAACATATCTATATGCTGAAATAGCAGTTTAATTGGGCATTATGCCCCTAAACTATTTTTAATTTGTCCATTTTACCCTAGAGACCCCAGTTTACAGACAACGCCCAACCGCTTTTGTTTCAACCCAGCCATAAAAAGACGGTGAGTAATTATATTTATTATTTGAAATCTCTATCCTTTTTAGCTTTGAATCATTAATTGATGTCTAATAATTAGTTAAAAAAAATTTTTTTTTTTAATTTATAAAATCATTCACTCACATATTTTAAACTTTTAAACAAATTACGTCACAATGAAAAAAAGTGTCCGGAATTAGGTCACAGATATCTACCTCATAATTATCACTTAATTTGACTTTTTTTGTTACTGTCGCATTTTCTCCGATATTGTAGATGATGAATAATCAATCCAAACAAAGACAAATTGAACAAAACAACATTTAAATGGGTAAATATTTGAAAAAGAAAACCTCGCCCACTTCTGTCTGCGATTTCTGCATTGCGACACTTGTTATATAACCGTATTTCACCCATAAAATCCCCCAAAAGTCCGGCTGTGGTCATTCACAACTGTGTCTTGACACTCGGTGAGACATGCAACATGGAGTTTTGGGATCGAAACAAGGTAAAAACGCGATAATATCTCGTTAAAATTATGGTGCCACTGTCTTTATGCTGTCACCTCGAGTTAGGGTTTAGGGGTTTAAAAAAAATCTGTGTTTTTTTTTTTTTTTTAAATACCCTCCTGTTCAAAATTTTTGTTCCCCCAGGAAATTGAAATTTTAAACTTTCCAATGATGTGTCACACATGCATATAGGACAATTTTGAAATTTGGCCAAATTGGAGGTCTCATACTCACCTGAGTGTTTTCCGCCATATATTTAGACATTAATAAGTTTTTTAATTGATTTACTATTTAACTAAAAAAATATATGTATATATATTTTTAAATTAAATTACGTTTTAAATATTTGTATTTATTATTTTTGTTAATTCATTACAATTGTTAATTTTTTTAAATGTTTATTATTTTTATTGCCCATTACAAAATATTCACGTACCACACTAATACTACAATTTCATGTCAAATACAAGCCATAGAATATTAATCTACAATTGTACTGCAACTGGCCTAGAAGCTGCAAGTTTCAACCCCTGTTTTAAGCAGTGGGTCTCAATATTTTATCTGTTTAGGGTATTAGGAGATCGTGCTTCGCGCATGTTATTACATCGGTATTCAGACAAATTTCCCACAACAGCGTTAATTGCAACTGTCTGTGTCATGATGCTAGAAGGCCGTGAAGACAGTTTAATAGGAATATGGAGTGACAACCTATTTCAGTGCAGATTCATCGCTAGGCTCTCATTGGCGCACAGCTAACCTATGCGATTGGTCAGAACTTGAAGGCAGGGGTGTTTTCTCTCTGTTGCCTCAGCTGTAATTCTAAAAATAGAAACCATAGTCAGATTTAGTCTAATTGAGTCTTCTTTTTTCTGCAAGCATTCTATTTTTTTCCCTTTTTACCTTGCCTCACTTTCTGTCGACCAAACATCCAACCATCTCAAGGTACAGAATTAGTTAGTTCATTAGAAAACATGACAATCTGAGGGGAAAACAGTCTGCACTGTAATAACAGCTTTGCTCATTTTTCAGAATGTTTTTCATGGCAAATGTCGGACATCCCATAATGTATGAATACTGTTGCCATACAGATGGGCATAAAGTCACTTTTATAGCTGGAATCTGTTGAACATGTGTGTTTATTGTGGAAATGCCGGGTTTTAGCACTGCATACGCCACAAGATTAACATTTGTTATAGTACAAGCATGGCCTACATGACCCAAATTGTGATGTCCACATTCAGTGCCGTGAAAAAGTATTTGCCCCCTTCTAGCTTTTTTTTTTTTTTTTTTGCATTTGTATGACACAAAGATTTAAGCTCATCAAACAGATTTTAATATCCCACAGAGACAACCCAAGTTTACCATTTTTCATTTTAATATTTTTCACAGCCATGCGAAAAACACATCACCAGTGATCGCAAACCCTTAATTTTAGTTACTGCTGCCAAGGGAGGCACAACCCTTTATTGGCTTCAAGGGGGCAATTACTTTTCCACATAGGGCCAGAAAAATATGGATTTTTTGTGCCTTAAATCATTGCAATTTCTAATTCATTGTGCTGTCTCTGTGTGATATTAAATTTGGTTTGATGATCCTAAAATACTCGCACAATTCAATAGCTAAATCTTGTCATAGAACACATAGTTACAGAGAAAATATATGCCAAACACAATAAGCAACTGGACAACCAAGGGGGGAAAAAAGGGTCAATATTTGGGTCGCTTCAGTGTTCTCAAATTTTTTATCTATCTGCTCTGTGAATGCTATGCAGGTGCCCCAGGGGCTTAGGTCAGTTCTAGGGCTGCAGCTATCGAATATTTTAGTAATCGAGTAATCGACAGAAAATTCTATCGATTAATCGAGTAATCGGATAAAACTTTTTTTTTTTTTTTAGGTAAAGAGCAATTATAAATATACATGAGAAAAAAAGACATTTAATCCAATATTGAACCATTTTCAGTCAATCAATGTCTTTATTTCCGATGTACATTGTTGAAAACAGCCAACAATTGCATCTCAGATGTGACTAGAAACAAAAATTCACTGCTTTCACTCAAAAAACATCTAGATCTTATGAAAAAAAACATATTTCTTACCTAAAAATGTAATTACGCTTGATAACACACATCACTTGAAAGCTATGTGTTTTTCCCACGTGTTTCAATTGAATTTCCATTTGTGTCAAGCTATTTTTAAGTTCTGTTTAAGTTTTAAGTTAGTTTAAACTGTAAGTATTGATAGGATTTTGAGTTTTTGCAGTGTCAAAATAAATGTATAATACCTGCTGTACTGGAGCACATCAGTGCTACTTGGTGTTTTACTCAGCAATGACTACTGAGCTAAAACTGACAGCTTTATTATGTTTTAATTTTACACCCTCATCACTCTACAGCGCTGTGTTTTTACAGATTAAATAAAGCCTGAATGTAAGACACTTTAGCCACGCAACGACAGTGGTCATAATCAATTGAAATCAAGCCCTCCGAAGGGCTAACGTTACGTGAGTGAGTGAGTGACAGTAACGTTATATTTATCAGTGCTAAGAAGTCTACTGCTTAAAGATGGCGGCTGTTTACTAACTCTGCCCAGACATGGCCGAGTCTGTCATTTTGCATCTAGCTCTAAATTCCAGCGATATCTATGAGACGCATCGGACACTACCTGCTACCACACTAGCATCATGCGGGCGTAGTTTTTAGCAACGTCGGCGTAGTTTGTAGCGGCTGTCGGCTGCAGTAAGGTGCTTCTTCCTCTACGCACGTGAAAAATAAACAGAATACCTGCAGTTTTATCTTTTTAAAGCCATTTAAAAATCACAATACTTTTGAATAAAATAAATGAGAACACAATTCTTTTTTCAATTAAAAAAAATAAATAAATAAATAACTTTTTTTTGTAGAAGGAGTATTTACAATTAACTTATTGCCTGCCGCTGACAAAAATAGACGCCCAATTCATTTAGACAGGGAGGGCTTATAGTGACCATTCACTGCCAGCCTATCAACAATCATAACAGTCAATAAATTAAATGCGTGCCCTATAAGGGGTTAATACACAGAAGACCAGTGAAAGAACCCAGATGCACCTTCTGTGGCTTCTCAGACTAACTGATTTTGACACTTCTGTGAAGATAGAGACATTCTCTCCCCTGGTAATGTCCTATAGCTCAACAGAATGCTAATGTAGTCAAAAATTGCTTGGATAACCGCCTCCTAAATATTAGAACAGGGAAACACTACCACGCACAATCGTGTTTTCTGAGAGTATATTTGCTCGAAGGGAATAAGTTTTCTATAGAAGGATAAAAACGCAAACTTTCAAAATGTTTTCACCATCCCTTGAACATTCGTCTCTTTAAACTTAATACTGTATCATATTTCACTGTACTAATTACAGGGTGGAAACGCTCTCTGCGTACACACTCACGCCAAAAACGTGCTTAGTCTTCCATGCTGCTGTAATTAACCCTTATTCAGGTGTTTTTGACTATTTCTCTGCTCATCCCATCAGCTTGACAGTTAGTTTCTTGTCCTCTGACTCGATGGTTTGTTAAGCCAGCATCAAGAGAGGCTATTAATGAATAACACCGGGTGCTCTATGTGTGTGTGAGGGTGCATGTGTGTATGTTGGAGGGATGATGACCATGACCCAACACGTGTACATGCTCTAGATGGGCTCAGCAAACCAAAGATCAAGCCCCTTAAGCGGCTTTCCTGAGCCAAGAAAAGCTTACAAGTCGTGATGTCACGTTGGTCAGGACAAACGGTCCCAGTCCCAGAGCGCGCAGCAGGGCCCGAGAATGGGCTGCACTTACTGGGCACAGAAAAGAAAGCTTTAGCACAGCTACAGAAAATGTAGTCCAGGCTGTTTCATGCTTAACGGCTCATCCAACCCCGAGGCCTCTGACAACAAAGCTGCGTTCTGTTCCCACTATTATAAAGACTTCAACAAGAACATGTACCATCAGAAAATGTGACACCTCCTGCAGTAAAGTGTAGAGTTGGTCTGTCTGGGCGTTTTTAAGTACAAGATCATGGCTTGAAAAAAACAAAAAACAAATTAATTCGATCTCAGTGATCGGTGAAAAAAATGGTGGACTAGTTTGGAAGATTTTGAACTGTCCCTTAAAAACTGCAATATGCATACGTTTAGCATTACAATACAACATATACTTCACTTTCTACGAACACGCCCGCTATTTGAAAGCTAATATCCAATAATGATTAGCATGATTTGGCTTATTCAACTCAAAAGAATGAATAGAAACACAAACACTACATTTTTTGTCATGGACGAGAAATATAATACGTGGAAGAGTTCTTTGTACACAGCAAAAAACAAGTTGAATCAAACATTGTCAGTGAAATAAATAAATAAATAAATAAAATACAAATGAAGCTTTCTTATTCTGCTAATGTATCAATCCCAAGGCCTATCCGCGAAGTGCTGCTTCCTAAAGGCCAAGGTGAACACATACTCAAGGCGGTTCTTTTTATGAATGAATTGCAATGTTGAGGGAATTTCTTATTTTTCTATTTTTTTATTAAACAATACATACAAATAACTCCTGAAAAGACCCCAATTTTCTATCTGTCATTATTTTGATACATTCTTGGAATGATGAAAAAATTATTTATTTGAACCATAACGCAATAAGTGCTGCAACGATTAATCGATTAACTCGAGTATTCGATTAGAAAAAAAGATTCGAATTAAATTTTGCTGCTTCGAGTGTTCGTTTAAAGAGGCATTGTAATGGTTTGTTTTGAAAGTGTTTGCATTTAGCTTTATTGATTTGGGTGGAATACACTGCCCTCTAGTCTGCCTCAATTCACATGAATCCAGTGAATCCAGCTGCTCCCTGTTAAGACCAACCTAAGTTAAGTTTTTGTTTGCGCTAAAGTTTTTTTTAATGCATGGGGATTTTAGTTTATAGGTATATTTAGCCGTTTTTTGTGGGAATATGGGAATATGTGTCTGAACCATTTGTTAAAAGCATTCTAAAAAAAAAAAAAAAAAGTTAGCATTTTATAGCATTTAAGCTAGCGGACGTTTGCTCTGTAGGTTAGCCAATTGTTCTTTTGTTGTACATAGATCCTTATTTATTTATTTATTTATTTATTTCTACCGTTTGAGGCTCAGCTCAGGTATTTTAATTTTTTATGTTCCTTATCCGATTTCTCGATTATTCAAACTAAATAGTTCACCGATAAATCGACTAGTAAAATAATCGATAGCTGCAGCACTAAAACGCAATTCTGCTGTGGGAGAGAAAAGCTGCTGCAATGGAACTATAAGTTCTGTAATTGTATTTTCAAATTTGGCCAGGAATATTTTTTTGGGTTTGTTTCATATGTAAATCTGATTAAATGCATTTGCTAACCATTAATAATATTCACACCTTTTCAAGAACTTTAACCTTACGAGTGACGCTCATGCTTTAAGCGGCACACAATGAAGTATGTCCAAACATTTCACACCCTTTATCTTAAAGCTAAACTTGCACCACAGGTTGCTATCACATACGATATCATTGATCAGCAGATACGCACTTATTCTCTAGTCCCTGGAAGCAATCATAACTGTTCAGCCTATGATTTCCGGTGCATCTCTACCAAATATTAATTTGAGTTTACATCGTTGTGCTACTGTTGTTCTCTGAAATTGTTGTCTATAACGTATGTAGATCTGTAGCAACGTTTAATGTCTATGTTAGACTTGTTTTCTTATATTGGCAAGAAAGAATATGCAATGTTGCTTTAGCCTTTAAAGGCCTACGCTGAGTGATCATCACAAACTAAAAGTAACTCGTCGCGTTAACATAGTATTCACGTTAACATTGGCTTCAACTTTAGCGTGGCAAGCATCCTCTTAAACATGTGGACTTTTTTTTTTTTTTTTTTTTTTTCTTTTTTCTTTTTTTTTAACATGCAGTTTGTGGCCTCTGGGGTTTAATTGAAAATAATGTACTGTTTTCCTGCTGAATGTGTATTACCATCACGAAGTTGGCGTTGTCCTTGTAGACGCTAAAATATGTGCTTCCCTTCATTCGAAAATGTTGGAAACCTTTATTTATTTTTGGACTAAAACCTTTGAATTTTACAGAGGAAAACATTTTGTGTAACTGTCAACTAAAACTTGACTAAATTTGTATGATATTTCATCGACTAAAACTATACAAAGACATTTTGAAATGACTAAAATATGACTAAAACTAATAAGTATTTCGTCCAAAAGACTAAGACAAAAATTAAAAGGGCTGCCAAAGACAACACTGGATTCAAGTAACAAGATAACTTTAAATTCTGTTGTAGTTCAGCTTGACTGGGGCTTTTTTCACTACTTGTAAATCTGCCTCAGTAGGATCATAGTATAAGCCTGACACACTCTAGCGAACAACCTTGGCTGATACATTTAACTTACATTGGGGCATGTCCTGAAAGGGAATTGGATTAACTGCAGGCAATGACGGGGGATTATAAATTATTCTGACAAGTTCGCTTTCAAAAAAGATGGATTACCATTTCAATTTTACTCACTTTCTTTGGTAACAAAAATATGAATTTGTTTCATACCGAGAGAAAGAAAAGCACCACGGGAACTAATATGTATAACAGGACTGCTTGGGCCACCCAAGGATATGCAGAAAGGGAGAAAGTGGGGAAAAAATGAAAATAAAAATGTGGAGGGACACAAAAACAGCATTCACTGTGTTTTGTGAACAAACAATAAAATATGCTTGTGTAAGTGGAATACTACAAAAAAAAATGCTAAGTGACATGGGAGCTACAGTGTGCCAGAGCTACTAGCCAGTGTTAGAAGACTATTTCTTTGTACTTCTAACATTTCCCGTGACACCAGCCAACTGTGTTGCCATGTGCAGCATCACATGGGAGTACCACAGTGAGACATCAACTCTTCTATATTTAACGCGCTGAATCCAACGCTCCCATCTTTTTACTGCAGTCTCCCAGTTAGGCTGGTGAGAACAACAGGACGAGGCGATATGTGATTACACTGAATGGATACAACGCTCCCACATCCTTTCAATGCACCCATAACCTCAAAGATAATGAAATGAAATGCATGCACTTCTCTCCTATTTACTATAAATCCTGCAAGTCTAACTGTTGTGATTTATGGTGTCACAGAAAGCTCTTTATAGATTGATTCTTGAAGTTTGCAGTCATATCGTAAACACCAGCAAGCACTCTAGTGGGTGGTAAACTCAAATCAGATAACAGCCTTCAAGACACCACAGTTTGCCGCTTTCAAGGGAAACCACAATGCCGCTTCTATTGTCCACCATCTGAATTCATTCACTACCAAAGACGTATTCATGCTTTTTAGAAAAAGCTGTATGAACAATATTGTTTATAACCAGGGGTGCACATAAGTGGTCCGCATGCGCGCATGCGTACTGGACGTAGACAAACGCGCTGGCCCTCAACGGCTTCCATACGCTTTTGCGTACCGATGGCTGACCACTGTATTTGCGGCGGACATGAGAAAATAACTTCTCAAAATGTCGAAGAGGCAGGCCACACTGAGTAATTACTTCCGTATTCCCCCACCCCCGACTAAAGACAGACAGACGACAGAGACGTCACCGGAGCTACCGAAAAAAAGGACTTTTGCTGAAAAGTGGCTACAGGAGGCATCATGGCTAGAAGCAAATGATGCTCGCACGGAAATGCGGTACAAAATGTGCCGTGAGAATCCCAATGTCGCCGATAAGAGCAGCGTATTTTATGTAGGGTCAAAGAATTTCAGCCATCCAAACTTTGAAAAGCACGAAAAAAAACAGAGAGCATGTGGGAATTAAGCAAACTATCGATGTCAAACAGGACCCCACTCGCCCTATGGACAGGTGGCGGAATAGGGCGGAATAAAGGTAATGAACAGCGACATGCACTGACAAACGTGTTTTTGCTCGCATTTTACAAAGCTAAACATGCACGTTCAATGAGGTCTTATGAGGAGGACATTCCACTTTTAAAAAGGCTTGGAGTTAATGTGGGAGCCGCATAATGCCCTTTATTTTGAAATGGTGCTTTTTATTTCTTTACATTTCACTTCAAAGTAATGGCAATTTTGTTGTGCCAGTTGATGTTAATCAAGCATTAATTGTTAATATAATTAATTAAAGTTAATTGGCTCTAAGTAAAGCTTGTCATAAATATATCGCATCAGGCGGGTCGGCTCTCAAGCTGAATGAGGACCAAGTCACATCTCCAGGTCCTCCTCTGAGAACCTGGGCAAAAAAATTATGTGCACCCCTGTTTATAACTTTCAACTGCTCATACTGTAACTAAAGAACGAAAAAGAGCCTTTTTCGAACAAAGAACAAAACCCTTTTTTATGATGATGATGATGATGATGATGATGTGAATCTAATCTTTTTCGCTGTAATATTCACAATATCCTGTGGCGCTTGAAAGATCAGTAAAACTTATTGGAAATCGATGAAGAGGATGTCTTGTGAAAAATGGCAGGGAGTGAATGAGTTAAATGAAAAGAAGGGCTGTCAAACGATTTAAATTTTTAATCGGGTTAATCACAGCTTAAAAATTAATTAATCGTAATTAATCACAATTCAAACCATTTCTAAAATATGCCATATTTTTCTGTAAATTATTGTTGGAATGGAAAGACGGATATATACATTCAACATACTGTACATAAGTACTGTATTTGTTTATTTTAACAATAAATCCACAAGATGGCATTAACATTATTAACATTCTTTCTGTTAAAGGGATCCACAGATAGAAAGACTTGTAGTTCTTAAAAGATAAAAGTGAGAACAAGTTATAGTAATTTTATATTAAAACCCCTCTGTATGTTTTCGTTTTCATAAAATTTGTAAAATTTTCAATCAAAAAATAAACTAATAGCTCACCATTGTTGACGTCGCAGAGCAGGACGTCACATCGGGCACCCTGCCGTTCTTTCACAGTGTCTTTAACTACATAAGGTAGTGATTGAAATACACCGCAAGGTGTCAAGGGTGAGTTTTAAATTAATAAGAGATCTAGCCAAGTTTTTCTAGTGCGTTTTGCCCCTCGACTGACGACGTAGTTTCCGGGTTCATTGTAACTTACGTTCATTTGAGTGCTGACTTCACAACGTACGAAACCTCTAATAGTTTGGATATTGTGACTAAATATTGCCACCTAGTGTATTTGTTGAGCTAAACCAAATGTTTGAATAGAGTTTTGCCAACGTCTGAGTAAGTTTTATGTGTATTTTGCATAGCTATTTTGATTGGGAATGCCAGTTCTCTTTGCATTGAGCGCTTTTCTTTTTGTGAACGTTATTTCTTTTGAGAGATAGGAATATTATTTTTGTTGTGCTTTCACCAAATGATACTGTAGCGACTTAACTGTTCCGCCCAAATGCATGATGGGAAGATGGGCAACTATGACTGTCAGGGGTGGCTGCAAATGGTATATGTTCTGCGTTATGTTCAATGAAGTGCGTTAAGAAAAAGATAATCTCCTGTCATTCTTCCCCACGCCGTTCGCCACAATAGTTATGATTGTTGTAAAAGAGTTGCCAAAGCTTATGCCAATAAATGGCGCGGCTTTGTCAATGCATGCCTGTATCCACTTACTTTTCTCTGCCTCTTAGTGAACAAAAAAATGGCGCCATTGTAGTATGTTTGCGGCAATGCATTAGTAGGTCAATCCGCTCATGCGTTAAATGCGTTATATAAATATTTCAATATTTGAATATTTTAACGTGATTAATTGAAAAAAATTAATTACCGCCCGTTAACTCGATAAATTTGACAGCCCTAATGAAAAGATATTACTGGATGTATGAAGTTGTGTTTTGGGTCGGATATGTGTAACAAAAATATTAGTTATGGTTTCCTTCGGAAGATTTGTATGTCTGCCCACTAGAGTTGCCACAGATATTCAACAAGTAATCGATGTTCAGATAAATTGCAAACTAGTTTGATTGTCGATTCATTTTTTAGGGATATTACTGATATAAATACAGTGGTACCTAGACATACGATCGCTTCCACACACGATCTTTTCGACATCCGACGTAAAATTCGACTCGCCATTTGTTTCTACATTCGACGACATGCTCGATTTATGACAGTACGGCGGATTTTCTTGTGAGAGAAATCAAGATGGGTTCCAAGAATGTTAGTGGAGGTGGTGAAAAAAGGAAAAAGGTAAGGCTTACCATTGAAATGAAGATGGAAATGATTGAAAAATATGAGCGTGGTGTGCGCGTCTGTGAACTTGCTCGACTATACGGTCGTAGAAATTTATACGATCTCGACGGTCCTCCTCCGACCTGCGTTCGCCGGTCTTTATAAGTTAAGGTGACAATTATTATTGTGTTAACATCGCCAAAAAATTGCAAGCTTTGTCAGGTTTTTAATAATTTTATTTCAGAACTTGTGCAACACATCATGCCTACGGTTCGCCGCAGCTGAACATGAAAAGTGAAAGTAAAACCTCCTCGCTCACTCTGTCAAGTCAGCCACGGGGTGCGTTCAGGTACACCACGCAAAACACATCCGCCACATGAGAACCCTATTCGTTATATTATTACATATTATTATTATTATTATTACAATACAGGAATTCCGATTTTTATTCATAGCTGATTTGTTTTGCTCTGTGTAATTGCTATTTGCAATTGTACCAGCAGCATTTATTAAGGATTTAGTGTAGTTTTTCGGGCTACGGAACGAATTCTTATGGGAAAATCCTGCTCGACATACGACCATTTCGACTTACAAACAAGGTCCAGGAAATAATTGACTTCGTATGTAGAGGTACCACTGTATTCTTTTTTATATTTTCCTTTTTCTATATTGTTTTTATCTATTATGAATCAAAAGCAAAAAAATCTTTAAAAACTTTTCATACGAACTTTGTAAAATTATTTTTTTTTAAAACTTGTAAAAAACAAAAAACAAAACAAAACTTTAAAAACTTTTCATACTAACTTTGAAAAATTTTTTTTTTTTTTTTTTTACTTTAAAAAAATTAGCAACAAACTTTTTTCTTTCTGTATCAAAAGAGAAAAACAGAAACTATATTTCATTTCAGCAAAATAACATGAAGTTGATATACGAGAGCCAAACAAAATGACATGGCGGGCCGATCTGGCCCCCACACCTCGAGTTTAACATTGTTGGCTACAATATGAAAGACATACATGAGATCAGTTTCGATTGTAAGGAAATGTAAATGAAGAAAAGCTTACATTTGGGGAAAAAAGGGGGGAGGGTGGTCTATGCAAGTGAGGCGTGTGTGTCATGACTTAAAGATCAAATGTTGGCATAACACTAGCACTCACCTATTCTTTTCCAGCTCATTGTGTGTGGACCTGCAAAGACAGAAATCACAGATATTTAAACACAAATATTCATAAAATCATATGTACAATTACACATTTTTGTTAGTGATGCACCAAAATGAAATTTTGGGTTGAAATGAGGAAACCACGGCTGAAAAGCGAAACATCAGTTTTTATTTTATTTTATCTTATATGGACTAAGTATGTAACAAAATATCTCAAAGCATCAGAATAAGAGCCCCTCTAACAAAGTTTATGCCGAGCTCAGTGAGGCCTTTGCACCATTAAAACATCAATGTGACAGGCAGGAGAGCATCTGCTCAATAATACACACTAGTCAACTCTAGAGGGTTTGTAATGTCTACGTGTATACATGGATGTGCAGCTGGTGATTGTGACGAACATGTACTTGCCCTTTGCACCGTTAATAATTTAATGTGAATGAGAAGGTCCCTAACACTGTCTTTGTGGGGCAACATACTGAGAGCTGACAAAAAACCCCTCCTCAAGCTTAAATGGCTAGGTTTCAATCCACTTAAATTGCACTTCACCTCAGCTCAAAGGAGTGCTCCTTCTGAGGGAGGGTGACATGTGTAACTTGCCCCTGAGGCATGTAAACAGGCAGCAATATGTTTTAGACGTACCACATCTATCATTATTGCAACCTGGGATAAGAAAGAGGATATTGCCATTGTTCTTTGTGACCACCTTAGAGAAATGGTCTCTCCCGGATTAATAATTGACAAATCAAAACATAATTTGTCTGCATTAGAAAGCTTCATTTACTTTGGTATGCAATAGGAGCTGTGCAGTCAGCTGTGGCAGTAGGAATAATTTTACGTAATAAGGCCACCATTGGGCTGGTTGGCTCGGACCAGATTCAAGTGGCAGTTGGTCTGCAACATCCTAATTAGTAACATACTATAGTGTCCATCAACTTAAAAGTGGGAAAATGAGGTATCCACCTTATTGTATCACCACTAAAAACAAGTGATTGGGTTTTCTCATTTCAGTCATCCAAAACAATCCGGGTTGGGAGACACAATTTTTCTCAGGTCAACAATTTTCTACGTAAAATTTGATTGAATTAAACATCAGAAAAGAATGCAATTTCACTAAAAAGTATTTTTATTGACATTTGGTATAGTGTAGTATAGTGGATGATGGTGTTGAGGCAGTGCATTAAGGCTAGGGCTGAGCGATTTTATGATCGAAAATCAATTTGTTCGATCTCAGTGTGTCCTGATTAATGAACCAGATTCATATGCAGACGCAAATGACCAAGTCAGATTTTGAAAAGTTCCTCAAAAACAGTCCAATGTTGATGGTTTTCAAGCAGTTTATTACACTTCTGGTGAGCTAAACTATAAAGCATGAAACACCCAACAAAGAAGATTACACAAATTGTGTACTAAAATAAAAACCTAACAGTTAAAAAAATAACATCAAAAAAATAGCTTAAGAAAATTGTGAAAAGAATTGAGGTCGGATCAGACTAAATAAATAAATATATATATATATATATATATATATATATATATATATATATATATATATATATATGGCGGAATACACAGACAAGACTAAAAAAGCAGTTTCTGCTCTTGCACCCCTATTTAAACGAAACTGCTGTATTTTAAGCCAAAAGAACTGTTGTGTTTGATAGAACAATATGTCTATATGCTGCCATAGCAGATTCATGGCACATTAAGCCCCTGACCTATTTTTAATTTGTCCGTTTTACCCTGGAAACCCCCGTTTACAGACGTCGCACAACCGCTTTTGTTTCAACCTAGCCATAAAAAGAACGTAAGAAATAATATTTATTATTCAAAATGTCTGTCATTTTTAGTATTAGAAACATTAAATGGTGTCTAATATTTAGTTTATATATATATATATATATATATATAAAAGACTTTAAAAAATTATTCACTCGCATATGTGAAACTTTTAAACAAATTACGTTACAATGAAAAAAATGGCGTCTGTACAAAAAAAGTCACGGACATCTACCTCATAACTAT
This sequence comes from Corythoichthys intestinalis, assembly GCF_030265065.1. Lineage (NCBI taxonomy): Eukaryota > Metazoa > Chordata > Actinopteri > Syngnathiformes > Syngnathidae > Corythoichthys > Corythoichthys intestinalis. The sequence continues at coordinate 13,999,599 of NC_080402.1, forward strand.
CGCTTAATTGTATTTTTCTTTGTTACTGTCGCATTTTCTCCGATATGTTAGATGATAAATGATGGATCCAAACAAAGAAATTATTTTTAAAAAGTTTAAAAGGGTAAACATATGAAAAAGAAAATCTCGATCACTCCTAGATGTCTGTGATTTCTGCATCGAGACCCTTGTTATATTACCATGTTTCACCCATAAAATCCCCCAAAAATCCAGCTGTGGCCATTCACAGCTGTGTCTTGACACTCAGTGATACATGCTACATGGAGTTTTCGGATCGAAACAAGGTAAGTACACGATAATATCGCGTTAAAGTCATGGCGTCTTTAATTCTGCTCTCACCTCCAGACAGGGTTTCGCTGTTTATTTTTTTATTTTTTTTTAAATTCCCTCCTGTTCAAAATTTTTCTTGCCCCAGAAAATTGAGATTTTAAGATTTTTAATGATGTATCACACATGCATGTCGGACAATTTTGAAGTAGGCCAAATTGGGGGACTCAGAGCGGAACTTGAAGTCACCTCAGTGTTTTCCGCCATATATACTAGAATATATATGAATATAAAATAGGACACTTTTTTGGCCAGAATGGCGAGCCCTAATTATGGCTCTTCCATATTTTGTGCATTGCTCAGCCGCAGACCACTTTGGACTTGCTTGCAGACCACAGATGAGCATGCAGTTCCATTGATACATATCAGATTCATGTCGACACATGCTCCACACATGCATTGAAATCCATAACACAGCTTCACGTTACTCTGGTAAAATGACACTGAGCATTTGGAAGGGTTTAACAAGGCCTCAAAACCAGTGGAATCCATATCAACAGCTCAGTTTTCCAGTTTTCATTGTACATGTACGACGTGGATCCAGCAGTTTCGGGTCAGTTACCACCAGAGCGATAACCAATATGAAGCCATTGGCCTATGAAGCAGTGTACTTTTGTACTAAACAGGCCACCCTAGCAGTAACTCCAACAGTTTGCTTTACAGCAAGCAATGTCATATCATACCATCACCCATATTACCGGTTTTCTGCAATTCCTTCTACGCAGTGAAACGTGCTACACAATGTCCAGTGCACTTGCGCACACACGTGCACATCGGTTAAAAGCGGCGAGTACTAACTATTTTTGTTTTTATTGAGTCTTTTATTTCCTTTTCATTGCCTCAAAATACTTTTTGCATGTGTTTCCCTCTCATACTTTTAAGCATTGTGTTTCGTGTGGTAGCTTTAAAGCAGAGTGTTGATTTTAGTCATGTAGCGTATTTGAACCACCCTTATTTGATATTACTACATTTAACTACCGTATTGGCCCGAATATAAGACGGCCCTGATTATAAGACGACCCCCTCTTTTTCAAGACTCAAGTTTGAAAAAAGACTTTTTGAACACCAAATTAATTTTTATACAGAAAATAATTAAAGTACATCTGAAACAAATGATTATAACAATATATTTGAGAGAAAAAGCATGTTGTTTTGCCTCATTCAAATCTTAATATCTGAACATTTAAATATGTAAACTAAAGTGCAATCACATTCGTAAATGAATGGCTTCTGGTTTTTGAAATGAAAATAAACCAATCTATTGTGATAAAATAACAAAATTGCAATAACTGCATTTACCATCAAAGTGAAGTCTAACTGTAACTGTAGTCCTGAAACAAATCTGAATAAGGAAAAACATTGCAATAAAATAATGCAAACTGGTTAAACTTGAGAGTAGCTGAGATCTGTCATGACACAACATCGCTTCAATGATATCTGGCGCCATCTAGCGTCGTGAATGGGTATAACGTCTAGACCGCGAATATAAGAGACTCCCACTTTTTCAGTCTAATTTCATTGCAAAAAACACCGTCTTATATTCGGGCCAATACGGTATTTTCTTAAGGCATTTTTAGGACTTCTTACTGTATGCATCTAAACACAACAAGCTGAAGGGGCACAGTAGTACTTTGGGTGTCAAATTTGTCAAGTTTCGCCGGTATATAGACCCTCCTCACCTACGTCACAAAATGGGCGTGTCGCTGTTTCCGGCCGCCATATTGTACCTCTTTTTCAGACCTATTCTCATTGTTTTCAATTAGTCGAGCAAGTTATAGAGCAATTCATGGAAGCCCCGGTGTTATCTGACGCTGTAAACTCATTGGATCCGTTGCATAAAAGGCGTTACGTGGAAAAGCTTCAGTTTATCCATTCGCCAGATTCGTATTTGATGCCTAAATCGATGTTTTTCGACCCGCTGGCTTCGCCTGTCATCTGATATCCTGATATTTACAACTATCTTGTCCACACAAAATCAGCCTATTCTCACGAAAGTTTGAAAAACTTTAAGAGCTTGGAGGCTTATAAATGCTATGTTGCTGGTTGGGTGAAACAGGTCCTCGTACACGAAAATTCGGCAGGAATCTTGTGCTCGGAAGGTGAGTTACGAAATTTTCAATTCAAAATCTTTTGTTCTTGCTAACATCCACTGTCAAGTCTAATGTATTTCATGTCATTTGTCAATGGAGCTAGGGCTTTTAATGTTTATATGGTTTAGCGATAGCACTCACTACATACATACGTGTATGTTGTCGGCGATTAGCCTAGCAATGATCTTAATTGTGGTTGTCAGCCCAAAACCCTCTAAATATATATTAAATGCATCTTACCAGATATAAAATGACTACTACATAATCTGTGGTAGTCGTTTGGAGCCCAGTTTTCTCGTCGAATTGCAGCAGTCAATCGCGGTCTCCTCTTCGGGTCTCTCGGAATACGGTAAAAATTCAAGTCTCTCTGTCTATCTTCTCTGTTTTTGCAACCGACCGCCACACACGACTTCACCATTTTGATTATTAATGTTAACGAGCAGAAAAACACGCCATAATAGGAGGAATTTACGAAGCGCTAATGCATTAACATGACTAGTATCCGGACAACATGGCACGGGGGCATGGCTGTGACGTCACGTGAGTAGGGTCTATAGGACATGTTGGCAGAACACCGGTGCAGTTTGGTGGTGACATGATTTTTTTTAAATACCACAACTCTCAAGAAGAGTGCATAATCACATTTTCACATGACAACAAATTTCTGGTGACCTTTGGTAGTGCAACAACAGATAAAAGGAATAAAAGATGCAGCGGTGACCAGAAGTAAAAAAATAATTCCGGATTCAACATTCAGTATCGATACCCCCCCCCCCCCCCATTTTCACAGATATAATACTCAAAAATACTATACAACACAGGTAGTCCCCGGGTTATGTACGAGTTCCATTCCTACGCTTGCAACGTAAACCCCAAAATAACTATCCAAAAGGTCCAAAAGTATTGCATTTTCTTTAATAATGGAGGGTACACTGTCCTCTTTTGGCATCGTTGGGTCTGGCTGGACTGACGCCTTATGACTGAGGAGCAGACTCTCGTCTGACATGGATAAAGAACTGCTACACTCTGATTTGGCCCACAAAAGGCTGCAAGTTGTTTCTAATTAAATTTCAAATATATGTTTGTGTATGCATTTGTATTTAAGTTTACAGTTACAGTTGGTAGAGTTACGTGCAAGCAATTTGCTATGAGAATTGTAAATACGTTAGCATTCATAGCATTTATGCAAGCAGACTTTTGTTAGTCAAATTAGGCTAATTTGGTCTACTAAATTTACATATTGATCTGACTAGATGGACGTTTGAACACCAATTGTTTTGTGTCTAGTGTTTTATTGTTAAAATGTGTGACGTTTTGATCATAAATGTACAGTATATATGTGTGTTACAGCTCAACAAATTGTCAAAAGTGAAGGTAGTAAAAAGCTTCAAAAAGTTCAATTGCCTTTTTTGATGTCTATCAAGCTGAACAACTTCACGTTTTGTGAGGACAGAACAAACCATATTAATAAAGTAAAAAATAAGATACTGTGAGGTACAATAAGGTAGTGTTTATGCACACAAAAAAAAAAAAAAAAAAAAAAAAAAAAAAAAAAAAAAAAAAATGGCGGACGAGACTCCGGCATCATAAAGTCGAAATCATTTAAGTTGAATACATCGCAACCAGTAGACTACTTATACACAGAAAATACAGCAAGTTTTTGGTGAATTTAGTTTTTGATGAATGGTTTCGAATGCTAATCCAGGCAATCGTCATCTTCTTTCAATATTGTATCAATTATTTGCACCTATTCCCAATTTGTAAACAGATTTGGTCCATATCCCCTTTGAATTTCATTGGTCATAAGCTGGGCTGTCCTAAACGACTGAATTTCTCCTGATTAGTCAGACGACTATTTTTACGATTAGTCGACGAATCTAATAATAAAAAAATTTTTTTTTTTTTTTTTTTTTTAACTAATTTTGTTGACGCTTATCAATTCACAAAAACATTTTGGAACACTTTAATTCTTTATTAAAGTACAAATAAACACGTAAATAACGAGAATAAATCACAAATAAACAATGAGTTCAAATGCTGATAGCATTAACTAGTGCAAAAGAATGGGATGTAAACAGATTCAGAACACTGACTTTGCCTTGCCAACATGATTCCTAGCAATTCTTATAAAAATACCAGGCATTAATATTATAGTATAGTACTATATATAATAGTATTATAATAATTTTCATTGGCAATCAGATTTTTTATAAAGGGTGTCATTTTAAAGGTATTCTTAGTGTAGAATCTGAATTCTGAAGTATGTGGGATTAACTCCAGAAATCGTTATTTATATGATGAACATGACATACTTTTATTTTGAAATGTTCACCAGAAGTACATCAGCTAAACAGCTAACTTAAGCTTTACACTCCGCAAAAAAAGCCCCTCTTGTCATGTGGTGTCAGTAATAAAAACGTTTTCATTTTTTTCGTTTGCAAATGCTTTTAACCAGCGATTTCTCATGTTTGAAGTGTCACCTCTTAACCGCAAGTTTGCGTTTTGGAGAGGACTGCCAATGTTTTATAGCAGGCTAAAGTAGGTTCTTTTTTTCCTATTAGTCTCAATGTAGCAATGCTAACGTACAGTGTTTCATATAGATGTGTTTCCTTATTTTGTTTGTCTGAACTGTAATTCTATGGCATGTTGTTTACCGATAAACATCTGTGAAATGAACTAGAGTCTTATATGTCACCTACACGCACGCACAAATGTATGCATGCACGCATGCACGCACGCACGCGGTGATAAAACGCAGCCGTGAAAATTATCGCCCTCATTTTTATTTACCGGATTTTTCGGACCATGAGTCACATTTTTTTTTTTTTTTTATATAGTTTGGCTGGGGGTGCGACTTATACTCAGAAGCGACTTATGTGTGAAATTATTTACACATTATAATATAATTTTACATGTTATTTTGGTGTTTTGGAGGGACACTGATGGTTTGGTAAACTTGTTAGCATTTCTTTATGATATAGTTATCTGAATAACTCTTAATAGCTATGGCCACATTCGTGTTCTGCCTTTGGCAATATGTGTTCAATTGTATTATTGACTTTTATAATGAAATGCATGCTTTTAGTTTGTGGCACCTTCACGCCCACATGAGGGCACACTCGCGCACTTACGTGAAGAAGACCGCTCACTCGCCAGAAGAAGACGGACAGCTACGCAGCTTGAGTGAGTAGGCGAGTTAGCGAGAGAGAAACACTGCTGTAAACCTACGTTCATTGTTTATGCTTGTAAAATATCTCTACAGAGGCAACGCCTGTGTTTATCATCTTTTCTGTTGTTGCTGTGTGTTTTCCACCCGCGATCGGACACTTAAAGCCAGTTGTGTGGTTGTTTGAACGATGTGCTAATGCAAGCGAACGCATGCTAACTGTTTGTGTCATTGCTGTAACAGCACCTAATTATCATATATTTACGTTAATGCGAACCTGTTTGGTATCGTGGATGAAATTGATTCCGCAAATTATACGCACGTCAAGTTGGGAGTTTAGCTTGCTGTATAGCCAGGACCGAGCCGTAGCGTCCTGGTGAGGACAGTATATTCGCATTTCGTTGTTCATGCACTGTACACTTATTCAGTATGTTGTTCTCTATTGTGTTTTTATATTAAATTGCCTTTCAAGATGACATATCTGGTCTATGTGTTGGATTTTATCAAGTAAATTTCCCCCCAAAATGCAATTTATACTCCAGTGCGAATTATAGAGCTGGGAATCTTTGGGCACCTAACGATTCGATTACGATTACGATTCAGAGGCTTCGATTCGATTATAAAACGATTATTGATGCACCCCACTCCTTTTTTTTTTTTTTTTTTTTTTTTATAATTTGTTTTGTACATTAGTTCCAAAATTGTTCAAAAATCCTCTCAGGCTAAACCAAATTACTATTTCAGTATCAAGTTAACATATAGCAGTAAACCAATATACAAAAATAACAGTAAATAAAAAACTCCAGTCCCCATTCTATATCAGCAGCTTTAAACTACTTTCAATTAATTTAATGTTGTGAATCAACCGTTAAAGTTGTTAAAATTGCTCCTGTTATTCCATAATTTCTCTTTTGTCTACTTTCAACATGTGAAAGTTTTAAAACTATTTTAAAGATAGATTCAAGTCAATATTTTACCGATTTAGGAGTATTTTAGATAAAAAGTTAATTAGGTTCGCTTGGAAGGTTCGCAACAACAGCCTTGCAGGGAAGTGTACTGCTTTAAGATGGCGGCCGTTACTAACGCCCGCATCTAGTTTTTTGTAGATGTGATGGTAACGATACCGAAGCTATAATGCATCTAGTCCTATATAAATGATATCTACCGTAACATAATGTGGCCTGTAGCAGCTTTTCGGCAGCAGTCAGGTATGTTGTTGTTTTTTTTTTTTATCTCGTGGCATGAGTTGAGCTAGAGCCGTGAGTTGAGCATTGGCGTTACCCGAGGGGCCGGGTAATGAGAAGCATGATGTTTAGCTACTCTCGCTCCGTCCCTAATTGCGTACCGAAGACCGCGCGGCGCGCTGAGTGTGTCGTACTTCTGCTTTTACTTGGCATATTTCAATAATCGGAATTTGGATGTTTGTGAATCGTTCTCGAATCTTCCACGGCCGAATCGCGAATAGTCTAAGAATCGGAAATTTTGCACACCTCTAGCGAATTATATATGTTTTTTTTTCTCTTCGTTGGGCATTTTATGGCTGGTGCGACTTATACTCAGGTGCAACTTGTAGTCCGAAAAATACGGTACTTTGAACACCAAATATCCATACCCGTGTTTCAATGTCATGTACAATTAAGTCCATTTTGTTCAGCACTTGACACATCAAGTAAAAGATGGAACCTCAGAATTGAGATCATCACAAAATACCTACCATGTGTTGAATACAAATGGAAATTTGGAGGGGGAAAAAAAGCAACTGGAGCAACACTGATGTCACTTACACTGTCCATTACTCCGAGAGACATGCCATTATTCAAAGTTGAGCCATGAGGCGGTCACTCTCTACCTCCTTTATACAGCCACACATTCACGGGGATCAATCTAAGTCAGCTTGCTGTCCTATAGCCCTTTATCATCACAAAGACTTTCCCTTCATCCCGAATCAGATAGCAACGTGTCTGCAGCTCAACAATACTGCAAACCAGATAATGAACTGGCTCCAGGCCATACACAACTGCGGTATGCTTACTTCTGTTAGCAGGAGGACATTATTCGTACCCGCAATGTGTGTTTGTGCGTGCACGTGCATGTAGACACACAGACCGAGTGGGTCAATGAGATAAAGCACCCCTGCTATAAACGGTAGGCAAGTGAGGACCGTCAGATAAGCCCATCACTTTAAGCCTTAACATGTTATAAAGAAGGCAGTAAGATAGGGCCAAAAACTTCATGGTGTTTGAGTAAAATGGCTGTTTTCTATTTTATGACGGATAAATTTTAACTTACATTTGGTTGATACGATACGATTTGCGATACAAAGCTCGCGATTACGATGATCTGACGATATGGCGATACAACGATTGGTCAGGAAATCATTCTAGGATATTCTACAAAGAACTAATAAACAGAAAAACAAGCTTCTGCTGTGAAGTGGAATGAGTTTATCACTAGTAGACGTCCAATCCATTTGAACTGGGAGGGTGGCAGCGAATGAACATTCGTTCATTCGCTGCCATCCCTCCCACTTCAAACGGACTGAACGTCTATGGCCGTCATTGGCAGTCTATGCCAGGCAATGAGGTAATTTGGGGCCATTTAAGGTCGTTTACCTGTTGATTTTCAGTTACTTGCTGTTGATTTGGGGGTATTTTATGGGTCACTTCCTGTTTATTTTGAGTTACAGAACAGGAAGTGACCTGGGAATCACCCAAATGATTAGGTAGTGACTTAAACTCAACAGGAAATGACCTGTAAATGAACACCAAGTGACCTGTAAATGCCCCGAAAAATCTGACAGCTGACAGCTCTGGTGTCGAATTAGTGCTGGAAAGATTAATCGATTAACTCCAGTATTCGATTAGAAAAAAAGATTCAAATTAAATTTTGCTGCTTTAAGTATTCGTTTAATTAAAGTGGCATTGTAATGGTTTGTTTTGAAAGTGTTTGCTTTTATTTTCATTTATTTGGGTGGATACACGGCCCTCTAGTCTACCTCATTTCACATGGCTGAATCCATCTGCTTTCTGTTAAGACCAACATAAGCTAAGTTTTTGTTTGAGCTAATGATTTTTTGAATGCATTCGTAATCTAGTTTAAAGGTATATTTAGCCATTTTTTGTGGGAATATGTGTCCGGCCAATTTGTTAAGAGCATTGTAAAAATGCGTCAGCATTTTATACCATTTAAGATAGCAGAGTTTTGCTATGTAAGTTAGCCAATTGTTCTTTTGTTGTACATAGATCCTCTTTGTATATATATATATATATATATATATATATATATATATATATATATATATATATATATATATATATATATATATAGATAGATATAGATAGATATAGATAGATATAGATATAGATATATAGATATATATATATATGGCGGAAAACACTGACAAGACTGAAAAAGCACTTTCTGCTCTTGCACCCCACTGAAACTGCTGTATTTTTAGCCAAAACAACTGTTGTGTTTGATAGAACAATATGTCGAAATGCTACCATAGCAGATTCATGGCGCACTAAGCCCCCGAACTATTCTTAATTTGTCTGTTTTACCCTGAAAACCCGTTTCCAGACATCGTGCAACCGCTTTTGTTTTAACCCTGCCATAAAACTCAGGTAATTAACTATATTTATCATTCAAAATGTCTGTCATTTTTAGCTTAGAATCATTAATTGATGCCTAATATACCGTTTAAAAAAAAAAACTTTAAAAAAAAATAATTCACGTGCATATTTTAAACTTTTAAACAAATGACGTCACATTGAAAAAAATGGCGTCTGTACAAAAGTCACGGATATCTACGTCATAACTATCGCTTAATGTATTTTTTTTTTGTTATTGTATGTTAGATGATAAATAATCGATTCAAACAAAGAAAAATTGAGAAAAAAAAAATGTTTAAAGGGGTAAATATATGAAAATGAAAATCTCGACCATTGCTTGATGTCTGCGATTTCTGCATCGGGACCCTTGTTATATTCCCATGTTTCACCCATAAAATCCCCCCAAAATCCAGCTGAGGGCATTCACAACTGTGTCTCGACACTCAGTGATACATGCTACATGGAATTTTTGGTTCAAAACAAGGTAAGTACGCGATAATATTTCGTTAAAGTCATGGTGTCTGTAATTCTGCTCTCGCGTGCTCTCGCCTCCAGATAGGGTTTTGCTGTTTAAAAAACATTTTTTTTAAAAATGCCCTCCTGTTAGAATTTTTTCTTCCCCCAGAAAATACAGATTTTAAGCTTTTCAATTATGTATCACACATGCATATCGGACAATTTTTAAATTTGGCCAAGTTGTGGGTCTCAGAGAGGAACTTCGAGTCACCTGAGTGTTTTCCGCCATATATAAATACCTTGTGAGGCTCAGCTCAGGTATTTTAATTTTTTATGTCCCTTATCCGATTACTCGATTATTCAAAATAAATAGTTCACCGATTAATCGGCTACTAAAATAATCGATAGCTGCAGCCCTATTTCGAATGAACGAACGCTCCCAGTCTAAACCTTAACCCTTGCACAACCTAAGCCTATTTTGGCCAAATTTGCATGCATTTGATGTTGCCTTTATATTTCAAAGAAAAAAATGTTCACAATGGCCCAGTTGGGTCCCTATTTTCAGGGCACCTTGAACTTCATGTCCAAACTGTTGTTTTCTTCACTGACCAATTACAATCCACATTTTGGACCCAAAAAGACAAAAAAATCCAAAAATCTTTTTTCAAAATTTGTAATGTTGACGTCCCATTGACAACCAAACATGCTCGACCAACCGTTTTGAAGCTTGATAATATTTACTCAACTTGTTAAGATAAATATTCAATAGAAAAAAATAAGCTTGAATAGTTTTATGTTTGACAATTAAACACAAACAGCAGGTATGGTCATAGGCGTTTTTGGCCTTTACACATACTATGGTCAAAACAGGTTATATACATTGCAAAATAGTGAGAAAAAAAATTATATACATCATCTAACACAAAAAGGGTTTGGAGGACATCTCTTTGTGAAGTTAGGTGTTGTACCCATGACCTTATCAAAAATATATACGTACATGTAATCAAACTTCTCGAACACACATCTATATAAAAATTGAAGAGATTTTAGTGAAGAAAAAATATATATAACATTGAAAAAAAGTATTTTCAAAAATATTGACAAGTAGTTCAGTTCAATTAAAATTTTTCAGGCATGCGACCCAATAGTTTTTTTTTTTTTTTGCGCACTCAATAAAGCCTATTGAACAGGTCACGGAGCTGCGTCACACACAACGTCACACAGCCTACTCTGTCGCCGTTTGCGCGCTGCAGTCACTTCTACTCGCCAAGACGCCGGCTCATCCGAAGAAAACTATGACAATTACGGCTCATCTTGTTCCTTGAGTTAATGAAATAATGCATTAGCTTGCGCTAAATTTAGTTTTAGATTCATTCTGCGCGTTTCAAAGTCGCTCGCTCAAGCCAACCGGCCATTGCTTGCTTCGCATGCCTCCCTTTCCTTAGGTGGTGCCCCGATCGGAAATGTATTAAAAATGTTCAAATTCGGTTCGTCCTTCTTGACATCAAAACGGCTCTTGGGATATGTCGTCTTTTGTGCTGCTTTCGGTTTTGAAAAAGGACAAGAAATGATGGAAATATGGAGATAGATACATGGTCCATGCAGCGTTTTAATGCATATTTATGAGTACAATAAAACTATAAAACTCAAATGAAATCCCGTTTTACTTGGTCGGTTGACTTCAAATAAAAACTGGTGTGGACATCAACTTCCGCACTTTCAAATGAGACCAACTAGCGGCACGTGTGTGACGTAATTACAGCGTGACGAAGCTTCAAAGACGATATGCGTAAACGCGTCGCTGCCGACACTTTCGGTGTTAGAGGGTTAAACCTGAGACACTATTATAGTGAAAGATTTTGGTAGCAACTTGTTGGTCCCTTTTTTTTGGGGGGGGGGGGGGGTTTAAACACTGACACCTTTTAAAAACGATATCTCGATTCTTGGCAGGAGCAAAGTATCACGATAAATCACCATTTCGATATTTTGTCACACCCCTATTTGGGAGTATGGTGCTCTGGTCATCATGACATTCAGAATCATTCAAATTTATAAACAATGAGAAAATGACATGCACCTACCTGATACTTCAAATGTGGTAGCAGATTAAAATAGTTTAAAGTCACGACTAACTAAATAGCTTTGACGATAGAGATGATCAAATGTATGTGAATACATTAATGTACGTATGAATGTAAATGAAAATGGTATTATTCTACAGTTAAGCATGCCAAGTTGAGACAAAACATACTGTAGCTGCAGAAGAGAATTGTGCAGAATGCAGAAAATAAAACAAAAAAAAGTGAAAAAATGGGCATGGGACATGGCAGTAATCAAATTTTACAAACATTTGGTGTGTTATAAATTACATGAAAATAATGGAAGTAGTTCAACACGCTGCCAGGCACTCATCACGCCAATTTGCCCCTTACGTGCAGCATATATTTGCAGAGCTACTAGTCTACATATTGGTGACTTTGATTTTAGGATCTTTCTTCAACAGTGTACATCATTAGCATTTTATACAAGCTCATGGGAAGCATCAAACCAATTATGACTGTTGCCATGCAGAAGTAGGCAGCATTCTGTGCTGATGATGAGTAATGCTCGGTTCCCGTTTGCTCCACGCTCTCACATTAATATTAAAGCGCTGAGAGGGAGAGTAGGGCTTTTTTTTTTTTTTGGTGTGTGTCTATTATCTGACAGGTTCATGTAAGCAGCTTGATGTCAAAAGAGAACACAATACCAATCCCTTTTGTTGGGGGGTGATATTTGGAATGACCACTCACTACAAAACCATGATGTTTACTTTTAAATTAATAGTTGTTTGTACATTGGGGTCACAGGTGGGTTGCTAATCGCAGGGCACATAAACACCCAAAAAAAGCATGTAAACCCTTTGAAAATAAAGTCTAAAAGTACATAGACTTATAGAGAAAACTGACAAGCACACACCCCACAAAATTATACAGTGATCCCTCGCTAATTCGCGCTTCAAACTTTGCACTCTCAGTCCACCGCTGATTTTTTTACCAATTAAAAAAATAATAAATACAGGTGACCGATCACATAGTCTCCCTCTCCCTCCTGCTACTTTTCTTGGTCCGGCAGTGCACTGCAGTTGCTTATTAAAGTTAACGATGATTAAGAGACGTTAGTGTTTGATCTTGATGAAATTTCAAAGCGCCGCATGCGTCAGTCGTCGTTTAACTTATTAAACAGTTGCTGTGGCAACTCCTCATGTGCAAGTGAGCAGCTTTAGTGGATTTAATTGGACTCACTCAATAAAGCATTTAATGAAGACAAGCCTTTTTCTACTCTATTCTTGTTTAAGAAAATAATTCGGTGGGACAGTAACATGTTTAAAAAAAATCATAATTATTACTAGGGCTCTCAAACAATTGAAATTTTTAATCGAGTTAATCACAGCTTTAAAAAAAAATTAATCGTTACACTCGCAATTCAAACCATCTCTAAAATATGCCATATTTTTCTGTAAATTACTGTTGGAATGGAAAAATAAGACACAAAAGGGACATAAACATTCAACATATTGTACATAAGTAATGTATTCGTTTATTATAACAATAAATCCACAAGATGGCATTAACATTATTTACATTCTTTCTGTTAAAGGGATTTACGGATAGAAAGACTTGTAGTTCTTAAAAGATAAATTACTATCACATGTACTATCATTTACTAATTTTATATTAAAACCCCTCTTAATGTTTTCATTTTAATAAAGTTTTCAATCAAAAAATAAACTAGTAGTTCGCCATTGTTGACCTCGCCGAGCGGTGACGTCACAGCCGTTCTTCCACAGTGTCTTTAACCTTGTAGGATAGTGATTGAAATACACCACAAGGTGACACCACAAGGTGTCACTGTCGAGTTTTAGATTACCTAAGAAATCAAACCAAGGCAAAATCTGAGTATGTTTTATGTTTTCTTTTGCATAGCTATTTTGATTGGGAATGCCAGTTCTCTTTGCATTGAGCGCTTTTCTTTTTGTGAACATTATTGTTTTTGAGAGATAGGAATATTATTTTTGTTGTGCTTTCACTAAATGATACTGTAGCGACTTAACTGTTCCGCCCAAATGCATGATGAGAAATTGGGCAACTATGACTGTCAGTGGTGGCTGCAAATGGTATACAGTATGTTCTGCATTGTGTTCAATTAAGGGTGTTAAGAAAAAGATCGTCTCCTGCTCCGCCTAAATGCATGATGGGAAGTTGGGCAACCATGACTGTTAGTAGTGGCTGCAAATGGTATGCAGTATGTTCTGCGTTGTGTTCAATTAAGCGTGTCAAGAAACAGATCGTCTCCTTTCATTCTTCCCCACATTGTTCGCCACCATAGATTTGCCAAATGTTATGCCAAAAAAAGGGGTGGTCCAATGAACGCCTGTGTCCACTCGCATTTCTCTGCCTTTTCGGTATCAATATGCTAAAACGGAGTCATTGTAAACTGTTTGAGGCAACGCATGAACGGGTCATTCCGTGCAGGCGTTAATTGCGTCAAATATTTTAGCGTGATTAATCAAAAAAATTATTTACCGCCCGTTAACGCGATAAATTATAAATTTGACAGCCCTAATTATTACATTTGAAGTGCTTAAAAACCATGTAATAAAATATATATACATAAAATGGTAAATGGAGAATACTTATATAGGGCATTTAACTACATGGTTACCATGCCCAAAGCGCTTTACATTAGCACACATTGACCCTTTCATGCACACATTCACACACCAATGGTGCTGCTGCCAACCCATTGGGGGTAAATTAGGGTTCAGTGCCTTGCCCAAGGGCACTTCGACAATGGGCAGTCGTAGCCAGGAATCAAAACGCTGACCCTTCGGTCCCAGGACAACGCCAAGTGTGCCATGGCCGCCCCAAAACGTTTTTTAAATCCATACTTTGGGGGGGAGTGAAAACACATGTCTTAAATGTATCTTTCCAACGCTAAATCTGAATAAATACATTATACAATGAATTTGGAGGGGGTAAGGGCACTAATTTGCGGTTTTTCACTTATCGTGGCGGGTTCTGGTCCCCATTAACCGCGAAAAACGAGGGTTCACTGTGTTATTCTCATTTTTGCGCAGAATTTTGGTTGCTAAATTGTGTTTGTTCTCATTACTTTCGTGTAGTTAATGTTTTTGTTAAGTCATTGCTCAAAGGATTCAAGTTATTTATCCGTAGCAAAGCCAACATTTTAACTATTAGAACAATTCCAAGTGACTCAGATTTGCAATAAATAATGACGTTTTTCGTTTTAGAGACGTCACTTTTACCACGATCCCTTGCCTCAGACCCGCAGTAGCTTTGTCAATCAGCTGATGAATAGCAAGCACCCCACAACCTTAAAAATGGATGCACGTCAAGCATGTTTCCCTTATATATTCAAATCATGCGATTCACAGACTGCAAGACATTCACATGCAAGACACTCACATGCATTATAGGGGCTTGGGGGGTCTCTTACCTATTGTGGTTACTGCTGAACTTCTTATTTCGGAATTTCCTTTGCCTCTGGTAGTTTGTGTCCTGATTTGAAGGAAACGTCGAAGCATATCCGTGTTCACACTCTGTTGAGAGACAAAAACAAAATAAAAGACATTCATATAGCATTTAGCATTGCGAGTTTCAACAATCCTCCTCATCGTCCTCTTAAATATAAACTCGCTGCAGGTATTCGTCTTCAACGAATGACTTCTCCAGGCAACACATCAATATCATTTGCGTTGACAATTTCATATCGTGAAATTACCTCTTTCTCTTCTTTCGAGGTATTCCGCGGCTTCCAATAGTCGCTGGATATTTATCAGCTGAACAGCCGTCATTCTTTCCTGAGCCTGGCTGTCGTTCACCTTATCGCTAGCTATGCTCTCTACAGCGTTTAACATTGACAGCAGCAAAAACCCGATATAAAACACATGGAAGACAGTACTCCAGTTATCAGTGCGATAAGTTAAATATATAAATATTTTTCTACTTGGTTTAATTATCTTATTCAGGTCTTTTCGAGGAGGAGAAATCGTGTTTCCAGTGCTGACAAGCTAGCAAGCTACTCCCAATTTTTGCCAGGTTGATAGAAAATGTCAAAACCAGCGTATTAAAATACTAAAACGTTCTCATAAATACGATGGTTATTTGCTACAAAAGTTAAATATAAATCATATAAAAATTTCCCGAGGGAGACGTGAGCCAGCACGAGCCTGCTGCCTCTCGCTTCCTCTCCTGTTTGTTTTCCAAAACTGCACACCACGGAAGGCGGGGTCACAAAGGAGGAGGGTACAGAATGAGCGTGAAGCATTGTGGGAAATTGTGTCTGTTTGTTACATTGTCATAACTGTCAAACGTGAAAGATTTCCAAATTCATTCGTCTTAGTTTGTCTTCACCTATTCATGTTAAAGAAGATGTCTCGCAATTGCTTGCTGTTATATATTAACTGAGGGAAAACAAAACAAACAAGATAATAAACTGCATAGCTATCTCTGATGTGATTATAATTAGTGTTAAAAGTCCCAATAAAGTGATATTATACTTCAGTGCGAATTGAAATAATTTTTTTTAAAGCATGACGCTTGAATATTATATTTAATTTAAAATAGTTGAATTTTAAACCAGCACAAAAATTAATGACATTCTATATTTGTATCAATAAATACAGAATTAATACATATATGGCGGAAAACACAGACAAGACTGAAAAAGCAATTTCTGCTCTTACACTCCTCTTTAAAGTAAACTGCTGTATATGTCTATATGCTGCCATAGCAGATTCCTGGCGCATTAAGCCCCCCAACTATTTTTAATTTGTCCGTTTTACCCTGGAAACCCCCATTTATAGACGTCGCGCAACCGCATTTGTTTCAACCCAGCTATAAAAAGAAGGTAAGTAATTATATCTATTATTCAAAATGTCATTTTTAGCTTAGAATCATGAATTGATGTCAAGTATTTTGTTTAAAAAAAAAAACACTTAAAAAAATTATTCACTTGCATATTTTAAACTTTTTAACAAATTACATCACAATGAAAAAAATGGTGTCCGTACATAAGTAACGGATATCTACCTCATAACTATGGCTTAATTTTATTTTTTTGTTTTGTTACTGTCACATTTTCCCTGATATGTTAGAGAATAAATAATCGATCCAAACAAACAAAAATGGGGGGGGGGACACGTTTAAAAGGTTAAATATATGAAAAATCTCGACCACTCCTTGATGTCTGCGATTTCTGCATCACGACCCTTGTTATATTACCATTTTTCACCCATAAAATCCCCAAAAAATTCACATCTGTGTCTTGACACTCAATGATTCATGCTCCATGGAGTGGTTGGATTGAAACAAGGTAAGTACGCGATAATATCTCGTTAAAATCATGGCATCTTTAATTATGCTCGCTAATGCTCTGTCCTCCAGTTAGGGTTTTGCTGTTTATTTTTTTTTTAAATGCCGTCCTGTTCAAAATTGTTCTTACCCCAGAAAATTGAGATTTTAAACTTTCCAATAATGTATCACACATGCATATAGGACAAATTTGAAATTTGGCCAAATTGTGGGTCTCAGAGTGGAACTTCAAGTCACCTGAGTGTTTTCCGCCACATTTATTTAATAGCACGTTATTTAGTTATGGATTGTCAATTTATAAGCCATCAAATAAATATGTAATAATTATTGATATACAGTGACTTGACAATACACTTATCCGCTCTGCTCACAATAAAGCCTACAAATCCCATGAGACAACAAAATTGAGAGGCGTGGTTAACAGTCGAAGCCAGGCCCAGCAACACGTGACGTACTAGCTGTAGCGGTCTTTGATTGGTAGATGTCTTTGACAGACTTCGTGGGCAGAGCTCCCATTTAACCAATCAGTGAGCAACTTTGCGCCATGTGGAACTCAGCGCATCACGCCCACAAATAGCAGGAAGCAAACAATCCAGACAACTGTGAAGATACGGGAAATTACTGGAGCGAATTTTCCAGTCATTTACCCCAAAAGTAGCCCAATTTAAGGTTTTTTTTTCCAACCCGCATGCGACTGTTTTTCCTGTCTCTGTCTAAAAATAAACAGAAAAACAACAAGCAGTCGCGTATGGAATTTAATCTAAAAGACATTCCGGAGATCATCCAGATTACGCAAGGATAACAATCAGTTTAAATAAATAAATAAATAAATAAATAAATAAATAAATAAATAAAGGTTATTTTTTTCGAATGCACCTGTCAGCATTACATATTCCTACACGTTTCCCCGTGCGAGTTGGAGGTTTTTTATGACAGTCTGCGGGGGCGCAATGACATCATCCTAGAAGTGACTTGCAGGGCGCTGCAATGTGGTTAAATGTATTGCATCTGAGTGGGAGCCAGCATGCACAGTTTGCACACCCACACATCCAATCAATATGTCATATTTTGCTATTTTGAACTACTGTATACGTGGATGAACGACAGATGCCTCCCTCCGCGTAGACATGCACACACTCCGCTGTGGATCGCGTGCAAATAATGCGTATGAAAGATCCACGTTATAACGACGGTGTCAGATCATTTCGTGGTACTGAAAATCACTTTTGTTAGCGTTGTGGTCACCAAGCGCGGCCAGCGCTCACAGTGGACACGGTACTTAGTTGTATGAAACTGAGTTCTTTGTTGTCTGATTTTTGCGCACAATGAAGTGTGTTAGTCAAATGCATATAACGACACATCACTCACTTCCGTCCTTCCTCTCGGCGCTCTCCAGAAAGCGAGCAGCCTCCAGCAGTACTTGCACATTTTTCAGAAAAGTGTTGATCTGCTCCATCTGGGAGTCTTTGGAGTTAAAGACGTCATTGTAAGGAAAACTAGACATCTCCAAGTCTTGCTGATCCAAGACAGACGTCTCGGAATCAAAGTAGAACTCCTCGCTCTTCAAACTTCTTCTTTGACTCTCACTTTTGGCCATTTTTCCCCTCCTGTGGGTTTGCGTGGTTTCTCAGAAGAAACTATGAGACTTATACAAGTGGAAGCTGTTCGTGTCAGATGGATCCTCTTCTTTTTCTTTCTTTTTTTTTTTTCTTTTTTTTTTTTTATGAATGCGGGCTGTCTAATGTGGAGCTGCAGCCAATGTCAGTGGATGTAAAACCATGGGAAAACTTAAACCCGCCCCCTTTCAATCGAGGAGCTCTGCATGGTCCCTGTGCTCGTAGTGTATTTAACTACACAATGTCATGACGAAATGATTTGTACCATGACGTCACACGTACATAATGATGGCAAAAAAATGTATCTCTAAAAAGCTCCAATCAAAACATATTAAGTCCTAGCTGACTTTGCACGTTGTCAAATTATTCAGTTATTTAATATAATCATAATTATAACAATATGAACTCAAAAATACTCATACATCGGCTATAATAGCGTATCGAATGTAACACGTCACCTTTGTTCATTAATATTCATGACGTTAGCAACTGTTGCTAGGGGGGGTCAAACTCGCGTTTGTCCCTCATGCTAGATGCATGTCAATAGTGTACGAACAAGACTGAGCTAAACCTACCAATTCTGTCTGAAAATTATGTCCCTGATGCCAAATTCACAGGTAAAGATGTGGAAGAACATACAAATGTTCAGTTGAAGAGATGGCTTGAGTTTCGAAGGCTGAAAAGGAGCCGACCTGATCCAGAGTTAGTTTTTTTATCGACACCTTTTTCTTGTCTGCATTGCCTTACGCCAACTGACAACTTTTTCATTAATAACAAATCTGAATTCTATTACTTTATTTACACTTTCCCCTTGCTAAGGTTGTTTCTTTACAAAAGAAAAAGTAAAGCTGTTAAATCTAGAGCCCACCTGTAGGCATGAACAGGCTTAATACAAAAAGACCAAGGCCAAACATGGCTAATTTGATTAAATATTTGTATTTTAGAAAAATAGGCCTACATTACTGTTGTGATGTATAAATAAAATTTAATTTTTTTTTCAGGTCATTCATTGTCAGACAGAAGCAGCACGGCAAAATGCCACGCTAAAAAATATGTAAAAATATTAAAATGGCTTACTTCTTTGAAGCAGGCTGTGGCAGGCAATAGATCAGGATTGTCATCTGTAGGACCATGGCCGCCAACAAAATGTTTACTGCATATGAAGGTGAATGGCTTCACCTTGTCGGCGTTACACTGGTCTTTTGGACGTCCGCACAAGTTGATCCATTGTTCACATTTTTTTCCCTCTGAGTTTTTGGCTTCGGGAAATGTATGAAGAAAACACCTTTCATAAGTGGTTGGTCGTAATGTCTAGAGTCATTTCCACAGGTTCCATAGCAGCAGTGTTTATTCGGCATGTTCTTTTTTGAAAGATTACCAGCAGAAAATAAGCATTACTAGCATAGGTTGTATGCGAGTGCGCTTCTATGTTGACCCCATTCCGGTTTACGATGGTGACGTCACGCAGCCTTGCGGTCTAAAAATAGCATTTGTGCGGTACGGTATTGACGGCGATAGACGGTCAATTTATTTTGACTGTATGTTGTCGGCGATTAGCCTCGCAATGATCTTAGTTGTGGTTGCCTGCCCAAAACCCTTTAAGTATATATCAAATGCATCTTACCAGATATAAAATGACTACTACATAATCTGTGGTAATCGTTTGGAGCCCAGTTTTCTCGTCGAATTGCAGCAGTCCATCTCGCTCTCCTCTCCCGGGTCTCTCGGAATACGGTAGAACTTCAAGTCTCTCCGTCTATCTTCTCTGTTATTGCAACCAACCGCCTCACACACCTTCACCATTTTGATTATTAATGTTAACGAGCAGAAAAAAACGCCATAATAGGAGGAATTTACGTAGTGGTAATGTGTCAACAAGACGAGTGGACGGACAATATGGCGCGGAGGCGTAGTTGTGACGTCATGTGAGTAGGGTCTATACTCGGTTTATGGTTTTGGCCTAGAAGTTTGCTTTCGGTAAATCCATATAGAAAATGACTAATTTTTGGCAGTGGCGCATACAAGTTGACAACATATCAAGCTGCCCTAAATGCAGCGAGTACCTACAAACATGCTCCAAAAATGGGACAAATAAGTGTCCCACCTGTGACTAGGCAATTACATGCAGACTGTCCTGCATAATGAAAGGTGTACTGTATGTCTATCACTGTCAATGGCAGTCAACAGCAGACACGTATGTTGCAAATTCCTTCAAATAATCCTTGCTTTGTGAGAGCAGCCTAATGTTTTTTTTTGTTTTTTTTTTCAAAGAAAACCCATAGACTATAGACCCTATTCACCAACGTCACAGAATGACGTGTCGCTGTATCCGGCCGCCATATTGTCCGTCTCTGTTTAGCCCTATTCTCAATGGTTTCAATTAGTCGTTCAGTTTATAGTGCAATTCATGGAAGCCCCGGTGCTTTCAGACGCTGTAAACTCATTGGATGTGTTGCATAAAAGGCGTTATGTGGAAAAGCTTCAGTCTATCCATTCGCCAGATCCATATTTGATGCCTAAATCGATATTTTTCGACCTGCTCTCTTCGCCCTCTCTGCCTGACATCTGCCACCCTGATATCTACAACTATCTTGTCCACACAAAATCAGCCTATTCTCACGAAAGTTTGAAAAACTTTAAGAGCAGCACTCTAAGCAACATTACCCCGTGTGACCCTTTACTTCCAATTTTTTAAAATGGCGACAATCAATAAAAAAAGTTGACTGCGATGGCCGACGCTTCAAGGATAGGTGGATATTGGACTATTTCTTCAATAAAACACGCAACAACTGTGTCTGCCTCATTTGCAAAGAGACAGTCGCTGTTTTCAAAGAGTTTGATGTGACGTGATAATGATATTACCGAAGAAGACACGCTGACATGTACGACAACATTACAGGGAAGATACGCAGAGGGAAATTATAGCAACTTGAAGCTAGTTTAATTTCACAGCAGCAGTATTTCGCAAGAGCCCGAGTGTCGAAAGAGAACGTCACAAAGGCGAGTTTGTTGGAATTATGAATTAATGAAAAAAAATAATAAAGTAAAATGTGACACACAGAAGGGCTTGCTAAAATTTGTTTAAATATATTGTTCTATGTAAATCAGCCAAGGTAGCCCCCCGCATTTTTACCACACCAAATCTGGCCCCCTTTGAAAAAGGTTTGGACACACCTGTTTAACTTATGATCCGTAGACGAGGCCAGCTTCTTTCACTTGGTACCAGCTAAATATTATTCAAAATGTAATGATGGTGGAAGAAATAAGCATCTTGAATTTGAAACTGTATGGTGTCGCGATTAGCCTCGCAATGATCTTAATTGTGGTTGTCTGCCCAAAACCCTTTAAATATATATTAAATGCATCTTACCAGATATAAAATGACTACTACATAATCTGTGGTAATCGTTTGGAGCCCAGTTTTCTCGTCGAATTGCAGCAATCCATCTCGCTCTCCTCTCCGGGTCTCTCGGAATACGGTAGAACTTCAAGTCTCTCCGTCTATCTTCTCTGTTATTGCAACCAACCCCCTCACACGCCTTCACCATTTTGATTATTAATGTTAACGAGCAGAAAAACACGCCATAATAGGAAGAATTTACGTAGCGGTAATGTGTCAACAAGACGAGTGGACGGACAATATGGCGCGGAGGCGTGGTTGTGACGTCATGTGAGTAGGGTCTATAATATTACATACATATACATAATATACTTATACATAATACATGTTATAAGTCAAGTTGTATGCGACAGGGATCATCAGTGCACTCGAGTCCTGAGCTTTGATGGTGCACCACTCTCAATAGACCTTTAAACTGAGACATTTTTATACCATGGCTAAGTCCATTTTCAAGCAGAATGTGTCGAGGCAGGCCTGTGTACAGCTCAGAACCCCCCACTTTGCTACTTCAAAGCACCAGCAGCAGCCCGTGTTCGTTTGATGTAAAGTTCACACAGACAGAAACTTTTAAGTGCAACACACGAGGGAATCTTTGAAGGCTCTTGCTCCACCTTTTGTATGGCCTGGCCTTCGAGACAGACGCCTGTTTGAGCATTCCTATTTTGGAACAGATAGAATTGGTGTCATTTTAGCCAATAGATTTTTTTTTTGCCAGGAAAGGGGCCTAGAGGTGAAAGATTTTGTAGATTACACCTGTCCATAAATACTGAAAACACATAGAAAAAGATCAAGGTGGAACACTTGAAAGACAGAAAATTCTGACAGCTGCTCGATCTTAGAGCTGAGGACACTTCTATATTTGGAGGTGAAAATTAGGTGTGTGTTGACAAAAACTAATTTTGTAAATATACATATATTTTCAACACCACTTTTCGTCGTCAGTGTTGCGGGGTGTTGGAGCCTATCCCAACTGACTTTGGGCGAAAGGCAAACCACACCCTAAACTGGTCGCCAGCAGTGTTGTTAATAATGGTGTTAAAAGTTTAACGGTGTTCCTAACGATGTTATTTTTGTCAGTGAGTGAGTAGTGAGATACCTATACTGAGAATGTGAAGGCGCACGTTACTACAAATTGGTTGAATGATGCGCGAGTTGTCTGAGAGACACGGAGTAAGCAGGACGGGAGGGGGGGAGGAGGGAAGGGGGTTGTGACGTCATTGCAAACGTGCTATAGTACAGTGGGGCAAATAAGTATTTAGTCAACCACTAATTGTGCAAATTCTCCCACTTGAAAATACTAGAGAAGCCTGTAATTGTCAACATGGGTACACCTCAACCATGAGAGACAGAATGTGGGAAAAAAAAACAGAAAATCACATTGTTTGATTTTTAAATAATTTATTTGCAAATCATGGTGGAAATTAAGTATTTGGTCAATACCAAAAGTTAATCTAAATACTTTGTTATGTGCCCTTTGTTATGCAATAACGGAGGTCAAACGTTTTCTGTAACTCTTCACAAGCTTTCCACACACTGTTGCTGGTATTTTGGCCCATTCCTCCATGTAGATCTCCTCTAGAGCAGTGATGTTTTGGGGCTGTCGTTGGGCAACACGGACTTTCAACTCCCTCCACAGATTTTCTATGGGGTTGAGATCTGGAAACTGGCTAGGCCACTCTGAAATGCTTCTTACGAAGCCACTACATTGTTGCCCTGGCTGTGTGTTTGGGATCATTGTCATGCTGAAAGACCCAGCCACGTCTCATCTTCAATGCCCTTGCTGATGGAAGGAACTTTTCACTCAAAATCTCTCGATACATGGCCCCATTCATTCTACCCTTTACACAGATCAGTCATCCTGGTCCTTTTGCAGAAAAATAGCCCCAAAGCATGATGTTTCCACCCCCATGCTTCACAGTGGGTATGGCGTTCTTCGGATGCAATTCACTATTCTTTCTCCTCCAAACAGGAGAACCTGTGTTTCTACCAAAATGTTCCATTTTGGTTTTAATCTGACCATAACATATTCTCCCAGTCCTCTTCTGGATCATCCAAATGCTCTCTAGCGAACCGCAGACGGGCTTGGACGTATACTTTCTTCAGCAGGGGGACTCGTCTGGCAGTGCAGCATTTGAGTCCCTGGCAGCGCATTGTGTTACTGATAGTAGCCTTTGTTACTGTGGTCCCAGCTCTCTATAGGTCATTCACTAGGTCCACCCGTGTGGTTCTGGGATTTTTGCTCACCGTTCTTGTTATCATTTTGACGCCACGGGGTGAGATCTTGCATGGAGCCCCAGATCGAGGGAGATTATCAGTGGTCTTGTATGTCTTCCATTTTCTAATAATTGCTCCCACAGTTGATTTCTTTACACCAAGCATTTTAACTATTGATTCAGTCTTCCCGGCCTGGTGCAGGTCTACAATTTTGTCTCTGGTGTCCTTCGACAGCTCTTTGGTCTTGGCCATAGTGGAGTTTGGAGTGTGACTGACTGAGGTTGTGGACAGGTGTCTTTTATACCGAAAATGAGTTAAAACAGGTGCCATTAATACAGGTAACGAGTGGAGCCTCGTTAGACCTTGTAAGAAGAAGTTAGACTTCTTTGACAGCCAAAAATGTTGCGTGTTTGTAGGTGACCAAATTTTCCACTCTAATTTGGAAATAAATTATTTAAAAATCAAACAATGTGATTTTCTGTTTTTTTTCCCCACATTCTGTCTCTCATGGTTGTGTTCTACCCATGTTGACAATTACAGGCCTCTCTAATATTTTCAAGTAGGAGAAATTGCACAATTAGTGGTTGACTAGATACTTATTTGCCCCACTGTATGTGTTTTATAGAGAATGTATCCACTGTAGAGTCTGGCTTTTAAACCCTTGGCAAGCAGTCAGGTCAGTCTGCCATATTTGAAAAAAAGTGAGCCAGGAATGTTTCAAGAAATTCGTGTGGATTCCAGTTTATATCAAACGTTAATGTTGCAGTATTTATATCTGAAAACAGCTTATGGTACACAGAGGAACTTTATTTAATCAAAGCTTTTATAAGCTGTTATATGTACAAGCTGGGTGAAGACAAGCAGTTGATGTCCATGGGTTGTATGTCTTTACACACTGAGATGCCCTATATCTACTATAATATGCTGACTCAATATTTGACAACATTTTAGAGCTGCTCAAAAAGTGAAGCTTTTTACATACAACAAATCCATCAACAAAGTCAGAAAGAAAAAACAGAAATAAACATGTAAATGATTTAAAACTATATTTTACGAATCATTTATTTAATTTACATTTTCAGATTTAATTTGCTATAGCTCCATTTTGTCAGCCTAATGAAAAATGGTAATGATAACTCCTCGAAGTACACTTGCTGCCTGCTGGAATTATATAAAGTTACAGTGAATGACCTAAATTACCTTTCTAATTGCTCCACTTATTCAAGTATTGGCGAAGTGATCAAAGGATCTATATCTGATTTAATGAGTCATTCGCAGTTTCACAGCGCGTGCAGGTCTGTGTGTACTGAGGCTTGCATGGCTTAATCTAGAGGAACTCAACTTTCAACTCAACACTCTTTATGGAGCACACCAAGATTACTGTAACAAAGTGCTGTACATAAAGGTTAAACATAAATAGAAAGCCTTCATTGTCACTGTACAGTGCTGATACAAGATAATTGGTGTAATCAAAACATAACATCAAGTTGCAGGGGGATGTGCGTTGGTCATAAAATTCTTGATCTTACATAAGCAATAAGTGTATTTTACGATGTGAATTGGTTATCGCTTCATGGTTTCT
Organism: Corythoichthys intestinalis; assembly: GCF_030265065.1. NCBI lineage: Eukaryota > Metazoa > Chordata > Actinopteri > Syngnathiformes > Syngnathidae > Corythoichthys > Corythoichthys intestinalis. Next base: position 14,025,434 of record NC_080402.1, read on the forward strand.
TTTTCACGTAGGCCACCCGCAAGTCTCCAGTAAGTGTTGGGTGGAATGAGGCAAAGATGACAGGCGTCACTGTGGTCACACCGTCATTGTAAAGACTTCTGAGATTTTATAGCTTTAAGCTATTGATGTTCCACAGACACATTGTCTGGAGACACACATGAAGAAAAATTGAACAAATTCTTTTCATGCTATTGCTACAATTAAAGGAAGGAGCTTGCTTTAATCATGAAATTACTCCCTTGTCAAACTCAAAGACTAAAATTAAGTAAAGTTCACTCATGAGAGGAAGGTGGAAGGTAAAGAATTTTTAGTGTCAATATCAAGAAATTGGTTAACATTACATCAGCATACTAGAGGAGCACATTGACACACATTTTCTTGGCAGTTGAGTGTGCTGACTACTGACATACAATACTGAAGACTGGTTGGATGAAGTGTTGTGCGTATTCAAGGTAAGGACAACCTTACTCCCTGAAAACTTAAAAGGGGCTCAAACCAGTCTGAGCTATTAGCGCAGTAGCTGCCGCAGTGACAGCATGGTTTCAAATCCTGGTTGGAGAACGGTGATGTCACCACCGCCCTCGGATCTGTTGCACACTAGGCATGTGCCGATTGCCGGTTTCAAGGTATACCGTGGTATGAAAACGTCATGGTTTCAAAACTGCAAAAATGTGTGTTTTTTCTCTATGGCAACTGTCTGTGTTGAGATCGAGAGTGTGTGTATAATGTAAACATGATACGAGTCATACACACGTGCTTTTTATGGAAAATATTTCAATTTTTTTTAAATTTCAGATGTAATAATGTTGAGCTGTGGCTGTGGGTTTATGCTCACTGAAAGGACTGCATTTATCATTTTGTTTTGAATATTTCAGTAATTTTCTGTTTTTGTTTTCTTAACTATTTTAATTTAATGTTATACTTATGTGTGTATACTTATGAAACCGTGATATTTTTGCTTAAGGTTATCATAGTGTGAGAATCTTATACCGCCCTCAGACCTGTTGCACACACATGCATTTTACAGTTGTTTGCAATAAAACTACTGTTAAAATCTTCTTTTTCTTTCTACATTCTTTTTACAGTACTTTGTTGTTAACTCATTCACTGTCATTGACAATGATAGATATCAAATCTATTACAGTTTGGACGGCTGGCATAGAGTGATCATGTTTCTCTGCCATTGACAGACGGCGATAGACATACTGTAATTTGACTGGGTCAACATGTCAGTCAAAATGGATTGAACGTCTATTGTCCTCAATGGCAACCAATGAGATAATTTGACTACTGTAATTTTCACGCTGTAAGGCGCACCTGACTATAAGCCACCACTCACCAAATTTGACATGAAAACGGCATTTGTTCGTTTGACAGATAAGCCGCACTGGACTATAAGCCGCAACTGTCCTCACTGTATTATGGGATATTTACACCAAAAGATATTAACTGGTAACACTTTAAGACCAAATGAACCACCATTATGCTTTGAACCAATTGGCTGCAAAGCTTCATTGCTTCAAGATGCTTCATTATGCCATCACTGCTCCCTTGGGGGAGACAGACAACCTCTGCTGCGACCTGCTGTCAACACTGTTGTAGTCCAACATGCCTCCTAGCATGCATTACAGCACTACCGATGTAAATAACAATTAAAATTCATGTTCTGTGCTAATTATTTTGTCAGTTACTGTTCCAGTTGTTTCATTATTTGCTAGTTATGGTATTTGCTAAAACTTAATTTGACAGTGGCGCCATAAGACTGTTATTAGACAATCATAATTATGACATGACACTGTCATGAGCATTAATTAATGCCTATAACGGATGTCATTTAATGTTATCTGCCAAATTATTTCACTTTTGAATGGATGTAAAATATCCTAGCTGGACATAAATGGAGTCTGTGACATAATTTGCCGGATGACGGTTAATGACACTTAATGACATCTGTCATACATTTAGTAATGTCCATGATAGTGTCATGTCACAACTATGACGGTCTTATGACAGTTTTATGACGCCGCTGTCAAATAAAGTGCTACCAATTAACCCAAATAAATCAACAAATAAGTTGCACTGGACTATAAGCCGCAGGATTCAAAATGAAGGAAAAAGGTAGAGCTTTATAGTCCGAACATTACGGTATGTACTAGGGATGAGAGGCTGCCGTGCAAGAAGGAAGCCCTTGCTCCAAAAGCGGCACCTTAAGGCTCGACTGAAGTTTGCTGCTGATCACATGGACAAAGATAAGACCTTCTGGAGGAAAGTTCTGTGGTCAGACGAAACAAAAATCGAGCTGTTTGGCCACAATGCCCAGCAATATGTTTGGAGGAGAAAAGGTGAGGCCTTTAACCCCAAGTACACCATGCCAACCGTCAAGCACGGTGGTGGTAGTGTTATGCTGTGGGGCTGTTTTGCTGCCAATGGAACTGGTGCTTTACAGAGAGTAAATGGGATAATGAAGAAGGAGGATTACCTTCAAATTCTTCAAGATAACCTAAAGTCATCAGCCCGAAGATTGGGTCTTGGGCACAGTTGGGTGTTCCAACAGGACAATGACCCCAAACACACATCAAAAGTGGTAATGGAATGGCTAAATCAGGCTAGATTTAAGGTTTTCCAATGGCCTTCCCAAAGTCCTCACTTAAACCCCATTGAGAACTTGGTGACAATGCTGAAGAAACAAGTCCATGTCAGAAAGCCATCAAATTGAACTGAACTGCACCAATTCTGTCAAGAGGAGTGGTCAAAGATTCAACCAGAAGCTTGCCAGAAGCTTGTGGATGGCTACCAAAAGCGCCTTATTGAAGTGAAAATGGCCAAGGGACATGTTACCAAATATTAGCGCTGCTGTATTTATATTTTTGACCCAGGAGATTTGATCACTTTTTTCTGTTCACCCATAATAAAATCATAAAAGAACCAAACATCATAAATGTTTTTTGCGATAAAGAAGTATCTGTTCCAATCACTCTATCAGAGAAAAATCAGAGTTGTAGAAATAACTGAAAACTCAAGGGAGCAATGACATTATGTTCTTCACAAGTGTATGTAAACTTTTGACCACAACTGTACATAATTTTTATGATTTCCATGGTTTTTAAACGTTAGAATTCTGCCAACTATAACTGGCAGTATTGTTTTAAACATTTATTGGGTGTGTTTTTCTAAGCTGTTTTTTTTTTTTTTCAGTTTGGTCTTGTTAACCCATAGTGGTCTTAGAGTATTTGTGAAATTAGCTGTGTAAAGTACAATGTAAACAAAACAGGCCCCACAAACATGTAAATGTTACTTTATAAATGGTATTCCCCAATAGTAAAGGTGGAGCCTTAAAACGAGAGCTGCAGAGTCCTAAATCAAGCTCTTTTGTTTTGGCTTCAATGTGGCTGTGTGGTGTAGTTAACAAGGGCCCTGAAAGCAACCCTCATCTTTAACCTCTCACTTCTGTCCTCATCGTTCTCATGCAGTACCGCTTCTTGGTGGGAGGTCAAGCCTAAACACACAAACACTGAATAGGTGTCATGCCTGCTGTTGTTCCCTCCACAGGCCAATTATGTAATTCTTTGGCTCACCACCAACCAAGCCAGGGTGGCTCTCTGTGCCGTTTACATTCACAGATCATGAGACGCAATTACCCACAGCTGCAGCACAATAGCTGCCACCATCTTTTACTTACATTATATTGACAACGTGCAAACAGACTGCAGGCAAGCACAGGTGCTAGTGTGTGCTCACAGTGTGCTTCAAACGCCATCCGTCAGACTAGAGAAGGCTTATTCAAGGAAAATGACGAGGTGAGAGTGACAAAGCGGTGTCAGCCTCTTTATCTGACCTCACATTGACACCGCCGCTGACACTACGGCCCGTGTGCTTCTTTTTCCCAGGAGTTGCGATCTGTGTGGGTCTCTGCTTTGTCAGGGTTTTCTAATGAAGATACTTATCTGTCTTCCATCAAGATCCCAGGCAGGTTTTGCTTTTGTTCGGCTCAAACAGAGTGGCCACTGGGGGAAAGGCTTCCTGGGTATATCTCCATTCCAGGATATTCTCAGCCCTTCCTCGTGATACTGTATCAAAACAACACATTAGAGAGTTGCACCCCACCCTATTCCTCACCCAAACACATGCATTGTTGCACATCTAAATTCTCACTTCTATGCTCCATTATTAGATTGTTCAGTACTTCTGTTAGTGCTGACATTTGAAATAGCTCCATCTTAGTCACAAACGCTGTTGCACTGGCAGAACGGGTGGAGTAGAAAACTTTGAGATGACTCACTGATGTCACCCCTCCCCGGGCAATTGCCCTTTGGCTTTTTGTGACCATTGTTTGCCTCTGTTCCCAGGCACTGACATCTGGTGACAATAGACGTGGCGGGAAAAAAAGCCTGCAACTGCACACACGCACGTATTCAAGCAAACAAATGAAATGGTGGTTGACACTATCAAGATTGCACAAACGAGTATACTAAGGGATGGAGTGTCTTGCTGACACCTGCACTCTAATAGGGATATTTGTATTAGCATCCACATGTTAAGGTTTCCACACCGCAATAATTACATACAGTAGACCTACACTGGGCGACTATAATGTAGCTCAGTTTATGGGCTAGGTCAGGGCAGACCCGGCTGCAGAAAGAAATTACAAGGGGGGCATTACATGTTTTTTTTTTGGGGGGGGGGGGGGGACTTCTTCAACGTAAATTTAGCCTGAACAGTGGCGTTATTACCTGTATATTACTACATCAGTGCACTGAAATATTTTCTGTCACTGAAGTCACAAGTTCATCGTAAAATCTATAAGACAAACGAAAAACAATGGTGCAGTTCTGTGTGCATTAGTTCAACTAAAGTGCTTCAGCTTTTACTTTTAAAAAGTAATTAATTAGTTACAAATTACTTCTCCCAAAAAGTAATTGAGTTAGTAACTCAATTACCTGAATGTAAGAGTAATTAGTTACTTGGCAAAGTAACTGGTGTTACCTTTCATGTATGTTTTTTTCATTTTTTCAAAAAAACAAAACAAAACAAAAACACACAAAAAAAAAACAGTAACCTTTGCTATGTTTGGAAATAATTTATTTTAGGGCTGTCAAACGATTAACATTTTTAATCGAGTTAATTACAGCTTAAAGTTAAAATTAAAATTACAGCCCTGAGTAAATGCATTCATCAAATCAATGAATGGATGTGCCAGAATTTTCTCCAGTTAAATGTGGAGAAGACAGAGGTGATCATTTTTGGGCCAAAAAAGGAAAGGTCAAAGATAAGCAGGCAACTTAGCACAATGTCACTTACGGCTCTTCTGCATATTCCAAGAACAAGAACCAAGCAGGGTGAGGCAGCATTTAGTTATTATGCTCCTCACCTCTGGAACAAGTTACCTGAACGTCTGAAGTATGCTCAAACTGTTAGCTCTTTTAAATCAGGGCTAAAAACGCTTTTGTTTAGCACTGCATATCCCTAACTGGCTATATATTTCAATCTACCTGCTTTCTATTCCTCTTGTGCTTATCTCCATTGCTGATTTCAATTATTATTAGTAGTAGTAGTTTTTGTTATATTTTTGTTTTATTTTTATTTATTTATTTTTATTCTATTTGTGATTAAATGCGATCTTTTGTCTTGGTTTTTACATTGTATTGATTTAAATGTGATTTTCATGATCTTCATGTGATGTAAAGCACTTTGAATTGCCTTGTGTTGAATTGTGCTATAAATAAATTTACCTTGCCTTGCCTTAAAAATGAATTAATCGTAATTAATCACAATTCAAACCATCTATAAACTATGCCATATTTTTCTGTAAATTATTCTTGGAATGGAAAGATAAGACACAAGACGGGTATATACATTCAACATACTGTACATAAGTACTGTATTTGTATATTATAACAATAAATCAACAAGATGGCATTAACATTAACATTCTGTTAAAGCGATCCATGGATAGAAAGACTTGTAGTTCTTAAAAGATAAATGTTAGTACAAGTTATAGAAATTTTATATTGAAACCCCTCTTAATGTTTTCGTTTTAATAAAATTTGTAAAATTTTCAATCAAAAAATAAACTAGTAGCCCGACATTGTTGATGTAAATAATTACACATTGCTCATGGGTGCTGAAGCCTATTAAATCAGTCGCACCCAAACGCCAACAGAGGGCGACAAAACTCCCAAAAAACCACAAGTAACAAGTGGACATTGCACTTTGCTGTCCTTTTAATCTGTTTGACCGGGGCATGTGCGTTAATTGCGTCAAATATTTTAACGTGATTAATTTTAAAAAATAATTACTGCCCGCTAACGTGATAATTTTGACAGCCCTAATTTATTTATTATTTTATTTCAACGTGAAAGTTTTAAAACTGTTTAATCATTTAAAGATAGATTCAAGTTAAGATTTTGCCGATTTAGGAGTATTTTAGATAAAAAGTTACTTAGGTTTGCTGGGAGCCACCTAGCATCGCGTTTGCAACAGCGTCATGACAAACACTTCGCTCTCAGTGACTTTTCTCGCGTCATTCAACCAACGTAGTAACGCATAGTAACGCACATTGTCTCGTTGCCGAAACGGTGACAAAATCCGAACGGAGAAAAAAAACGTAATGCACGAAAAACGTACAGATTTTGAATGTACGCCGTTCACATTTAAAAATCAGTGCTCACTTGTACAAATACAAATTACAGTGGGGCAAATAAGTATTTAGTCAACCACCAGTTGTGCAAGTTCTACTTGAAAAGATTAGAGAGGCCTGTAATAGTCAACATGGGTGAACCTCAACCACGAGAGACAGAATGTGGAAAGAAAAAACAGAAAATCACATTGTTTGATTTTTTAAAGAATTGATATCCAAATTAGAGTGGAAAATAAGTATTTGGTCAACTACAAACAAGCAAGATTTCCGGCTGTCAAAGAGGTCTAACTTCTTCTAACGAGGTCTAACGAGGCTCCATTCGTTACCTGCATTAATGGCACCTGTTTTAACTCATTATCGGTATAAAAAAAACCTGTCCACAATTTCAGTCAGTCACACCCCAAAAGCTGTCGAAGGACACCAGAGACAAAATTGTAGACTTTCACCAGGCTGGGAAGACTGAATCTGCAGTAGGAAAATCGCTTGGTCTAAAGAAATCAACTGTGGGAGCAATTATTTGTTTACTAACGCTGGCAAGTCTGTCATTTCGCATCTAGTTCTATATGGCGGAAAACACTGAGGTGACTTGAAGTTCCGCTCTGAGACCCCCAATTTGGCCAAATTTCAAAATTGTCCGATATGCATGTGTGATACATCATTGGAAAGCTTAAAATCTCAATTTTCTGGGTGAAGAAAAATTTTGAACATGACGGCATTTTTTAAATTTTTTAAATACATTTTTTAAACAGCAAAACCCTATCTGGAGGTGAGAGCACGCGAGAGCAGAATTACAGACGTCATGACGTTAACGAGATATTATCGCTTACTTACCTTGTTTTGATCCAAAAACTCCCATGTAGCATGTATCGCTGAGTTTCAAACCACAGCAGTGAATGGACACAGCTGGATTTTTGGGGGGATTTTATGGGTGAAACATGATAATATAACAAGGGTCGTGATACAGAAATCGCAGACATCAAGGAGTGGTCGAGATTTTCTTTTTCATATATTTACCCTTTTAAACGTTTTTTTTTTTTTTTTTTAATTTTTCTTTGTTTGGATTGATTATCATCTAACATATCAGAGAAAATGTGACAGTAACAAAAAAAATACAATTAAGCAATAGTTATGAGGTAGATATCCGTGACTTTTATACAGACGCCATTTTTTTCATTGTGACATAATTGGTTTAACACTAGAAAACCCAGCAGAGGCCGACTCGGCCTTTCGCGAGACAAATACTCCTAATATTCCCAAGCAATGGCCGATTTGGCCTCTTCTCTGAAAAAAACCCAGAAGTGCTTTTGAACTAACAAGTTGTTGTCCGTCAGACAGCAACCATTCATATGTAAAAACAACCAATAGACGTACATCGTGTTGGTTTGCGTTTGTGTCAGTTCAAGTCAAGCTACATTTATTTAATTACATATATTTATGACGTCTGACACATTTTTTAACTCACTTCTCCTATACTCCACACACAACGACAGAAAAAAATGGCCCAAATGCATACATTGTTTTGAAGGGGAAAAAGTGTCTTAGAACTGCAATCTGAATGTAAAGCAGGAATTGTGTCTATAGTTTAGAAGGACTGAATCAGGGGCATCAGAGGTTGCGCTAGACTTTTTCGTTGTCTGTCATTTTGACTGACTGGGTCATAAAAATCCGGTCATAATCTATTTTTACCCGTCACTTAAATTTTAAAAATGATAATAATGAAATTGTGGTGACCCTTTGTTTGGCATAATTCACCTTCCGTACTTGTGTGTCCATTTGACCGAGCGCGTTACCGGCTACGACACAGTCACGTGACAGACACACTTAAGAGCCGCGCGCGTTCCGGCTTGAATAGAGAGTTCACAGAGAGCAGCAGAGCTACAGCGGCTGGACACAGCAATTCGAGCTAACAAGACTCTTAACATTGCATACCGCTTCAACATATTCAATAGTATTTAGTTTTCATTCATTTTAAATTAATATTCTGTCCGAACAAGCGTAACAGAGAATCCACACCGTGCCATCACACATCAAGCAGATGAATATGTAACTTTTTCCCCGCAGCGACAAAAACAGCTGACTGTGGCCCCAGTAGGTAGGCTACATATGGAACAATGAAATTAACAGTTCACCTGCTGTGGCCTGAACGCAGTCTTACACCTTCCTCCTGGTGCGCATGGACTTGAATTGCGTGCCCGCTTGTGCAGTCCCTCTTTTTTCACCTCTTTTATCAACACCATCGTCGTTTTGGGACTTTTTGAAGAAACTTCGGATACTCAGTTGCCTTGACATTTTTCCGAGTAAAGCCAACGACGTCATGCATCAAGAGAGACAATAGCTAATTAATATACTCACTCGCCACCCTGTGGTCTGGGGTGTGAATTGCAGCCTGTCAAAATGACAGATGGACTTCAGTTTTTTCCGTCACCGTTTTAAAAAATCGGTCAACGACGGAAAATATTCGGTTAACGCGAACCCTGAGGGGCATGGAGCAGTAATTGTGGTCATTGTGTCTGAGGTTAATGTATGTGTAGTGGTTGCATACGACTTGCCAATTCTAAAGCACTTGGGTCATTTTGGCCACCTCTGGGTTTTCCGGGGCAGAGGCCATATCGGCCATTGCTTGGGACTAGTAGGAGAACCAGAATTCTCTGGGACTTCTAGTGTTAAAAGTTTAATATATGTGAGTGAATCATTTTTTTAAAGTCGTTTTTTTTTTAACTAAATATTAGACCTCAATTAATGATTCTAAGCTAAAAATGACTGACATTTTGAATAATAAATATAATTAATTACCTTCGTTTTATGGCTGGGTAGAAACAAAAGCGGTTGTGCGACATCTGTAAACTGGGTTTTTCAGGGTAAAACGGACAAATTGAAAATAGTTCGGGGGCTTAATGTGCCATGAAACTACGATGACAGCATATAGACATATTGTTCTATCAAACACAACAGTTGTTTTGGCTTAAAATACAGCAGTTTCTTTTCAAGAGGAGTGCAAGAGCAGAAACTGCTTTTTGAGTCTTGTCTGTGTTTTCCGCTATATACATGTAATATCTACCGTAGCATTATGTGGGCGTAGTTTGTAGCAACATGGGCGAAGTTTGTAGCATCTGGGCGTTGTTTGTAGCGACTGTCTGCGTTTCTTATCCAGCGGCATGAGTTTTGGAATGTGGATGTTTACTCACGGTCCGTTCTTCATTGTGTCCCGAAGACCGTGCTGACTGTGTTTTAGTTCCACTTTTCTTAGCTTATTCAAATTAGCAGTAGAGTTGGGCATGGTTTGAAATTGAACGCTTCTGGTTCTGATTCCACGTTTCGATACTGGTTCCGAACTATTTTTTACAGGGTAAAAAAACATTGCATAGTTTATATTAAAGTCTTAACTTGACATTTTTTAAATTAAATGAACTTCTCACAGGGCTAATTATAACTTGTACATAAATATCAGTCTTTAAACCCGAGCAATTTTTTTCCGCTCGGCGGTCCGGGCATCGAAACAAGGAATCGAAATTTAAAAATTCGAACGATTCCGGGAGCATCGAAGTGTTAGAACCGGTTCCCATTGATGCTCGATGTCCAACCCTAATTATCAGGATATAGATGTTTGTGAATCGTTCTCGAATCTTCAGCGGCCGAATCGCAAATAATTTAAAAATCGAAAATTTCACACACCTTTAGCCGACACTACTGATTGCAATTTTCATCGGTGATTTTCATGCGTGCATATATTGTTTTTTTATTGACATGCTAAGACGGGACCATTGACTCGCGCTAGCTTAACCACTCCGGAGCCCTGAAACTAACAAATTACTAACTGCACAGAATTTGTTGAAATCAAGTGCATCAACTAATTAAACCCCTGCTAACTCGAAGGTTAAGCTTAATGTCAGAAATTCGGAACTTCCCCATTAATCAGATCCCCACCCTAATGTTTGTTCAGAAATAATCAACTAGCTGGTGTAGAGTATTTGCACAGCAGGTACTTAGCAGAAGTATCATAATGTGAATATTATGTGCTTCTGGTCCACTTGTCTGTCTTTTACCCACCCGGAACTCAAATCTTCTCGGGAAAACTCACTCCCCTAAAACTGTAGAAACAACCCAACCCTGCCCCAATCCCCCCTCCCACCCTTTCTAGTCTGATATGGGATGCTGCCACATTAGCTAAGGAGCCTTGGGGCTGTATGCCTCCTCTGCAAATTAGAAAGGAGATGGAGCAGATGAAGAGCAGGGAAGGAGGGCGTGTGTGGGATGGATAGTGAGAGAAAGAGTGTAGATTCAAAGGTCCTGCGTGGGAGGGGAGCAGTAATGGGGGTCATGTAAGGGGACTTTAGTGGAGGGATGAAGAAAAGGGATAAGAAAAGAGATGTGAGTGCATGGTTGCTAGTTCATAGCAGAGAGTGCCACAACATTTGCACATCTTTACAAATTAGGTGGGGTGAGAAAGCTCGGGTTACTTTTTTTTTTTAACTTGTGAAGTGTAAACTGTTACACAACTCGATGGCTATGTTTGCATAGAGCGTGAGGAGAGGAAGTATACAGATGAAGGGGTGAGATGGAGGGGACACGGAAAACAAATGTTGAGGATGGATGAGAATCTTTGCTTCAGACTACCTTCCTGTTGTCTGGGTTTATACAGTATATCCTTCCTAGAATTAAACAAAGTGGACAAAAGTCTTTTAGTTATCCAAGACCTTTACTTCTTTAACATACAGTACAATTTACAGCTTACAACTAACTCGACTAATGTTCATCTGGATGAATGTGAAAATAGGACAAAAACTAACGACATATTTTCAATTGCGAATGTGTATTGTCAGCAGTGTTGTTTTTGTCAATGATGACGTCACGATGACGAGCTAAAAACGTGTCTTGGGAGACTAAAACATAACGAGATGGATGCCAGTTGTCGTCTGACGAGACGAGAACGAAATGAAAGTTCGCCAGTTTCCGTCATAAGTTCACAACATGTGATATTTTCTTATTGAATGTGTAGTTAGCACGCATATTAGCAGTGTTTGGTAGTGTCACTCATGTGACTTGCTGCGCCTCCCCCAACCCCACACACAGGCTTACAGCGTGTGCCCATTCCAGGGTCCTTTTGTGAAACAAGTGTGTCAGGTGTTGTTTGGTAAGTTTTCTTTCTACATCTTGGCTACGTCATGTTGCTTTAGCTTTTAAAAAGACTGCTGAATGAAAATAACGCACTAAACTAACTTGTAGCGTTAGCATAGCGTTCGCGTTAGCATTAGCATTTAGCACGGTGACTCAGTGGGTGTCTTCTTAAACTCTTGGAAAACTTTTTACATACAGTTCGTGGTGTCCAGGTGGGTTTAAATAATTGCAAATAATGTACGGTTTTCCTGCTGTATGTGTATTATCATCATGAAAATGTTGATGTCCATGTAGACTTTACAATTATTTGCTCGTCTGTCAATGTTCATTTGAAATTGTTGGATTTATTTTTATTTATTCGTGGACTTTGGACGTTTATAGACGAAAACATTTTGAGAATTGTCGACTGTGTCAGACCGAGACGAGGCAGACTCAGCTGCAGAGATTCAAGCAAAAAACTTTATCTTGAAAACAGAGGTTCTTCCGCTGACATGCGGGGATGAGAAAAAGTACAAACATAAAGCACTCCAATGGAGGAATGAGTCAGGATAACTAGAATAAAAAAAAAGTTCAAACACAAAGCACTCCAAAAGGGAGGAAAGGTAAAAACGTAAAACGCTCCAAAAGGAGGAAAAAGTCAGGATTACTAAGATCAAAATGTACAAACACAAAGCGCTCCAAACGGAGGATAATATACAGGATTACTATGGAAACTGTGACGAGAGGTTGACGTGACTAACCTGAGTAGAAAGACACTTCTGCACAAGACAAGGGAAACGAGGGCATTATATACACACCAGGTAATGGGGAACAGGTGGAAACAATAAGTCATTAGGTGACAAGAGGAAGGCCAAGTACGCGACTATGAAGAGGGTGAAGCCTTCAAAATAAAGCAGGAAGCGACGTGGCATGATAGACTAAAACTAGATGAAGACGAATACATTTTGAAATACCTAAAATATGACTAAGACCAGGGTTGAAAGTGGCTAGAATTTCTTGCCGGAACTCCCCGACGTGAAGGTCGTCACGGAGCCAGAAATTGTATTTATTTATTTCATTTGGGGGGTGTCAAACCTCTTAAACTACTGAAATGCAAAGAAAACTGTTTTAGCACACTTATTTCTATAACAAATGCAAAAACTGATTTTTATTCAAAATTGTATTTTTTTTTCAATGATTTCCAGAATAAAAGTTCACAAGAACAGCAATAGCCCCAACCTCCATTTCCTAATTTTTATTTTCCCTCATTTCCTCACATGCTAAATGCCAAACCTCAATTTTAACTACTTAAGAACATAGGATGTATAATAAAATTGAAGTTAATGTAAACATTTACTTTTTTTTTTTTTAATAATAAAGATATAAGTAACATACATTCAGAAAAATAAGTATAAATGACTTATATTATGCAGAGTGAAAGTGAAGTTTTGAAGATCGCGCAAACATTGACTTTTTAAAATCATAACGAAACGAATAAGTAGCCTAACATAAATGAACAAATATAAGTCCAAAGTGCACATTGATAGCTAAGATGTTCTGAACGTCCCCAGCAGAGCAAATAAAACTAAATATGATAAATAAGCCTCTTCAACTCTTTCGTTGCTCTTAAAGATTTGATCCGAATTATGTTGCATTGCCCTTTTTTTGTCGCATCAATTCAACCTTTTTTTTTTTTTTTTTTGCTGTTCCAGGAAACACGCACATTTGAACCAATCAAAGCTAACTATCTCTGCTGATCACATGTCAGTATGTCAGCCAATTTAATGGATAAATGAGTCCAAGCGTTTTGCTTTGCTGCGTGCATTCGCACATTGACTTGACTCATCATCGTCAGACTCAGATAACTGCAGCAGCTGGGGAAACCTCCATGCCGTCCCTGGAATAAAATCAATAATAAATGTTGGTGGAAACGGATGAGGCGACACAAGCACTTTATTATGCTTGTTGTTAACACTTGTGTATGTAAATCTGATGTTGGTAGATTGTTTTCTTCTTGGAGATGAAATGCATGTGTGGCAGCTTAGCATTTTTTTTGTTTTGTTTTTTAACATAGCGTTTTGACAGTTGCCATCACATTTTCGGAATTAAAGCACCCTGTACCAGAACAGCATTCTGGCCCTGAATCTTATACCGGAACAGCATTCCGGCCCTGAATCTTATACCGGAACTGCGTTCCTGACCGTTCTGGCCCACTTTCACCAAGGGCTGTATAAACACAAAAAACAAAAAAAAACTGATTGTCAAGGTGTTCTAATGTTTTTGTCCATATAGCTTTAGTACTGTACAGTACATTACAATACAGTACTATACTGCAATGCTAAATGACATTACACTCTAGCAATAGCAAGTTACTAAGCTAACACTCTTCAGCGTCTATGCATGGCTGTTCTTCGTCCTATTTTAAAATTCTGCAAAAAAAAAAAAGTTCATTATTGCACAATACTGTATGTATTTTAATACTCTGCTAGCTGAAAGATCTAATCAAGAGCGATCTCTTCACCCCCACTACCTCATTGTCTTTGTCTTGCCACTTACTTCTTCCTGTTCTAACTCCCATACCTTCATCCCCCTTGTGTCTGTCGGCAAATCCCCCAACCAACCCCTCCTTGTGCTTTTCTGTCTGTGTTCAGAGGTGGGAGGCTATAGTGGGGGGAGAGTGTTCACTCTGGTCTGGCCTGCTCCCTGCTAGAGGAGCATGAAACCTTTCTTTGCGTTTCTTGCTGATTTAATTATTTGCATTATTGGGATACTTCCACCGTGCCAATCCCATTAGGATAAGATGGAGCACAGCGGGAGGTGTCGTGTTGCCTATGTCTGTTGGTTTTGTGTGTGGCTGCAAGTGCCCAGATGGCCAGTGGTTCAAATTCCAAATGTCTTAGTTTGGCTTCTTCAACTTTGTTACATTATATTTCACTAAAACAAAAGTTTCTTGCTATTTGCTATGCATATATCACTACACACATTTAAAAATGTACTTAAAAAGTTTTCAGATAGCTGGACAATTTTGCAAAGCCGTAATCTTGCAGGCCAATTATAAATGACATATTGCATGAGTTACTGATGACAGGAGGTCTTTAACTCATTCACTCCCAGCCATTTTCACCAGAGCAAGGCCCTTCGCTCCCGGCAGTTTTACTGGATTTTGACTGATTTTGCAAGGCCCACAGAAAATTCTGTTCTATTGCTATATAAACATGGAACCCGCCAAAGGAAAGATTAGACTCTCTTCTTTCAGCAGAAAAAAAAAGTTAGTTCATATCTTTTTCCATTCTTTAGAAATCACCATTAGAAAATAGCTTAGTTTGAGCAATTTTCCAATTTCTGATGAAAAAACAGAAATTGAGCTTTTTGTAAAAGCATACATATCAAACATAACTTTGACTTTGACACAGCTATTTTTCGCTTTTGTGACACCCCAAACATCTGAATAATGTTTCGTTCTACAAAATAACATAAACAACATGACAAGTAGAGCTTTTGGTCGCAAAGCAACAATTTATTTACACATAACTAAACTATTGAACTGTTGAACTATTTGCGCACATAACGGGGAAGGCTTTCGGCTGCTCCCGGTTGAATGAGGTGGCTCCCAGTAATCTGATGAGTCCGGATCAAGATCGGTCTCACTTTTTTCATCATCTTCATCGTTGGTTTCAACCTCGAGCTCAGGAGTAACGCAACGTGAGCTCCGCAGAACGCGTGTGGAATCTGAGGCTGTTGTGGCCGTCATCGTCTGTCTCATCAAGATTTTTTTGAATCCTTCTTTGACGATGGTTTCGTTTTCTTTTCAAAACACTCCTCCAGTGTCATTTGCCTTTTTTTTTTTCGATTGTTCTCCACATTTTTCTCAAATTCTCATGCGTCTTGACAAGATCCTTCCAACTTCCGTTTCCTGACTATTTTTCTTCACTACCTTTCTTGGCCCGAGATGAGTTGCGCTACTGGCCTCTAGTGGCCAGTTTTATTGCTTTAAAATGATTTTTGAGCCTTGTGCATTGCAGTTTAGGTGCAACAGAACCTAGAGATGCCACTTGTCAAAAAAAAAAAAAAAAAACGTAAAAGATGTATAAATACGTTTTGGGGACACTGAAGCAATTAAAAATAGAACGTATTTATACATTTTTGGGAGCAAATAAATTAATGTCTAAGGCCCGTTCAGTTTTTTTCAGTTTTTGTCGCCCTTATATTGATATTTTCATGCAGTATGAACAGTTCAATTAAGATGTTTTTAAATCCGACCTGGGCCTTTTTTCGTATGTGGATATAACTCCGATATGCATCCGATGCCTTTGCAGTATGAACGCTTATCTGTGCACATCCGAACTAGATGTAGTCAATAAGAGAAATACGCTACCACTGTTCGACAAAACAAACAAAAGACGCAAACAAGCAAAGGTAGCTAAAGGCGCAAAAATACTTTTTTTCTATCAGGCAAAAAAAAAAAGGATTAATGCAATAAAACGCTAAAAAAAAAAAAAAATCCACAAAAGCTTGATGGGACCATATGTACTTCCGTAAACACTGCGACACGTGACCACGTGTCATACGTGATGATGGGCGGGTTTAACATTTTCATGGTCGGTGCTTGTCCACTGTGAGGGGGAAAAAAATCCAGAAATTAGTTTCAAACGTTTCCTGTAACTTTTCACCAGGTTTGCACAAACTGCATCAGGCATTTTGCACCACTGCTCCACGCAGATCTTCTCTAGATCAATCAGGTTTCTGGGCTATAACTGATAAACACGGAGTTTGAGCTTCCTTCAAAGATTTTCTATTGGTCTGGAGACTGGCTAGGCCCCTCCGGAACCTTGATTTGCTTTTTACAAAGCCACTCCTTGGTCATTCTGGCTGTCTGCTTCGGGCCACTGTCATGTTGGAAGACCCTGTCACGACCCATTTTCAATGTTCTAACCGAGGGAAGGAGATTATTCCCCAAAATCCTCAAAATACATGGCCCAGGTCTCCTCTCCTGCATACAGTGCAGTTGCCTAGTCCCATATGCTGAAAAACACCCCCAAAGCATGATGCTACCACCCCCATGCTTCATAGTAAGGATGGTGTTCTTGGGATGGTACTCATCATTCTTCTTCCCCAAACACTACGAGTGTAATTAAGACCAAAAAGTACCATTTTGATCTAATATGACCACATAACTTTCTCCCATGACTCCTCTGGATCATCCAAATGGTCGTTGGCAAACTTAAAATGGGCCTGGACATGTGCTGGTTTATTCAGGGGAACCTTCCGTGCCATGCAGGATTTTAAACCATGACGTCTTCGTGTATTACCAACAGTAACCATGGAAATGGTGGTCCCAGCTCCTTTCAGATCATTGACCAGCTCCTCCTGTGTAGTTCTTGGCTGATTCCTCACCATTCTTAACATCCAAGAGACCCTATGAGGTAGATCTTGCACGGAGCCCCAGTCCAAGGGAGATTGACAGTCATGTTTAGCTTCTTTCATTTTCTAATAATTGCTCCAACAGTGGACCTTATACCACCAAGCTGCTTGACCATTGCCCCGTGACCCTTTCCAGCCTTGCAGAGGTCTACAATTCTGTCTCTGGTGTCTTTGGACAGCTCTTTGGTCTTGACCATGTCAGGAATTGGAGTCCTTCTGATTGCTGGACAGGTGTTTATATGGAGCTAACCACCTCAAACAGGTCAAAAAGTCAGACTCAAAAAGTCTACCTCCTCTCCACTCATTCGTTGGACTTTTTAAAGGTGACTAACAGGTCTTTGAGGCTCACAATTCTAGCTAATAGACAGGTGTTCAAATACTTATTTGCAGCATGTTACGTCCCACGGACGGCTCGCTAAGGGCGTAACATAAAACGAGCCACACAAGGTACGAGTGGACATAATTTATTTACACAAATCAAACTCGCAATGAACAATATACAGAATGTCAATGGAGCGCGACTTGAGGGTAAGCCCAGGCCAAAACAACAAACAAAAGGAATCTACACTTGAACCCCACCCGCTAACTAAACCCTGATCGTGCAAAAGGAACAAAGAAAAGACAGCCACTAACCTAGCTTTTTACACTAAACAAAACAGGAGAAAATGGGTTGGACAGAAATGGCGACTTACCCCTACTGCTTCAGTGCTCTTATTTACAGAGGTGAACAAAAACGATCCAATAATGGCAAAACACAAAAGACCTCACCGAAAAAGCGGGAGTGTATCAAACTAGCGATCAAACGCACACGAGAGTGAATGGCGAGCAAACAGCTGGCGAGGAGGACAGCGGCAGAATGCTGTCAAATGCGGTCCCCCAGAATGTTGACAGCGGCAGGTTTTTGAAGCCTGGCGCCTTTTCGTTGTGGCCAATCAGCGGCGGCGGCGACATCATCTGTCTGTCTGGCTTTGATCAGCTTACGTCACAGTAGGAGGGGAGGCAGCCAGCTGGTGGAGGCGACGATCAGCTGACTGAAATTCTCAAAAAACAATAATTGAACGGCCAGGCCCGTCACACAGCAGTATAATAAAAATAAATGGTTAAAAAATCATACGCCGTGATTTCTGGATTTTCTGATAGTGGACAAGCACCTACCATGAAAATTTCAAACCCGCCCATCATTTCTAAGTGGGAGAACATGGAAAACCGCAGGGTGTTCAAGTAGATATTTTCCTCACTGCAGTTGTGCGATTTGGATGGCTACTCAAAACTATTGGAGTTACCAAAATATCCTAACGATACTGTGTGTGACCGGTACACGCAGGTCCGCGTGTGAGGTGGTGCGTGGAAAACCTTCCCTCCGATGCCTTCATGTAGGGACGCTGTTAGCTGTGCCGTTGGCTCGAGCTTTATGGCGCAGCGGTAAACATCCCTACACTGTCGATATTGAGCGCGTCCTGCAGTGCGGCGTGGGTTCGCGTCCCAGCCTGGTCAAGAGAAGTGGGAGCTGATCACGTCGGGGCACGGCACGTTTCACACCGGTGACATTGGTGCCGTGACCTGGATCGGATGCGAAGGTTTTCGGGGGGTGAGTGTGATGGGTACATGCAGGTCCGCATGTGTGATGCAGTGTGCGGAAAACCTTCCATCCGGTGTCTTCAAGTAGTGATGATGGCGGCTGAGTTGGCTCAAGCTTTATGGCGCAGCGGTTAGCAACCCTACACTCTCGATATTGAGTGCATCGTGAAGCGCGGCATGGGTTCGCGCCCCAGCCTGGTCAAGAGAGGTGGGAGCGGATCGCGGCGCATTTCAAACCGGTTTCATGTGCATGATGATGATGACATAAAATGAATAATTGCAAAACTGAAAAGAGTAATGAATACTTTTCTGACAAATGTTCCCAATAACTGTCCATAAAATCATGTGGTTAGTTTTGTGGAAAACTGATTTCAATATATTGTTGAGCAGTGTAAGTGAGTGTGATGATGAAGCTTTAATCAGATTACAGATCAAAACAGTACCGTATTTTTCAGACTACAAGTCGCACCAGCCATAAAATGCCCAACGAAGAGAAAAAAAACATATATAAGTCACACCGGAGTATAAGTCACATTTTTGGGGGACATTTACTTGATAAAATCCAACACATAGAACAGATCTGTCATCTTGAAAGGCAATTTAATATAAAAATACAATAGAGAATAGCATGCTGAATAAGTGTACAGTGCATGAACAACGAAATGCGAAAATACTCTCCTCACCAGGACGCTACGGCTCGGTCCTGGCCTATACAGTGAACTAAACTCCCAAATGACGATGCTTGACGTCCGTATAATTTGCGGAATCAATTTCGTCTTCAATACCAAACAGGTTCGCATCAATGTCAATAAATGAAAATTAGGTGCTGTTACACCAATTACACAAACGGTTAGCATGCGTTCGCTAGCATTAGCACATCGTTCAAACAACCACACAACTGGCTTTAAAGGGTACCTTGGATAGAAAGATGTAGTTTTTAAAAGACAAATGTTAGTACAAGTTGTAATAATTTGATATTAAAACCCCTCTTAATATTTTCGTTTCAATAATATTTTTAAAAATTATTTTAACTGGTAGGTCGCCATTGTAGTTGACGTCGCTCGGCGGTGACGTCAAAGGGCCACGCTGCTGTACTTCAGTGTCACTCTTTAATTATGTAAGGTGGTGATTTAAATACAACACAGGGTGTCAATGGCGAGTTTTAAATTAATTAGGTATCAAGCCATTGACTGTGTTTTGTCCCTTGACTGACGCAGAAGTTTTCCTTTAATGCACAATGACGGGTAAAGGAAGAAAGAGAGATTCAGATTCGTAGCTTAGACGGCCCCGTTTATTGACATAAGCTTTAGCAACTCCTTCACAAAAACATAAGTATTATATAGTGAAAATACAATAAAAATAATATTCATATCTCTAAAAAAAATAATGTTCACAAAAAAAAAAAAAAAAAAAGTGCTTCAATCTGTATTAAGGAGGCCCTATTCTCACACAGTTAAACAACAATGCAAAGAGAACTGGCATTCAAAAATTCACAATCAAAATATATACATAATACACATAAAACTTACTCAGAGTTCTGGTCAACTTCTATTTAAACATTTTAGCAACTGGTTTAGTTCAAAAAATACACTGGATGGCAATATTTAGTCACAATATACAGACTATGATGCTGGGAGTTATTATCAGAAGTCCTGTTTGTTGTGACTGACCCTACTACGGCGTCAGTCGAGGGACAAAACGCAATCTTTGTTGTGAGCTCTTATTTAAAACTCGCCAATGACACCTTGTGGTGTATTTAAATCACTACCTTACATAATTAAAGAGTGACACGTTTTTTTTTCAGAGTGACACTGTAATGTACGGCAGCATGGCCCTGTGACGTCACCGCCGTGCGACGTCAACAGCAATGGCGAGCTACTAGTTAATTTTTTTATTTAAAAATTTACAAATTTTACTAAAACGAAAACATTAAGAGGGGTTTTAATATCAAATTATTTTAACTCGTACTAACATTTATCTTTTAAGAACTACATGTCTTTCTATCCAAGGTACCCTTTAAGTGTACGATCGCGGGTGGAAAACACACAACAACAACAGAAAAGATGTTCCACACAGGCGTTTCCTCTGTAGAGATATTTTACAAGCATAAACAATGAACGTAGGTTCGCAGCCGTGTTTCTCTCTCGCTAACTCGCCCACTCACTCAAGCTGCGTAGCTGTCCGTCTTCTTCTGGCGTGTGAGCGGTCTTCTTCACGTAAACAAGTGCGAGTGCGCCCTGTTGTGGGCGTGAAAGCGCCACAAGCTAAAAGCATGCATTTCAATATAAAAAAAGTCAATAATACAATTGAACACACATTGCCAAAGGCAGAACGCGAACGTGGCCATACTATTAAGAGTTATTCAGATAACTATAGCATAAAGAACATGCTAACAAGCTTACCAAACCATCAGTGTCACGCCAAAACACCAAAATAACATGTGAAATGATATCATAATGTGTTAATAATTTCACACATAAGTCGCTCTTGAGTATAAATCGCACCCCCAGCCAAACTATGAAAAAAACTGCGACTTATAGTCTGAAAAATACGGTAATTTGGATGGCGAGAATGTTACTTGCATAGTGCATAGTTTACAAAGTTTTGTATTTGAATTCTGAGAAATGTAATGACAAAATATTCTAGAAAGAAGTTCCCACATGCTTGTTCCTCCTACACGGGTGTTTGAATAGTACTGTATAGTGCCTGACTTCATGTTATCATTGCTATTATATCTGTGACATCATGTAATTACCAGCATAGTTCCGCCCATTATCCTCCTAACAGGGCTACTAAGTCAGGTTATCGTGGGCGTGCAAGATATTTAGTCACAGTAGGACTGTGACCGCTATGCTTTCCATTTAACTGTAAAGCTCCAGCAGGCAATGCAGTTGTCGAAACATTACTTGATGCTTTAAGAGGCTGTAGTGACGGCAGTCAGACTGGAGCCATCTCAAAACGAACCAATAGGCTCATCCCAGTCAAAGTCTCTTTGTTGGGTAAACACAGATGTAATAAGAATGCTTTTCAGCCAAGCACGGACCTCCAGTGCAATGTTGACAGAACCTCTTAAAGGCATATTTATGTTTTTTGGTTTTTATTTGTAAAATTATTCATTCTAGGGTGAAGGAGTTGCAGGTGATTGACAACAAATAGTTCAGATGAGTACAGTTTCAGGTACAGAAGGCTAACCCTAATCTGGTTAGGATGTGTAGGCCATATGGTGACATCACATTACGTAACAGTGCAAAATAGCTTGACCTGCTTGCATTTTCAACATAAAGAAGCAACACAGTGCAGTAGACTGCCGCATGCTGACATCTGTGAGTGTTAAATAACACTTCTGGTGTGTGATGATTCTCTGTGACCCGTCAATGCAACTACAGTGTATCTTGCGCCACTCTTTCAAATATATACCATAGCCCTGCAATAGATACATCATTGGATAGTACTAGGCATGTGCCAGTATGATATTCTGATGATATGATAACTTTAAGCCAAAATATCAATAGTTTCACGGTGTCACGGTATTGCAATTACAGCTCTAAAATGTGTTACTATGAGATATCTGGGTTAAAGACAAAAAAAAACGTTTTGCCATAGAACAGGATTTTTATCTTTCAAAACATATTAGGCGGAAAACACTCAGGTCAAGTTCCGCTCTGAGACACCCAATTTAGCCAACTTTCAGAATTGTCTGATATGCATGTGTGATACATCATTAGAAAGCTTAAAATCTTAATTTTCTGGGGGATGAAAAAAATTTGAACAGAAGGGCACTTAGAAAAAATTTTAAACAGCAAAACCCTATCTGGAGGTGAGAGCACGCGAGAACAGAATTACAGACGCCATGACTTTAACGAGATATTACCGCGTACTTACCTTACCTTTCGATCCCAAAACTTCATGTAGCATGTATCACTGAGTGTCAAGACACAGCTGTGAATGGCCACAGCTGGGCTTTTGGGTGATTTTATGGGTGAAACATGGTAATATAACAAGGGTCGCGATGCAGAAATCGCAGACAAGGAGTGGTTGAGGTTTTCTTTTCATATAGTTAACCTTTTAAACATTTTTTTTCAAATTTTTTTTTTCTTGGTTCAATCGATTATTTACCATCTGACATATTGGGTAAAATGCGACAGTAAAAAAAAAAAAAAAATACAATTAAGCGATAGTTATGACATATCCGTGACTTTTTTACAGACGCCAAAATTTTCATTGTAACGTAATTTGTTTAAAAGTTTAAAATATGCGAGCGAATAATTTTTTAAAAGTCTTTTTAAACTAAATATTAGACATCAATTAATGATTCTAAGCCAGGCATGTTCAAAGTCCGGCCCGGGGGCCAAATGCGGCCCGTGGTCAAATTTCATCCGGCCCCCAGCCTCTGTCATAAAATCAATAACGTCTGGCCCGCACACAGATTTAATAAATTGGTCAGCAGTACTGCTACCAGCATATGAAATAGCTTACACACTAAATACTGCTCCTCATTTACCCACTAAAAGGCAGTAGCACTCTTAGCAACATTACCCCGTGTGACTCTTCCAATTTTCTAAAATCACGACAATCAACAAAAGTTGACTGCGACGGCCGACGCTTCATGGATAGGTGAAAATTGGACTATTCCAACAAGATTACAGGGAAGATACGCAGCGAGAAATTGAAGCAACTTGAAGCTAGTTTAATTTCACAGCAGCAGTATTTCGCAAGAGCCCGAGAGTCGAAAGAGAACGGCATAAAGGCTAGTTGCGAGATTGTTGAAATTATTGAAAAAAAAAACAATGATGCAAATGTGACACACAGAATGGTTTGCTAAAATTTGCATAAATATATTGTCCTATGTAAAGGACGTCAGCCAAGGTCGGCACCCCACATTTTTACCACACCAAATCTGGCCCTCTTTGCAAAAAGTTTGGACACCCCTGTTCTAAGCTAAAAACGACAGACATCTTGAAAAATAAATATAATTACTTACCTTCTTTTGATGGCTAGGTTAAAACAAAAGCGGTTGTGCGACGTCTGTAAACAGGGGTTTTCAGGGTAAAACGGACAAATTAAAAATAGTTCGGGGGCTTAATGCGCCATGAATCTGCTATGGCAGCAGATAGACATATTGTTCTACCAAACACAACAGTTGTTTTAGCTTAAAATACAGTAGTTTCTTTTAAAGAGGATTGCAAGAGCAGAAACTGCTTTTTCAGTCTTGTCTGTGTTTTCTGCCATTAGCAAATTGGAACATAAGTATAATGTGAAATTAAAAAAAAAAAAAAATCGAAACAAAATTTTGATAAATGCAGTCCTTTTGGTGAGCCTAAACCCACGGCGACAGCTCAACATTATTACCATCAGAACAAAAATAACCGAATTATTTTCTATTAACAGCACATGTGTATGTCATGTTTACATTATACACACACTCTCTTTCTCAAGACAGACAGTTGCCAGAGAGAAAAAAAACACGTTTTACCACCGCTAGACACACTAAACACGCTGGAGTTAACTCGCATAGGGAGATGTTCATGACAGTGTTTACTAACCTTTAATTTTGGGTAAGTGCAAAATCATATTGGAGGTATTGCCTCCTCGGCAGCCACGCTCCGCTTTTTCTTGTCGGTTGGCCCGCCGTCGTCTACAACTTTTCTGTAGCTGAAGTTCTCCAATACCAGCGATTTCGTTTTCTTCGTTGGGGGAAAAAGTTCAGAAGTTTCACCTTCTCCAGCCATTGTGTAGCACAGCTGACTCACTGACACTTAGCAACAACCGGTGGGGGAGGGTTGAGCCTTACAGCTGAAAGTGAGGGATTTCTCCATGCATTTTTGGGACATAACTATTAGCTAATACTTACTAAAACCTTGACGTTTTCATATCACGGTATACCTTGCAACCGGTAATCGGCACATGTCTACCTGTGAGTGCTTTGTGACGGTGTAGACATGGTGAACAAGCTCAGCGGCACCCGCTGCTCGGTAGGGAAGGAAACGAGTCAAGTCTCCAAACACAAGCAGCTACAATATAAAAAAAAAACCCACCAGAAATAAGCAAAATTTTTCGCTCATCGTTTTTAACAAAGCAAGTGTCGCTTGGATGAAAATTGAAAAATACCTCCCGCAGCTGTTAATTCGACAAGATCACTGATTCTCTCATTTTCCGTCATTCAAATTTAAGCCTCAGACAGATCATCCAGTCATCTTGCAGAGAACCAGAGCCTCCTGGCCAGCCGAGCCCCCCCACTGCCCAGAGAACCCCAGAGACTCTGAGCATCCAATGGGCGGGATAAACCCAGCCTTTAACCAATGATTTGCCTTGTTTGGCTGTAGTGGAACAACGAACAGTGGT
This sequence comes from Corythoichthys intestinalis, assembly GCF_030265065.1. Taxonomy (NCBI): domain Eukaryota; kingdom Metazoa; phylum Chordata; class Actinopteri; order Syngnathiformes; family Syngnathidae; genus Corythoichthys; species Corythoichthys intestinalis. The sequence goes on from NC_080402.1 coordinate 14,050,506, forward strand.
ACCTTGATATACGATTGCTTCGACACACAAGCTTTTCGACATTCGACTTAAAATTTGACTCGGAATTTGTTTCTGCATTCGACGACATGCTCGAAATATGACGACGGACGCACGGCGGATTTTCTTGTGAGAGAAATCAACATGGGTTTTAAGAAGGTTAGTGCAGGTGGTTAATAACGGAAAAATGCCAGCTCCGTCAGGTTTTTAATCATTTATTTCAGAACTTGTGCAACACAACATGTCTACTGTCCGCCGCAGTTGAAGCCGACAACAACATTAAGAGAGAAAGTAAAATCTCTACCGCACCTATCTCACTGTCAGGTCAGCCACGCGGTGCGTTCAGGTACACCACGCAAAACACATTTGCCATATTAGAACCCGATTTGTTACACTATTACAGGAATTATTATTATTATTTTATTTATAATTTATTTTGTTTTGCTATGTGTAAATGTCATTTGTAATAGTACCACCAGTACGTTTTCAGGCTGCAGAACGAATTCATGGAATTATAATGTATTCTTGTGGGAAAATCCTTCCTGACATAAGGCCATTTCGACTTATAAACAAAGTCCTGAAACAAATTAACTTTGTGCGTAGAGGTACCACTTCCACATTATTAAAAGGACTGTGAAGCTGCGCGAATGAATGAAATGTAAGCCGTGAACAGTGAAAAGAAGATAATTATTGAAGGAAAAATGAGTATGTTGTAACGCATATTTAGTCAATGACATATACACACAACAGTATACATTTGATCACTTATATTTTACATTTTGGGGGCTCCGCTTCCCTTAGAGTCTTACAGCAATCACCTCTTATGCAGACCAAGGGATACAGCAAAAAATGAATTTTTACGATTCAAAATACAGTGGGGCAAATAAGTATTTAGTCAACCACCAATTGTGCCAGTTCTCCTACTTGAAAAGATTAGAGACGCCTGCAATTGTCAACATGGGTAAACCTCAACCATGAGTGACAGAATGTGGAAAAAAAACAGAAAATCACATTGTTTGATTTTTAAAGAATTTATTTCCAAATTAGAGTGGGAAATAAGTATTTGGTCACCTACAAACAAGCAAGATTTCTGGCTGTCAAAGAGGTATAACTTCTTCTAATGAGGTCTAACAAGGCTCCCCTCGTTACCTGTATTAATGGCACCTGTTTTTACTCATTATCGGTATAAAAGACACCTGTCCACAATCTCAGTTAGTCACACTCCAAACTCCACTATGCCCAAGACCCAAGAGCTGTCGAAGGACACCAGAGACAAAATTGTAGACCTGCACCAGGCTGGGAAGACTGAATCTGCAATAGATAAAACGCATGGTGTAAAGAAATCAACTGTGGAAGCAATTATTAGAAAATGTAAGACATACAAGACCACTGATAATCTCCCTCGATCTGGGGCTACATGCAAGATCTCACCCCGTGGCGTCAAAATGATGACAAGAACGGTGAGCAAAAATCCCAGAACCACACGGGGGACCTAGTGAATGACCTACAGAGAGCTGGGACCACAGTAACAAAGGCTACTATCAGTAACACAATGCGCCGCAAGGGACTCAAATCCTTCACTGCCAGACGTGCTGAAGAATGTACACATCCAGGCCCGTCTGCGGTTCGCTAGACAGCATTTGGATGATCCAGAACAGGACTAGGAGAATGTGTTATGGTCAGATGAAACCAAAATAGAACTTTTTGGTAGAAACACAGGTTCTCGTGTTTGGAGGAGAAAGAATAATGAATTGCATCCGAAGAACACCATACCCACTGTGAAGCATGGGGGTGGAAACATCATGCTTTGGGGCTGTTTTTCTGCAAAGGGACCAGGATGACTGATCTGTGTAAAGGAAAGAATGAATGGGGCCATGTATTGAGGGATTTTGAGTGAAAATCTCCTTCCATCAGCAAGGGCATTGAAGATGAGATGTGGCTGGGTCTTTCAGCATGACAATGATCCCAAACACACAGCCAGGGCAACAAAGGAGTGGCTTCGTAAGAAGCATTTCAGGGTCCTGGAGTGGCCTAGCCAGTCTCTAGATCTCAACCCCATAGAAAATCTGTGGAGGGAGTCGAAAGTCTGCGTTGCCCAACGACAGCCCCAAAACATCATTGCTCTAGAGGAGGTCTGCATGGAGGAATGGGCCAAAATATCAGCAACAGTGTGTGAAAAGCTTGTGAAGAGTTACAGAAAACGTTTGGCCTCCGTTATTGCCAACAAAGGGTACATAACAAAGTATTGAGATGAACTTTTGGTATTGACCAAATCAGTGGCGCCTCCAGAAATTTTTCATAGGGGTGGCCAGATGGGGACACTTAAAATCTTGGGGTGGCCAAAACTAAGCCATAATTTCAGGTTTTCATTATATTATTGCAGTAAAAAAAGTCATAAGGCATAAGGTATACATTTAACTAGGGCTGTCAAACGATTAAAATTTTTAATCGAGTTAATTAAAAATTAATTAATCGTAATTAATCGCAATTCAAACCATCTCTAAAATACGCCATATTTTTCTGTAAATTATTGTTGGAATGGAAAGATAAGACAAGACGGATATATACATTCAACATCCTGTACATAAGTACTGTATTTGTTTATTATAACAATAAATCCACATGATGGCATTAACTTTATTAACATTCTTTCTGTGAAAGGGATCCACGGATAGAAAGACTTGTAATTCTTAAAGGATAAATGTGAGTTTGTATATTGTGACTAAATATTGCCGTCTAGTGTATTTGTTGAACTTTCAGTAAATGATACTGTAGCGACTTGACTGTTCTGCCCAAATGCATAATGGGGAGTGGTGCAACCATGACTGTGTGTGGTGGCTGCAAATGCTATATCTTCTCTGCGTTGGGTACACTACAGGGTGTTAACAAAAAGATCAACTCCTGTCATTCTTCTCCACGTCGCTTCCCACAATATTTATAGGTGCTGTGGGAGAGCTTTTGCCAATTAAAAGCACGGCCCCAATGAATGCTTGTATCTACTCCACTCTGCCTCTTATCTCTGTATATAAGTAAAACGGCGCCATTGTAGGCTGTTTGAGGCAACGCGTGAATGAGTCGTACAGCGAATGCGTTAATTGCGATAAATATTTTGACGTGATTAATTTTGCCCGTAACATGATAAATTTGACAGCCCTGCATTTAACAAAACAAAATAAATGCATTCATTTGGGATGAAATGCATAACTGATGCTACAACAATCTAACGATATACTGGCAGGCGGGGTGGCCAGTGGGGTGGCCAACCAATTTATAGAGGTGGCCGTGGCCACCCCTGGCCACCCCCTGGGGGTGCCACTGGACCAAATACTTATTTTCTACCATGATTTGCAAATAAATTCATTGAAAAATCAAACAATGTGATTTTCTGTTTTTTCCCCCCCACATTCTGTCTCAATTTCAATTTTAATTCTATAGGCCTAAATCACAACAAGGTTGTCTCAAAGGGCTTTGCAGAGGCAATATGATACACAGTCAGAAACAACAAATAAGTAAACAAAGATGAATAAATAAAGTTCAAGTCCTGGGCATCCCCCATCCTTGGACCCTCCATGTCGGCAAGGACAAACACCAAAAACTCCAGGCTCTTTGTGAGAAAATGAGAAACCTTGGGGAGTACCACTGTCAGGAGAGATCCACTCCCAGGACGGATAGACAGGATGCACCAGGACTGCTAATGGGAATTAGCAGACGGGGTTACAGTCTGTAAAGATGCAGTAGAGTAAAGGAACAAGAAGAGGTCCGTCTAGCCAGATGAGACGTGGGTGGCAACGAGGACGTCCATCCAGCCAGGGGTCCGGATAGTCAGGAGGCTGCAGCTGAAAAATAGCCCCTCCCCACAGTCTCTCATGGTTGAGGTTTACCCATGTTGACAATTACAGGCCTCTCTAATATTTTCAAGTGGGAGAACTTGCACAGTTAGTGGTTGAATAAATACTTGTTTGCCCCACTGTATATCAAAGCCTATGTTCAGAGCGCAGGCCGTAAAGCATAAACAAACAAACAAACAAAACAAACAAAAACAGGTCTTTGTAATATCTGATCTTTCCATGTGGTTTTCATTTTCTGTACATACCGATTTCTAGTCATAGTCAAATTCTGAAAAACATAACCCATGTTACATTTAAAAAAAAAAACACACATACGAAAGTGGTTCTAGATTGAATTTGAAAACATCAGATTCCTTGTGCCTTGGCCTTTTCAGACCGTAAAGATAAAAGACTCTCACTTTAGTCAGTTAAGACAAAAATATCTAATTTGGTTCAAATGAATCTGTGGTCTGACTGTAGCCTTAAAGCAATGGAGCCATTAAGCTTTACAGTCGTGACAAAATATGCATACTAATGTGAATTAAGCCATTCCATGTGATAATACTCAGTAAATCAAGTCTTCACAGTAATAAGAAAAAATACGATCAAAAAACAGTCACTCTCTGAATCTGAAGTAAAATGACAGAAAATCCAGTTAGGACAAATTAGGCCTCAAGTTATATTGCTGCGCAAAAAAAGTGATGTAGTATATAAATGAAAGGAAAAAAGGTCTATAACTGTTGAACTGAGAACAATTTCTCCCTGCTCCCTCAACTCATGACTGCAGCAGCTAAATCCTTATAAGTCCAAAGCGTGTTTCTATCAGCGAAATAACACACCCTCTTGCCACGCACGCTTCCGTGCAAGCTGTTCGGGTCACGGGAGTTACGATGGCAGGAAGTGCACTGTATCGACAGTGTTTGCTGATCTTCCAAACTGATGAGTCGTAAAGAACATACAAATAGGATCGAGAAGTCCGGTGTGCCAAAAAGTGCTGTGTCGGGACATTAGACTGTTTGTGACCCCCTTGGTAACCACTATGATTCAGATCAAGTGTCACCACACACAGCAGCAGCTTATGTGAGTCAATTTCTGTACCTTTGTGTGCTGTAGCTATAAATAAGCAATCAGTATATTAAAAACAATTCTTTAATCCTCATCAAGTCGAGAGAAAACAATTAAAAATGGCAATCAGGCACTGCAATCTAAGAAACATTGTGCAATCATAAATATTCTTATTATCGTTCCCTTTTGCTGTGTGCAAATAGTTTCGCCGACAAATGTTATGCACTATATATAAATCATAGTCCACATAATTTCCACTGACAGCAAACAGATTATCTTAGTAAATGTTTTACAAAACAAGTAGCAGTACTTCCCAAATGATACTGTAAGCTATTAGCGGGTGATTATAAGATCATTTAGCATTGAACGCTAAATTAGGGTTTAGTTCGTGAGAGTTCATGGTGAGCTATTGCATGGGAGGAGACAATAGAATGTTATATAGTACAAAATGTTATTTTCAGCTTATTTTATGCTGACCTTTGCACTATTAATTGATGATTGAACCTCAAAGTTAATTGAAGTGGTTACAACTGTTGATTCACAGTTTTGAGATCTGTGGTTGAAATCTAAGCTATGGCCTTCCTTAGTTGAATTTGTATGTTTTCCGTGAGCATGTTTTTTCCCCGTCCACATATAAAGAGGGATGAAAAAGTATCTGAACCTTTTAGAATTTCTCACATATCTGCATAACATCACCATCAAATGTGAGCTGATCTTTGTCAAAATCACACAGATGTAAAAAGTGTTTTCTTTAACTAAAACCACCCAAACATTTATAGGTTTTCATATTTTAATGAGGATAATATGCAAACAATGACAGAAGGGGGGAAAATATGTAAGTGAACCATCACATTTAATATTTAGTGCCCCCCCCCCCCCCCCCTTTGGCAGCAATAACTTCAACCAGATGCTTCCTGTAGCTGCAGATCAGTCTGGCACATCAATCAGGACTAACCTTGGCACATTCTTTTCTACAAAACTGCTGGAGTTCAGTCAGATTCCTGGGATGTCTGGCATGAATCGCTGTCTTTAGGTCATGCCACAGCATTTCAATAGGGTTCAAGTCTGGACTTTGACTTAGCCACTCCAGAACATGTATTTTGTTCTTCTGAAACCATTCTGAAGTTGATTTACTTCTGTGTTTTGCATCATTGCCTTGTTGCAGCATCCATCCTCTTTTTAGTTTCAACTGTCTGACAGAGGGCCTCAGGTTTTCCTGCAAAACATCCTGATAAATTTTGAATTCATTCTTCCATTAATGATTGCAAGTTGTCCAGGCTCTGAGGCAGGAAAACAGCCCCAAATCATGATGCCCCCTCCATCATTTAATCCATCTGCAGGCTACAGGGAGATCATGATTTTACGACATTGTGCAGATGTGCGCTGGTCCTCATTGGATATTCAGTCTACCTTAAAGAGCAAACGACACGAGAAAAAAAGTCTTAAATGGCATTATTATGTGAATTAGAATCATATTTTGAGACGATTCGACTATATACAACAATTTAGCAAAGCACAGATGACAAGAAATTGGTCTTTTAATCTGCCGGTTAGCCACGCCTACCATTATAGGGCTTTAGCGTCCCCAACAGGTGGATGACGTCAGCAGGAGACTGGGCTCATCGGTTTTACTATTCAGCCCATTGAGGGGGAATTATTCAGAACGAGGAAAACGCGACGAAGAGAGCCGCAAAATGTCATTGTTTCAGTCTCTCTACTCCAATATTTTTACAGGATATTCTTTTTATCCAAGTATTTTTCCCCAATAGCTATATAAATGGCTTGAGAAGGACCAGTCAGCTCGTCGAGGGGGAACTATTCACAACGAGGAAAACGCGACAAAGAGAGCGGCAAAAGGTCATTGTTTCTGTCTCTTTACTTCAATATTTTTACAGGATATTCTTTTTATCCAAGTATTTTCCCCAATTGCTAAATAAATGACATGGTCATGACAAATAACAGTCTTGTGCTGAATGGAATATGAAATAATTAAAAATGCATTTATTCAGGACGACATGGCAAAATTACTCCATAATGGTCAAAACTGTCAACTTCACCTTTACTGTCGCACCTCCCGAACGATATTTTATGACACCTAAATCGGACATATGTAATTTCCCTTCCCCGGCTTCGGAGAATGTAAACAAACCAGAAGGCATGACAGCTAGCCGACATGCTAACCCAAACCGAGTGATGTTTCAAAGTCTTCGAAGCGGAAAATCACACATAACTATCCTGGATTATTTGACATGACGACCCGGTTGTCGATTGTCTTTGCGGATCGGCAAACCTCCCGGCAGAGAGCAATTTACAGTTCGTTCCCCGGAGGAGGGTGGCTGGAGTTGTTGTGCAGCTAACGTGCTGCTGCTAATGAGCATTAGGAGAGCTTTTTACATGCCTGTCAATGATCAAACGTAAGTAGTCCTTTATTTAAAGGAAGTTTGTAGTGTTTACTTTGTAATCGCTGTATTCGTATTTGACATAATACAAAACAAGATGTTTACTCACTTCCTCGTAAGTCCAATGGTCCCACAGTAAATATCCACGGTGAATGGGAACCTTTTGAAATTCCAAAAAGGCGCATACGCCTCTCTCTCATACAGAATGATTTTTCTGCAGCCGTTTGGCTGGCGTGATGCGAAAAATAAACGTATTAATCCGCAAAATCAGCTGAATCCTTCGTCCTCATACACAACAGTACACTGTAGCATGAAGAGGATGTCTTCTACCGCACACGTCACAGCGTCCTCCTCCTCAATGCAAGACCGAAGCCGGAAGTCACTTATTTTCATGGCGCGGGATTCAAAAAACTAAATAAAAATAGCGATTGCTTCCACACACATCCAAGCGGCCCATATCATTCAGGGGCATAAAATACCGCGTGCATTATGAAATAAACGTGCTTTTTCGTGTCACAGGCACTTTAACCCTACATAGGCCAATATATTTTTTCTTAATTTTACCAAACCATTAGTTAGTGTCTGGTTTAAATTATGCATTAGCTAATGCATTAACTCATGTTAATTAATATATTAATAAATGTTAGATAAGGGATTAAATGAATTATCGTAAAATGCATTAACTAATGGTAATTAAAGGGCCCTTATTGTAAAGTGTTACCCAAAAAAAACAAAAAAAAAAAACATCCACGCTTGGTAAAAAACACCTTTACTATCCATACTGCCATTGACCTTCAGTGGCTGCAGGATAACCTTAGCAGTTTGTTTTTTGTGGGTAAGTAGGTCTGGGACGGGCCTCGAGCGAGGCAGAGGCCCAGCCAAACAATGGGAGCCAACGGGAGAGAGTGGCAGAGAGGGTCCTCCAAACCTCCAACGCCCAAAACTAGGTCTTCCATTCACTGAGCCTCCATTTACAGACAATGGGGCTGCAATGATAACATGCTCAATATTCAAAAAAGCTAGAAGGTGTCAAGGCTAATATTGAAGAGGTATCCCAATTAGAAAGCTATGCTTTATCTCACATGAAGGATTTGTCTATATGTTTACATATGTTACCTCAAAGATTATTGATGTACTTTTTTTCAAGCCTCTTAGCCATGAACCTTTGCGACAATTTCCGTGGCATGTCTTTGAATTTTTTCCACCCAGCACTGCAACCAAATGAGTTTGAATGTAAATTATACGTTACAATTATTTCTTGCCCTGCATCATGTTTCATATGAAACTATTACACAATTTTAGTGAGTGTGACTTCAGTAAGAAGTTATCACTCTGCTTAGTTATTCAAGCGTGATCCTCTCATGGGGGTGTCTGCCCTCCGCCCCCTTCTTGAAAACATAAAGGTCTGGGGCAGACACAATGAGCTATGTGAACAATTTCGGCAAGTCACTTGGCAACTCCCAAGCAAACACAGCCGCTCATTGTGTGCCAGTGTGACGGGAGTGAAAAAAAAAAAAAAGACGACGCAACGTTGATATTTCACACTCGCGGAGTGAGTGAACGAGTGAGAGGAGGGGCCCTGGCTAAACAGAAGTCTTTCTCCTTGAGAAATATGTTTAATTCTACCGCTGCTCGTGTTAGTTCTTTGTGCGTTATGCATGTGTGTAGGGGTACGGGGGTGGCAGATAGGGTCCGTGCTCCCCCTTCTTAGACAAAGGACGCAGATGGCTGGCCTTCCTTGGCTTTGGGGTGGGGTGGTGCGAAGCAGACGCCTGCGATTTTGCGTTGTGCCCTCCCATGGAGTTCATTTCAGCTGCCCAAAGAAAGAGATTGTGGACAGGGGGGTTCCGCTCATGACAAGAAAGGCTGAGAGCTGATGGACCCCCCATTCCAAAATCTTAACACTGGCCCATGACCTTTGCTCCTCACCAGGTCACATGCACAGCTACGAAGGTGAAAAGAATGCGTGTGTGTTGGGGGGGGGTCCTCAAAAAGTCATTTACCAGATTTTAGGTTAAGTTTAATCTTCGGCTTGTACACTGAGTATTGTTAGCAGTGTTAGCAGTTACACTCGAGGTAACGACAAAGTTGAGACGAAAACAAACATGCAATGCTGTAAGGAAAAAGTTTTATTATCCCGACCCAAAAGGAAAAATCTCTCCACCTTATCATCTGAGAACATCTAATGTATGTACAGTGGGTCAAATAAGTATTTAGTCAACCACCAATTGTGCAAGTTCTCCTACTTGAAAAGATTACACAGGCCTGTAATTGTCAACATGGGTAAACATCAACCATGAGGGACAGAATGTGGGGAAAAGAAACAGAAAATCACATTGTTTGATATTTCCAAATTAGAGTGGATAATGAGTATTTGGTCACCTACACATGAGCAAGGTTTCTGGCTGTCCAAGGGGTCTAACTTCTTCTAACGAGGCTCCACTCGTAACCTGTATTAATGGCACCTTTTTTAACTCATTATTGGTATAAAATACACCTGTCCAAAATCTCAGTCAGTCACACTCCAAACTCCACTATGGCCAAGACCAAAGAGCTGTCGAAGGACACCAGAGACAAAATTGTAGACCTGCACCAGGCTGGGAAGACTGAATCTGCAATAGGTAAAACGCTTGGTGTAAATAAATCAACTGTGGGAGCAATTATTAGAAAATGGAAGACATACAAGACCACTGATAATCTCCCTCGATCTGGGCCTCCATGCAAGATCTCACCCCGTGGCATCAAAATGATAACAAGAACGGTGAGCAAAAATCCCAGAACCACACGGGGGGACCTAGTGAATGACCTACAGAGAGCTGGGACCACAGTAACAAAGGCTACTATAAGTAACACAATGCGCCGCCAGGGACTCAAATCCTGCACTGCCAGACGTGTCCCCCTGATGAAAAAAGTACACGTCCAGGCCCGTCTGCAGTTAGCTAGAGAGCATTTGGATGATATAGAAGAGGACTAGGAGATTGTCTTATGGTCAGATGAAACCAAAATAGAACTTTTTGGTAGAAACACAGGTTCTCGTGTTTGGAGGAGAAAGAATACTGAATTGCATCCGAAGAACACCATACCCACTGTGAAGCATGGGGGTGGAAACATCATGCTTTGGGGCTGTTTTTCTGCAAAGGGACCAGGACGACTGATCTGTGTAAAGCAGGGGTGTCCAAACTTTTTGCAAAGGGGGCCAGATTTGGTGTGGTAAAAATTTGGAGGGCCGACCTTGGCTGACGTCCTTTACGTAGAACGATATATTTAAGCAAATTTTAGCAAGCCATTCTGTGTGTCACATTTGCTTTATTATTATTTTTAATTAATAATTTCAACAATCTCGCAATTAGCCTTTGTGGCGTTCTCCTTCGATTCTCGGGCTCTTGCAAAATACAGCTGCTGTAAAATTAGCTTCAAGTTGCTTCAATTTCTTTCTACGCATCTTCCCTGTAATCTTGTTGTACATGTCAGCACGTCTTGTTTGGTAACATCGCCTCCCGTTGAACTCTTTAAAAACAGCGACTGTCTCTTTGTAAATGAGGCAGACACAGTTGTTGCGTATTTTAGTGAAGAAATAGTCCAATTTTCACCTATCCTTAAAGGGTCGACTGTCGCAATCAACTTTCATTTTTTTGTTGATTGTCTTCATTTTAGAAAATTGGGAGTAAAGGGTCACACGGGGTAATGTTGCTTAGAGTGTTGCTGCTTTTTAGTGGGTAAATGAGGAGCAGCATTTAGTGTGTGAGCTACTTCATATGCTGGTAGCAGTACTGCTGACCAATTTCTTAAGTCTGTGTGCAGGCCAGACGTTATTTGATTTCATGACAGAGGCTGGGGGCAGGATGAAATTTGACCACGGGCCGCATTTGGCCCCCGGGCCGGACTTTGGACATGTCTGGTGTAAAGGAAAGAATGAATGGGGCCATGTATCGAGAGATTTTGAGTGAAAATCTCCTTCCATCAGCGAGGGCATTGAAGATGAGACTCGCTGGGTCTTTCAGCATGACAATGATCCCAAACACACAGCCAGGGCAACAAAGGAGTGGCTTCGTAAGAAGCATTTCAAGGTCCTGGAGTGGCCTAGCCAGTCTCCAGATCTCAACCCCATAGAAAATCTGTGGAGGGAGTTCAAAGTCCGTGTTGCCCAGCGACAGCCCCAAAACATCATTGCGCTAGAGGAGATCTGCATGGAGGAACGGGCCAAAATACCAGCAACAGTGTGTGTAAAGCTTATGAAGAGTTACAGAAAACGTTTGGCCTCCGTTATTGCCAATAAAGGGTACATAACAAAGTATTGAGATGAACTTTTGGTATGGACCAAATACTTATTTTCCTCCATGATTTGCAAATAAATTCTTTAAAAATCAAACAAAGTGATTTTCTGTTTTTTGTTTTTTCCACATTCTGTCTCTCATGGTTGAGGTTTACCCATGTTGAAAATTACAGGCCTCTCTAATATTTTCAAGTGGAAGTGGAACTTGCTCAATTAGGGGTTGACTAAATACTTATTTGCCCCACTGTATGTATACAATATACAGTTTGTTGTTGTTCATTAGTATGTTTTCTATGAGAACACTGTAATATACCACAACTCATCCTTCTGCTCATCTGATATTTTTCCTTATGATTGTCTTGATGTACGCAGGCTCCAGGCTATAAGCTTTTAGTAGCTTCTTAAGGAGACCTGGCGCACACAAAAACTTGGCTCAGCACTGATATGATGTACACTTTGTAAATATTAATGTGTGTGTGAATAAACTGAAATTGAAAATCTTTCCAATTCTAGCTTTATAAAATTGGCTGGATGTGCTGAAGTCAGGCAAATGTACCACTAAACCATCCGTGACACATTTTAATTTTTCCCAATATTTTCATTTGCTAATTCGTCAGGTAAAATCTGAGGCTTGTGAGTAGAGATGTCCCGATCGATCGGGATGCCGATCGATCGGGTCCGATCACGTCATTTTCAAAGTATCGGAATCGGCAAAAAAATATCGGACATGCCTTTTTTAAAAAAAAAATATATATATATTTTTAATTAAATCGTTTTCTAATTGTATTTAACGTTATAGACATAATGTGTTACACTCTTCCAGAGTCTTTAGTTTAAGCTTAAGGTAGGGTTATCAAATTTATTGCGTTAACAGCGAGAATAAATATTTAGTACATTTATCACGTTACAATATTTAACGCAATTAACGCATGCGCTGCACGACCCACTCACGCATTGTCGCGTTCAATCTATAATGGCACCATTTTACCCATACAGTATATAGAGCTAAACGGCAGCGTAAAATGAGTAGAGAGAATTTTGGCAGCCTTTGGAGCCTTTTTTAAATGGCTAAAGCCTTACAATCCCTCTCCCAACGATTAGAATAATCGTGGGAAGCAATGTGGGCAAGAAAGGTAGTAGTTGATCTTTTTCTCAACAGCCTATGTTATTTCCCAACACAGAGAAGATATATCAATTGGTACCACGACGCACAGTCATTGTTGCACTTCCCCTCATGCATTTGGGCAGAAGTTAAATGGCTCCAGTATCATTTACTGAAAGCTCAACAAATACACTAGATGGCAATATTTAGTCACAATATACAAAGTCACATTTATCCTTTAAGAATTACAAGTCTTTCTATCCGTGGATCCCTCTCACAGAAAGAATGTTAATAATGTAAATGCCATCTTGAGGATTTATTGTCTTAATAAACAAATACAGTACTTATGTACTGTATGTTGAATGTTTATATTCGGCCGAGTTTTATTCATTTTTTTCTTAATGCATTGCCAAAATGTATATAATCGGGAAAAATTATCGGGAATGATTGGAATTGAATCGGGAGCAAAAAAAAGCAATCAGATCGGGAAATATCGGGATCGGCAGATACTCAAACTAAAACGATCGGATTGGGAGCAAAAAAAACATGATCGGAACAACCCTACTTGTGAGTGTTCATTTAACCTCCATTTGACCCTATTCTTTCACTTATACATACTGTATAATAGTGGCTGTTACACACAAGCTTGCCCGTATCATTGCGAAATAACCATCCTTGTGCAACTCAATTTACAGCACGCCTGTGAATATTGTCATTATCCCAGGTCATTTCATTCTCAGGCTATTTAATCAATCACAACTCTTCTGGATGTCTCAGAAGACAAGCCAGAGTAGCTGCTTGACTTGTTTTCAGATAGCCTGCACTTGTTTGGAGAGGTGTGCTCAGATAACACGGTCACAGTGTCTCCATGTGTGTGATTAGCAGTGAGCCCATCTCACTGGTGTTTAGGCTACACCATAACATGTCAACATGCCTTGTCTCCTCTCCCTAAGCGTACTTTGATTAAGGCCGGCATTCAATGACAGATAATCTGCAGGTGATTACGGCAGATAGGCAAGATGAGAGGAGCCCGAGTCATAATTCCTATGTAATGCACAGCAGCGCTCCGTCCCTTTGACCCAATAACCCATATCCTGTCTTGTAGGAGGGGGAGCCTATATTGTAATATGGAAAGGCTTACAATGGCTTATGTGGAGGGACCTCGGGCACAGCGAGCCGCTTGTCAGCCCACTTCAGATCCACAGGGATTTCACCACAATGTGTGCATTATAACGGGCAGTCAGGACGTACGTAGGATCTCTGGCAGATGTCCCTTACACTGTACAGAAAGTATACAGCATGTGTGTGCTGGTGGGGGGGAGAGAGAGGGATGGCTGTTTGTAATTCTAATCATGTTCGTAATAAAGTCAGAAAAGTGGAATATATTGTTTGCCAGTGAATATGAGAATGTAATTTGTTGCATATATGTGCCCCCATGGCCGTTTGCTTTGTCTGGATATTGTACGAGCGTGCATGCATACATGGATGTAAAATGTTTAATGCAAAAGTGATTTATGAGAGGACGTCTAATAGCTTTGTGAGTTTGCATAGTGTGTAGGTGGACAATATGCAAGCCTATATGAAGCTTATCTAAAAAAAGAAAAAAATGGACCTCCTGAGATGAGAAAAAGCAGGCACATGTCAATTAAACATTCATGAATGCCTGCCTGGATTATTTTCAAACATTTACATGCCAAACTTTATTTGTAGCTGTTTAAATATCCTAATAGAGATTCAATGGAAAACGTAGCAGACTTTCTAATACAGGTAGGCCCCAGGTTACGAACGAGTTCCGCTCCTATGCTGGCAACGTAAACTGAATTTCCGCGTAAATCGGAATGAACTCTTACAAAATTAAAAATAACTATCCAAGAAGTCCAAAAGTGTTGTATTTTGTTTAATAGTGGAGGATACACTGCCCTCTGGTGGCAGTGGTGGGTCTGGCTGGACTGTAGTTCTATAGTGCTTCCATACAGGAGCACTCTGGCGTCTCACATGAATAAAGGATTGCTGCGCTCAGGTTTTGCCCAAATAAGGCTGTAAGTTGCTTCAGCTAATGAATGTTTGTGCATGCATTTGTAATTAAATTTAGAGCTACAGTTTGTGGAACTACATGTGAGCGATTTACTGGGAGAATTGTAAAAACGTTAACATTCGTAGCATTTAAGCTAGCAGACTTTTGTGAAGCAATTAGGCTAATTTCATCTACTAAATTTACAAATTGATCAGACTAGATGGACATTTGAATACTAATTGTTTTGTGTCGAGTGGTTTATTGTTAAAATGCGTGTTGTTTTGAATAGACGTGTACATATGCGTGTTACAACTTTACAAATTGTCAAAAAAAAAGGAAGTAAAAAGCTGCAAAAAAGCACAATTGCTTTGCTGTCTGTCAAGCTGAACAACTTCACGTTTAGTGAGGACAGAACAAGTCATGGTGATAAGGTAAAGTAAAAAATAAGATACTGTGAGGTACAATTAGATACTGTTTGTACGACAAAAAAAAAAAAAAAAAAAAAAAAGACTAGAGACAAAATGGCGGACAATCACGTAAGTCAAGTATGTCGTAACTAGGGCTACAGCTATCAATTATTTTAGGAGGCGATTAATCTATCAACTAGTTAGTTCAAATAATCGAGTAATCGGATTAGGAATACCGTATTGGCCCGAATATAAGACGGTGTTTTTTGCATTGAAATGAGACTGAAAAAGTGGGGGTCGTCCTATATCCGCGGTCTAAACATTATACCCATTCACGACGCTAGATGGCACCAGATTGTCATTGAAGCGATGTTCTGTCATGACAGAGCTACTCTTTTTAGTTTAACCAGTTTGCATTATTTTGTTTGTATGTTTTTCCTTATTCAGATTTGTTTCTAGACTACAGTTACAGTTAGACTTGTCTTTGATGGTTAATGCAGTTATTGCAATTTTGTTGTTTTATCACAATAGATTGGTTTATTTACATTTCAAAAACCAGAAGCCATTCATTGACGAATGTGATTACACTTTAGTTTACATATTTAAATGTTCAGATATTAAGATTTGAATGAGGCAAAATAACATGCTTTTTCTCTCAAATATATTATCATAATCATTTGTTTCAGAGGTACTTTAATTATTTTCTGTATAAAAATTAATTTGGTGTTCAAAAAGTCTTTTATCAAACTTGAGTCTTGAAAAAGGGGGTCGTCTTATAATCAGGGCTGTCTTATATTCGGGCCAACACGGTATTTAATGCGTTGCAAAATAAATTTTATGAGATGTAAAACAAAGGCTCCCTCGCTTTCAAAATAGCAAAAAATGCGAATATAAAGTAAAATTCCTAAGTGTGTCTTCAAACGATGCAGGGTTACACTTTCATTTAAAAATTAAAATACTTGAGCTTAGCCTCAAACGGTATAAATAAAATAAATGAGGATCTAAGTTGAACAAAAGAACAAATCAACTAACTTACATAGCAAAAGTCGGCTAGCTTAAAAGCTAACTTTTTTTTTTTTTTTTTTTTTTTACAATGCTTTTAACAAATTTTTCAAACACATATTCCCACAAAAAAAGGCTAAATATACTTATAAACTAAATTACAAATGCATAAAAAAAAGCATTAACTCAAACAAAAACCTAGCTTATGTCGGTCTTAACGGGGAACAGCTGGATTCAGCCATGTTAAATGAGTTAAGTCATATTCACTGTTGCCACCAGAAGGCGGTGTATCTACCCAAATTAATAAAACTAAAAGCAAACACGTTCAAAACAAACCATTACAATGCCACTCTAAACAAATACTCAACGTAGCAAAATTTGATTTTAAGCTTTTTTTCTAATCAGAGTACTCGAGTTAATCGATTAATCGCTGCAGAACTAGTCGTAACCCTGGGACTACCTGTATTGGCTAATATCGTATCATGTCCTAAGAATCGATTTAATTTTTGTATCGTCATGAAAATGGTGAAGAGTTGAAATATTCTCAATATCCATGGAACAAAGGTTAAATGCCCGAACAACTAATGTGTAGATTATTTTCCATTTAATGTGGTTTTACATTACTAAGTACTTATGTCCTACTTCATGTGCTCGAGTGTGTTGTCGTAATCAAGGAGACATTGTTTACGTGACCGCTCACTTGAAAAAATGGCATTTGATTGAAACGAGAGAAAACTGCGTCAGAGAATTGTGAGTGAGTGTGCGCAGTTGTGGTACAGTGGGTTGCGTGTGGATATGGTGGGGTGACAGAGCCCTCGTTAGTATGCAGTGAATGGAGGTCAGTGTGACTCCTGAGCGGGAGGGCAGAAGGAGGGTCAACATGACAATGAGAGGATGAATCAACAGTTACTTATATTGTGCCCCGCCTTCTTTCAACCACCTCCCCCATTTTCACTTGTCACCCCTTTCAGTCCTCCCAATAGTCGTATTTTATATCATTAAAATGAAGAATGCATACTAAAATCGACTTCTGTTTTGATTTTGATGCACTTAAAATGATAGGAATTTGACTAAATTTGGGCTAGGAGGGAATAATAGATACCGTAATTTCCCGAATATAAGGCGCACCCGTGTATAATGCGCACCCCAAATTTACATGTAAAATCTAAGGAAAATTATTGTACCCGTTTATAAAGCACACCCTAATTTTAGCACCAATAAATAGAAGAATACAAGAAAACAGGTCGTGTACAGATACAAAAACGTCATTTTACTGACTGGTGAAACACAGCACAAGCATAGCATATTGGTAGTTCAAAACATTACATTTACTGTAATAATATGATTTGACAACTTCTCCAACTTACCAGAATCTAGGAGAAAACAAAACAGATGTGACTTTTCTTTTAAAGGCTGCTGTATAACTTGCTCGTTTCATCATGATGAATAAATGTTTCTTCCATGGATTGATACGGTAAAATGAAAGTGAGAACGTAAGTCGGAAATCCGAGAGAGCTCATCGCTGTCGACACGACAGTAACAATAGGAACTATTGTTATTTGGGTTTGAGTTTCCCGAGGGACAGATATAGTTGACGGACACGTACAGGAAGTCTATGTTGTTACGTTTGTTATGGTCTGAGTTGCGGAGCTCAAATGAGTTGAAGAAACTAAATTCTGTGCTTTATGAAGAGTGACATAAAGCAGAATTTAACACAGACGAAATCATTCGGCCGATCAGAGTGAAGTATTACCGAAACAAAATGGTGACGTCATGAGCATTGTGTAAGTAATTATTTACATCAACAATAGCAGGCTACTAGTTTATTTTTTGATTGAAAAATGTACAAATTTAATTAAAACGAAAACATTAAGAGGGGTTTTAATATAAGATTTTATAACTTGTAATAACATTTATCTTTTAAGAACTACAAGTCTTTCTATCCATGGATCGCTTTAACAGAATGTTAATAATGTTAATGCCATCTTGTCGATTTATTGTTATAATATACAAATACAGTCCTTATGTACCGCATGTTGAATATATATATCCATCTTGTGTCTTATCTTTCCATTCCAACAATAATTTGCAGAAAAATATGGCATATTTTATAGATGGTTTGAATTGCGATTAATTGCGATTAATTACGATGAATTAATTTTTAAGCTGTAATTAACTCAAATTTTTAATCGTTTGACAGCCCTAATATATATATATATATATATCAGGGGTCGCGTTAACCGAATATTTTCCGTCGATGACCGTTTTTTTAAAACGGTGACGGAAAAAACTGAAGTCTGTCTGTCATTTTGACAGGTTGCAATTCACACCCCAGACCACAGGGTGGCCAGTGAGCATATTAATTAGTTATTGTCTCTCTTAATGCTTGACGTCGTTGGCTATTCTGTCAGAATATTGTAGCGTCACCGGGGTCTGGCGGTGGCACCGTGATTGACACATCAACGCGAGGTTCTTATTGGTGCACCCGGTGTGGCAGAACGTCATCCAATTGGTGGACTAGATTGCCGCCTGTGTATAGACCCCAATCACATGACGTCACAACTCTGCCCCCCTGACTGGAGCCGCCATATTGTGTGTCAGCTCGTCCAGTTTACACATTACCGCTTCGTACATCCTCCTATTACGGCGTGTTTTTCTGCTCGTTAACATTAATAATCAAAATGGTGAAGGCGTGTGTGGCGGTTGGTTGCAGTAACAGAGAAGATAGACGGAGAGACTTGAAGTTCTACCGTATTCTGAGAGACCCGAAGAGGAGAGCGAGATGGACTGCTCTAATTCGACAAGAAATCTGGGCACCAAACGATCATCACAGACCATGTAGTTGTCATTTTATATCTGGTAAGATGCATTTAATATATATTTAGAAGATTTTGGGCTGACAACCACAATTAAGATCATTGTGTGACGTTGGTGATTGGGGTCTATATAGTTGCCTCTTTTTCTTTGGGGGCAGAGTTGTTGTTTCCTTGGTGTTGTTGGCGGTAAGCAGAGTAAAAAGAGGGAGAAAAATACCACGACTTCCTTGTCTAATTTTTCGCCGCCAAGCAAGCGTTACAATATTAATTAAAAATGAATGAAAACTAAATACTATTGAATATGTCATCATTATCATTTTAAAAATCTAAGTGACGGGTAAAAATAGATTATGACCGGATTTTTATGACCCTGTCAGTCAAAATGACAGACAACGAAAATGTCTAGCGCAACCTCTGTTTTGTATATATATATATATATATATATATATATATATATATTAGGGCTGTCAAACGATTAA
Source organism: Corythoichthys intestinalis (assembly GCF_030265065.1). NCBI lineage: Eukaryota > Metazoa > Chordata > Actinopteri > Syngnathiformes > Syngnathidae > Corythoichthys > Corythoichthys intestinalis. The sequence goes on from NC_080402.1 coordinate 14,069,887, forward strand.
AATTTTTAATCGACTTAATTACAGCTTAAAAATTATTCATAATTGATCGCAATTAATCGCAATTCAAACCATCTATAAAATATGCCATATTTTCCTGTAAATTATATATATATTCTGTAAAATAAATTGTTGGAATGGAAAGATAAGACACAAGATGGATATATACATTCAACATACGGTACATAAAGATTGTAGTGGGCATTTCACTCTACTGTCATTTAAATCTGTCTATGCTGTCCTCACTCCGAAGCGTCTACTTTTTCCAAAGCTAGACAGCTAGTGAACGACGCCTTAATAATTAGACTTCTTCCTTTTTCATCTGATTTATTAATAAAATGGCCTCAAACCATTGTCTTCTTTAGACCGTCGTAAAACTACAAAAAGTACACAAGCATTGCATTAGCAACAACGTTAGCTTAGCACGCTATACAGGGTCACTAAACATAAACAAAAAGCGTCTCATACAAAAAATATAACATTTCGCTTACTAACATAATATGCACATTCTTTACAACAACCATACTTACGGACAAATCTTGTCCAAGGATCATATAAGCACAACATTATCAGCCCGAGACGTCGTGCAGCCATAATGAACTGGCAAGAAAATAAACCATGTTGCAAAGCGACCACAAGAGTTCGCTGTTGGACAGCACAAAAAAGCCTTGCTGTAAAACATACCAAAAAGCAGAATACTTTCTGAGCGGGACATGTGCGTTAATTGCGTCAAATATTTTAACGTGATTAATTAAAAAAAATAATTACCGCGCGTTAACGCGATAATATATATATATATATATATATATATATATATATACTCTATTTACCTTCATCATTTACCACTGTATCTTTTCTGATGTTAGTCAGTGTCTCTCATTTCTTCGATCATTTTATGATGTTAAACTTAATTTCCATTTTAATTGCAATTCTTTTGGCTGGACCAGAATTGCTAGAAGACCCAGCTTTCTTCTTTGGGGCCATAATGTGACGGAGGATGAAAAAGGCAAAAATATTCCTGGCACAGAAACACATATAAGCAATATGTACCTGCTAAGCAGAAAACTGGTACTGGGTACTAAATGGCGGATGAGGCATGTTGAAAAATCATAGGTCGAGGACGTTGTAACCCAAGGACTCCCTGTATGAGTAGTAGTGAATCTATACTGTAAAACCAGAAGCCAGAAAATCTATTCTGCACAAAAAGAGAACAGACATTTATCAACCTCTCAAAGGTACAATCAATAATTTCACATTTTGTCATCCACTAAAGGAGACAAATTATATTTGTGTTGATTTGTATTTGCATTTCCTTTACACCTACCTCTGCCATGACCAGCAGGCAGCATGTCTGTCACGAATGTTGTCTGTATGATTGATAGGCTTCACTGCGACTGTTAGTGATATGTTCAAGGGCAGCTGGAGGAAACACGTTTCAACATGTGAAGATTGAATTTAAATATATGATGTAATCGTTTTAAAGGGACAAAGTAGCGTGTATTTGGGTGTCAAATGTACATATGCCCAATTTTACACCTTAACAACATGCTTGGATGTTTTACATTCTGTCCAATGCTTTAACCCATTGGCTTGCAACTAATACTTCGCCATCCCACACAAAGTCTGCTGGGATGTGCTCCAGCTCGCCCGTGACTTTAATTAGGACAAGCACTATAGAAATAATTGCTAACATATCCATATGCCTCTCCTCTCCCATCACTTTTATACTTTACTCTTCTTCTAGTGTGCCCTTCATCACCCTCATCTATCTCCACTTCCTTTCTCACCTTGGCAGAGGGACGGTTATTGAAGTCACACTTCAGTCTCTCCTTCCTGCTGTTATTGTTGTCGCCCTCCAAATCTCTACAGCCGACAGAAAAGAGGCTCGCAGGAAGAAATAGACTGGTGAGCCAACCAACCCCCACTGTTATTGTGGTTGTCGTCACCCCATTAAATCTCTGCTGGCACCCCCAAGAAAGATTGAGTAAGAAAAAGAAGGAGGGGTGAAGAGGAATAGTTCTCTGGATGGCAGGAAATTACCCTCTTTGTTTTCCAGCTTATCCTTTATTTTTAATATCAGGTTTTGGGATGGCGGGATGGGAGATGAGTATTGAGAGGGTAAAAGGGGCGCAGAAGCCAGTGACATAAAAGACGAATCAGGGCCAGACAAAAGGCCCGGATGCTCCCAGGGGTGTGATATTATGAACGCTTTTCTCAAGCAGTGTTGTTAATTTTACTTTAAAAAAGTAATTAATTACAGTTACAAATTACTTCTCCCAAAAAGTAATTGCGTCAGTAACTCGGTTACCTGAATTTAAGAGTAATTAGTTACTTGGCAAAGTAACTAGTGATAATTTTCATGTTTTTGTTTTTTCTCCCAAAAAAAAAAGTCACACAATGTGAAGTTTAAAGGGTTTTTGGGACAATTGGCCCTAGCCCAATTCTTTACCCTCCACATAACTAGACACAAGGGTATTGCGATAACTAAACAGTAACCTTTTCTATGTGTGGAAGTCAAGTTAAAGTTGTGAATCAACCGTTAAAGTTGTTAAAATTGCTCCCGCTATTGCATTAGTTCCCTTCTGTCTACTTTCAACATGTGTAAGTTTTAAAACTGTTTCATCATTTAAAGATGGATTTAAGTCAAGATTTTGCCGATTTAGGACCATTTTATATTTAAAAAAAAAAAAAAAAAAAAAAAAAAAAAAAAAGCTAGGAAGGATCTCTACAACAGAGCCCTCCTGAGAGGTCTACTGCTTTAAGATGGTGGCTGTTTACTAACGCATGTCGTCCTTAAAACATGTTGCCAATGCAGCCGTGTCTATCATTTGCATTTAGTTCTATAATATGTGATATCTAACGTATCATGTGGGCGTAGTTTGTAGGCTACAGTCAGGTATTATTGGAGCCACCTAGCATCGCGTTTGCAACAAACGGCGTCTTCCCCACTCCTGCTCTGCTCTCTCGTCTCCGTGAGTCCGTCTCTCTGACTTTTTTTATTCAACCAACTTAGTAACGCACGCCTTTCCCGCAGTGGCGCCTCCAGAAATTTTTCATAGGTGTGGCCAGATGGGGCCACTTAAAATCTTGGGGTGGCACACCAAAACTAAAAGCCATAATTTCAAGTTTTCCTTATATTAATGCAGTAAAAAGGTCAGGGGAAAACTATAACAACAAGTTACGGACACAGCTACTGATATACTTTGGTGTATTGTGTAATATTTGATGTTACTAATGATTTATTGTGCATAGTCCATATCTGTCCAGTCAACATTTTGCGTTCCCTATAGTTCTGTTTTATTGTGTCATGTATACAGTGGGGAGAACAAGTATTTGATACACTGTCAATGGGAAAAGCCATTGGCAGTGTATCAAATACTTGTTCTCCCCACGTACATTTACCAAAAGAAAATAATTACTGGGGAAAAGCAGGTGCTGGCAGGTACAAATAAAAACAAGTACAGAAGCAATCATATCTTAACTGGGTATTTCCTAACATAATGTTAATGTGACACAAAAATAATTATTACTGAATGAACAAAACATAAAAAGTACTTCCCAACAGGGATACGATATACTGGCTAGCGGGGTGGCCAGTGGGGTGGCCAACAAATTTATAGGGGTGGCCGTGGCCACCCCTGGCCACCCCCTGGTGGCGCCACTGCCTTCCCGCCTCAGTAACGGTAACGGCGTTGCCAAGATGAGAAAAGTAATTAATTAGATTACTCACTACTGAAAAAAATAATGCCGTTAGTAACGCCGTTATATTGTAACGCCGTTATTAACAACACTGTTACACTGTTACAATACTTCTTACAATTAGGGCTGCAGCTATCGAATATTTTTGTAATCGATTAATCGACTGAAAATTCTATCGATTAATCGAGTTATAGGATAAAACTTTTTTTTTTTGAGGTTAAGAGCAATTATATATATATATGTATATATATATATACATGAGAAAAAAAGACATTTACTGTAATCCAAATATTGAACCATTTTCACTCAATCAATATCTTTATTTTCGATGTACAGTGATACCTCAGCTCACGAACGCTTAAGCTCACGAACTTTTCACCTCAAGAACATTAAATTCGCGAGCATATAGTCTCTGCTGACGAACTAGTTTTCGGCGGACGAACCAATTCACGCGGTCGAAAAGCGCCACGAGAAGCTGACGCACGCTCACGGCGTCCCAGTTCGTCCCCTCACTTTCGTTGAGTGCGGACGTGGTTTGTGTTTGATAGACATTTTGGACCATATTGAGTGTACTTCTGCTATTATGGGACCGAAAAAGAGTTACCTACAGTCCTTATGGAAGGTGACTCGTGTTACCAATTCGCCCTCAACTGGTAATTGGCGGTGCTTTCAGCTTCCCACCGTAGTGAGAAGTGGACCGGCGAGTCACGTTGGCTCGTTGTCGTCGGTTGTCTTCGGTTCGCCCGATTTCCTCTCCAGAAAGGTGGCGGCGTGCATACAAACACCCAGAGGCGTCGGATGGCTTTTTGTGGGCACTTTTATTAACAACCAAAAGCATGTGGGGGCACAGCAGTGGAGTCTACGCTAACTGCGCACTTTGCCGGTAACACTCTCCTTCCAAACAGTAACTCCCTCCCTCCCCCCTCCTCCCACTCCATTCCATCAAGCCATCAACTACCATCACAAAGGTAAATAAAACGACTTTATTATACAGTACAGTTTATTTCTTCAATTATAATACAATAGCACATTTATTATACATAAAATAAGGTATATTTTTGTGTAGTTTTAAGGCTTATTTAGTAGAAAATTATGTTTTATGGGGACCTGGGAACAGATTATTCTCATTTTAATGGTTTCTTATGGGAAATAAATGTTCGGAAGACGAACTTTTCGCCTTACACACACTTTCTGGGAACCAATTATGTTCGTGAGCTGAGGTATCACTGTACATTGTTGAAAACAGCCAACAATTGCATCTAAGATGTGACTAGAAAAAAAATTCACTGCTTTCGCTCAAAAAACTTATTAAAAAAAACCTATTTCTTACCTAAAAATTTAATGACGCTTGATAACACACATCACTTGAAAGCTAAATGTTTTTCCCACATGTTTCAATTGAATTTCCATTTGTGTCAAGCTATTTTTAAGTTTTAGTTAAGTTTTAAGTTAGTCTAAACTATAAGTACTGGTAGGATTTTGAGTTTTTGCAGTGTTCAAAATAAATGTATGATATTGGAGCACATTTATTCAGTAAAGACTACTGAGCTAAAACTGACAGTCAGCTTTATTATGTTTTAATTTTACACCCTCATCACTTTACAGCGCTGTTTTTACAGATTAAATAAAGCCTGTATGTAAGACGCGTTAGCCACGCATCGACAGTGGTCAAAATCAATAGAAACCTAGCCCTCCGAAGGGCTAACGTTACTTAGCGAGTGACAGTAACGTTATATTTATTAGCGATGAGAAGTCTACTGCTTAAAGATGGCGGCTGTTTACTAGAGGTGTGCAAAATTTCCGATTCTTAGATTATTCGCGATTCGGCCGTGGAAGATTTGAGAACGATTCACAAACATCCAAATTCCGATTATTGAAATATGCCAAGTAAAGCGGAAGTACAACACATTCAGCGCGCTGCGCGGTCGGGTCTTCGGGACGCAATGAGGAAGAACGGCGCGAGAGTAGCTAAACATCATGCTTCTCATTATCCGGCCCCTCGGGTAATGCCAATGCTCAACTCACGGCTCTAGCTCAACTCATGCCACGAGATAAAAAAACACAACAACATACCTGAGTGCTGCCGAAAAGCTCCTACAAAGTACATCCACATAATGTTACGGTAGATATCATTTATATAGGACTACATGCGATATAGATTCGGTAGCGTCAGCAGCACATCTACAAAAAGCTAGATACAGGCGTTAGTAAATGGCCGCCATCTTAAAGCAGTACACTTCCCTGCAAGGCTGTTGTAGCGAACCTTCCAAGCAAACCTAATTAACTTTTTATCTAAAATACTCCAAAATCGGTAAAATATTGACTTGAATCTATCTTTAAAATAGTTTTAAAACTTTCACATGTCGAAAGTGGACAAAAGGGAAATTATGGAATAACGGGAGCAATTTTAACAACTTTAACGGTTGATTCACAACATTAACTTAATTAAATGTAGTTTAAAGCTGCTGATACAGAATGGGGACAGGGGCTTTTTATTTACTGTTATTTTTGTTTATTTGTTTAAATGTTAACTTGATACTGAAATAGTAGTTTGGTTTAGCCTGAGAGTATTTTTGAACAATTTTGGAACTAATGTACAAAACATTAAAAAAAAAAAAAAAAAAAAGGAGGAGGGTGCATCAATAATCGTTTTATAATCAAATCGGAGCCTCTGAATCGTAATCGTAATCGAATCGTTAGGTGCCCAAAGATTCCCAGCTCTACTGTTTACCAACGCTGCCCAGACGCGGCCAAGTCTGTCATTTCGCATCTAGTCTTAAATGCATGCGATATCTATGAGACGCATCGGACACTACCTGCTACTAAACTAGCATCACGCGGGCGTAGTTTTTAGCAACGTCGGCGTAGTTTGTAGCGGCTTTCGGCTGCGGTAAGTTTTTTTTCTTTTTCTTATTGCTTCTTCCTCAACGCACGTGACTTCAGCGCGCTGTCCCGCATTAAAAGTAGTCCGGGCAAAACGTGATGCTTAAAGCTGGCATAATTAAACGATTCCTCGAGGCGAATAAAATTACTCGGATCAGTTTTTAAACTCGAGTTACTCGAGTTGCTCGCGTATTCGTTTCAGCTCTACTTACAATAATTAATAATTGTTCAATGTTAATGAGCTGAAGATCCACATTGAAGCGTTCGATCTCCGTTGCCATTGTTGTCTGTCTGGAAGAAAACTCAAGGAAATCGACAAGAGTTCCCCAATTCTGAACAAACGCAATGCAACACCCCTCTAGTGGTTTGGCGGTGAATTACAGAGCAATGTGTTCACTTGACGCAGAACTTCGAATGCTCATTTACGACGTAGGGTCCGTGGAGTCGCTACTCCGTCACCGCAACGCAGAAGCATAAATTAGGTTTAAACTGTAGCATCAGAGATGGGCATCCAACCATTTTATATCTGGAGGGTTTGCCGTGAACAGTGTTGTCACGGATTACTATGAAAAGTAATTTAATTACTGATTACTGATTACACCTAAAAAAGTAATCTAGTTACTTTATTGATTACTTTTTATCAAAGTAACTAAGTTACTTTAAAAGTAACTTATCAGTTACTTTTTACCAATTTTTTCCCTTTTGCTGCCTCAACATAAAAATAACTGAAACATGTCATCGCATGTAATTGAGTTTTTCACAAAAGGCTTAATCTTTGAGTTTGCGGGGGTTTAATTAGTCGACCAGCCATTGACTCGCCCTAGCGTAGCCATTCCGGAGCCCTAAAACTAACAAATAACTGACAAATTGCACAAAATTTTTTTCAATCAACTCCAACGACTAATTAACCCCTGCTAACTCCAAGATTAAGCCTAATGTAAAAAAATCTGAACTTCCTCTTTGAAATAAAGACCTAGCCGTTAAAATGTTGTCTCCAAAAGTTGTAAAGCAATAAAACAAACTAGAGCTGAAACGAATACTCGAGCAACTCGAGTAACTCGAGTTTAAAAACTGATCCGAGTAATTTTATTCACCTCGAGTAATCGTTTATTTTGACAGCTCGAAGCATCACGTTTTGCTCGGACTACTTTTAATGCGGGCACAGAGGAAGCTAACTTTAATCAGATTACTGGCTTGGAAAAATGAACGCGTTAGATTGCTCGTTACTGAAAGAAAGTAATCTGCGTAACGCGTTACTGACAACACTGGCCGTGAACGATCAGTATTCAGTGCCATTGACAGTGATAAACAAAATTTGGAGGATTATTAACGATTTTGTCCTCACCCCTGCTAAAACTCCGTGAAATTCTTCGTGTAGCTGCACAGTCACACGCCGTCCGTGGATCAGTTGATGATTAACTTCTAATGAGTTTTTTAATCAGTATGAAAACCAAACTTCCTTTTTTGTTATGTGCATATATAGATATTATATCATATACAGTGGGGCAAATAAGTATTTAGTCAACTACTAATTGTGCAAGTTCTCCCACTTGAAAATATTAGAGAGGCCTGTAATTCTCAACATGGGTAAACCTCAACCATGAGAGACAGAATGTGGAAAAAGAAACCAGAAAATCACAGTTTAATTTTTAAAGAATTTATTTGTAAATCATGGAGGAAAAGAAGTATTTGGTCTACTTTGTTATGCACCCTTTGTTGGCAATAACGGAGGCCAAACGTTTTCTGTAACTCTTCACAAGCTTTTCACACACTGTTGCTGGTATTTTGGCCCATTTCTCCATGCAGATCTCCTTTAGAGCAGTGATGTTTTGGGGCTGTCGTTGGGCAACACGGACTTTCAACTCCCTCCTCACCCCGTGGCGTCAAAATGATGACAAGAACGGGGAGAAAAAAATCCCAGAACCACACGGGGGGACCTGGTGAATGACCTACAGAGAGCTGGGACCACAGTAACAAAGGCTACTATCAGTAACACAATGCGCCGCCAGGGACTCAAATCCTGCACTGCCAGACGTGTCCCCCTGCTGAAGAAAGTACACGTCCAGGCTCATCAGCGGTTCGCTAGAGAGCAATTGGATGATCCAGAAGACGACTGGGAGAATGTGTTATGTTCAGATGAAACCAAAATAGAACTTTTTGGTAGAAACACAGGTTCTCGTGTTTGGAGGAAAAAGAATACTGAATTGCACCATACCCACTGTGAAGCATGAGGGTGGAAACATCATGCTTTGGGGCTGTTTTTCTGCAAAGGGACCAGCACGACTGATCTGTGTAAAGGAAAGAATGAATGGGGCCATGTATCGAGAGATTTTGAGTGAAAATCTCCTTCCATCAGCAAGGGTATTGAAGATGAGACGTGGCTGGGTCTTTCAGGATGACAATGATCCCAAATACACAGCCAGGGTAACAAAGGAGTGGCTTCATAAGAAGCATTTCAAGGTCCTGGAGTGGCCTAGCCAGTCTCCAGGTCTCAACCCCATTGAAAATCTGCGGAGGGAGTTGAAAGTCCGTGTTGCCCAACGACAGCCCAAAACACCACTGCTATAGAGGAGATCTGCATTAAGGAATGAGCCAAAATATCAGCAATAGTGTGTGAAAAGCTTGTGAAGAGTTACAGAAAACGTTTGGCCTCAGTTATTGCCAGCAAAGGGTACATAACAAAGTACTGAGATGAACTTTTGGTTTCAACCAAATACTTATTTTCCACCATGATTTTCAAATAAATTCTTTAAAAATCAAACAATGTAATTCTCTCTCTCATGGTTGAGGTTTACCCATGTTGACAATTACAGGCCTCTCTAATATTTTCAAGTGAGAGAACTTGCACAATTAGTGGTTGACTAAATACTTATTTGCCCCACTGTATAATATCACTTTAAAACAATTTTCAGAATAATGAAAGACATTCATTACTTTTACAACCTGACGAACATAAATGGACAGAAAAGCCATCGTCTTGCAGGCCACACTTCCTGTCAGACTTACAGGCGCAATTAGAGCCGTCTACAGATAAGGGAAAGAAAGATCTGCCTACATTCTCATCATTAATCAGTGTCACTTAGGGAAATCCAAGTCTCCCATTAGTGGTCTATTGTAGACACAGTGGCTGACACAGAGACGATCAGCCCATAAGACCTTAGCTAACAGTAGCATGATTGACCCTTTTTATGATCCCCCTTATCCAAGTTTGGCTCCCATTTAGTCATCTTTCCTTTACTCCCTTCCCCTAGCTTCCATTGAGTGAAAGAAAGTCAGAAGAGACCGAAGATAGGAAAACGATACAGTGTCCTTGCCGAGGCACTGTCAGCAATCGTGTATATCAGGATGCCTGGTGACCGTGATTTTTAGCACAGAGCAGATGCATACCCTATGCAACATATACTGCACTCATTATCTATTTATTTATCAAACGGGAGAGGCTGCATATTCTCTAGGGTTCCGTGACAGGATGGGGTAAAACGCATTGGACGCAAATCCAATTCAACCTTGTCAATCGCTATAGCGTCACAGACTCAAAATAAACTTGCGGGTAACTGCAAAGATAAACGGGAGCTCCTCTTTGTGTCAGAAATCAAAAGAGTTGCCTATTAAACCTATAAGCAAACAAGATATTGTCTAACATTTGTCACTGATTTTAGACCTGAAACAAAGACTGTTTGGTCTAAATTTGTGATCTAGTTAGTATCAAAAGTGCTTCACAGGCTTGATGTTAGGTCATCAAATTATTCCACACCTAAATCATTCTTACATGCTCTTAACTCATTTGCTCCCAAAAACATAGAAATACGTTCTATTTTTAATTGTTTCAGTGTCCCACAAACGTATTTAAACGTCTTTTGTACAGATGTCCGATCGATCGGGTCCGATCACGTCATTTTCAAAGTAACGGAATCGGCAAAAAAATATCGGACATGCCTTATATATTTGCGTTTTTACGTTACAGACAAAATGTCTTACACTCATCTAGAGTCTTTAGTTTTAGCTTAAAGTAGGGCTATCAATTTTATTGCGTTAATGGCGGTAATTCATTTTTAAAAAATTAATCACATTGAAATATTTAACGCAATTAACACATGCGCCGCACACTCACGCATTGTCGCGTTCAATCTATAATGGCGCCGATTTACCTGTATAGATCTAGGAGGCAGCGTAAAATGAGTATAGTGAATTTTGGCAGTCTTTGGAGCCTTTTTTTTAATTGGCTAAAACCTTAAAATCCCTCTCTCATCAATTAGAAACATCGTGGGAAAGCAATGTGGGGAACAAAGGTAGTAGTTGATTTTTTTTTTTTTACACCCTATGTTATTTCCCAACGCAGAGAAGATATATCAATTGGTGCCACTACGCACAGTCATGGTTGCACTTCCCATCATGCATTTGAGCAGAACAGTTAAATGGCTACAGTATCATTTACTGAAAGCTCAACAAATACACTAGATGGCAATATTTAGTCACAATATACAAAGTCACATTTATCCTTTAAGATCCGTGGATCCCTCTCACAGAAAGAATGTTAATAATGTAAATGCCATCTTGAGGATTTATTGTCATAATAAACAAATACAGTACTTATGTACTGTATGTTGAATGTATATATTCATCCGAGTTTTATTCATTTTTTTCTTAATGCATTGCCAAAATGTACATGATCAGGAAAAATTATCGGGAATGATTGGAATTGAATCGGGAGCAAAAAGAAAAGCAATCGGATTGGGTAATATCGGGGTCGGCAGATACTCAAAATGATCGGGATCAGATCGGGAGCAAAAAACATGATCGGAACAACCCTAGTTATTTTTTATGACTGTTGTCAAGCTGTCAAGTTGTCAAGATACTCAAACTAAAACGATCGGGATCGGATCTGGAGCAAAAAAACATGATCGGAACAACCCTAGTCCTATGCGTTTTATTGTTTTTTTTTTTTTTTTTTGACAAGAGGCATCAAGAGGTTCCGATCTATCTTAGATACGATGCACAAAGCTCAAAACCCATTTTAAAGCAATAAAACTGGCCACTAGAGGTCAGTAGCGCATTTGGTAAGAACTCATCTCGGGTCCAAGAAAGGAAGTGAAGAAAAATAGTCAGGAAATGGAAGTTGGAGGGATCTTGTGAAGACGCGTGAGAATTTGAGAAAAATGTGGAGGACAATTGGGGGAAAAAAAGGCAAACGACACTGGAGGAGTGTTTTGAAAAGAAAACGAAACTATCGTCAAGGAAGGATTCCAAAAAATCTATTTTGATGAGACAGACAGTGACGTCCACAACAGCGTCAGGTTCCACACGCGTTCTGCGGAGCTCACGTTGCGTTACTCCTTAGCCTGAGGTTCAAACCAACGCTGAAGATGACGATTAAAAAAGTGAGACTGATTTTGATCCGGACTTATTAGATTACTCGGAGCCACCTCATTCACCTGGGAGCAGCCGAGAGGTTATGTGCACAAATAGTTTAACAGTTCAATAATTTAGTTATATGTAAATTAGGGCTGTCAAAATTATCGCGTTAACGGGCGGTAATTAATTTTTCTAATTAATCAGGTTAAAATATTTGACGCAATTAACGCACAAATGCCCCGCTCAAACAGATTAAAATGACAGCACAATGAAATGTGTACTTGTTGTGTTTTTCGGAGTTTTGTCGCCCTCTGCTGGCGCTTGGGTGTGACTGATTTTATAGGCCCCAGCACCCATGAGCATTGTGTAAGTAATTCTTGACATCAACATTCATTCATTCATTCATTTTCCATGCCGCTTTTCCTCACGAGGGTCGCGGAGGTGCTGGAGCCTATCCCAGCCAACTACGGGCAGTAGGCAGGGGACACCCTGAACTGGTTGCCAGCCAATCGCAGGGCACAAGGAGACATACAACCATTCACGCACACAGTCATACCTACGGACAATTTAGAGTGTTCAATCAGCCTACCATTCATGTTTTTGGGATGTGGGAGGAAAGCGGAGATCCCGGAGGAAACCCACGCAGGCACGGGGAGAACATGCAAACTCCACACAGGAAGGCCGAAGCCCGGGATTGAACCCTTGATCTCAGAACTGTGAGGCAGATGTGCTAACCACTAAGCCACCGTGCCGCCTTGACATCAACAATGGCGGGCTAATAGTTTATTTTTTGATTGAAAATTTTACAAATTTTATTAAAACGAAAATATTAAGAGGGGTTTTAATATAAAATTTCTATAACTTGTACTAACATTTATCTTTTAAGAACTACAAGTCTTTCTATCCATGGATCGCTTTAACAGAATGCTAATAATGGTAATGCCATCTTGTTGTGATTTATTGTTATAATAAACAAATACAGTACTTATGTACCGTATGTTGAATGTATATATCCATCTTGTGTCTTATCTTTCCATTCCAACAATAATTTACAGAAAAATATGGCATATTTTATAGATGGTTTGAATTTCGATTACTTGCGATAATTAGTTTTTAAGCTGCAATTAACTCGATTAAAAATTTTAATGTAAATAAATTGTTACTTTGCGATCAAAAGCTCTATTTGTCTTGTTGTTTGTTATTTTGTAGAACGAAAACATTATTTAGATGTTTGGGATGTAACTAAAGAAAAAAATAGCTGTGTTAAAGTCAAAGTAATGTTTGAAATGTATGCTTTCACAAAAAGCTCAATTTCTCCGTTTTTTCATCAGAAATTGGAAAATTGCTCAAACTAAGCTATTTTCTAATGCTGATTTCTAGAGAATCGAAAAAGATATGAACTTACTTTTTTTTTCTGCTGAAAGAAGAGAGTCTAATCTTTCTTTTGGTGGGTTCCATGTTTATATAGCAATAGAATAGAATTTTTTTGTAGGCCTTGCAAAATCAGTCAAAATCCAGTAAAACGGCCGGGAGCGAAGGTGAAAATGACTGGGAGTGAATGAGTTAAGGAACAGTCTGTGTCAAGAGAAAAAGTACAAACTCCCACAAAGCGTAGAATTCCAGAAATTCAAAGGAGAAAGAAGGTCAAATCGGTCTTGTTTCAACACTATCAATATTTCGAACCTTATGTCTTCCACTACCACTGATGGCAATAAACGTCCAATTCCTTTGAACTATTCAAGTCCATCAGAAACTCAAAATAATTGAAAAGTCTAGCCGACTTCTAAATGGTGGTCCATTTTACTCATTCTAGTCCAATCAGTTGAGTGAAATCAGGGCCCAAGGCAATGAGGCGAATTGTGCTATTCGCCCTACTTAAGTCCACTGCTGTCCAGTTCAACCCAGTTGTCTGGCTCAGTCCCCCCTGGAAACTTCGATGAGGTTCATACCGCAGGTCTTAATTCACAATTCCGATTTTTTGTCATATCTGTTTTTTTGGTGTGCCCGTTTACTGCCTTTGTCCATTGAACCCGTTCAAGTATCACACATGTGCACTAATTCGCTGTCTGAGACGCGCTGAGCAACTGACCTGCATGCGCAGGAGCATCAAAACAAATGACTACACATGACGCACACACACACATCGGGACAGTTATTTTTTATGACTGTTGTCAAGCCCGCTCCTTCCCCAAACGCCACGTTCAAACGAGGAACTAACGCTAATGCACAGCTGCATGGCTACCGCAGCGCCCTCTCTCTTGCTTTTTTCTGACGCAATTGCTGCACGAATTCTGATTTGAGAGACTTGACAGTTCAGACCGCCACCACATTCTGGAAAAATGTGGCCCAGATCGGATTTAAGCCACATACGAAAGTGACCGAGATCGAATTTGAAATGGTCCACTTCTATGCGACTTGTCTCGTTCAGACCGTCAAGTTAATGCTTCACTTGAGTCGGAAAAAAACGAAAAAATCGGATTCGTGCATTAAGCCCTGCGGTCTGAACCTAATCTTCATGTCAAGTCAACCTGTGTAACTAAAGCCCCTTTCAGACGTGATGATTTCTAGTAATGTTACAGTTAGAGATGTGTCCGATCACGTCATTTTCAAAGTATCGGAATCGGCAAAAAAATATATATTAGAAAAAGGCATGGCCGATATGTATTTTTTAATTAAATCATTTTCTAATTGTATTTAACGTTACAAACATAATATGTTACACACATCCAGAGTCTTTAGTTTAGGCTTAAGGTAGGGTTATCAAATTTATCCCGATAACCGTGGTAAATAATTTTTTAAAAAATGTATCACATTAAAATATATACACGCAATTAATGCATGCGCTGCACGACCCACTCACGCATTGTCGCGCTCAATCTGTAATGGCACCATTTTACCTATATAGAAAGATCAAAGGCAGCGTATAATGAGAAGAGTGAATTTTGGCAGCCTTTGGAGCCTTTTTTTAATTGGCTAAAGCCTGACAATCCCTCTCCCTACGATTAGTAATATCATGGGAAGCAATGTGGGGACGCAAAGTAGCAATTGATCTTTTTCTTAACACCTTATGCTATTTCCCAACGCAGAGAAGATATATCAATTGGTAGCACTACGCACAGTCATGGTTCCACTTCCAGTCATGCATTTGGGCATGGCTACAGTATCATTGACTGAAAGCTCAACAAATACACTAGATGTCAATATTTAGTCACAATATACAAAGTCACTTTCTATAATGTAAATGCCATCTTGAGGATTTATTGTCATAATAAACAAATACAGTACTTATGTACTGTATGTTGAATGTACATATTCGTCCGAGTTTTATTCATTTTTTTTCTTAATGCATTGCCAAAATGTATATGATCGGGAAAAATTATCGGGAATGATTGGAATTGAATCGGGAGCAAAAAAAAAAGCAATCGGATCGGGAAATATCGGGATAAGCAGATACTCAAACTAAAACGATCGGGATCAGATCGGGAGCAAAAAACATGATCGGAACAACCCTAGTTATTTTTTATGACTGTTGTCAAGCCCGCTCCTCCCCCAAACGCCACGTTCAAACGAGGAACTAACGCTAATGCACAGCTGCATGGCTACCGTAGCGCCCTGTCTCTCTTGCTCTTATCTGACGTAATTGCTGCACGAATTCCGATTTGGGAGACTTGACAGTTCAGACCGCCGCCACATTCTGGAAAAATGTGGCCCAGATCGGATTAAACCACATACGAAAGTGACCCAGATCGGATTTGAAATGGTCCACTTCTATGCGACTTGTCACGTTCAGACCGTCAAGTTAATGCTTCACTTGAGTCGAAAAAACCCCGAAAAAAATCGGATTCGTGCATTAAGACCTGCGGTATGAACCTAGTCTTCATGTCAAGTCAACCTGTGTAACTAAAGCCCCTTTCAGACGTGATGATTTCTAGTAATGTTACAGTATTCACCCAAGTCGCGGTCATGTCAAAAAGCAATTACCTGGCTCGGTTGACTTGGAAACTACCTGGAAATCTCACCACGTCGTGACCTAGTCAAATGTCTGGAAATGTATGCCTGAATATAGCAGTATATGTTCCACGTCAGAGTGTACAGGCTGATGACGTAACTCAACAAATCTTAGCTGCCTCTTACATTCCTAATAGAGATGCACGATAATTATCGGTTCGATAATAGGAATTATGACGTCATCCCAATAAATCCAATAACATTATATATTATCGGGCCTGTTAATATTAATTTTGACACGGTGTTGGTGGATTGGGATGTGTACGTTTGTTTCCACTTCTGTTTTGCCAGTATGCAAAGTTTTATTATTGTTTTACAGGCCTTATTTTTCCATCATTGAGTGATGAACCTTACTATGGCAATAAGCAAATGTTTGCATTTTACAGTGTTATGGTTACAAGTTATGAAGAGGCCTTTTGGTTATTGATAGGCTTGCTGTCTTATAATTGCCAGGTTAAGAAAGTTGTTTCATGGACCAAGACGACAAAAGTCTCCTCTCCTGTTGCACCAAATGTTTTATCTGCTGACAAACCACAATACCTGTTGGGTTTATGTTTTAGTTCTGTGCTTATTGTTAAGGGAAACACATAATCAATAATATTGACTGATTGATTGTGATTGACTCAAATTATATTTATTTGAAAAAAATGATATGGGCACTTTATTTGAAGTCAAAACTGTTCTTGTCTTTGTTTCATTCATTATAATAATGTTCATGTCATGAAATTCTGTTTAGGTCAAAGGCAAATCTATGCTGAATCCACCACTAGTATTTTGTACCTACAGTTGTTCAAAAACTCAGATGAATTTACATTGAAAAATTATATATATTTATTATCGGTTAATGTATCGGTATCGGCCTTAACGAGCAGGAAGTTATCGATATCGGTATCGGTTTCAAAAAATGGATATCATGCACCCCTAATTCCTAACCATAAAAAGGGACAAAATCTGCAGCAGGATGGTGCTCCATCGCATACTTCAATCTCTACCTCAAAGTTCCTCAAGGCAGAGAAGATAAAGATCCTCCAGGACTGGCCATCCCAGTCACCAGACATGAACATCATTGAGCATGTCGGGGGTAGGATGAAAGAGGAAGCATGGAAGACGAAACCCAAGAATGTTGATGAACACTGGGAGGCATGCAAGACTTCTTTCTTTGATGTTCCTGATGACTTCATCAATAAATTGTATGAATCCTTGCCGAACCACATGGAAGTCATACTAAATATTAAATTTGGATCTCACAGCACCTCTACTTAATTCACTTACCGGTATGTTATGTAACATATTTTTGTATTTGAAGTACATTTTTTTGTTCAATTTTCACACTACTTTCTGTAGGCGACAAAACTTTTGTCTTACCAAAATTTGACCTTTTATGTCTTCATTAAATGATAAATCTTTTTTCAGTGAAACAAATATATTTCTGTACATTCAACATCATTTGGGAGGGTCTTAGCTTTCATATGAGCCATTTCTGAAACCAATTGAATAATTAAAAGTCAGGTTATTAGCAATTGTTTCTACAAAATGGATAAGCGGCAAGACTTTTGTCAGGGACTGTACATTTCCTGATGTCTGATTCCAGGTCACATTACCCGGTAATGATATGGTACTGTACATGACGTCTGAAAGCGGCTTAAATTGTATGACAACACCTGGGGAAATGCTAATATTCCATCATTTATCCATAAACGCATGCCTTTTGGATTCATATCATGCCACTTCGTGTAATTACACACATCGCAACACCAAGAAAATGATAGAAATTTGGACCGATTGTCAAGCTAAAACGACCGGCACCTGAGATCCCGGAAATCTAGCATATTGTGTGCGTGATGTCACAACAAGGAAACAACCGGCTCAGTGCTTAATACTGAATGGCGGCGAAGATTGCGGACAATTTTGTTTCTAGTTGCAGCGACGAATCCGACATAACGAACGTTCTTCTAATGGTGACGAGGAGAGTTATGAACCTTTCTTTGGTGTTTTGGGTTATCATTTTGAGCCCAAACGAATGCCAATGCAGCCTAATGAAAGGCTCATTGAGGGGAGCAATCACACTGATGAAACACCGGCAACAGATCGTGTGGGAAACACCGAATGGTTTGTTTTGCATTTCTTTTTGTGAACCTGATACAACGTGACCGCAAATTAATGTATAGAATAATTATCATTTATTGTGCTATCATAGGTTTTTGCTCTGCCAGCAGACACAAATATGAATGGGATTAGAGGATATGTTCTATATATTTTACGAGCGATAATTTATTCATGTGTCCAGTCCTATATCTAATGCGTGATATGTTTTTTATTATAAAAGATTACTCACTCTGGCCATTTCGAGCTTGGCTGCTCCACTCCTTTGGTTAGCCTGGGGTGGTCTCATCAGAGCCAGTCATGGTCCTCTTTCTTGATATCTTGGGGCATTTAGGTGGCTGCGCGTGTTTGGTGGGCACCGCATCTGCTTTCAGCAGCAATTTCTTAGCAAAACCTGATTTCATTTGTCCATAGTTCGAATAGCTTTCAGGTGTAAAATGCGCATCACACAATACCGTGCCGGAGGCTGGGTCTGCAAAATTAGCCCTCTTAGCACGGACGAACTTTACTCATGGTCTGCGTAGTTCATCTCTTTTTCTCGCGTTTGGGAACTCATGGGTACTACATTGCGACAAATGGCTATTTGTGTCAGGGAAAGGGAAGGCAGGTGGTGTCTGGACCCAAATGCAGGGAAAGGAGACGAGGCAAATTGACGGTGCAAAATGATTTAATTATGGCAAGCAAAAAACAAAGTACCAACAAATAATGACGAGATTCCAAAAAACACAGCGGCAAACAAAACTCAGGTTACTAACAAAAGGCTAGGTATCAAAACTTACTGAGGGGAACCGAGGGCTTGGAGAGAATGCTGACCAGAACTTGGACATGGACGTCGACAGACTTTGACAATGACGCAACAAGGAGTGAAAAGAAAATGGGAGCTTATATACACACACACAGACAAGGGGTAACGAGACAACAAGGAACAGGTGAGAACAGGAGGATACACTAGGAGAAGGCACATCAGGTGAAATCAATGGACAATCACAGGGACAAGTCGCACTCGGAGAAAACAAACACATAAGCTAACAATTTGTACACCACATAGCATGACAGGTTTGAACCATTTTAGCGATTTTTTTGATAAAACACGAACGCAAGTCTCTCGTCGATAAACAACGATGGCACCTGCCTCGAGCTTTTGTTTCCTTGTTGTGAGGTTTCCGCCCCATTCGGCTGTTTCCGGAATACTTTCGGAAACGTTAGTAATTTTCAATCAATTTTCGATAGTTGCGCATGATTCTGATTAATTTTTTTGTTAACTTTATTAATATTTGTTATCTTGCCACATAACGGTTCTATTGATATCTCACGGCCCCTTAGTATTAGGGTTGTTCCGATCATGTTTTTTTGCTCCCGATCCCAAATGCGCTACTGACCTCCAGTGGCCAGTTTTATTGCTTTAAAATGGGTTTTGAGCTTTTTGCATCGTATCTAAGATAGATCGGAACCTCTTGATGCCTCTTGTCAAAAAAATAAAATAAAATAAAATAAAATAAAACGCAAAAGACTAGGGTTGTTCCGATCATGTTTTTTTGCTCCAGATCCGATCCCGATCGTTTTAGTTTGAGTATCTGCCGATCCCGATATTACCCAATCCGATTGCTTTTCTTTTTGCTCCCGATTCAATTCCAATCATTCCCGATAATTTTAGCATTAGTTCCTCGTTTGAACGTGGCGTTTGGGGAAGGAGCGGGCTTGACAACAGTCATAAAAAATAACTGTCCCAATGTGTAAGGAAGTAAAAAGCTGCAAAAAAGCACAATTATTTCCCGATATTTCCCGATCCGATTGCTTTTTTTTTTTGCTCCCGATTCAATTCCAATCATTCCCGATAATGTTTCCCGATCATATACATTTTGGCAGTGCATTAAGAAAAAAATGAATAGAACTCAGACGAATATATACATTCAACATACAGTACATAAGTACTGTATTTGTTTATTATGACAATAAATGCTCAAGATGGCATTTACATTATTAATATTCTTTCTGTGAGAGGGAAGACTTGTAATTCTTAAAGGATAAATGTGACTTTGTATATTGTGAATAAATATTGCCATCTAGTGTATTTGTTGAGCTTTCAGTAAATGATACTGCAGCCATTTAACTTCTGCCCAAATGCATGATGGGAAGTACAACCATGACTGTGCGTAGGCGCACCAATTGATATATCTTCTCTGCGTTGGGAAAGAACATAGGGTGTTAAGAAAATGATTAACTACGACATTTCTTCCCCACATTGCCTCCCACGTTATTTTTAATTGCTGAGAGAGGTATTGTAAGGCTTTAGCCACATATAAAATGGCTCCAAAGGCTGTCAAAATTCTTTCTACTCATTATACGCTGCCTTTTAGCGCTATCTATAGGTAAAACGGCATCTTTATAAATTGAACGCAACAATGTGTGAGTGGGTCGTGCAGCGCATGCGTTAATTACTTAACGTGATTAATTAAAAAAAATTAATTACCGCCGTTAACGCAATAAATTTGATAGCCCTACTTTAAGCCAAAACTACTCTGGATGAGTGTTAGACATTTTGTCTGTAACGTTAAATACAATTAGAAAACGATTTAAATAAAAAATATATATATATTAAAAAAAGGCATGTCCAATATTTTTTTGCCGATTCCGATACTTTGAAAATGACGTGATCGATCGGGACATCTTTACCGGTAATGTTACAGTACTGTACATGACATCTGAAAGCGGCTTAACAGAGATGGAAAACCACCTAGAACACGACTTGTTCAGCACACTTTTGTCCCTCGTGTCTGTTCCTTCCTCCAACATGGTTTGTAGTGATAAAGGGGTTAAAGGTCAGTGTGTGTGCTTGAAAATGTGCCATCATGGGACTATATATCACAATGACAAACTAGGGGTGGGCTTGAGTTTTCTGCTGATGAGGCAGGGACTCGCACCTCCTATTTGTGCCACTGTTTCTACAACTGTTTATTACACCTAATAGTCACAGTTGCCAAGTAAGAGAAAAAAATTAAACATCTGCTTTTGTCACTTCCATTACAAGAACAATACAGACAGGCTTCAATGGCTTCATGTGCATGACACCACCTGTGACTAATCAGAGCACCACCATGACACCACCTGTGACTAATCAGACCACCACAGGTGCGTTGCAATCAAACACCACCTCTTTTTTTGATTGACAGTACAAACCCTAATGCTCGTTTACACAACGAAACAAATTGCACAACTTGATCAACGTTTGCACAATTCGTGTCCAATAAGTCCAACAAATTCACATCCATGGAAGTATTCTATTGAGTCCTCGACAAGTCATGAGGAAATAGGAGGCTATCGATCTGGGTTGGAGGATGAGATTTCCAATAGAAAAAAAAAAAAGAATACAATCTGATTGTACAATGGGAGGAGCGCATGATAGAGTGGCCTATATATAAGCCGGAGCAGAGAGTCAATAGCTAGGACAAATGATTGTGTGGCCCATAGGCAATCTATGCCACTAATTCCTGGGTGCAGTGGCCGCATTTGTCACAGGGATCTCTTGATTTTAAGAGAGCATAAAGCTGCTTTCCATCTGCTTCAACAGCTTAAGACAACGGGAGCATTGAGGCCACTTCAACCCTTTTACAAGTTAACAAAAACAACCTCTTAAGTCTTCTTTTTTTGCAGTTACATAGATTTATGTAAGGTTTATCTATGGTTACCTTTGTTTTTCACTACACTTCAGGCCACTGTTTTGTAGTAACTAAATTAGAGGCTGTTCTAACAACGTTAAAGGGATCCTCTATTTTTAAGACAAGTAATTCTTAAAAGATAAATGTTAGTATGAGTTATAATAATTTGATATTAAAACCCCTCTTAATGTTTTTGTTTTAATAAAGTTTGTAAAATTATTCAAAGTGAAAGGTCGCCATTCTTGTTACGTCGCAGTGCGTGACGTCACTGGTCCCGTTGACGAAATTTCAGCGTGTCATTCGTTAGCTTTCCCAACATGCCGTCAGTTCTACCCTTCCGATTTGAACCAGATCTGAAAAGTGAAGAGCAAGACAGCACTGTCGGTCGGTCACAAGACGAGCTTCAGGGAAAAATGCGTGCAGCAAATACCTGATAAGACAAAAGTTGGGCAAAACTGGTGATGCGAGAGAGTCCTGTTGGGAACTCCGGTTGGGAGTGAGAGTGTATGCTGTCCGGTTTTATTAGCAGATATTCAAGGTAAGCATATTGCGTTTTCAAACTTATCCCAATATAATTATGTAGATTGTTAGCATCCAGAGCTGTCGTGTGCGTTATATACAGTACAGGCCAATTAGCACACCTTGTGTAATCCATGTCTTGTACATTGTAATGCGTGGTAGCTAGGATACGTGTATAAAAGTACCAAAAAGGGGGGAAGCTTCCACTTATGCACATTTATTCACAAAAAATAATATTTCCACAACGGCTGTCAAAATTATCGCGTTAACGGGCGGTAATTAATTTTTAAAAAATAATCACGTTAAAGTATTTGACGCAATTAACGCACAAATGCCGCTTGCAAACAGATTAAAATGACAGCACAGTGAAATGTGTACTTGTTGTATTTATGGAGTTTTGTCGCCTTTGCTGGCGCTTGGGTGCGACTGATTTTATAGGCTTCAGCACCCATGAGCATTGTGTAAGTAATTATTGACATCAACAATGGCGGGCTACTAGTTTATTTTTTGATTGAAAATTTTACAAATTTTATTAAAACGAAAACATTAAGAGGGGTTTTAATATAAAATTTCTACTTGTAGTAACATTTATCTTTTAAGAACTAGAAGTCTTTCTATCCATGGATCGCTTTAACAGAATGTTAATAATGGTAATGCCATCTTGTTGATTTATTGTTATGTTAAACAAATACAGTACTTATGTGCCGTATGTCGAATGTATATATCCATCTTGTGTCTTATGTTTCCATTCCAACATTAATTTACAGAAAAATATGGCATATTTTATAGATGGTTTGAATTGGGATTAATTCCGATTAATTCCGATTAATTAATTTTAAAACTGTAATTAACTCGATTAAAAATGTTAATCGTTTGACACCCCTAATTTCCACCTCGACCACTCTTCACTCGGGAGCTCAGCAGTACACAAACACACGTTCCCTGACGAACACCAGCATTGTTGTAAGAGTCACTGTCGTCACTGTAGCGTGCCATAGTGCTTTAATTATTTAGTATGATTTGGGGAAAACTCCCACGAAGAATAGTCAACAAAAAAGATAATAATAGTAATCCAAATCCGCATTTTTTACTCACTCGAAGATCCAGGAATTAGACCGATCCCATGGCAATGTCGTAGCTGCAATCGGGCCGTCGATTCCACAAAATAGACTGACCCGAAAAGCCGCTGTGGGACCGACGAATCAAAAAAATGGACAGATCCGAAACCAATATTGCAGACGCGGTGGGACCGTCGGATCCAGAAAATAGAAGGATCCCTTACTTGACTGAGGATCCAGGAAAAATGTTCGGGGGCCAGTTGTAACGCGTGGTGGGTAGGATACTGCATACAGGGACCAAAAAGGGGGAGAAGCTTCCACTTATGCACATTTATTCACTAAAAATAATAATTCCACCTTGACCACTCACTTCAGTCCCCTTGTTTCCATTTGACTGGAAATTGCATCCAAAAGCAGCGCATCGTGGCATTTTACTTCGCAAGTTTAGGCAGCAATAAGCAATTGTTTAACACGCTACAAATTTGGAAAGATCCCAATGACGTCATCAGTGCGAGCCCGCAAACCATGGCGCCAACTAACGGTCAAAATGTGGACTAAATATTATAAAATATTGCCATTGATTTAACATTTCATGTGTTTCTAACAACATATTTTAGTACAAGAGAACAATTGTGGTTTATTAGAGCCTACATGTATTTACAGTGGGGAGAACAAGTATTTGATACACTGTAAGTTAGAGGATCACTTTAAAGGATCCACGGATAGAAAGACTTGTAGTTCTTAAAAGATTAATGTTATTATGAGTTTAAATAATTTTATCTTAAAACCCCTCTTGATGTTGTCATACGTATACAATTTGTAATGTGTAGTTTAACTAGTAGGTCGCCATTGTTATTGACGTCATAGGGCGGTGACGTCACCTGGTTACGCTGCCGGGCTTCCAGAGTATGACTCTAGCGACATAAACATGTCATTTGTTCAGTCCTTTCAATTTGGACCTGAGAGGAACATTAATGAGCATTACAGCACTGTCGACATCTCACAAAATGAGCAGCAAAAGCAAAATGAAAAGGAAAGACGGGATGAGACGAGATGATGATAAAACCAGTGTTCTACCAAATGTGCTACACTAACAAAACGTCCAACAACAGGCAAATTTGACACCCTGTGCGCTTTCAGCTTCTTTTGTTTAGATGCATACTAGGGCTGGGCGATATGGCCCTAAGTACGCATCACGGTATATTGAGCAGATTTACCTCAATAACGATAAATAACGCTAAATTCGCCCAAGCGGACTGTTAAATAATAAAATCTGAATCAATGCATGAAATACAGATGAGCCGTTTCTCGTTGATTTATTTACCAGCTTTTAATTTAAACATATTTAACAATTTTACATGCAGTCTAAACATTAAGTATATAAAAAATTATTGTAAGTAATAAGAATTCAAGTATGAACATTTATTACAGCTTGTATGGCTTGAACAATGTACAAAAATCAATATGACTTTGCGAACAGGTCATTGTAACACAAATGACTTACAGCTTGAACAGTACACTTATTGTTAATGGCTGCTGTGACATAATACTCAACACAAGTGTTTACTTCAAGGTTTCAGGGTTTTTTTCCCAGTGCATTTTTAATACATGCACGCACACATGAGCCCCCCACACAGACCGATCGCGTTCATTATCCGACTCGATCACGTTTATTTGTAGCGTTAGCCGCTAGCGTTAGCCTACCGGGCTTCTGTTTGTTTGACTTCCTGATAACCACGTGACTCCATACGTAAGCACAACACCGAGTCAAAGCGGGATGAAAAGACCATATTTTCTTGTTTTATTAAATTACCGAATTTACCGACATGGTCAAAATGTCGGTCCTCGTGAAGAATTTCGGTAACGGTAAATTTTCGGTTTACCGCCCTGCTCTAATGCATACAGACAGAACATACTTAAGAAAATACTTAAACGTAGTAATATCAAATAAGGGTGGTTTAAATACGCAACGTTACGAATGTGGTCAACAGATCAACAATCTGCTTTAAAGCTACCACAAGAAAACACAATGCTTAAAAGTATGAGAGGGAAACACATGCACAAACTATTTTTGAGGCAATGAAAAGGTAATAAAAGACTAAATAAAAACACAAATAGCAAGTAATCGCCGCTTTTAACCGATGTTCACATGTGTTGGATGTCTCGCGGCAGAAGGAACTGCAGAAGACCGGTAGTGTTTGTCTAGTGAGGGACAAACTACGTCATCACCCCGAACGTCCATCGCGGGCAAAAAACATGGCGGCCTCTGTAGGTCAAAACATACCAGCAACTAAATATTGTAGATTTTTAAATCAATGACAATATTTTTTGAGTTTCTAATTACACATTTTAGTATAAGAGAACAACTGTGGCCTATTAGAGCCTACAAGTCCTTAACTCTGAGGTTCCCTTACAGACAGACAGCATCTTTATCATGTACATCACAGTGGAAATTATCCTGTTAACCTCAATATACGAAATAAATTTCTTCTGGAGTGGCATTCGTATCATGATTTTTTTCGTATAATAAATCACATTTTGGATGTAAATCTCCTAATTTGTTCCAAGCTGTACTGAAAACACCACATTAAATTTGCTGTCATGTCCTCTACTGCCAGTCTTTACTTGTCATGCTTTGTTGACCTGTAGTGGCGCTTAAGTGTAACTAGTTTGTTAGGCTAATTGAACATACGTTATCACATGACTACTTGAGTTCATAGCAAACACGGAGTGCCAAAAGATGAGCTAACTTTGGCTGCCATTGCTTTCTATTTCATCTCAATGTTTGTGCCTTGATAAAGCATCGCTTGTAAGTAGGGTTGTTCGGATCATGTTTTTTTGCTCCCGATCCGATCCCGATCGTTTTAGTTTGAGTATCTGCCGATCCCGATATTTCCCGATCTGTTGGCTTTTTTTTGCTCCCGATTCAATTCCAATCATTCCCGATAATTTTTCCCGATCATATACATTTTGGCAATGCATTAAGAAAAAAATGAATAAAACTCGGACGAATATGTACATTCAACATACGGTACATAAATACTGTATTTGTTTATTGTGACAATAAATCCTCAAGATGGCATTTACATTATTAACATTCTTTCTGTGAGAGGAATCCACAGATAGAAAGACTTGCGACTTTCTATATTGTGACTAAATATTGCCATCTAGTGTATTTCTTGAGCTTTCAGTAAATGATACTGTCGCCATGCCCAAATGCATGATGGGAACTGGAACCATGACTGTGCGTAGTGCTACCAATTGATATATCTTCTCTGCGTTGGGAAATAACATGAGGTGTTAAGAAAAAGATCAATTGCAACCTTGCTTCCCCACATTGCTTCCCATGATATTTCTAATCGTAGGGAGAGGGATTATAAGGCTTAACCAATTAAAAAAAGGCTCCAAAGGCTGCCAAAATTCACTGCACTCATTTTACGCTGCCTTTTATCTCTCTATATAGGTAAAACGGCGCTATTACAGATTGAGTGCGACAATGCGTGAGTGGGTCGTGCAGCGCATGCATTAATTGCGTTAAATATTTTAACGTGATACATTTTTTTAAAAATTAATTACCGCCGTTATCGGGATAAATTTGATAACCCTACCTTAAGCCTAAACTAAAGACTCTGGATGAGTGTAACATATTATGTCTGTAACGTTCAATACAATTAGAAAACGATTTAATTAAAAAATATATATATAGTAAAAAAAGGCATGGCCGATATTTTTTTGCCGATTCCGATACTTTGAAAATGACGTGATGCCGATCGATCGGGACATCTCTACTTGTAAGTTTTACTCATTTCCCCCCCCCATATGCATTAGAATTGTGTAGCACATTGTGGTCTGTTTATTTTGTTTTTTTACATTTATAGTCAAACAGTCATTGTGTTAAGAGTTAGCATGGGATTACCCATGGGGCCACGGGACATTATATACAAACAAAGTGTACTCTACACTGTGCGACTGGGGCAGTGAAAACAAAACTAAATTAAATGTTTGAGCATGATTTTCACACCTCGTCTACTTTATAGAATAATAAGATAGACGACACAGTAGTTACTGCATTGCATTATTGCACTGCTGCGAATTATCTATTACAGTACATATCATTGTTTGTATGATAATTTTTTTTTTTTTTTGTAATATGAAGCGGAAAAGCTTTGAAAAATAATTTTTTTGTGGACTGAAGCTTTCGAATTTTGAGGATTGAAAAAGACAGAATTGGGTTTTCTGATGTGTAATAGTGGATATAAAATGGTGTTTTTTGCATTGAAATAAGACTGAAAAAGTGGGGGTCTTATATTCGCTGTCTAGACATTATACCCATTCACGACGCTAGATGGCGCCAGATATCATTAAAGCGATGTTCTGTCATGAGAGATCTCAGCTACTCTCAAGTTTAACCAGTTTGCATTATTTTATTGCAATGTTTTTCCTTATTCAGATTTGTTTCAATACTACAGTTACAGTTAGACTTCACTTTGATGGTTAATGCAGTTATTGCTATTTTGTTGTTTTATCTCAATATATTGATTTATTTACATTTCAAAAACCAGAAGCCATTCATTTACGAATGTGATTGCACTTTAGTTTACATATTTAAATGTTCAGATATGAAGATTTGAATGAGGCAAAATAACATGCTTTTTCTCTCAAATATATTGTTATAATCATTTGTTTCAGATGTACTGTAATTATTTTCTGTATAAAAATTAATTTGGTGTTTAAAATGTCTTTTTTCAGACTTAAGTCTTGAAAAAGAGGGGGTCGTCTTATATTCGGGCCAATACGGTAAAAGCCAGTAGTTCCAGAAAGTGCACACCGTTATCACCGGCAGACGTTTTGTCAACGCAAGTACAGTGGTACCTTGACATATGATCGCTTCGACACACGATCTTTTCGACATCTGACGTAAAAATTGACATGCCATTTGTTTCTACATCCGACGACATGCTCGAAATACGACAATTTATGACAGCGCCGCAGTTTGTTTTTCTGCAAAAGGAACGCAAGGCAGATTTTCTTGTGAGAAAAATCAACATGGGTTCCAAGAATGTTAGTGCAGGTGGTGAAAAAAAGAAAAAGGCAAGGCTTACCATTGAAATGAAGATGGATGAATGAAGATTTCGAACTGGTCCTCCTCCAGTCTTTATAAGTTATGTTGACAATATTGTGGCATCATTGCTAAAAAATTGCTAGCTTCGTCAGGTTTTTAATCATTTATTTCAGAACTTGTGTAACACAACATGCCTACTGTCTGCCGTAGTTGAACATGAAAAGTGAAAGTAAAAAGTCCTCTCTCACTCTGTCAAGTCAGCCACGCGGTGTGTTCAGGTACGCCACGCAAAACACACCCGCCATATTAGAACCCGATTCATTACATTATTACAGGTATCATCTTTATCATTACTTTTATTATATTACTATTCCGATATGTATTCATAATTCATTTGTTTTGCTCTGTGTAATTGTACCAGAAGCATTTATTGAGGATTTAGTGAAAGTTTTCGGGCAGCGAATTAATGAAATTATAATGTATTCTTATGGGAAAATCCTGCTCCACATACGACCATTTCGACTTACAAACAAGATCCTTAAACGAATTAACATTGTAATGTTGTTGTGGAACAGTCCATTGTAGTGCGTGTGTGTGTGTGTGTGGGTGGGTGGGTGGGTGGGGGGGGGGGGTAATATAAATGCAGCATTCAAATAGCTTTCTTTTTTGTTTTGTTATTTGTTTGTTTGGTATGCTGACGAATAGTTTGGGGTGTTGCGGGCTCCGGTGGCCCCAAGCCCTTACTCGTTGGGGCAAGGGCAGCTGGTTGGGGGCCCCCTACTGGTTGGGGACCTAAGGCGATCGGCTACTTCGCCTCAAAAGTAGCTCCGCCTGTGTACCTACCTACCTGGTAACAGTTTACAATTTGGGGTGCAATGTTATGACACAAACATTTTTTTCTCCTTTTTAGTGCACACACTTTGGTATGTTAGGTTTCTTTGCAACTTCTGCCATGAACAAAATTCCATATTTTTCCTTCTTACAACTTAACTAAAAAGAGCAACAACTACCTGAGCAAAAAAGCTAAACAAAAAACATAATTTTATTAGCAAATAAAAGTAAATAAAGATGCTTAGTGGTCAAGAAAAAGTGTTTGGTTTGCCAAGCGAACTCTTGAACTTTGCTCATGGTATCAATTTTCTATAGTATTTGTCCTCATTAGGGTGGAACTGTGTCCACTGACTCACATTCACATCAATGGGCAATTTAGAATCAATAAATCTACAGTTTTAAGGCAGGGAGGGGAGCTGTGATACTTATAGAGTTTTGAAAAATAAACATAATACTTACAGCCCCAGGACAGGATAGAATTGATATATTCTTCCCAACCAGGTTCAAAGAATCATATGCTGCTTTGAAGAAATATTCTGAAGGGTATATGCATCATATATCATCTCACATGACAACAACGTGTAAATGACCGACTTGTTCTTACGGGAACTAAACGCGTTGAGATTTTTATGATCTATGTATTGTTTTTCCCTGTGCACAGCATTATCATTGTAATTTATTCTTTCACAAATGCTGTGAAATTGACTGATTATAGTAAAGTGTGGACTGAGCCCACTGTGCATAAAAAGATGAATTGGGTTCAATTATTTCCTCATCTTGCTGAATGCAGTCTGACTTGGCCAGCCGACACTGGGGCTCACGCCACAGACAAATCCATCACCGGCTTCTTCCTTCCGCCGTCACACTTGTGTTCTGGACTTCATTGTGTCTCTGCCACGGAATACTAAAAACACCCGACCAACTCGCAAAAGGGAAGAAGAATGAGAAAACAACAACATCATGCGACTTGCAATTTATTTCCCTAAAACAAGGTTGAGAAACGGTCCTCACTTTGAACTGGAATATATCCCAATTAAATGCATGCTGGGTTGGCCACCAGCCAACACAGGGCATATATTGACAAAATTCTCACGCTCATATTCACACTGAAGGACAACTTAGAGTCTTCAATTAACCTAAGAGGCATGTTTTTGAGAAACAAGCAAAAAAACACACAAGCATGGGTGGGAACTTGAACGGTACGAGCACCTAACCTTATGATTTTTTTTGCGTTACAAGTATCGTCATGAGAGACAATAACAGTGGCGCCTCCAGAAATTTTTCATAGGGGTGGCCAGATGGGGCCACTTAAAATCTTGGGGTGGCCAAGACTAAAAGCCATAATTTCAGGTTTTCATTATATTATTGCAGTAAAAAGGTCAGGGGAGACCTATCAGAAAGACATTAGGACACGACTACTGATATACTTTGGTGTATTGTGTAATATTTGATGTTACTAATGATTTGATGTGCATAGTCCGTAACCCTACAGTCAATATTTTGAGTTCCAATTCTGTTTTATTGTGTTATGTATATATTAGGCATAAGGTGTACATTTAACTAGGGCTGTCAAACAATTAAAAATTTTAATCGAGTTAATCACGGCTTAAAAATGAATTAATTGTTAATTAATTACAATTCAAACCATCTCTAAAATAAGCCACATTTTTCTGTAAATCATTGTTGGAATGGAAAGATAAGACAAGACGGATATATACATTCAACATACTGTACATAAGTACTGTATTTGTTTATTATAACAATAAATCCACGAGATGGCATTAACATTATTACCATTCTTTCTGTGAAAGGGATCCATGGATAGAAAGACTTGTAATTCTTAAAGGAAAAATGTGAGTTTGTATATTGTGACTAAATATTGCCATCTAGTGTATTTGTTGAGCTTTCAGTAAATGATACTGTAGCGACTTAACTGTTCTGCCCAAATGCATGATGGTGGTGCATGAAGTGGTGCAACCATGACTGTGTGTGGTGGCTGCAAATGCTATATTTTCTCTGCATTGGGTACACTACAGGGTGTTAAGAAAAAGATCAACTCCTGTCATTCTTCCCCACATCGCTTCCCACAATATTTATAGTTGCTGTGGGAGAGATGACAAAGCTTTTGCCAATTAAAAGCACAGCCCCAATGAATGCGTTTATCAACTCCACTCACATGACACTGCCTCTTATCTCTGTATAGAAGTAAAATGACGCCATTGTAGGCTGTTTGCGGCAATGCGTGAATGAGTCGTACTGCGAATGCGTTAATTGCGATAAATATTTTCACGTTATTAATTTTAAAAAAATAATTACCGCCCGTTAACGCGATAAATTTGACAGCCCTACATTTAACAAAACAAAATGAATGCATTCATTTGGGATGAAATGCATAACTGATGCTTCAACAATCTAACGATATACTGGCAAGCGGGGTGGCCTGTGGGGTGGCCAACCAATTTATAGGGGTGGCCGTGGCCACCCCCTGGTGGCGCCATTGGAAAATAAGTCTCATTATGCGAACAAATTTTCACCATACAAGCAAAATCCAATGTTCGAGTACCTCGGCATGCAAGCTCTCTTTCACTTTGACTGCCCAAGTTTCTTGGGGTCCCGATAGTAGGGTCGCCACCTTTCAGAAATAGAAATAAGGGACACCCCCCCACGCGCCCAAAGCCATACAGGAGAAAAAAAGAGTTATATCCCCAAATCTCCTAAAATGCGTAGAAACGTACAGTGGGGAAATAAGTATTTAGTCAACAACCAATTGTTCAAGTTCTCCTATTTGAAAAGATTAGAGAGGCCTGTAATTGTCAACATGGGTAAACCTCAACCATGAGAGACAGAATGTGGAAAAAAAAACTTTAAAAAAAATATATTTCCAAATTAAAGTGGAAAATAAGTATTTGGTCACCTACAAACAAGCCACTCGTTACCAGTATTAATGGCACCTGTTTTAACTCATTATCGGTATAAAACACACCTGTCCACAAACTCAGTCAGTCACACTCCAAACTCCACTATGGCCAAGACCAAAGAGCTGTCAAAAGACACCAGAGACAAAATTGTAGACCTTCACCAGGCTGGGAAGACTGAATCTGCAATAGGTAAAACACTTGGTGTCAAGAAATCAACTGTGGGAGCAATTATTAGAAAATGGAAGACATACAAGACCACTGATAATCTCCCTCGATCTGGGGTCAATGCAAGATCTCACCCCGTGGCATCAAAATGATAACAAGAACGGTGAGCAAAAATCCCAGAACCACACGGGGGACCTAGTGAATGACCTACAGAGAGCTGGGACCACAGTAACAAAGGCTGCTATCAGTAACACAATGCGAGAAGAATGCGTGAAGAAAGTACACGTCCAGGTCCGTCTGCGGTTTGCTAGAGAGCATTTGGATGATCCAGAAGAGGACTGGGAGGATGTGTTATGGTCAGATGAAACCAAAATAGAACTTTTTGGTAGAAACACAGGTTCTCTTGTTTGGAGGAAAAAGAATACTGAGTTGCAGCCGAAGAACACCATACCCACTGTGAAGCATGGGGGTGGAAACATCATGCTTTGGGGCTGTTTTTCTGCAAAGGGACCAGGACGAACGATCTGTGTAGAGGAAAGAATGAATGGGGCCATGTATCGAGAGATTTTGAGTGAAAATCTCCTTCCATCAGCAAGGGCATTGAAGATGAGACGTGGCTGGGTCTTTCAGCATGACAATGATCCCAAACACACAGCCAGTGTAACAAAGGAGTGGCTTCATAAGAAGCATTTCAAGGTCCTGGAGTGGCCAGTCTCCAGGTCTCAACCCCATAGAAAATCTGCGGAGGGAGTTGAAAGTCCGTGAAACATCACTGCTCTAGAGGAGATCTGCATGGAGGAATGGGCCAAAATACCACCAACAGCTTGTGAAGCGTTACAGAAAACGTTTGGCCCCCATTATTGCCAACAAAGGGTACATAAAAAAGTATTGAGATTAACTTTTGATATTAACCAAATGCTTATTTTCCACCATGATTTGCAAATAAATTCTTTAAAAATCAAACAATGTGATTTTCTGGGTTGTTTTTCCACATTCTGTCTCTCATGGTTGAGGTTTACCCATGTTGACAATTAGAGGCTTCTCTAATATTTTTCAAGTGGGAGAACTTGCACAATTAGCGGTTGATTAAATACTTATTTGCCCCACTGTATATTAAAAAGAAAATCTCAACCACTCCTTGTTGTCTGCGATTTCTGCATCGCGACCCATGTTATATCACCATGTTTCACCCCAAATTTTTTTTTAAAAATCTGGCTGTGGCCATTCACAGCTGTGTCTTTACACTCGGTGGTACATGCTACACTGAGTTTTTGGATCGAAACAAGGTAAATACGCGATAATATTTCGTTAAAATCGTGGCGTCTTTAATTCTGCACTTGCGTGTTCTTGCCTCCAATTAGGGTTTTGCTGTTAATTTTTTAAATTACTTTTTTAAATGTCTTCCATTTCAAATTTTTTGTTCCCCCAGAAAATTGAGATTTTAACCTTTCCAATGATATATCACACATGCATTTCGGACAATTTTGAAAGTTGGCCAAATTGAGGGTCTCAGAGCGGAACCGCCATATATGTATATTACAGTTCCTTGCATCATCTTACCTTTACAGTATGTTTGACCCCCCCACCTCCACTTTACACTGTAAGAGGCCCGGCTTTCATCGACCAATGTCGTCACCTTTTTTTATGTCTTTTCGTCCAAAAAATAAAAGAAAAGAAAACAAAAAAAATGGTCAAATTTAAAAAAAATAAATAAATTTTTTATTGCTTTAAGTGAAATGTAAAACACGTAGATTATATCGTATAAAATTGAGATAAGGCCCTTGAATTGAATCACATTATTGTAGATTGTAATATTGGCAAATTGACCAAAGAATCAATATCATATCGTCATCAAATTGATGGAGTACACCCCTATTAAGTGAGCATTGTACCTTATTTAGCAATCTGACAAAGCCGATAGTAGAAATGAATATTTTAACCTTGATGTAGTGCACTGTATTCTGCTGCAAAATACCATTTTACAATATCTGAAAGCTTATTTTTAGTGTAATCATAGTCAAGAAAGCCTGTGCGTGGGTGGTCTAAAGGGGTGACACACTGTGTTGTTGTTTTGTGTAGGCCTCAATTCCTCCCGCTGGCATCTGGGCATGACAACCATGTCTGCTAGCTGTGAGCCAATGTCGGGGTGTCTGCGTGGGGTTGTTTGGGTCGGGGTATTCGTGCTCGTGGGTGGGGGTTTGCCCTAAAAAGGTTTAGCATGTTTTCCACCACTCTGCAACAGCACCATATGCATCAGAACAGAAGCGGGCTCATCGTTGTGACACTCACAGCATGGGGCTGTCTAGCTCTCCTAACTACCACAATCATTTCCATTCTAATAATAATGCTCAATATGATGCATACATTAAGATGACATTGGGCTGAATTTAGGAAGCAAGGAAAGCAAGTCTAAGAATAATAATGACAATGCAATTTAAATTTCAAATACAAAACAAACTTTACCAGAAACGTGAGCTGTTAGTATTTTTCCATCTCATGTCATGAAATTTAGCAAAATTGCTGTGATTTTTAATTTGCTATCTGACACTGGTATTGAAAAATTGTATTTGAAACTTCAGGTTCATTACTCGTTATTTTACCTTCAATTATGATTTATTCATGTCAACGGTAGGAAGTTGGCCACTTATTTGAACTCATTGTCTGCCATTGGAAAACAATAGACGTACAGTCCCTGACAACAGTCTTGTTGCTAATCAATTTTGTAAAAAACAATTGCTAATAACCTGACTTTTAATTATTCAATTGGTTTCAGAAATGGCTCATAAAAGCTAAGACCCTCCCAAATGATGTCGTATGTACAAAAATATATTTCTTTCACTGAAAAAAGATTTATCATTTAATGAAGATATAAAGGTCAAATTTTGGCAAGACAAAAGTTTTGTTGCCTACAAAAAGTAGTGTCAAAATTGAACAAAAAATGTACTTTTAAATACAAAAATATGTTACATAACATAAGTGAATTAAGTAGCGATGCTGTGAGATCCAAATTTAATATTTTGTACAACTTCCATGCGATTCGGCAAGGATTCATACAATTTATTGATGAAGTCATCAGGAACATCAAAGAAAGCAGTCTTGCATGCCTCCCAGAGTTCATCAACGTTCTTGGGTTTCGTCTTCCATGCTTCCTCTTTCATCCTACCCCAGACATGCTCAATGATGTTCATGTCTGGTGACTGGGCTGTCCTGGAGGAGCTTGATCTTCTTTGCCTTGAGGTAGAGATTGAAGTATGTGATGGCGCACCATCCTGCTGCAGAATTTGTCCCTTTTTATGGTAAGGAATGTAAGAGGCAGCTCAGATTTGTTAATATTTCAGACTATTTATGTTGCCTTCCACCCTGCAGATCTCTCGCACACCCCCATACTGGATGTAACCCCAGATCATGATTTTGGTAATGATGTAACCACCAAACTTCACTGTTTTCTGAGTGAATCTCAGATCAATGCGGGCTCCAGTAGGTCTCCTGCAATATTTGTGGCAACTGTGGTGTAATTCAATTATTCATCTGAAAAATACACCTTTTGCTGCTTTTCCAGCATCCATCCTTTTGACAGGCTGTGGGCCTTGGCAAATGCCCCACGGTGTTTTAATTGTCTGCACCCTGAGAGATAAATAGTCTGAAATATCAACAAATCTTAGCTGCCTCAAGGCAAAGAAGATCAAGATCCTCCAGGACTGGCCAGCCCAGTCACTAGACATGATCATCATTGAGCATGTCTGGGGTAGGATGAAAGAGGAAGCATGGAAGACGAAACCCAACAATGTAGATGAACCCTGGGAGGCATGCAAGACCGCTTTCTTTGATGTTCCTGATGACTTCATCAATAAATTGTATGAATCCTTGCCGAAGCCCATGGAAGTCATCCAAAATAGACTTTTGTCAGGGACTGTATATGCGTAGCTTCCAATCGGTGACTTGAAAAATGAGTGATATTGTATGCAGCTTTCCTACTTATTTTTTTTTCGACTGACAATGTTCTGGAACATAGGAATTAATCACATTTGGCAAATAATTAAATAGGAATTAATCACAATTGGCAAACAGAACGAAACTGCAAATTATAATATGTGTGCTTTTATAACAGAGTGGATAATGACATTACGGACATTTTTGGTCAATGTTGGCATTTTGTGCACACGGTGGAGCAATATGGACTCACAAGGAAAGCTTACTCAAAATAGTTTTGATAGACAGCATCTGAACATTTTAATTCAACATGACACTATTAGCATGTTGCTAAATTTGCTGTCCATACTGTCATCGGCGGTCATCAGCCATTTTAGAAATCTATAGTAGTTGAGATGACTTTGATTAAGATGGGAATTACTCACAATTAGCAAACAGAACGAAACTGCAAGTTGTAGTATGTGTCCTTTTATAACAGAGTAGACAATGACATTATGGACATTTTTGGCCAATGTTGGCATTTTATGTGCACACGGTGAAGCAACATGGACTCCCACGGAAAGCTTACTCGAAATAGTTTTGATAGACAGCATCTGAACATTTTAATTCAAAATGACACTATTAGCATGTTGCTAAATTTGGTGTCCTTACTGTCGTCGGCCGTCATCAGCCATTTTAGAAATCTCTGGTAGTTGAGATGACTGTGATTAAGATGGGAATTACTCACAATTGGCAAACAGAACGAAACTGCAAGTTCTAGTATGTGTGCTTTTATAACAGAGTAGACAATTACATTATGGACATTTTTGGCCAATGTTGGCTTATTATGTGCACACGGTTAAGCAACATGGGCTCACACCGAAAGCTTACTCGAAATAGTTTTGATATGCAGCATCTGAACATTTTAATTCAACATAACACCATTAGCATGTTGCTAAATTTGCTGTCCTTACTGTCGTCGGCCGTCATCAGCCATTTTAGAAATCTTTGGTAGTTGAGATGACTATGATTAATATATGAATTACTCACAATTGGCAAACAGAACGAAACTGCAAGTTCAAGTATGTGTGCTTTTATAACAGTGGACAATAACATTATGGACATTTTTGGCCAATGTTGGCATTTTATGTGCACACGATGAAGCAATTTGGACTCATATGGAAAGCTTACTCTAAATTGTTTTGATATACAGCATCTGACCATTTTAATTCTCCATGACACTTTTAGCACGTTGCAAAATTTGCTGTCCATACTGTCGTCGGCGGTTATCAGCCATTTCAGAAAATCTCTAGTGGTTAGGATGGAATGAATCATATTTGGCAAACATAACAAAACTGCAAATTCTAGTATTTGTGCTTTTATAACAGAGTGGACAATGACATTATGGACATATTTGGCCAAATGTTGGCATTTTATGTGCACACTGTGAAGCAATATGGACTGATATGGAAAGCTAACTCTAACTTGCTTTGCTATACAGGATCTGAACATTCTAATTTTCCATGACACTTTTAGCACGTTGCTAAATTTGCGGTCCACACTATCATCCGCAGTTATCACAAGTGCCATTTGTGTATATGCGATTTTATGCGAAACGAATGTTGTAATTTAGAAGACTGTTCAGTCTTTTTTTTTCATAATAAATTGCATCCATTGTGATGAACATGATTGAAATTTGTCCCGAACAAAACCAATAAACATCCATTTTCCATCCTTTCTATTATGTTTTCCTGACACAACAGCACACTAACGTAATGAAGCGTTATTGATCTGGAACCAGTTTTCTCCAAAGGGGATCCATAGTTTAATCTCTTTTATTGCTGTGTTTCCATATGCTGCGGCGAGATAATGATCACAAATCAGGTGAGCGACCTTTGAATGCACTAGAATCACCTTGATGAAGTGAAGAGCAGAGTGTGTGTGCGTTGCTGACAGAACGGGCCGCAGTCATGACACGCACAAAATGCTGCTGAGCCATTAAAACTCTTTTGATTGTTTCTATCAGGAGCTTTGCCAAATCAAGTGCCAAACTAGCGCTAACACATTCTCTGGACAGGCTCACACCGGGTAGTAAATAATACTCGCCAGATACAGCCGTGATTCTTCACAAAGTCGTGACGAGGAGAAATTGGGCCTGGTCCATTTCATCTTCTCTTGATGCTTTTCTCATCGGGCCGCAGTGGAGTTAAGTTTCTGTGTTAACTTTCAGCATGCTGCCAACCTAAAAATAGCCTCCTAGCTTACGCTTGTGGAGGTTGACACGTTTCTACTCAAAAGTGGAAGACATGAAGCAGGAAAAAGCATGTATTAACACATTGGTTGCAACTGAAGGCGATAGAAGTCCAATTCGACTAGGGGTGCTGGCAGGATTTGAACAATCCCTCCCGGTTAAAACGGATTGGACGCACAGTGCCTTGCAAAAGTATTCGGCCCCCTTGAATCTTGCAACCTTTCGTCACATTTCAGGCTTCAAACATAAACATATGAAATTAAATTTTTTTGTCAAGAATCAACAACAAGTGGGACACAATCGTGAAGTGGAACAACATTTATTGGGTAATTTAAACTTTTTTAACAAATAAAAAACTGAAAAGTGGGGCGTGCAATATTATTCGGCCCCTTTACTTTCAGTGCAGCAAACTCACTCCAGAAGTTCAGTGAGGATCTCTGAATGATCCAATGTTGTCCTAAATGACCGATGATGATAAATAGAATCCACCTGTGTGTAATCAAGTCTCCGTATAAATGCACCTGCTCTGTGATAGTCTCAGGGTTCTGTTTAAAGTGCAGAGAGCATTATGAAAACCAAGGAACACACCAGGCAGGTCCGAGATACTGTTGTGGAGAAGTTTAAAGCCGGATTTGGATACAAAAAGATTTCATAATCATCTCAAGGAGCACTGTGCAAGCCATCATATTGAAATGGAAGGAGCATCAGACCACTGCAAATCTACCAAGACCCGGCCGTCCTTCCGAACTTTCTTCTCAAACAAGGAGAAAACAATCAGTCGTACACTGCACAAATGTGGCCTTTATGGAAGAGTGGCAAGAAGAAAGCCATTTCGCAAAGATATCCATAAAAAGTCTCGTTTAAAGTTTGCCACAAGCCACCTGGGAGACACACCAAACATGTGGAAGAAGGTGCTCTGGTCAGATGAAACCAAAATTGAACTTTTTGGCCACAATGCAAAATGATATGTTTGACGTAAAAGCAACACAGCTCATCACCCTGAACACACCATCCCCACTGTCAAACATGGTGGTGGCAGCATCACGGTTTGAGCCTGCTTTTCTTCAGCAGGGACAGGGAAGTTGGTTAAAATTGACGGGAAGATGGATGCAGCCAAATACAGGAACATTCTGGAAGAAAACCTGTTGGTATCTGCACAAGACCTGAGACTGGGACAGAGATTTATCTTCCAAATGGACAATGATCCAAAACATAAAGCCAAATCTACAATGGAATGGTTCAAAAATAAATGTATCCAGGTGTTAGAATGGCCAAGTCAAAGTCCAGACCTGAATCCAATCGAGAATCTGTGGAAAGAGCTGAAGACTGCTGTTTACAAACACTCTCCATCCAACCTCACTGAGCTCGAGCTGTTTTGCAAGGAAGAATGGGCAAGAATGTCAGTCTCTCGATGTGCAAAACTGATAGAAACATACCCCAAGCGACTTGCAGCTGTAATTGGAGCAAAAGGTGGTGCTACAAAGTATTAACGCAAGGGGGCCGAATAATATTGCACGCCCCACTTTTCAGTTTTTTATTTGTTAAAAAAGTTTAAATCATCCAATAAATTTTGTTCCACTTCACGATTGTGTCCCACTTGTTGTTGATTCTTGACAAAAAATTAAAATTTTATATCTTTATGTTTGAAGCCTGAAATGTGGCGAAAGGTTGCAAGGTTCAAGGGGGCCGAATACTTTTGCAAGGCACTGTATATCGCAGTCAATGGCAGTGAAACATGATCACTCAATGGCAGCGAATGAATTTGATGTTCTAGTCCTTCTAAAAAAAATAACATATTGTGATAAAGTGTAATGTACTGATAAACATTGTTGTTGAGAGTACATTGTTCCACTACAGCCAAACGAGACAAGTCATTTACTATAGACAAGTTTCCTGAGCGAAACAAGGGTGGCGCCATCTTGGAAAATTTCTGCTCCGAAACTCTGGTTTAGAAAGAACAGCATGAATTGTGGTTTAAGTAAGCAGTCTGTTGACAAAGTTAAAACTGCAAAAGCAAACCAGAGGAACCTACGGAATCTCCAAAAATTGATTCAGCACGACGTAGATGAGACTCCGAGACTTTCTGTGCTGTGCATGAACTCCTGGAAGCACCTATATACTAGTCCTTCTATAAAAAAAAAAAAAATGCATATTGTGATAAAGTTCATTATTTTCTGTCATGTACTAATAAACATTAGACTTACACTCACTGGCCACTTTATTAGGTACACCATGCTAGAAACAGGTTGGACCCCCTTTTGCCTTTAGAACTGCCTAAATTCTTCGGGGCATAGATTCAACAAGGTGCTGGAAGCATTCCTCAGAGAGTTTGGTCCATATTGACATGATGGCATCACACGGTGCAGATTTGTCGGCTGCACATCCATGATGCGAATCTCCCGTTCCACCACATCCCAAAGATGCTCTATTGGATTGAGATCTGGTGACTGTGGAGGCCATTTGAGTACAGTGAACTCATTGTCATGTTCAAGAAACCAGTCTGAGATGATTCCAGCTTTATGACATGGCGCGTTATCCTGCTGAAAGTAGCCATCAGAAGTTGGGTACATTGTGGTCATAAAGGGATGGACATGGTCAGCAACAATACTCAGGTAGGCTGTGGCGTTCCAACGATGCTCAGTTGGTACCAAAGAGTGCCAAGAAAATATCCCCACACCACCACCACCAGCCTGAACCGTTGATATAAGGCAGGATGGATCCATGCTTTCATGTTGTTGACGCCAAATTCTGACCCTACCATCTGAATGTCGCAGCAGAAATCGAGACTCATCAGACCGGGCAACGTTTTTCCAATCTTCTATTGTCCAATTTCGATGAGCTTGTGCAAATTGTAGCCTCAGTTTCCTGTTCTTAGCTGAAAAGAGTGGCACCTGGCGTGGTCTTCTGATGCTGTAGCCCATCTGCCTCTAAGTTCGACGTACTGTGCGTTCAGAGATGCTCTTCTGCCTACCTTGGTTGTAACGGGTGGTTATTTGAGTCACTGTTGCCTTTCTATCAGCTCGAACCAGTCTCACCATTCTCTTCTGACCTCTGGCATCAACAAGGCATTTCCGCCCACAGAGCTGCCGCTCACTGGATACTTTTTCTTTTTCGGACCATTCTCTGTAAACTCTAGAGATGGTTGTGCGTGAAAATCCCAGTAGATCAGCAGTTTCTGAAATACTCATACCAGCCCTTCTGGCACCAACAACCATGCCACGTTCTAATTCACTCAAATCACCTTTCTTCCCCATACTGATGCTCGGTTTGAACTGCAGGAGATTGTCTTAAACCATGTCTACATGCCTAAATGCACTGAGTTGGCGCCATGTGATTGGCTGATTAGAAATTAAGTGTTAACGAGCAGTTGGACAGGTGTACCTAATAAAGTGGCCGGTGAGTGTATATATTTTAAGATTCATTATACACAACTGAAGTAGTTCAAGTCTTTTATTGTTTGAATATTGATTATTTTGGCAAAAAAAGTCCCTTAAAACCCTTTAAAAAAGTATCATATTTCATGCGACCAATACAAAAAAGTGTTTTTTAATACAAAAAAAAGTCAACCTTCAATTAATTACATCAGCTATGCACCCAATACTTGGTCGGGAATCCTTTTGCAGAAATGACTGCTTCAGTGCGGCGTGGCATGGAAGCAATCAGCCTGTGGCACTGCTGAGGTTTTATGGAGGCCCAGGATGCTTCGATAGCGGCCTTAAGCTCATCCACTGTGTTG
Organism: Corythoichthys intestinalis; assembly: GCF_030265065.1. NCBI lineage: Eukaryota > Metazoa > Chordata > Actinopteri > Syngnathiformes > Syngnathidae > Corythoichthys > Corythoichthys intestinalis. The sequence goes on from NC_080402.1 coordinate 14,112,034, forward strand.
GGTCTGGTGTCTCTCAACTTCCTCTTCACAAAATCCCATAGATTCTCTATGGGGTTCAGGTCAGGAGAGTTGGCAGGCCTTGATTTCCGAATGACATGCAAAATTTTCTTTCATCTGAAAAAAGTACTTTGGACCACTTAGCAAACAGTCCAGTGCTGCTTTTCTGTAGCCCAGGTCAGGCGCTTCTGCCGCAGTTTCAGGTTCAAAAGTGGCTTGGCCTAGGGAGTGCAGCACCTGTAGCCCATTTCCAGCACATGCTTGTGCACTGTGGCTCTGGATGTTTCTACTCCAGACTCAGTCCACTGTTTCTGCAGGTCCCCCAAGGTCTGGATTCGGCCCTTCTCCACAAACTTTCTCAAGGTGCGGTCACCTCTTCTGGTTTTGCAGTGTTTCCTGACACACGTTTTCCTTCCTGCAGACTTCCCACTGAGGTGCCTTAATACAGCACTCTGGGAACAGCCTATTCGCTCAGAAATGTCTTTCTGTGTCATAGCCTGTTGCTTGAGGGTGTCAATGATGGCCTTCTGGACAGCAGTCAGGTCGGCAGTCTTGCCCACGATTGCAGTTTTGAATAATAAACCAGGCTGGGAGTTTTTCAAAGCCTCAGGAATCTTTCTCAGGGGCTTTGAGTTACTCGTTGATTCAGATGATTAGATTAGTAGCTTCTCTAGAGTACCTTTTCATGCTAATATGCTAATTTTTTGAAATAGGGATTTTTGTTTTTTCTTGACTTTTTTGCCAAAATCCATAATTCAGTTAAAGCGATCCATGGATAGAAAGACTTGTAGTTCTTAAAAGATAAATGTTAGTATAAGCTATAGAAATTTTATATTATAACCCCTCTTAATGTTTTCGTTTTAATACAATTTGTAAATTTTTCAATCAAAAAATAAACTTGTAGCTCGCCTTTGTTGATGTCAGTAATTACACAATGTTCATGGTGCTGAAACCCATGACATCTGTCTCACCCAAGCACCAGCAGAGGGTGACAAAACACCAAAAAACACAAGTAACAAGTGGACTTGACACTGTGCTATCATTTTAATCTGTTTGAGCGGGGCATGTGCGTTAAATTGATTGATTGATTGTTAAACATCAAATATTTTAACGTGATTAATTAACTTCCGTTAACACGATAATTTTGACAGCCCTAGTAAAAAGCAAAATCAAGGAGAATACAGCTTATACTGCCTTTTGGTAAGATTTACAGCAAGGTTTTTTTGTGCTGTTTAACAGCGAACTCTTGTGGTTGCTTTGTGACATGGTTTATTGTTTTCTTGCCAATTCAATATGGCTGCACTACGTCTCAGGCTGATGCCTTCGTTGTAATGTTGTGCTTATATGATCCTTGGACAAGATTTGTCCGTAAGTATGGATGTTTAAAAGAATGTACATATTATGTCAATAAGACAAATATTATATTTTTTTGTATGAGACGCTTTTTGTTTACGTTTAGTGAATTTGTCTAGCGTGCTAAGCTAACGTTGTTGCTAATGCAATGTTTGTGTACTTTTTTTTGTAGTTTTACGACGGTCTAAAGAGGACAATGGTTTGAGGCCATTCTATTAATAAATCAGATAAAAAAGGAAGAAGTCTGATTATTAAGGTGTCATTCACTAGCTGTCTAGCTTGGGAAAAAGTAGACGCTTCGGAGTGAGGACAACATACAGCTAGTCACAACAATATAGACATACAGTATGTACACTAGACTGGTCCAAAAAAATGAACTTTGGAAAATAGCTGCTCCACAATGTTATATATGTTCCTTTCCTAGACAATAACTGGTACACAAAATTTCACGTTCATAGTCCTTTATTTAGTGTCCGTGCCCAAGCTCTCAAGTGACCGCTCTCTATGCGTTGCCCCCAGGCTAAGGGATAACTGATGAATTCCCAACTAAGTAAAGCAAAATGGAAACAGAAATATGCGGTCCGACGATCTACCAACACACAAAGAAATGCATGGTTTATTCATTTCGGATCCCTCTGTCGGTTCATTGTGGGAAGGCAATAGGGAAAACCCATTATGGAGGGCGCGGACAGTAATTGCGTAGCGAATGGCACCAAATGTCACACAAATGTCTTGTACCTAATGACAAACAAAAATAGCCTTGTAGAGGAAAAATTTAAAAACTTTGAAAAATAATCATTATGCGATGGACCGATCCAATGTAGACTTATGTTCAAAACGACAAGCATTTTAACAATAAAACATTTGACATAAAACAATTGGTGTTAAATTGTCCATTTAGTCTGATCAATATGTAAATTTAGTAGATTAAATTGGCCTAATTTGCCGAAAAAAGTCTGCTATCTTAAATGTTACGAATGCGAACGTATTTAGCAAATCGCTCACACGTAACTCCACAAACCGTAGCTAACTTAATTACAAATGCATACACAAACATATATTAGCTGAAACAACATACAGCCTTATGTGGGCCAAACCAAAGCGCAGCTATCCTTTATTCAATCAGATGTCTGCTTCTGCTTCTCAGGCATTTAAGGCGAAAGTCCGGCCAGACCCGACGCTGCCACCAGAGGGCAGTATATCCTCCATCATCAAACAAAATACAATAGTTTTGGACTTTTTGGATAGTTATTTTGGAATAGTTCATGGACTTCATAATGATAATGACGCGTCACATTCACACTCCGATTCAGTCGGCCGAAGTTATTCAACACATGCAGCGATCCAACGCCGGATTTAGGTTGAAAAAGTACGAAAGCTGTACCGCATACGAAGAGGAAGGATTGTCTCAGGAGCGATTTGTTCGAGGATTCAAGGTAATTATTATATTTTTCGTATGATGCATGCATTTTGAAACATTTGGAAAAAAATCAATGGGAGAAAATATTAACCGCTACGGCACTGGTGTCATAATTCGCAATATTTACGTAAAATACATGCTAACTGTCCGTTTTTTGTTGTTTTTTTTTGCTTTCAACTAAGAATCGAGACTGTTTTACATCCATATCTATAAATAATTAAGGGATTTAAGCATTTATTCCCAAACATTTCAACGTAAAAAGCTCTTTGTTGTGATAAGGCGGCGCCACGGTGGCTTAAAGATTAGCAGCACATTTGACATATTTACGTAAAATAAATGCTAACTGCCCGTTTTTTTGTTTTTTTTTGCTTTTAACCAATAATCGAGACTGTTTTATGTCCATATCAATAATGAATTCAGGGATTTACGCTTTTATTCGCAAAAATTTCAACGTTAAGAGCTCTTTGTTGTGACTAGGCGGTGCCACCGTGGCTTAAAGACTTAGTAGCACATTGGAAATATTAACCTAAACTAAATGCCCGTTTTTGTGTGTGTGCTTTTAACCAAGAATCCAGACTGTTTTACGTCCATATCTCTAAATATTTCAGGGATTAAGCATCCATTAAAAAAAAATTCAACATAAAAAGCTCTTTGTTGTGATAAGGCGGCACCACAGTGGCTTAAAGACTAGCAGCACTTTCAATTTATTTATGTAAAAGAAATGCTAACTGTCCGGTTTGTTTTGCTTTTAACCAAGAATCGAGACTGTTTTACGTCCATATCTATTATGAATTCAGGGATTTAAGAATTTATTGCCAAAAATTTCAACGTTAAAAGCTCTGTGTTGTGACTAGGTGGCGCCACAGTGGCTTAAAGACTAGCAGCATATTCGACATGTTTACGTAAAATTAAATGCTGACCGTTTTTTTTGCTCTTAACCAAGAATCGAGACTGTTTTACGCCCATATCTACAGTATATTCAGGGATTTAAGCTTTTATTCCCAAAATTGTCAACGTAAAAAGCTCTTTGTTGTGATAAGGCGGCGCCACAGTGGCTTAAAGACTACCGGGACATTCTACATATTTACGTAAAATAAATGATAACGGCCGGCTTTTTTTGGTGTGCTTTTAACCAAGAATCAAGACTGTTTTACGTCCATATCTATAAAGAATTCCGGGATTTAACCCTTTATTCACAAGAATTTTCAACATAAAAAGCTCTTTGTGTTTCCACTCGGTCAGCTTTGACGGAGATAGGCCCCCTATTAATCGGCCCCGCACGCCGTGTCCCGTCAATATTATTATGAAGTCTATGGGTACTTAAAGGGTTAATTCCAACTTACGCGGAAATTCGGGTCACATCGCCAGTGTAGGAACGTAATTCGTTCGTAACCAGTGGACTACCTGTATAACTCCAAAGTCGCAAAAGTTGTAGACATCATCAGTAAAATTCGTGCCGCGTCATCTCAGTCAAAATTGAAAGCTCAATTGTCAATTGTCTTGTGGCCCGCGATAATTTGCTGCCTTTTCTTGACAGAAAAATGTCATATCAAATAAACAAACAACCAGACACAGCATTATGTGAAATTGTTTATACTGTCCATACATAGTGTAACGTTACAACATGCCTCACCATAACAATGGATTAGTCACATTTATTCTAATAGTTTTTCTGTTCTTTCTGTGTGTTCTATTGTACTTCTTGGCATACCTGTAACCGAAGCAGCATATAGTGCGATACAGAAGAAAGCTGCAATTGTCATTGCCAGGCAAACATCAACAAGCTTATGGCCTAAAATACGTTGGCCATCAAGAATATTCCAGCAATATTTCGGCAAGGTACAACACATCATTTGGATACACATTTTCACCATTAGCCAGCAGCAATGGAGTCAAGGCACACTTGGCTGTGCAAAACAAAGTCTTAGCCATCGAGTAGTAGCATTTCTAGAATTTCAGGAGTGAGCGCCATTCTTTGGAAGGTTCTGGTGGCTTTTAAATGGGAATTAATCACATTTGGCAAACAGAACGAAACTGCAAATAATAGTATGTGTGCTTTTATAACAGGGTGGACAATGACATGGAAATTTTTGGCCAATGTTGGCATTTTATGTGCATGCGGTGAAGCATTATGGACTCATATGGAAAGCTTACTTTAAATTGATTTGATATGCAGCATCTGAACATTCTGATTCTCCATGACACTTTTAGCATTTTGCTAAATTTACTGTCCACACTGTCGTTGGCGGTTATCAGCCATTTAAAAAAATCTCTCATAGTTGTGATTAAGATGGGAATTAATCAAATTTGGCAAACAGAAAGAAACTGTTAATTATAGTATGTGTGCTTTTATAACAGAGTGGACAATGACATTATGGAAATTTTTGGGCATTGTTGGCATTTTACAGTGCCTTGCAAAAGTATTCGGCCCCCTTGAACCTTGCAACCTTTCGCCACATTTCAGGCTTCAAACATAAAGATATAAAATTTTAATTTTTTTGTCAAGAATCAACAACAAGTGGGACACAATCGTGAAGTGGAACAAAATTTATTGGATAATTTAAACATTTTTAACAAATAAAAACTGAAAAGTGGGGCGTGCAATATTATTCGGCCCCCTTGCGTTAATACTTTGTAGCGCCACCTTTTGCTCCAATTACAGCTGCAAGTCGCCTGGGGTATGTTTCTATCAGTTTTGCACATCGAGAGACTGACATTCTTGCCCATTCTTCCTTGCAAAACAGCTCGAGCTCAGTGAGGTTAGAAGGAGAGTGTTTGTGAACAGCAGTCTTCAGCTCTTTCCACAGATTCTCGATTGGATTCAGGTCTGGACTTTGACTTGGCCATTCTAACACCTGGATACGTTTATTTTTGAACCATTCCATTGTAGATTTGGCCTTATGTTTTGAATCATTGTCCTGTTGGAAGATAAATCTCCGTCCCAGTCTCAGGTCTTGTGCAGATACCAACAGGTTTTCTTCCAGAATGTTCCTGTATTTGGCTGCATCCATCTTCCCTGTCCCTGCTGAAGAAAAGCAGGCCCAAACCATGATGCTGCCACCACCATGTTTGACAGTGGGGATGGTGTGTTCAGGGTGATGAGCTGTGTTGCTTTTACGCCAAACATATCGTTTTGCATTGTGGCCAAAAAGTTCAATTTTGGTTTCATCTGACCAGAGCACCTTCTTCCACATGTTTGGTGTGTCTCCCAGGTGGCTTGTGGCAAACTTTAAACGAGACTTTTTATGGATATCTTTGAGAAATGGCTTTCTTCTTGCCACTCTTCCATAAAGGCCAGATTTGTGCAGTGTACGACTGATTGTTGTCCTATGGACAGACTCTCCCACCTCAGCTGTAGATCTCTGCAGTTCATCCAGAGTGATCATGGGCCTCTTGGCTGCATTTCTCATCAGTTTTCTCCTTGTTTGAGAAGAAAGTTTGGAAGGACGGCCGGGTCTTGGTAGATTTGCAGTGGTCTGATGCTCCTTCCATTTCAATATGATGGCTTGCACAGTGCTCCTTGAGATGTTTAAAGCTTGGGAAGTCTTTTTGTATCCAAATCCGGCTTTAAACTTCTCCACAACAGTATCTCGGACCTGCCTGGTGTGTTCCTTGGTTTTCATAATGCTCTCTGCACTTTAAACAGAACCCTGAGACTATCACAGAGCAGGTGCATTTATACGGAGACTTGATTACACACAGGTCATTTAGGACAACATTGGATCATTCAGAGATCCTCACTGAACTTCTGGAGTGAGTTTGCTGCACTGAAAGTAAAGGGGCCGAATAATATTGCACGCCCCACTTTTCAGTTTTTTATTTGTTAAAAAAGTTTAAATAATCCAATAAATGTTGTTCCACTTCACAATTGTGTCCCACTTGTTGTTGATTCTTGACAAAAAAATTAAATATCTTTATGTTTGAAGCCTGAAATGTGGCGAAAGGTTGCAAGATTCAAGGGGGCCGAATACTTTTGCAAGGCACTGTATGTGCACAAGGTGAAGCATTATGGACTCATATGGAAAGCTTACTCTAAATTGTTTTGATATACAGCATCTGAACATTTTAATACTCCATGACACTTTTAGCACGTTGCTAAATTTGCTGTCCACACTACCGTCCACAATTATCAGCCATTATAGAAAATCTCTGGTGGTTAAGATGACTATGATTAAGATGGGAATTAATCACATTTGACAAACAGAACAAAACTGTTTATAATAACAGTATGTGTGCTTTTACTACGGAGTGGACAATGACATTATGGACATTTTTGACCAATGTTAGCATTTTATGTGCACACAGTGAAGCAATATGGACACATATGGAAAGCTTACTTTAAATTGATATGATATACAGCAGCTGAACATTCTGATTCTCCTTGACACTTTTAGCATTTTGGTAAATTTACTGTCCACACTGTCGTTGGCGGTTATTAGCCATTTTAGAACATCTCTATTAGTTGAGATGACTGTGATTAAGATGGGAATTAATCACACTGGGCAAACAGAACGAAACTGTTAATTATAGTATGTGTGCTTTTATAACAGAGTGGACAATGACATTATGGACATTTTTGGCCAATGTTGGCATTGTATGTGCACAAGGTGAAGCAATACTGACTCACATGGAAAGCCTACTCTAAATTGTTTAGATATACAGCATCTGAACATTTTAATGCTCCATGACACTTTTAGCATTTTGCTAAAGTTGCTGTCCACAGTATCGTCCGCAATTATCAGCCATTTTAGAAAATCTCTGGTGGTTAAGATGACTATGATTAAGATGGGAGTTAATCACATTTGACAAACAGAACAAAACAGTTTATAATAACAGTATGTGTGCTTTTACAACAGAGTGGACAATGACATTATGGACATTTTTGACCAATGTTAGCATTTTGTGTGCACACAGTGAAGCAATATGTACCCATATGGAAAGCTTACTTTAAATTGATATGATATACAGCAGCTGAACATTCTGATTCTCCTTGACACTTTTAGCATTTTGGTAAATTTACTGTCCACACTGTCGTTGGCGGTTATCAGCCATTTTAGAAAATCTCTATTAGTTGAGATGACTGTGATTAAGATGGGAATTAATCACATTGGGCAAACAGAACGAAACTGTTAATTATAGTATGTGTGCTTTTATAACAGAGTGGACAATGACATTATGGACATTTCTGGCCAATGTTGGCATTGTATGTGCACAAGGTGAAGCAATACGGACTCATATGGAAAGCTTACTCTAAATTGTTTAGATATACAACATCTGAACATTTTAATGCTCCATGACACTTTTAGCATTTTGCTAAAGGTGCTGTCCACACTATCGTCTGCAATTATCAGCCATTTTAGAAAATCTCTGGTGGTTAAGATAACTGTGATTAAGATGGGAGTTAATCACATTTGACAAACAGAACAAAACAGTTTATAATAACTATGTGTGCTTTTACAACAGAGTGGACAATGACATTATGGAAATTTTTGGCCAATGTTGGCATTTTATGTGCACACGGTGTAGCAATATGGACTCATATGGAAAGCTTACTCTAAATTGTTTTGATATACAGCATCTGAACATTTTAATGCTCCATGACACCCTAACTCTACATGACACTTTTAGCATGTTGCTAAATTTGCTGTCCCCACTGTCGTCGGCGGTTATAAGCAATTTTAGAAAATCTCTGGTGGAAGCTGATACAGTTGCGAATTTGGAGAGAATTTGTTGAAACTTAGTTTGCTAAATTTCATCATATTGTGTGTGCACGTGTGTAGATGCTGTCAAGTCTGATAAATCCACTCTGTCATGGAGGAATAAAATCTGTTTCAGCTTTCACTTTAAAACGATAAACTGGACGACTGGTCACAAGGCCATCTTGACCATCAGAAATGTTCTAAAGTGGCTGATAACCGCTGACGACAGTGTGGACAATGTGGAATTTTACCAACATGCTAAAAGTTCAATATTCATTTATTTACGAAAATATAAAATACATACGTTCAATATTTTCCTACATTTTCTTAATAGTGAGGCCTATAGCAAATAGTTGTGTTGACCCCAATATGAATCTAAGTCTGGAAGTGGCAATGCAGTTATTTTAATGGACCACATTGTGATATGATAATCAAGTCTTTGGAGGGCAATGAGCATCGTGTATATCTCTCGGAATATTCTCAAGGTCCCTTCTTATGGCTTTGTTATTCCTGTCAAGAACATTTCCTGTACATGTTATTGTCATTGTCCCATTGTTTATCCGTAGGACCAACAACCATTGTCACCAATGTGTTTCAACATTCTTCACACGTGTTGCTTATGCATTCCCATCCAAGACAAGAATAAGGAACCAGTTATTTCCTGTTCTCTCGTCTAATTTGTATCCCTACAATGCAATCAACGACCATTATGGTGGCAACAATAGATGCTCAACTGAACTGCTCCCAACTGAATATGATTATGCGTGAGTTATGCACAATGCAAAATAATATATTAAAGAGTGACGTGAAAGCAAATGAATAATGAAAATGCACTTTTCTTTTGGTAAAATACAGTTTATTTGTGAATGTACATTGATTAGCAATACATCTATAAGCAACTCCATTAGTTTAGCATTTATAGAAGAGGGTGTTCACAGGTCACAAAATTGTTTGGCTCATAGTGGCATGCCAAAGAAATTTAAAACATTTTTTTTTTTTAAACAGGAAAAGAAGCAAGAGACATGAGTAGCACAGGGTGCAAGGAAACCAAAACTTAAAATGAAGCAATTTAAGATAATAAAATGCTTAATGAACATACAATAAAGAAATCAATACAAATGGAGGATGATAAAGTTGAGAAATGCAATGACAGAGTGCTTTCAAAATATGCTGGTATTTGTTACGCAGACTCCTACCCGTCTCCAACTTCCACTTGCGTGCACTTTAAGCTAGCTGCTAGCCAAAACCAAGCGCTGGTACAACTTGACACGGAGCCTAGCCTCCAAATCCGCCAGTTTACACTGCTGGCTTTAGTACTGGTATATGGAGGGGATTGAAATAGGCTGACAGGGATCGGATTGCACCTGAAAAGCTGCTTCTAAAGGAATGAAGCAGTGTTGTAATACGGCCCGAGAGTTAGGGCCACGCAGTCCTAATGGGGATAAAACAAGCAGTCCCTCACTGAAGCCACACTTTGGATCATAACCCCTTGTCTAAACACATAACAATATGGCTTTACATCACACACACTCACTCGCACACATATATATTTATATCAACACTATACAAAAGTCAACCCTGCTCCATACTTCATTATCTAAGGTGGAGTATTGGGGACAGACTGAAAAGGAAAAACAAAATACAACGCAGGTACAATATTAGAAGTGCGTAAATAATACCAAAGTTGAAATAAGACCAAAAAATCCTAAATCACTGGCTATCGTTGATGGCGATATTAAATGGACATATGGTTGCCAACTCCTTGGAAAATGTATTTCCATTTATTCACTTGAACATACAGTGGGGCAAATACGTATTTAGTCAACCACCAATTGTGCAAGTTCTCATACTTGAAAAGATTAGAGAGGCCTGTAATTGTCAACATGGGTAAACCTCAACCATGAGAGACCGAATGTGGGGAAAAAAAAACAGAAAATCACATTGTTTGATTTTTAAAGAATTTATTTCCACATTATAGTGGAAAATAAGTATTCGGTCACCTACAAACAAGCAAGATTTCTGGCTGTCAAAGAGGTCTAACGAGGCTCCATTCGTTACCTGTATTAATGGCAACTGTTCTAACTTTTTGGTAGAAACACAGTTTCTCTTGTTTGGAGGAGAAACAATACTGAATTGCATCTGAAGAACACCATACCCACTGTGAAGCATGGGGGTGGAAACATCATGCTTTGGGGCTGTTTTTCTGCAAAGGGACCAGGATGATTGATCTGTGTAAAGGAAAGAATGAATGGGGCCATGTATCGAGAGATTTTGAGTGAAAATCTCTTTCCATCAGCAAGGGCATTGGAGATGAGACGTGGCTGGGTCTTTCAGCATGACAATGATCCCAAATACACAGCCAGGGCAACAAAGGAGTGACTTCGTAAGAAGCATTTCAAGGTCCTGGAGTGGCCTAGCCAGTCTCCAGATCTCAACCCCATAGAAAATCTGTGGAGGGAGTTGAAAGTTCGTGTTGCCCAACGACAGCCCCAAAACATAACTGCTCTAGAGGAGATCTGCATGGAGGAATGGGCCAAAATACCAGCAACAGGGTGTGAAAAGCTTGTGTAGAGTTACAGAAAACGTTTGGCCCCTGTTATTGCCAACAAAGGGTACATAACAAAGTATTGAGATGAACTTTTGGTATTGACCAAATACCCATTATGATTTGCAAATAAATTCTTTAAAAATCAAACAATGTGATTGTTTTTTTCCACATTCTGTCTCTCATGGTTGAGGTTTACCCATGTTGACAATTACAGGCCTCTCTAATATTTTCAAGTGGGAGAACTTGCACAATTAGTGGTTGACTAAATACTTATTTGCCCCACTGTATGTCTGTTGATTTCACATTGTTACAGATAATCATTTTTGTATATTCTTTGTTCTTGTAACTGTGTGTTTATCTACAGTACTTTTTTCTTTTTTTTGGTTTTATCTAGGTAGGGGCCGGCACTAGGCTGCGGCCTGTTTTTTTCTATTGTGTAGACCAGTACTTCTCAAATAGAGGGGCGGGCCCCATCCAGGGGGGCGCAGAACGATGCTGGGGGTGGTTCATGTGACCTTGGGGAACATACTTTTTTGCCGTACTAGTACTTGCACATCCACCGAGTGGGTGGCAGTGGCGTTCTCATTTTCAGCATGCGCGCAGTACTTTTTAACCAAACAAGATCACACAGCAAAGAGCACCGGAGATATGAAAAGCAAAGACGAAGAAATATGACGAAGCATATGTAGCATTCGGCTTTTGGCTTAGACTTCTAGCACAGTGGGAGACGAGGAAAGACCAGTCTGTTTACTTTGTCTAAAAATGTTCGCAGCGAACAGCAGGATTTTTTTTTTCTGTGAAAATGCGCAGAATATTGCCAACAATCATCCCGCTTTGTCCGTGTTACATCAGTAAACCAGAGAGCACTGTCAGCATCACATAAGGTGGCACACCAAGTTGCTCAATGCAAAATAACCCATCGCCACAGCAAAGAAGAGGATACCGCCTGCAGCAAAAATAAAAACTTTGTCTCTCTGTCCAATGACACTGTCATTTTTGTTTTATTATTTTTTCAGTCTAATTGTTTGGCATAATATCCTCTCAAATTAATGTTGCTAATCAATTTGAATTTATGATTATTTATTGATTTTATTGATTTATTTTTTTCCCCAGTATTGAACGGTCAAAAAATGTATCGGGTCTATTTTAACAGCAAGGATGTGTTATTTATTTATTTATTTTTTTACACTTTTTATCCCTTCTTTAATATTAAAAATGACATACTTTTATGCAGAGCTGTACTTATAATAATAAGAATTTTATGGACAAATGATACTACAATATATTTACAGTGGCAGCAGAGAGTCGGGCGGGGGGTGGGGGGGGTGTGTTTGCGGAACATTTACGTCTTCCTGGGTAGAGCGTAACAGAATATAATTGAGAAGCACTGGTGTAGACTGTGGGCATGTGCCGGTTACCGGTTTCAAGGTTTACCATGGTATGAAAACGTCACCGTTTCAAAACAAATAAAATTTTCCGTCATACCGTAATACGGCATAAGCAATTTTTTATGTCCCCAAAATGCAGTGAGAAATGGCTTGGAGCGGCAGAGCTCACCCTTCCGGTTGTTGCTCTGTCAGGGACCCTGCTGTTGCTGTTGAAACTACACCTGAGCTTTTTCAAAAACCCCTCAAAAAAGTCTCGTCAAGTATGGGAGTATTCGGCTACCGAAAAGAAACACATGGCCACGGCTTAGAGGAGGAAGGACAGCTGACTTGCAGGCTACACCTCAAACATAATTTCACATTAAAGTGACCCTCATCTGTCACTTTACCCAAAATTGAAGGTAAGTAAACGCTGTGATGAGTGTTCCCCACCAGCTACGAGAGTTTACTCCAGCGCGTTTCGTGTGTCTAGCGATGGTAAAACAAGTACTATAACGTGAGCTTGTTAACAAGGCTATTGATGTGGCTAGTTATCATGCCAAGCGGGCTAACTTGTTTCCTCATTAACCTCACTGTAAGCGTACATTTGTAAAATCTTCCGCCATTGTAAATATCTTTCAAAATAAGTTTTTTTCTCTGCCAACTTTCTGTATTGAGAGACGGTGTGTGTATAATGTGTTAATAATGATAGACGAGTCATACACACGAGCTCTGTCTCTTACTCTCTCTCTCCATTAATATTCAACTGTATTTAATATTAAAGATGTCCCGATCGATCGGTCCGATCACGTCATTTTCAAAGTATCTGAATCGGCAAAAAAATATTGGACTTGCCTTTTTTAAATATATATATGTTTTTTTTTAATTAAATCGTTTTCTAATTGTATCTAACGTTACAGACAAAATGTCTTACGCTCATCCAGAGTCTTTAGTTTTGGCTTAAAGTAGGGCTATCAAATTTATCACGTTAACGGTGGTAATTAATTTTTAAAAAATTAATCACGTTAAAATATTTAACGCAATTAACGCATGCGCTGCACGACCCACTCACGCATTGTCGTGTTCAATCTACAATGGCAAGCGTTTTACCTATATATAGAACTACAAGGCAGCGTAAACTGAGTAGAGTGGATTTTGACAGCCTTTGGAGCCTTTCTTTAATTGGCTAAAGCCTTACAAACCTTCTCTCAACAATTAGAAACATCGTGGGAAGCTATATGGCGAAGAAAGGTAGTAGTTGATCTTTTTCTTAACACCCAATGTTATTTCCCAACGCAGAGAAGATATATCAATTGGTGCCACTACGCACAGTGATGGTTGCACTTCCCATCATGCATTTGGGCAGAATAGTTAAATGGCTACAGTATCATTTACTGAAAGCTCAACAAATACTCTAGATGGCAATATTTAGTCATAATATACAAAGTCACATTTATCCTTTAAGAATTACAAGTCTTTCTATCCGTGGATCCCTCTCACAGAAAGAATGCTAATAATGTAAATGCCATCTTGAGGATTTATTGTCATAATAAACAAATACAGTACTGATGTACTGTATGTTGAATGTATATATTCATCCGAGTTTTATTCATTTTTTTCTTAATGCATTGCCAAAATGTTTATGATCGGGAAAAATTATGGGGAATGATTGGAATTGAATCGGGGGCAAAAAAAAAAAAAAAAAGCAATCGGATCGGGAAATATCGGGATCGGCAGATACTCAAACTAAAACGATCGGGATCGGATCGGGAGCCGAAAAACATGATTGGAACAACCCTATTTTAATATTCTTATCTCCCATACTCTATGTTATGTTCCGGTATCATCATGACAAGCGACAGTACCTCGGCCTATGAGATGAGCAGGATTGTCATTGTTCTGTCAGCTCATTGGTCAGAGAGCAGGAGAGGCGGGGAATTCCCCTGCATATTCTTGAAAAGCATCATACCAGTATTCGTACGTTCAACAAATATGACACAATTTTCGATTTTCATGATAATAAGGGACAAAGTTTATCCCTTGGAAGCTTAATAAGCGACACGTACTTTTGTTTCTAAATACGGGACGATTACAATTTTCAAGGACGGTTGGCAACCCTAAATGGACAGGACATGGTACGGAAAACTTGACAAGTTTTTAATCATAAACAATGAAATTGTCAAAATATGAGAATTCTTCAAGGGCAAAAAAGTGAATAAAGTAGAATTGTTGTGGGAACAGTTTTATGACAAAGACGCAAGCTAGCAAGAATAAAAATAGCAAAATGATCATAGTCTTTATTTTTAAAAGAATATAGTTGTAATATTACAAGATTTTCTTCAATTTTTTTTTTACAAGAATAAAGTTGTAAAATTTTGAAGGAAAAAAACTGTGACACCAGAAGAGTTTTTACCGAAATATTACAAGAGTGCAGTCATTTTACCGGAATTGTAGTTTTAAACGATTAGTAGCAGTATAGAAAAAAATTGAAATCTTCTACGAACCTGAAATGTTTTTTATTTAAACAATTAAATTCTTCCTGTGTCTAAATGACACATCCTTAAAATTTGCATGGTCATGGGACTTTTTCCCCTCCAAGTGTGACCCTAATACTCCAGTTATTCTCACAACTTTTTTTAGCTATATCAGCAATACACTTCCACTATTTTTGCTGAGTTCAGACATAACTTTGCGCATGAAAAGCCTTATTTTCCCTCCAACGTCATACTGATTTCTTTCTGACTCTTCAGTATTTTCCTTGCGACTTGCACAATTTTGACCACATGCCACTTCACAGTCTCCTTCACTGGCGAAACCGTCACACGCTACAGTGGAAAGTGCAGCACAATAAAATAAAAAAATATATAGTTACAAATCTATAGCCGACATATCCAGTCTTCATATATCTGTGTTATATTTCTTGCCACTAATTCAAAATATAGCGTGAACCATCACGTTTTCCTTCTGGCAGAATACAAATAGACGGCTGGAAAATCTTAGAAATGAGTAAAAAAGGAAGTTGACTAAAAGCAAATATTCAATTACAAAAAAAAAAAGTCAAATTTCATGCAATGACTTCAACTACACTAAATATTCCGGTTTGTCCCAAACAAAAAAAAGTAGGAAAATGCTACATAAATATACAGTAAAGTGTCCTGGTGGTTCTTTTGAGATGTTAATGAGTAAGTTGACATTGCAGGAGCGCGAATAAGAAGCGTGGTACTGTAAACAAATGGACACAAACCCTGTGGCAACTGTGGCAGCGCAGCTGTCCAGTGTGACGTCATCTGTCAGGCAGCCTCTTAGTGATTACAGCCTTGATGCAGAGACAGAGAACCACCAGATGAGATTTATTTATTTATCTTTAAATGTGCAGCTTTGTACTCTTCACTTGGTAATTAGAAATCTTTAAAAGCATGGAACAGTGGACCCTCATTATACGAGAACCTCGCCTTACGAGTACGATATGACCAGCGTTAAATTTTCACCATACGAGCGAAATCCAGAAAAGCTCATTCTCGTCCTTTCCAGTGATAGAATTTTGTTATCGAAGTTGAATAATTTGTGCTTACAAGTGAATATGGTAACACTTTACAATAAGGGTCCTTTAATAAATATTAGTTAATGCATTTTAGAACAATAGCTAATGTTTAAGTAACATGAAAATAATTAATTTAATGCATTATCTAACATTTATTAATATATTAACTAACATGAGTTAATGCATTAGTTAATGCATTTTAATAACTAATGTTTAACACAATCCGTCCACCTCGGGACTCGCACCCGCATGCACGGCGCGTTGCGTCCAGCACGGGAGGAGAGTGTGCTAATCGCTAGGCTAAAAGCCCATGATTTCTTGAAGGCATCAGGAGGGAGGTTTTGTACACAACAGACCTGCATGTACCCGTTACATACAGTGCCTTGCAAACGTATTCGGCCCCCTTGAATCTTGCAACCTTTCGCCACATTTCAGGCTTCAAACATAAAGATATGAAATTTAATTTTTTTTGTCAAGAATCAACAACAAGTGGGACACAATCGTGAAGTGGAACAACATTTATTGGATAATTTAAACTTTTTTAACAAATAAAAAACTGAAAAGTGGGGCGTGCAATATTATTCAGCCCCTTTACTTTCAGTGCAGCAAACTCACTCCAGAAGTTCAGTGAGGATCTCTGAATGATCCAATGTTGTCCTAAATGACCGATGATGATAAATAGAATCCACCTGTGTTTAATCAAGTCTCCGTATAAATGCACCTGCTCTGTGATAGTCTCAGGGTTCTGTTTAAAGTGCAGAGAGCATTATGAAAACCAAGGAACACACCAGGCAGGTCCGAGATACTGTTGTGGAGAAGTTTAAAGCCGGATTTGGATACAAAAAGATTTCCCAAGCTTTAAACATCTCAAGGAGCACTGTGCAAGCCATCATTTTGAAATGGAAGGAGCATCAGACCGCTGCAAATCTACCAAGACCCGGCCGTCCTTCCAAACTTTCTTCTCAAGCAAGGAGAAAACTGATCAGAGATGCAGCCAAGAGGCCCATGATCACTCTGGATGAACTGCAGAGATCTAAAGCTGAGGTGGGAGAGTCTGTCCATAGGACAACAATCAGTCGTACACTGTACAAATCTGGCCTTTATGGAAGAGTGGCAAGAAGAAAGCCATTTCTCAAAGATATCCATAAAAAGTTTCGTTTAAAGTTTGCCACAAGCCACCTGGGAGACACACCAAACATGTGGAAGAAGGTGCTCTGGTCAGATGAAACCAAAATTGAACTTTTTGGCCACAATGCAAAACTATATGTTTGGCGTAAAAGCAACACAGCTTATCACCCTGAACACACCATCCCCACTGTCAAACATGGTGGTGGCAGCATCATGGTTTGGGCCTGCTTTTCTTCAGCAGGGACAGGGAAGATGGTTACAATTGACGGGAAGATGGATGCAGCCAAATACAGGAACATTCTGGAAGAAAACCTGTTGGTATCTGCACAAGACCTGAGACTGGGACGGAGATTTATCTTCCAACGGGACAATGATCCAAAACATAAAGCCAAATCTACAATGGAATGGTTAAAAAATAAACGTATCCAGGTGTTAGAATGGCCAAGTCAAAGTCCAGACCTGAATCCAATCGAGAATCTGTGGAAAGAGCTGAAGACTGCTGTTCACAAACACTCTCCATCCAACCTCACTGAGCTCGAGCTGTTTTGCAAGGAAGAATGGGCAAGAATGTCAGTCTCTCGATGTGCAAAACTGATAGAAACATACCCCAAGCGACTTGCAGCTGTAATTGGAGCAAAAGGTGGCGCTACAAAGTATTAACGCAAGGGGGCTGAATAATATTGCACGCCCCACTTTTCAGTTTTTTTTTGTTAAAAAAGTTTAAATTATCCAACAAATTTTGTTCCACTTCACGATTGTGTCCCACTTGTTGTTGATTCTTGACAAAAAATGAAAATTTTATATCTTTATGTTTGAAGCCTGAAATGTGGCGAAAGGTTGCAAGGTTCAAGGGGGCCGAATACTTTTGCAAGGGACTGTATGTATGGCGGCACTTTTGTTATGTCACTATACTTCAGTCATTATCATAAGTGCTTGTACATACATAAATAAAATTGTTTTTTATAATGTAAAATTTTTTCAGATTTAGCCTTAAAAATATTTATTAGGATCTTTCGGGCTAACATAACATTAACTAAAACTCATTCAGAATTCATGACACGATGACATTCACGTTTCGAGCTTTATCGTGGAACGGATTGGGCTCATATCATGTGGGTCCACTGTACTTTTAACTCCTTGGCTGCCATTGATGGTGATAGATGCCAAATCCATTAGTGTGACTGTGCAGCCATGTGAAGACCATCACAGGGTTCCAGCTCATTTGGTGAGATGAAGACAAAATAATTTCAGCATATTGTGATAGTCATAGTCACACTTGGCTTTTGTGTAGAGATGGGGCCAATCTCATCCAGTATCTGTATCAGGTTTTGATAGAAGTTTAGTTCACTGATCAGCTCGGCCTAGCGGGTGAAAGTTTCCGACCCATGAGCCATATCTCAGGCCTTGTCATTTAAGGCGCACAAATGTGCTCACTCGCCATTACGTGTCCAAAATGTGCTTTGTAGAAGTGCCTTTACAGCGCTTCTCAGTTTAATTTGGGGTCTATGTTCTTTAGCGATTGGCGTTTCGCCTGTTTACAAGACCATCACAACTTCTTCTTCTGGCTTAGGATGGAGTCGGCAATGTTGGTCGCACAAAATCTAGTGTTAAATGGCTGTAAGAAAACTTAACATTTATTTAACGCTAGTCAATCTGATTCGAAGGGCTCAATGAGTTTCGCCTAAGAACCAAGATTCTAAACCGACCCTTCGTGTGAGCTAAGTCCAAAATAGGGCTTACTTAGCGGCCATGAGAGCGGGACGGATAGAGCCGACGTCATGAAATGACTTTTCCGAAAATGCCCATAAATTGTTGTCACTTTTAGCTCAGAAATTAGTTTTGCCAGAGAACCAGGAATTTGACACTGCCCTTCATATGAGCAAAGCCCAAAATGAGACGTCATTAGCAGCCAAGAGAAAGGGGTTTAGGCAGTGGAAGTCCTTTTTTTTTTCCCTCTAAAACTGACCAAAAACGATCCCAATGGGTCACTCTGAGCAACTAGACGCGTTTCTTCCCGTCAACCAGTCTCAAAATGACCCATTCTTAGGTTTTACGCCAGGTTTAGGCACCATTTCTGACTGAATCAGCGCATCCATACAATTTTTTTTACATTAACAAATGAGGGGAAAGTTTTGTCTCAATTAACTATTGACAGCCAATGGCCAATGGCACTTCAAATGAATTGGACATCTATCTAGTGACCAACCAATTTAAATGATCAGCACTAGCATGAAAAGAGCCACATGCGTCTTTCATCATCAATGGCACAGAGAGAGTTAAATATTCCAATTTCAGTAGCAGGAGAATCCAGTTGTTCAGGATATCAATGAGTCAATTTAGATTACTGCACACGCAAATTGAACATGCCCGACCACATTTTAAGTCTGCCTAGGAAGCTTTTTTGTTATTTTTTTTTTCCTCTAAAACTTTTTGTTTTGTATATAAAACTCTCAAGAGGATTAAAACCAAACATCAGGGAAACAAAGACAACATAAAAATAATAAAACAATAAAACTCTCCTTCCTCTGCCTGCTATCACCTCATTGCTCCTCAGGCCTCCATCTTCTCTTTCTTTTTGTTCTTCTTGAGGAACGACGGCGTGCGGAATTTCTTCTTCTTCTTAGTGTTGGGCGACTTGGAGGGTGAGCTCTCCTGGGATAACACCTCCTCGATCTTATCGCCCGGGCGCACCATGATCTCCACGCTCTCCACGCTGGTGGTGAGGTGGCTGACTCTCTTGCAGAGCTCGTCGTCCACGTCGCAGTGGTTGTCCTTTCCGTTCATCAAGCCAGAGTGGTTGACTGCCAAGGGAAGAGGGCCATGTGTCACGTCAATGAACAAACATGATGGATTAAATTTTGTTCTAATAAATAAACAATCATCCGTGAGCCAACAAAAAAGCTTATAGGGATTTTAGATCTGTAAGCATAATGTGCCATTTTTGCAATATACAGTGCCCTGCAAAAGTATTCGGCCCCCTTGAACCTTGCAACCTTTCGCCACATTTCAGGCTTCAAACATAAAGATATAAAATTTTAATTTTTTGTCAAGAATCAGCAACAAGTGGGACACAATCGTGATGTGGAACAAAATTTATTGGATAATTTAAACTTTTTTAACAAATAAAAAACTGAAAAGTGGGGCGTGCAATATTATTCGGCCCCCTTGCGTTAATACTTTGTAGCGCCACCTTTTGCTCAAATTACAGCTGCAAGTCCCTTGGGGTATGTTTCTATCAGTTTTGCACATCGAGAGACTGACATTCTTGCCCATTCTTCCTTGCAAAACAGCTCGAGCTCAGTGAGGTTGGATGGAGAGTG
This sequence comes from Corythoichthys intestinalis, assembly GCF_030265065.1. Lineage (NCBI taxonomy): Eukaryota > Metazoa > Chordata > Actinopteri > Syngnathiformes > Syngnathidae > Corythoichthys > Corythoichthys intestinalis. The sequence continues at coordinate 14,132,404 of NC_080402.1, forward strand.
TTTGTGAACAGCAGTCTTCAGCTCTTTCCACAGATTCTCGATTAGATTCAGGTCTGGACTTTGACTTGGCCATTCTAACACCTGGATACGTTTATTTTTGAACCATTCCACTGTAGATTTGGCTTTATGTTTTGGATCATTGTCCTGTTGGAAGATAAATCTCCGTCCCAGTCTCAGGTCTTGTGCAGAAACCAACAGGTTTTCTTCCAGAATGTTCCTGTATTTGGCTGCATCCATCTTCCCGTCAATTTTAACCATCTTCCCTGTCCCTGCTGAAGAAAAGCAGGCCCAAACCATGATGCTGCCACCACCATGTTTGACAGTGGGGATGGTGTGTTCAGGGTGATGAGCTGTGTTGCTTTTACGCCAAACATATCGTTTTGCATTGTGGCCAAAAAGTTCAATTTTGGTTTCATCTGACCAGAGCACCTTCTTCCACATGTTTGGTGTGTCTCCCAGGTGGCTTGTGGCAAACTTTAAACGAGAATTTTTATGGATATCTTTGAGAAATGGCTTTCTTCTTGCCACTCTTCCATAAAGGCCAGATTTGTGCAGTGTACGACATTGTTGTCCAATGGACAGACTCTCCCACCTCAGCTGTAGATCTCTGCAGTTCATCCAGAGTGATCATGGGCCTCTTGGTTGCATCTCTGATCAGTTTTCTCCTTGTTTGAGAAGAAAGTTTGGAAGGACGGCCGGGTCTTGGTAGATTTGCAGTGGTCTGATGCTCCTTCCATTTCAGTATGATGGCTTGCACAGTGCTCCTTGAGATGTTTAAAGCTTGGGAAATCTTTATGTATCCAAATCCGGCTTTAAACTTCTCCACAACAGTAGCTCGGACCTGCCTGGTGTGTTCCTTGGTTTTCATAATGCTCTCTGCACTTTAAACAGAACCCTGAGACTATCACAGAGCAGGTGCATTTATACGGAGACTTGATTACACACAGGTGGATTCTATTTATCATCATCGGTCATTTAGGACAACATTGGATCATTCAGAGATCCTCACTGAACTTCTGGAGTGAGTTTGCTGCACTGAAAGTAAAGGGGCCGAATAATATTGCACGCCCCACTTTTCAGTTTTTTATTTGTTAAAAAAGTTTAAATTATCCAATAAATGTTGTTCCACTTCACGATTGTGTCCCACTTATTGTTGATTCTTGACAAAAAAAATACATTTCATATCTTTATGTTTGAAGCCTGAAATGTGGCGAAAGGTTGCAAGATTCAAGGGGGCCGAATACTTTTGCAAGGCACTGTAATCATCATCACAAATTAGGTCTGATAATACGTTTTTGCAAGAAAACTGTCTTTCCAAGATATGACATGTAATGTCATAATGTCACTGTAATGCAGTGTTGTTTTTGCAGCCCTTTTAATTTTTGTGTTAGACTAATTAGTATCATCCAAAAAACAGTCATATTTTAGACATTTGTTTTGTTTTATTCTAGTTTTTGTTGACGAAAACTCAAGACTAATTTGGTTTAGTTTTAGTTGATGTTTACTAAAAATGTTTTTGTCTATAAAATCACAACAATTTACTCTGAAAAATAAATAAAGGTTTCAAACTATTTCGAATGAACATTGACAGATTTGGTAATAATACACACTCATCATGCCCACTTAAACGCCACGAACTGTATATAAAAAAAGTTGTCGGAGAGTTCGCCACGCTAAATGCTAATGCTAACGAGAACGCGAATGCTGTGCTAACGCGCCGACCCACCTAGCCAAACATCATCGCGTTTGCAACGGCGTCAACCACCCCCTTTCCGTTAGCATTAGCCTAATGCTATATAATAAAAAAATGAATATATAAAAATGCGAAATAGTTTCCGTCACATGTTCAGTGCTGCAAGGATTAATCTATTAACTTGAGCAATTTGATAAAAAAACAAAGTTTCAAATCAAATTTTGCTGCTCGGAGGACTTGTTTTGAGTGATGTTGTAATGGTTTGTTTTGAAATGGTTGCATTTAGTTTTTATTGATTTTGGTGGATGCACTGCCCTCTAGTGGCAACAGTGAATATGCCATTGCTTGTCTAACATGGCTGAATCCAGCTGCTCCCTGTTAAAACCAACATAAGCTAAGTTTTTGTTTAAGATAATTTCTTTAATGCACATTTTTTGTTGAAATATGTGTTCGAACCATTTGTCAAGAGCTTAGTTAAAAAAAAAAAGCATTTAATAGTATTAAGCGAGCTTACTTTTGCTATTTGAATTAGCCAATTTTTTGTTGTTGTACTTAAATGCATTTATTGCTGTTGTGAAATGAAAGTGCAATGCTGCATCGTTTGAAGAAACAAGAATTTTATTTTGTATTTGCATTTAATGCTCTTTTGAAAGCGTAATCTTAGCAAGCCAAAATAAGTATTATTGCGAGCACAAACACTTGTTTTACATATCCTAAAATGTATTCCGCAAAGCATTAAATGTTCGTAATCCGATTACTCGATTATTCGAACTGATTGATTGGTTAATCGATTACTTATCATTAGGGCCGTCAAAATTATCGCGTTAACAGGCGGTAATTAATTTTTTAAATTAATCACGTCAAAATATTTGACGCAATTAACGCAAAAATGCCCCGCTCAAACAGATTAAAATGACAGCACAGTGAAAAGTGTACTTGTTGTGTTTTTCGGAGTTTTGGCGCCCTCTGCTGGCGCTTGGGTGCGACTGATTTTATAGGCTTCAGCACCCATGAGCATTGTGTAAGTAATTATTGACATCAACAATGGCGGCCTACTAGTTTATTTTTTGATTGAAAATTTGAAAAATTTTATTAAAACGAAAACATGAAGAGGGGTTTTAATATAAAATTTCTATAACTAGTACTAACATTTATCTTTTAAGAACTACAAGTCTTTCTATCCATGGATCGCTTTAACAGAATGTTAATAATGGTAATGCCATCTTGTTGATTTATTGTTATAATAAAGAAATACAGTACTTATGTACCGTATGTTGAATGTACAGTGGGGAGAACAAGTATTTGATACACTCAAATCAAATACTTGTTCTCCCCACTGTATATATCCACCTTGTGTCTTATCTTTCCATTCCAACAAAAATTTACAAAAAAATATGGCATATTTTATAGATGGTTTGAATTGCGATTAATTGCGATTAATTACGATTAATTAATATTTAAGCTGTAATTAACTCGATTAAAAATTTTAATCGTTTGACACCCCTACTTATAATTGATGGTTGTAGGCCTAGTTCACAATGTAATATCTTATGTGTAGTTAGCATGCATCGTAGCAGTGTCTGGTTGTGTCATTAATGTGACATGCTGTGCCCCCCCTCTCCACTAACCAGCGCAGTGTCCTCCCCAATCTCAAGGCTTGCACACACGGTAAAATTTGTTTTCTTTTCTTGGCGAGAGAGAATATGCACTGTTGCTTTCGTCTTTAAAGGTCTGTGCTCAGTGATCGTTACACATTAAATGTAACTCATAGTGTTAGCATAGCATTCGCATTAGCATTAGGTTAATGCCAATGGTACATACAATGGTATATACAGTTTGTGGACTCCAGGTGGGTATAATTCATTGAAAATAATGTACTGTTTTCCTGCTGTGTGTGTTATCACCAAGTTGGCATTGTTCTTGTAGACGTTACAATTTGTGCTCGTCTGTCAATGTTCATTCGAAATACTGCAGTTCTCAACCTTTATTTATTTATTTCGTTTTTTTTTTAATGAAATTTTTTAAATTTTACAGACGAAAACAGTTTTAGTAGACGTCGACTAAAACTAGATGAAATTAGTCGAATTTTCGTCAACAAAAACTAGACGAAGACCAACACATTTTGAGATGACTAAAATATGATTTAGACGAACAAGTACCGTATTTTTCTGACTATAAGTCGCACCTGAGTATAAGTCCCACCAGCCATAAAATGCCCAACGAAGAGGAAAAAAACATATATAAGTCGCACCCGAGTATAAGTCACATTTTGGGGGGAAATTTACTTGATCAAATCCAACACACGGATACGGCAATTTAAAATAAAAATACAATAGAGAACAACATGCTGAATCAGTGTACTGTATGATAATGTTACATGATGCATGAACGACGAAATGCGAACATGGCAGGTATGTCAACATAGCATAGCTATACAGTTATTCAGATAACTATAGCATAAAACACCAAAACACCAAAATAAAATGTGAAATGATAGAAGAGATCATAATTTCACACATAAGTCGCTCCAGAGTATAAGTCACACCCCCAGCCAAACTATGCAAAAAACTGCGACTTACAGTCCGAAAAATACGGTATTATCGTCCAAAAGACGATGGCGAACATTAAAATGGCTGCCAAAAACAACACTGTTGCTAATTTGTTCTAGTGCTAGCTCCCCAAAACGGCTGACTTTTCGGGAGTGAGAAAGAAAACATTTCGTGCTTTCATAATCATTAAGTTGATACTTTTACTTTAGGGGTGTAACAGTACACAAAAATCTTGGTTCGGTACGTACCTCGGTTTTGAGGTCACGGTTCGGTTCATTTTCGGTACAGTAAGAAAACAAAATGCAAAATATAAATGTGCTAGTTGTTTATTACACACTTTTGTGTTTTCAACAATAGGAAAAGTAGCCTATACAAAGCTAGAATTCTGCTCAAAAAGTAGCGGGTATTTAAAGATAATAATCCAACAACAATTTGCCTTTCAGACCCCGCGTATTGGTCGGCTTTTTTTCTGAAAGAAAAAAGAAAAAAGAAGTCCTGTGCTAAAGAGAAAAGCAATCCAAATGACAAAGATTTTAACATGTATTTTACAAATGAATTTGTTTTTTCTTATGAACGGTTTTCAAAAGCTTTATTTGTGGATTTTCTCAAGTTAAAGTGCCACACTGAAATAAATATATTTAATTCTGTAAGCAGGATCTGTGTATTATTCTTATTATTTAATTACAGGTGTTTTTTATTTATTTTATTAGGTGTTTGTATTTTACAAATGTGATGTAGTATTCATTTATATTGTATATTTTATGTTGTATAACTTTAGTTCCTATGTGAATATTAGTTCCTACTTGTTTTGTTGTGGTAAGAGGGTTTTGTATTGAACACGGGGCTGTGTTGGTTATTATTATAGCAGAGAAGACAACTGTAAATCAACAAAGACAAGTCAACTGTGCCCCGATCTACCTCTCAATACATCTGATGGACTCAAAAAGTGGGTTCCGATTTGCACATTAGTTTGAAAATAGACCGGATCCACCATATTTTTACACGAGTGACTTCCGGTGATGTGCCGAAAAATAGCCGCCCCGCGTGAAATGTCCCCTTTGACGGGAACGCCCACACGTCACTCGTACAAACAGCTTTTTTTATCAATCGATGGACACGGAAACGACTTTCTTTTACCGTGAATATGTATTATTTTACTCTGCTTGAAATAATAAATCTTGTACTGTGAATATGCATTATTTTACTCTGCTTGATATAAATAATATTATGCTGTGAATATGTATTATTTTACTCTGCTTGAACTAATAAATGTCATACCTGTGTGATTGTCATCGGGATATGGTCGTGAAAACCTGTAGACTAATATATTTCTGTTCAAAGATGGTTATGTGGCCCAGTCCACGATTTGTTACTAAAATAAAGTAATAGTATTTGTGTAATTTATTTAAAACTTATGTTGCAGTCTTAAATCCATTACTGAAATGCGTCCATGAAAACATTTGACGTTTTCACCTCAATAAAGCGTTATAAATAAGCGCTCCCGTCAGGGGGGACATTTCACGAGGGGCAGCTGTTTTTTGGCACAACACCGGTCTGCTAGCTAATAGTATTGACGCAGGAGGGCCGCGTCTCGCGTCAAATAATAAACTCTGCCGTTCTTTTCGCGTGCATGGCGTTGAGCCGCTTCTGGGACGCGTCTAACACGCGGCCGCATTGCGACTGGTGTGCATTGGCTGATTGACTTTAACAGCCGCGTTTCACTGCGTTCTTGTGGCGGCCACGTTGTCGCGCCGTTGACGTTTCTTACTGTCCTACTGTGTTGGTCTTCATTATAGTAGAGAAGACGGAGTAAATATAAATAATCTACACAAAGAAACTAACCCGCTTGACTCACAGCCTCGAAAAGTAAGGGTTACATTACGTCAGAAACTCGTTCGGTACGCCTCAGTTCCGAACCGAGCACCAAGTACCGAAACGGTTCAATACGAATACATGTACGTTACACCCTTATCTTACTTATACTAAAACTGTAGATTTTGTTATCTAAAATTTAAAGTATGTGCAAAAAAAACCCTTTTTTTTAGTTTGATGAATGAAATGAGTGAAATCACCCCACTGAGTTCAAACTAGGACACAGGCACATTAAATTTGACTTCATTAGGATTTACCGTGCATGCTTTTAATGCCGTTAAACTACACTCACATAGTAAATGTGTCACAAGGCCAACTCGGGTACACACACACACACACACACACCATTACAGTGTGTGTGTGCTGCACGTCCACAACCCTCGTGCTCTAAATATTTCATAACATGGCAGTGCAAAAGCTATTGACCTGATATCCTAACGTCACCTTAAAAAACAAGAAGGGCTTGCCTTGGAACAGCAGGCTATATCCTCTGTTCATGTAATGTCAAGGCATATTAGCAAAAACAGACCACGGGTGTTATACAACGATAATGAAACTTGATCGTAACTTCTCAGGTTATTTTCTTGGCACAAAACAAAAGCAAACAACACAGTGAGGTCATCCTGAAAATGAAACATGTAACAAGTGACCCGCTTTCAAGCACAAATGTATGACCTCACGGCATTGCCACCGTAAAAGATGGCTCCCATGAGTCCGTATAGCGCTGCGGGTTAATTGCTACGTGCTGTGCGGTTGTGTGTGTTTGTGCTGCGAGGGAAGCAGACAGGAAGTCAATCCTGTGGTGTCGTTAGCCACTATTTAAGGAGAATCGGCTTGATGAGGTAATCCTGATGTCTTCACACGCGAATGACATGGGAAACAAATGGTATAGAAAGGTCCAGTGAACCCCCATTTACACCCGCAATAAGGTGATAGTAATATAGCGACTACATAATTTTTTTTTTCTTAGTTTTGCACCTCCCATATAATTTAAACACTGTATACTGTATGTAGTTATGTACTAGTCGAACATCATAAAACTAATTGCAATCTTAAAATGTATTAAAAAAATACTGTTCACCCATTTAGCTAATGGGCATTGGAAAGAGTCCATTAGCTAAATGAAAATACATTTTCTTTTATCGCGCAGTAAATATAGCACATGCAGTATATTTGGAGTGAAGTTTGCATGATGAAATACTGTACAAATTTGAGACAGGAGCTAACTCTTTATCAATAACAGTGTTAGATGTGAAGCATTTCGAATAACATCAATTTTTGCATAAATTGGTCATGAATTGAGGTCTGATCTAAAAAATCACAAGAGTAAGCATACCTGTCAACCCGAGGCCGTTGGCAGTCGCACAAATAGTGACGTACAGTGGGGCAAACAAGTATTTTGTCAACCACTAATTGTGCAAGTTCTCTCACTTGAAAATATTAGGGAGGCCTGTAATTGTCAACATGGTTAAACCTCAACCATGAGAGACAGAATGTGGAAAAAAAAAAAAAAAAAACAGAAAATCACATTGTTTGATTTTTAAAGAATTTATTTGCAAATAATGGTGGAAAATAAGTATTTGGTCGATACCAAACGTTCATCTCAATACTTTGTTATGTACCCTTTGTTGGCAATAACGGAGGCCAAACGTTTTCTGTAACTTTTCACAAGCTTTTCACACACTGTTGCTGGTATTTTGGCCCATTCCTCCATGCAGATCTCCTCCAAAGCAGTGATGTTTTGGGGCTGTCGTTGAGCAACACGGACTTTCAAATCCCTCCGCAGATTTTCTATGGGGTTGAGACCTGGAAAGTGGTCTCAACCCCATAGAAAATCTGCAGATCCAGGACCTTGAAATGCTTCTTACGAAGCCACTCCTTTGTTGCCCTGGCTGTGTGTTTGGGATCATTGTCATGCTGAAAGACCCAGCCACGTCTCATCTTCAATACCCTTGCTGATGGAAGGAGATTTTCACTCAAAATCTCTCGATGCATGGCCCCATTCATTCTTTCCTTTACACAGGTCAGATTTGCAGAAAAACAGCCCCAAAGCATGATGTTTGCACCCCCATGCTTCACAGTAGGTATGGTGTTCTTCGGATGGAATTCAGTATTCTTTCTCCTCCAAACACGAGAACATGTGTTTCTACCAAAAAGTTCTATTTTGGTTTCATCTGACCATAACACATTCTCCCAGTCCTCTTCTGGATCACCCAAATGCTCTCTAGCGAACTGCAGACGGGCCTGGACGTGTACTTTCTTCAGCAGGGGGACACGTCTGGCAGCGCAGGGTTTGAGTCCCTGGCGGCGCATTGTGTTAGTGATAGTAGCCTTCGTTACTGTGGTCCCAGCTCTCTGTAGGTCATTCACTAGGTCCACCCATGCGGTTCTGGGATTTTTGCTCCCAGTTCTTGTTATCATTTTGACGCCACGGGTTGAGGAGGAAGTTGAAAGTCAGTGTTGCCCAACGACAGCCCCAGAACATCACTGCTCTAGAGAAGATCTGCATGGAGGAATGGGCCAAAATACCAGCAACAGTGTGTGAAAAGCTTGTGAAGAGTTACAGAAAGCGTTTGGCCTCCGTTATTGCAAACAAAGGGTATATAACAAAGTATTGAGATGAACTTTTAGTATGGACCAAATACCTATTTTCCACCATGATTTGCAAATAAGTTCTTTAAAAATCAAAGAATGTGATTTTCTGTTTTTTTTTTTCCCACATTCTGTCTCTCATGGTTGAGGTTTACCCATGTTGACAATTACAGGCCTCTCTAATATTTTCAAGTGGGAGAACTTGCACAATTAGTGGTTGACTAAATACTTATTTGCCCCACTGTATGCCCTGACAAATTGGTGACTAATCTTACAACGTCGTATATAACGTGCAATATGAAACAAAAATAAAAGTCAGTTTTTAAAATAATATGAATATGTTGGTAATATTGGACCATATAACCTGGTGCAATCAAAGCACAATCAATATCTTCAGCTACATCATGATGACTAAAATTTAAGTGACTTATTTAGCTTCAAGTCAAAATTTTCGCTTGCAATTTAGGAAGTTTTGTTTGAATCGTTTTTGACACAAATCTAATTCCATCGTACCTTGCTTCTTCGTTCTTCCACCACGCCGACTAATATCGGGAGCACAGAGAAAATTCCTGGTTCTAAAGTATGCCGCTTTTAGCACACAGTATATAAATAAAGCATTATTTTTATTGATACATGTGCATTCGCTGTGGTTCTGTACAATACTTTTGTCGCACCACCTGTTCCTATCTTTGTAACTTTAAAATTTCATTTCAAAATGATGAATTCAAAAGAGCTATTGACATCAAACATAGCAGGTATCTTGCTCAAACACAACACTTTTGTCGAGTGGAACAAAATTCATCCCGATTGTTTTGCATGTCTGATTTACAACTAAGCGATCCATTTGGTTAAGGTTATTGCCGGTCAACCAGTTATTAAAAGCATGAAAACACATTTTTTTATGTGTTGTATTAGCTAAGCATACTGATCCGACCTCATTATATGATCTATTTATGCTGAAATTCAAGAAATTACAACACATTTAAATTCTATTCAGGGTTTTCCACAAATTTTATAAACTTGGTAAGCCACCAGCCCCCCAACACACACAAGGCACAACCCCAATCAGCTTTAAACAATGCTGCAAAAGAGTATAAAACAGACACTGTATTTTTCAAACTACAGTGGTATTAGAATGTATCTGAACCTTTTGAAATTTCTCACATTTCTGCATAAAATCATCTTTAAATGTGATCTGTCTTTGTCAAAATCACACAGATGGAAAAACAGTGTCTGCTTTAACTATAACCACCCAAACATTTATAGGTTTTCATATTTTAATGAGGATAGCATGCAGACAATGACAGAAGGGGGAAAAAATAAGTGAACCCTCTGCCAAAGGAGACTTAAAGAGCAATTGAAACCAATTTGTACCCAACAATTTAAGGTGTGCACCCAATCAGTGATGAGTGGTTGAAAGCTGCCCTGCCCACTATGAAACACACACCTGGTATGAATTGTCTTGATGAGAAGCATTGTCTGATGTGCATCATGGCTCGGTTAAAAGAGCTTTCTGAAGACCTGCGATCAAGGATTGTTGAATTGTATAAAGCTAGGAAAGGATACAAAACCATCTCTAAACGTCTGGATGTTCATCAATTGACAGTCAGAGAAGTTGTCGACGAATGGAAAGAGTTTGGCACTTTTGCTTCTCACCAAAGGAGTGCGCGTCCACCAAGGATGACACCAAGAGTTCAGCGCAGAATACTCAGAGGTAAAAAAGAACCCCAGAGTGTCTGCTAAAGACGTACCGAAATCACTAGCATAGTCCAATATCTGTGCACACATCAACCAAATGTGAAACAATGGCCAAGAATGGTGTTCGTAGGAGGACTGCTGCTGTCTAAAAAAATATATATATATATTGTTGCTCATTTAATGAAAAAAAAAAAAAAAAAAAAAGGCATTTGGACACTTCACAGAAGTTTTGGCAAAATATTTTGTGGACTGATGAAACCAAAGTTGAATTGTTTGGGAGTCACACAACGTCATGTGTGGAGGACGAATGGAACAGCTAACCTATATCAACACCTCATCCCCACCGTGAAGCATGGTGGAGGGAGCATCTTTATTTGGGGCTGTTTTGCTTCCTCAGGGCCTGGACAACTTGCACTCATTAATGGAAGAATAAATTCAAAAGTTTATCAGGATTTTTTGCAGGAAAACCTGAGGCCTTCTGTCAGACAGTTGAAGCTAGAAAGAGGATGGATGCTGCAACAAGACAATGATCCGAAACACAGAAGTAAATCAACTTCAGAATGGTTTCATTAGAACAAAATGCACGTTCTAGAGTGGCCAAGTCAAAGTCCAGGCTTGAACTGCATTGAGATGCTGTGGCATGACCTAAAGACAGTGAATCATGCCAGACATCCCAGGATTCTGACTGAACTAATGCAGTTTTGAAGAGAAGAATGGGGCATGGTTAGTTCTGATCGATGTGCCAGACTGATCTGCAGCTACAGGACCTATTTGCCTGGCACAGCCAGACTATTCTCCCTGTATTTTTCAAACACTGTGAGAAATAGTCTGGGACCCAGCCCATTAACGGCCTCTCGAGCAAGGTACAAAATCAATCGTCCAATCAGATTCGTTTGTTTGCGTGACATGTTCTTAACGAGTAACGTCACTCTTGCGCGCCGAAAGTCGTGTCTACAACAACATTGATGGCGAACGGGAGAGCTGAGAATATGTTCCAATCTGCGGTAAAACCAGTTTTAAATTACCAAAAACACATCGAAACAAGTCATTGACAACAGTCAACATGGCTCGCGCTAGCCATGTGAAATAAACTTCTCCATTCTCCGCCCACGCTAATTACTTGTCGCTTTAACAACGTCACGTTTGCCCGTCGCTGATTGGTCCACTCCGCTGTCTGTTTGCTGTGGCTTGCTCCGCCCTCGTAATTTGATCCGCCGGACCGTCGCCAGACTCAATCGCTGGAACAGCGGTGAGTCTGGTATACCAGGCAAAGGACCTATCGCGTTTGGTTGAAGTTATTGCTGCAAAAGGGGCGGCCAAAAAATATTAAATGTGATGATTCACTTACTTATTTTTCCCCCTTTTGTCATTGTTTGCGTACTACCCTCATTAAAATATGAAAACCTATAAATGTGTGGGTGGTTTTAGTTGAAGCAGACACTGTTTTTTCATCTGTTTGAGTTTGAAAATGATCCGATCACATTTGATGGGGATTTTATGCAGAAATGTGAGAAATTCCAAAAGGTTCCGATACTTTTTCATACCACTGTATAAGGCGCAGTTTATTATAAGGCGAGTTAGTGTTTCAAAATACTGCATTTGTCATTTGTTGGTTTTCTTTAACATGGTAATAAATGTTTTATTCATATATATTTATGCATATGTGTGTTGAGTGTTAGGTTTTGTATTTGTTTTCTCCTAGTGTAACTTGTCCCTGTGATTGCCCATTGATTTCACCTGATGTGCCTTCTCCTAGCCTATCCTCCTGTGCTCACCTGTTCCTTGTTGTCTCGTTAACCCTTGTTTGCGTGTGTGTATATAAGCTCCCATTTTCTGTTCACTCCTTGTTGCGTCATTGTCAATGTCAGTGTCTGCGTCCAAGTTGAAGTCCTTTCCAGGCCCTCGCGTATTAGTCCCTCCGGTAAAGTAAGTTTTGTTTGAACCTTGCCTTTTTGATCCACAGTCCCTTTGTTTGTACTTTGTGCCTTTGGTTAGTTATAATTAAAACGTTTTTTTGAGTTCACCTGCCTTGCCGCTTTTGTTTCCCTGCAATTGGGTCCACACAACCTGCCTGCCTGCCCGCTCATTCCTGACAGTTGAGCACTTTACTGGAACATTTTAATAGTGACTTCCAACGAAATATGTTTGAGGTCGTTAATCCCAACTGGATTATAAAGTGCGCTGTCAATTTTGGGGAAAAATTAAAGACTTTAACTGTGCCTTATGATTAAAAAAAAAAAAAAAAGGGAAAAAACATGGTACATGGTGGGCCACTGGTGGGCTTCTCTACCACCAGGCTTTGCAAATTCTCTGGGAGAAACCCTGTTTTTTCATTCCAATTTAGCATTCCCTGCTCGGGTTAGTGGTCTTTTTTTGAAGAGACAGCTCTGATGCAGTGACTGATACCTTTTGCTGGAGTGCTTTGTGGTGATTGCGTGAGAGACAGAGACTGAGAGAGCGTAGAGCCGTCATCGGATGTTAGCTCGTGCTCGCCACCTGCAGGGATTGGTAGCGGGTGCGGATAGAGCAGATTGCGGGTTGGTGGCGAAGGGGGGGGGGAATGAAGCAGTGGCAAGCGGGTTGAGCGAGGGTGTAGGGATTGGGACGAAGGGTCAGGAGCGGGGGTGGGAGGGGAATGAAGGCCAAGGCAAGAGATTAGTGATAACACACACAAGTTAGGATTTAGACATGGACAGATGCTCTTCTGAAAATTTGACAAAATCCTCGTTGGATTCCTTTCAAGCATTTTAGAGAGGAAGGTTTCGCTTTCTTGGGCTTTATTTTCTTAACAAGAGTGTACTTTATACTAGGTTTTGTCAGGATGTATTATTTTTGTAAGAGATTATGTTGTTATGAATGTAAAATATCTTTAAAAAATAAAATGGATTAAATAATGGCTAGAGTTAGGGTTTAGGTTAGGGCAAGAGGTGGGCAAAGTCCCACTTTGTTATTTAATCGACCATTCACATTATCAAGCGTCCTGTAATTTTGGCACACCATAAATTAAGACTTAAAAATTAACTTATCTAATTGTTTTTTTATTTATGAAACGACAACACAGTGATCCCTCCCTTATCGCTGTTAATGCGGACTAGAACCGACTAAATGAAGTGAAAAACCGTGAAATAGTGTTAACCCCGCCCCGTTTTCACCATACATTTCTTTTTGTGTACATACTAGTCCTTCTAAAAAAATTAGCATATTGTGATAGGTGATAAATTCATTATTTTCTGTAATGTACTGATAAACATTAGACTTTCATATATTTTAGATCCATTACACACAACTGAAGTAATTCAAGCCTTTTATTGTTTTAAAATTGATAGTTTGGGCCAAAAAGTCAAGAAAAAACAAAAATCCCAATCTCAAAAAATTATCTTATTTCTTATTTATTTATGGAATTTTATTGTCATCATCATCGATATCATTGACAATCATTGACATTGCAAAATGTGATATAATTTGCCCGAAGAAACCGAAGAAGATGACAAAGGCGGACGAGATGAAGCATATGCTTATCAGTTTCCCGTCCCCAATACAACTAAAGACGCACATTCAGGCTTCAGAGTGCGTCTGTACGCGGTGAAGGCTGAGCAGCGAATCCTACTAATACAAAAAAAGTCAACTTTAGATTAATTATATCAGCTATGCACTCAATACTGAGTCTGGAACCCTTTTACAGAAATGACTGCTTCAATGCGGCGTGTCATGGAGGCAATCAGCCTGTGGCACTGCTGAGGTGTTATGGAGGCCCAGGATGCTTCGATAGTGGCCTTAAGCTCATCCACAGTGTTGGGTCTTGTGTCTCTCAACTTCCTCTTCACAATATCCCACATATTCTCTATGGGGTTCAGGTCAGGAGAGTTGGCAGGCCAATTGAGCACAGTAATGTCATGGTCAGTAAACCATTTACCATGGGTTTTGGCACTGTGAGCAGGTGCCAGGTTGTGCTGAAAAATGAAATCTTCATCCCCATAAAGTTTTTCAGCAGATGGAATCATGAAGTGATCCAAAATCTCCTGATAGCTAGCTGCACTGACCTTGCCCTTGATAAAACACAGTAGACCAACACCAGCAGCTGACATGGCACCCCAGATCGTACTTGACACTGGACTTCAGGCATTTTGCCATTTCCTTCTCCCCAGTCTTCCTCCAAACTCTGGCACCTTGATTTCCGAATGACATGCAAAATTTGCTTCATCTGAAAGAAGTACTTTGGACCACTGAGCAAACAGTCTAGTGCTGCTTCTCTGTAGCCCAGGTCAGGCGCTTCTGCCATTTCCAGCACACCCCTGTGCACGGTGGCTCTGGATGAATGTGAGTGCACTTTAGTTTGCATATTTAAATGTTCAGATATTAGATTTGAATGAGGCAAAATAACATGCTCTTTCACTCAGATACTGTATATTGTTATGCTCATTTGTTTCATATGTACTGTAATTATTTTCTGTATAAAAATTAATTTGGTGTTCAAAAAGTCTTTTTTCCAAACTTGAGTCTTGAAAAAGAGGGGGTCGTCTTATATTCGGGCCAATACGGTATAAACTTGTTAATATTTGGGACAACAAAACCGATACTCTGCCCCTGCTTTCTGGACTAGCTGAACACTTTCTGTGCGTGCAGGCTTTCTCCACCCCATCTGAGAGTGTTCTCCACTGCTGGAGACACCACAAGTCCAGAAAGATCACGTATCCTACCTGAAAAAGCAGACGTGCTTATTTTTCTGCAAAAGAATTGTTAATTTTGTACATTTGCACTACGCACTGTTCTGTTGTATTTGACAGTCTTTTTTATTATTATTTTTGAGTGCTATCAGCTCATATGTCCTTTTAAAAAGGATTTTTTATCTCTATTAGAAAAATGTTTCAGTAAAATGTTACACATTCTTGTCTATTTGCCACAGTTAACATCAAGGCTTTGAGCGCCTTGAAAGGTAGAAAAGCGCTATACAAGTATAACACTACTTACCATTTGGGCCTCTTTTGACCTTGTTGTGAGTTTGTAAGTTTGTGACTTCTGATTAAACATACTAGATGCCAATCCAAATGTTTGTTCTTCTTTTTCCCCAAATTTGAATCGAATCGTTAAGCAATATCGATAATGGAATCGGAATCGTAAAAATCCTATCAATTCCCATCCCTAGTCATCACCCCAAACGTCGATAAAGCCAGGCGCCCTCCGTAGGTCAAAAAATGTACTAAACATTATAGATTTCTAAATCAATGGCAATATTTTATGTGTTTCTAATAACATAGGGTGACCAAACGTCCTCTTTTGCCCGGAAAAGTCCTACTTTCACGTAGTATCCTCGTCGTCCGGGCGGGTTTTGTAAATTCATAAAAATGTCCGGTTTTTATGATTTTTTAAATGATTTTTCATGGGACCAATTTGAAGAGAATCCCTCCGACCGCTGGGTGGCAGCAGTTGACATGGCTCCTACGAGAATGGAGGGAAGTAGTAGTTCTTCTTGTTTTTGTTGGCAGTTTACCCCTATCATGAGGCATTACCGCCATCTACTGGGTTGACGATTTGGCCACAATGCCTGAAGTTTTTTTTTTTTTTTATGAATACGTATATAATGGCAACTGTTGACTTCTGTCGGAGCTTTGACTGTAAAATCCCGTTTGGTGTCGCATCGTTGCGCTGCCGATTATTGTAAATTTTTATAGAAAAGTTTGATTTTTGCCTCAGCTAGCTATCAGTAAGCTAAACCACGCTAGGGTTTATGGGAAACGTAGTTTTTGATCTGCAACGTTTGGAAACATGCTGGTTGAATAGTTTGTCAGTTTATTTCGGTTATTGTTTGTGTGCAATCTAGAACATAGAATGAGAATATCAATTGAATGGGAATAACAATTTGTCAAGGACAATTGTAGTGTTAGTAATTTATAAAAATGTTTAGTTGGCACATATTTTTTTTTTTTAGTCATTTTTTTTTTTAAACTGCATTTTTCCCATCCAGAGTGAGGAGGCACAATTTAAATATATTAAAGTGATATAGGCATCTTTGAGTGAACTTGGAGTAAAATTCAAATATCTTGAGGCCGGGCTGAGTGTCCTCTTTTTTGGAAATCAAAATATGGTCACCCTATAATAACATATTTTAGTAAAAGTGAACAATTGTGGCTTATTAGAGCCTACAAGTCTTTAAGTCCAAGGTTCCCTCTAAGTAATACAAGAAAATATTTTCAGTGGCAAAATTTGTTAGTACTGACAAGGTGTCAGTCAGCATGCAGCTTGAATAATCATTAACTACACAGAAAAGACGCTCCCGACTCACAATGGCAATGACTCACATTCATGGTTACACACTGAGTAGGCTGAGATCTCACTCGCAACGTTTGCCTGCATTCAGATTGTGTAATAGGCTGTGAAAGTGCTAATTTGTTTTTGTGTACATTTTCTATGGGCTTAATCTCACTTCATATAGACTCTTGACATTTATGAAATGATTTTTATGATAAGCACTTGGGCTTTGTGTGTATGTAGACGTGTCATGTTTTCGGTCAGTCCAGACGGTCTCCAGCTGGCATCCAGATTGGCCACTGGGGATTCACGGGACTGCGGGGGCAAGCGTGTCATAGCAACGACCGGCGGGCATGAGGCGGGTGTGAAGACCTGCTGTCTGTTCTTTCTGCCATTTTGGTCATATTGGCGCGCATGCACTCGCACTGTACATGAACACATGAATTGTATGTATATAGACTGCTGGGACTGCTTCCTCTTCTCTATCTGTTCACTATTTATGTTTTCCCATTTTGAATGCTGAGAGCGAATTTGAATAGCATTTGCTGCACCACCTACCGAGACCCGGTTGTCGCATTTCCATGTTTTTGTGGTACACCTGCAAGTCTTCCTCTGACAGCTCATTGAAAGGGTTGGGAGGCAGCGGGGCCATCTGCTCCTCCTCTGTTGGCACGTATGGCTGCCGTGGACACACAAAAACAGGAAGTTCAAAGTATTTTTATTTTTAAAAAACGGCAGCAAAACATTGAATCCAAACAGCAACTTCTAGAGATAAAAACATAGAATACTGTGTTAAGATTACCACATTAAACATTCTCAACTGAAGAAAATTGCATTGACCACTTCAATCAAACTAGACTCAGTTCAGTTCTGACATCTTGAACCCAGATGGTGAAAGTCAAAACTGCACAGACAGTAAAACACACAGAGACAAGTCATTGTGTTTTTAACATGCGTGCAAAAAAACACGACCCAACCACATCTGTGAAACTAAATCTGTGCATTTGAGTGTTTGAACACGATAACACCCAATTACGAGCATTTCAGAACGATGTGATGAAACAGTTCAGGCTAGGGCTGTCAAACGATTAAAATTTTTAATCGAGTTAATCACAGCTTAAAAATTAATCAATTGTAATTAATCGCAATTCAAACCATCTTTAAAATATGCCATATTTTTTTGTGAATTATTGTTGGAATGGAAAGATAAGACAAGACGGATATATACATTCAACATACTGTACGTAAGTACTGTATTTGTTTATTCTAACAATAAATCCACAAGATGGCATTAACATTATTAACATTCTTTCTGTGAAAGGGATCCACGGATAAGAGACTTGTAATTCTTAAAAGATAAATGTGAGTTTGTATATTGTCACTAAATATTGCCATCTAGTAGAGATGTCCCGATCGATCGGCATCCCGATCAATCGGGTCCGATCACGTCGTTTTCAAAGTATCGGAATCGGCAAAAAAATATCGGCCATGCCGTTTTTTAATATATATACAGTATATTTTTTAATTAAATCGTTTTCTAATTGTATTTAACGTTACAGATATAATATGTTACACTCATCCAGAGTCTTTAGTTTAGGCTTAAGGTAGGGTTATCAAATTTATCCCGATAACGGCGGTAATTAATTTTAGAGATAGATAAAAGGCAGCGTAAAATGAGTAGAGTGAATTTTGGCAGCCTTTGGAGCCTTTTTTTAATTGGCTAAAGCCTTACAATCCCTCTCTCTATGATTAGAAATATCATGGGAAGCAACGTGGGGAAGCAAGGTAGCAATTGATCTTTTTCTTAACACCTTATGTTATTTCCCAACGCAGAGAAGATATATCAATTGGTAGCACTACGCACAGTCATGGTTCCACTTCCCAACATGCATTTGGGCATAGCTACAGTATAATTTACTGAAAGCTCAACAAATACACTAGATGGCAATATTTAGTCACAATATACAAAGTCACAAGTCTTTCTATCCGTGGATCCCTCTCACAGACAGATTGTTAATAATGTAAAGGCCATCTTGAGGATGTATTGTCATAATAAGCAAATACAGTACTTATGTACTGTATGTTGAATGTATATATTCTAAGAGTGTGACAATATGTCGATACAGCGATATATCGCGATATTTTGCAACCCGATTGGTTATCAATATGCTCCCGCCAAGTATCGATACTTTTAGTTGACATATTGCCCATACAATGGAGTAAGAATGCTGTAAACTGCTCAATGTTTGTTGAGCAATTCCTTGGCGGCCCACTAGGGGCGCTCATGAGTGGCGGTGAAGGTAAAGTGCGCGCAAGTCGTCTAGAGAAGAAGAGACGAAGCTCCAAGTGGGTTGAAAAAAAATAAAAAAGCTCCGTGAGAACGATAGAGGAAAAAAAGAGAAAATATTGCTACAAATCACCCATGTGGACACACTTTAGATTTTACACCAACAAGAAAGGAAGTAAAGTGAACAAGGACTTTGCTGTATGCAAGAATTGTCTAAGAAAAATAAGGTTCACTGGCAGCTGGTGACATAGTGGACACCGGAGTTTGTGTGCTTCGCTTTAATCACTTGAGGTAAGAAAGTTTTGCAATGTAATTGACTTTTTAATTTACATGTATTGTTTTGATGATATTTGATGTTGAATCATATAAAATAAACCAGGACCCTAAACTGGATGAAAAGGAATATCGAACAAGCCTACATGAATTTACTGATTTATTTGATATTATTTGAGTACCACTTTCCATCTAGTTTAGTACACAAACTGTTATTACTACCATTTTGATACAATAAGCTATAAAAATGGTTTGAATAGCTTCCAAGATATATTTAAGGTGATGTGCATGGTAATTAATGTAGCCTATGTATTAAAAAAAGGTCATTATTGCATTTTTAATTTACTCAAGACTTCCAACACAACAACAACAACAAAAAAATCAGGATTTAAACTAAAAAGCTATTAAGTAGTTAATATCTTTTGTTTTATTTTGTTTTTAAGGTGAGGAAGAATGCGACTGACTAAGTGCGACATCTCAAATGCTGAAGCAGATTGGGGAAGTGCTCAAACCAATGCTTTTGGCAACAAAGGTCATATATACGAAGAAAAGACCCACCAATTTTATCATTGCCCCACTCCAAGCTCAACTGCTGACAAGCACCTACAGTTCTGTTAATTATTTTTTAAAAGATTTAAAACTTTAAAGAAATTAAGGGTGCCATTCATCATGATCTCTCCAAGAGATATCAGTGGTTGTGGTGTGTTTCCTCTATATGTGCAGGTACACAATTTGCAGTAGATGTATATTTTACAGCAATGTTGCACAAAAAAGGTGTCACTGTTCAATAAATGACTTAAACAGTATTTTTTTCTATTTTGAAATATCTTTTTTTTTTCTCTATCATTTCAACAGTTGTATCGTAGAATATCATGTATCCAATGTCTGACCAGTATATCGATAATCGCTGTATCATGATATCGTGAGATCATCGTTATCGTGAGCCTTTTATCGCGAATCGTATCGTATCGTGAGGTGTCCTGAGGTTCCCACTCCTAATATATTCGTCCGAGTTTTATTCATTTTTTTCTCAACGCGTTGCCAAAATGTATATGATCGGGAAAAATTATCGGGAATGATTGGAATTGAATCGGGAGCAAAAAAAGCAATCGGATCGGGAAATATCGGGATCGGCAGATACTCAAACTAAAACGATCGGGATCGAATCGGGAGCAAAATAACATGATCGGAACAACCCTATCATCTAGTGTATTTGTTGAGCTAAACTAAATGTTTGAACAGCGTTTGACCAAAGTCTGAGTATTATTTTGCATAGCTATTTTGATTGGGAATGCCAGTTCTCTTTGTATTGAGCGCTTTTCTTTTTGTGAGCATTATTTTTTGGAGAGATGATACTGTAGCGACTTAACTGTTCCGCCCAAATGCATGATGGGAAGTTGGGCAACCATGACTGTCAGTGGTGGCTGCAAATGGTATATCTTCTCTGCGTTGTGTACAATACAGGGTGTTATAAAAAGATCTTCTCCTGTGTTTCTTCCCCAGATCGCTCGCCACAATAGTTATAATCGTTGTGGAAGACATGCCAAAGCTTTTGCCAACAAATAGCACGGCCTCAATGAATCCCTGTGTCCACGCCACTCGCTTGTCTCTGCCTCTTAGCTCTCAATATATGTAAAACAGCGCCATTGTAGTCTGTTTGCGGCAATGCGTGAGTGAGTCGTTCCGCGCATGTGTTAAATATTTTAACGTGATTAAAACGTGATTTAACGTGATAAAAAATTAATTACCACCCGTTAACGCGATAAATTTGACAGCCCTAGTTTAGGCCAAAAGATTGGACACACCTTCACATTCGGGCATTTTCTTTATTTTCATGACTATTCACATTGTAAATTCTCACGGAATGGAATAAAACTATGAATGAACGCGTGTGGAATTACGTAATAAGCA
Source organism: Corythoichthys intestinalis (assembly GCF_030265065.1). Classification (NCBI taxonomy): domain Eukaryota; kingdom Metazoa; phylum Chordata; class Actinopteri; order Syngnathiformes; family Syngnathidae; genus Corythoichthys; species Corythoichthys intestinalis. The sequence continues at coordinate 14,153,525 of NC_080402.1, forward strand.
AAAAAAAAAAAAAAAAAAAAAAAGTGAAATAACTATGGCTGTCAAAATTAACGCGTTAACGCGCGGTAATTAATTTTTTAAATTAATCACGTTAAAACATTTGACGCAATTAACGCACATGTCCTGCTCAGACAGTATTCTGCCTTTTGTTAAGTTTTACAGCAAGGCTTTTTTTGCTGTCTGACAGCGAACTCTTGTGGTCGCTTTGCGACATGGTTTATTGTTTTCTGGCCAGTTAATATGGCTGCACGACGTCTCTGTTGTGCTTATATGATCCTTGGATAAGATTTGTCCGTAAGTACGGTTGTTGTAAAGAATGTACATATTATGTTAATAAGCGAAATGTTATATTTTTTGTATGAGACGCTTTTTGTTTATGTTTAGTTAACCTGTATAGCGTGCTAAGCTAACGTTGTTGCTAATGCAATGCTTATGCACTTTTTTTTTGTAGTTTTACGACGGTCTAAAGAGGACAATGATTTGAGGCCATTTTATTAATAAATCAGATGAAAAAGGAAGAAGTCTGATTATTAAGGTGTCGTTCACTAACTGTCTAGCTTTGGAAAAAGTAGACGCTTCGGAGTGAGGACAGCATAGACAGATTTAAATGACAGTAGAGTGAAATGCCCACTACAGTCCTTATGTACCGTATGTTGAATGTATATATCCATCTTGTGTCTTATCTTTCCATTCCAACAATTTATTTTACAGAATACATTCATAATTCACAGAAAAATATGGCATATTTTATAGATGGTTTGAATTGCGATTAATTGCGATTAATTACGATTAATTAATTTTTAAGCTGTAATTAACTCGATTAAAAATTTTAATCGTTTGACAGCCCTAGAAATAACTAAAAACATGTATAATATTGAAGTAACTTTAAAGTACACACCCTTTGCTCTAATTAATTTTTTGCACACTCTTGCCTTTCTCTTGATGAACTTCAAGTGGGAGTCACCTAAAATGGTTTCTGACTTCACAGGTATGCCTTTTCAAGGTTGATGAGAGGAATTTATTTCTTTATCAATGGGGTTGGAACCTTCATTTATATTGCATTGAATGAGGTGTGTCTAAACTTTTAGCCTGTATTGTACAAATACAGTGCAGTATGGGAATAGGTTTTAGTGAATGTTCTAAGTAGAGCTGTCCCGACTAGTTGACGTTGTCGATGACGTAAATGCATCGGCTGGCACAACATACCGTCGACAGGTAATGGCGGGTTAAAAAAAATACATGCGGATAAAATTGAGAATGGCTGATGCTCTGGGCGCAAGCGGCATAAAGCCAAAAAAGCGGACCAGAGTGGCCAAAGCCTGGAATTATTGTAACGAAAATAAGGAGGTTGCCACTCTGTATGGTCTTTGCAATGCTGCGCTGGCATACCTAGTTAGCACATCGCCCATGAACAAATAATTGAAGCGCCGTCGCCCAGGTGTAATTTTGGAAGATGACAAGAAACAACAAGCTGGCGAATCATAAGTCCATATACAGTGGGGCAAATAAGTAATTAGTCAACCACCAATTGTGCAAGTTCTCCTACTTGAAAAGATTAGAGAGGCCTGTAATTGTCAACATGGGTAAACCTCAACCATGAGAAATCACATTGTTTGATTTTTAAAGAATTTCAAATTAGAGTGGAAAATAAGTATTTGGTCGACTACAAACAAGCAAGATTTCTGGCTGTCAAAGAGGTTTAAGTTCTTCTAACGAGGTCTAACGAGGCTCCACTCGTTACCTGTATTAATGGCACCTGTTTTAACTCATTATCGGAATAAAAGACACCTGTCCACAACTTCAGTCAGTCAGTCACACTCCAAACTCCACTATGGCCAAGACCAAAGAGCTGTCGAAGGACACCAGAGACAAAATTGTAGACCTGCACCAGGCCGGGAAGACTGAATCAATAGTTAAAATGCTTGGTGTAAAGAAATCAACTGTGGGAGCAATTATTAGAAAATGGAAGACATACAAGACCACTGATAATCTCCCTCGATCTGGGGCTCCATGCAAGATCTCCCCCCGTGGTGTCAAAATGATAACAAGAAAGGTGAGCAAAAATCCCAGAACCACACGGAGGGACCTAGTGAATGACCTACAGTGAGCTGGGACCATAGTAACAAAGGCTACTATCAGTAACACAATGCGCCGCCAGGGACTGAAATCTTGCACTGCCATACGTGTCGCCCTGCTGAAGAAAGTACACGTCCAGGCCCGTCTGCGGTTCGCTAGAGAGCATTTGGATGATCCAGAAGAGGACTGGGAGATGTGTTATGGTCAGATGAAACCAAAATAGAACTTTTTGGTGGATACACAGGTTCTCGTATTTGGAGGAGAAAGAATACTGAATTGCATCCGAAGAACACCATACCACTCTGAAGCATGGGGGTGGAAACATCATGCTTTGGGGCTGTTTTTCTGCAAATGGACCAGTCTAAAGGAAAGAATGAATGGGGCCATGTATCGAGAGATTTTGAGTGAAAATCTCCTTCCATCAGCAAGGGCATTGAAGATGAGAGGTGGCTGGGTCTTTTAGCATGACAATGATCCCAAACACACAGCCAGGGCAACAAAGGCGTGGCTTCGTAAGAAGCATTTCAAGGTCCTATGGTGGCCTAGCCAGTTTCCAGATCTCAACCCCATAGAAAATCTGTGGAGGGAGTTGAAAGTCCTTGTTGCCCAACGACAGCCCCAAAATATCACTGCTCTAGAGATCTGCATGGAGGAATGGGCCAAAATACCAGCAAGTGTGTGAAAAGCTATTGAGATGAACTTTTGGTATTGACCAAATACTTATTTTCCACCATGATTTGCTAATAAATTCTTCAAAAATCAAACAATTTGATTTTCTTTTTTTTTTTCTTTTTTTTTCTTTTCCACATTCTATATTCGAGTGAATAATTTTTTTAAGTTTTTTTTTTTTTTTTAAACGAAATATTAGACATCACTTAATGATTCTAAGCTAAAAATGACAGACATTTTGAATAATAAATATAATTAATTACCTTAGTTTTATGGCTGAGTTAAAACAAAAGCGGTTGCGCGACGTCTGTAAACGGGGGTTTTCAGGGTATAACGGACAAATTAAAAATAGTTGGGGCTTAATGCGCCATGAATCTGCTATGGCAGCATATAGACATATTGTTATATCAAACACAACAGTTGTTTTGGCTTAAAATACGGCAGTTTCTTTTTCTTTTAAAAGGGAGTGCAAGAGCAGAAACTGTTTTTTCAGTCGTGTCTGTTTTCCGCCATATACATATAGAAGTATGCTATAATATTAATACTATATATTTGCCAGCAGCATTTCACCTAATTGTTTTTTATTTATCATTATTATTTATGTTTATTATTTGTATGTTAATGTGTTCCAATTTTTTTTGTGTGAATTAATAAGCGTCAATAAAAATTTAATTACTAAATTAGTTAAACAAAACAAAATGTGTATATATATATATATATATATATATATATATATATATATATATATATATATATATATATATATATGTTATATTAGTCAACTATTCGTAAAAAAAAAAAAAGTGCTGACTAATTGGGAGAAAATTAGTCGTTTGGGACAGCCCAAGTTCTAAGAGAACAAAATACTGTATGGTGTTTGTGCTCATAAACAAAACTGTACAAAAGTGGGGAAAAGAAATATAAGACTGAAAACATGAATATTTGTGGGTATTCACCAGAATGTGTATCTGCACTTGAGCCTTCAACACAAGAGTAAGCATAAAATAAGTTAGGTTATTTATTTATTTTAAACATTTAGCAAATGCTCTTTTAAAAATCGACTATACCCTGGTAGCGCCAACACAAATGTGGAAAAATAAAAATAGTAATTTAAACAAGGGTTAGTATTTGCAGTCACTTGGCGCCCTCTTCTGGTCCAGAGGTATTACTACTGGTCACGTTTGAGAAAACACCAAACACAAAAGATTTAGTTTTCCCAATTGCTTTAGTA